>NC_044387.1:44655422-45326606 GCF_006542625.1 Nomascus leucogenys
CTCAGCCTCCCAAGTAGCTGAGATTACAGGCACCTGCCACCACGCCCAGCTAATTTTTGCATTTTTAGTAGAGACGGGGTTTCAACACGTTGGCCAGGGTGGTCTTGAACTCCCGACCTCAGGTGATCCGCCTGCCTCCACCTCCCAAAGTGCTGGGATTACAGGCATGAGCCACCGCGCCCTGCCATAACCTTTTTTAAATAACCTTACTTTTTAACGTTTTATAACCTTATAACCTTACTTTATAACCTTTATAACCTGGATTGGATCCAGGGTCACTTACTGCATTAGTGATCATGTCTTTTTAGTCTCCTTTAATATGGAAGAGTTTCCTCAGACTTATTTTTCTTGATAGTGACATTTTGAAGAACATAGGCCAGTTATACAAAATCACTCAATTTTTTTTTTTTTTTTTTTTTTTTTTGAGACAGAAGACTGTCGCTCAGGCTGGAGAGCAGTGGTGCAAACTCGGCTCACTGCAACCTCCGCCTCCTGGGTTCGAGAGATTTTCCTGCCTCAGCCTCTCAAGTAGCTGGGATTACAGGCGCCCGCCACCACGCCCCGCTAATTTTTTATTTTTAGTAGAAACAGGGTTTTGCCATGTTGGCCAGGCTGTTCTTGGAACTCCTGAGCTCAGATGATCTGCCTGCCTTGGCATCCCAAAGTGCTGGGATTACATGTGTGAGCCACTGCGCCCGGCCTCAATTGGGTTTTGACAGTTTCCTCATAATTAGATTCAGGTTACGCATTATAGCAGGAGTACTACATGTGTGATATTGTGTTCTCTTTGCAACACATCAGAAAGTACATGATGTCTGTTTGTCCCTTTTTTTCAATTTTATTTTTAAAATTGAGACAGAGTCCTGCAGTGTTTGCCAGGCTAGTCTTGAACTCCTGGGCTCAGAGCGTCCTCCCACCTCAGCTCTTTGTCCTTTTAGTAGGAATGGTACATATATATATATATATATATATATATATATATATTTTTTTTTTTTTTTTTTTTTTTTTTGAGATGGAGTTTCGCTGTTGTTGCCCAGGCTGCAGTGCAGTGGCATAGTCTCAGCTCACTGCAACCTCCACCTCCTGGGTTCAAGTGATTCTTCTGCCTCAGCCTCCTGTGTAGCTGGGACTACAGGCGCGTGACACCACGCTCAGCTAATTTTTGTATTTTTAGTAGAGATGGGGTTTCACCATATTGGCCAGGCTGATCTCGAACTCCTGACCTCGTGATCCACCCACCTTGGCCTTCCAAAGTGTTGGGATTACAGGCGTGAGCCAAGGCGCCTGGCCGGTACACATATTTTGAAGGCTGTTAATACATGCTGCCATTTTTTCCCCATTTGTACTAGTGTACAATGTTCCTTGTACTGTATGACAGATTGGTATACATATCTGAGAATACTGATAATGCTGGATAAAGGAAAGATTTACCCACAGGACAATAAATGTTGCCATTTATTAATATATCTATTAATACATGCTGCCATTTTTTCCATTTGTACTAGTGCACAGTGTTCCTTGTAGTGTAGGACAGATTGGTGTACATATTGGTATACATATTTGAGAGTACTGATAATGCTGGATAAAAGAAGGATTTAGCCACAGAACAATAACACAGGGCAAGAGAAACTGCTGCAATTGACCTTAACTTGATCACTATTGAGCTAAACTGGATTGGATTATTTGTCTAATTTTGTTCATCTTTTGCATTAATAGCCTCATTCTTCATTGTCCTAAAAAACAGATTCCAGGAGTATGCCACCCTCTAGCATCCCTAGGTCAGGCTGAGGTGGAATTAACGCATTTTGATTACAATCCCTCCTCTATTTTTACAGTGTTCTGCAAATGACAGGATTTGGGGAGTAGAAGCAGCAGTCTAATGCCACATGTCGAATTGTTTCTGAAATTAATATCCGGAATGGATGTAACACTGTCTAGATCAACCGTGCTTTTGTTTTTTGGAAAACAGTGTGATAATCTTTATGATTCTTCTACTTTTTTTATTTTTTTTGGAGATGGGAGTCTTGCTCCGTCGCCAGGCTGGAGTGCAGTGGCGCGATCTTGGCTCACTGCAACCTCTGCCTCCCGGGTTCAAGCAATTCTCTTGCCTCAGCCTCCCGAGTAGCTGAGACTACAGGCACGTGCCACCATGCCTGGCTAATTTTTGTATTTTTAGTAGAGACAACGTTTCACCATGTTGGCCAGGTTGGTTTCGAACTCCTGGCCTCAGGTGATCCACCCGCCTCAGCCTCCCAGAGTGCTAGG
This sequence comes from Nomascus leucogenys, assembly GCF_006542625.1. Taxonomy (NCBI): domain Eukaryota; kingdom Metazoa; phylum Chordata; class Mammalia; order Primates; family Hylobatidae; genus Nomascus; species Nomascus leucogenys. The sequence continues at coordinate 44,657,688 of NC_044387.1, forward strand.
ATTACAGGCATGAGCCACTGCACCTGACCACGATTTACTTATTTTGAGACATTAGAAAATACAAAAAAGTACAAAGAATAATTTATTCCCATACCATCCACCACTACCCAAAATTAACAATTAACATTTGTCACATTTACTTCAAGACTTCAAATGAAAAACAAATTGTAGGTATAGTTACTATCCCCTTTTGCAGCACCCACTCCTCCCCCATGTTAGTTTCTCTTTAAAACTCAATTTTCTTCAGTTTTGCTGATTCACCAGGAACAGGCCAGGTCCTGTCTGGAAAGAATGTGGTAAGCTTTACAGAGATAACCTCTGGAGGGAAAAAGTTGTTATGAGTACATGCAAAGATGAGCCAGTTGGTAGTTTTCCAAATGTAATTTTCTCCTACATTCTTAGGCCTTGTGGAGACACTTTAAAACATATTTTCAGACAAGTTTCAAAAAACTCCCTCCTAGATAAGCCTATTTGTGGCTTCACCAAAGTCACTGGCCTAGATTCCTGTCAGGTTAGTCAGAAAGAGACGGTTCATGTGCTCTCACCTACTCCCAGGCAGGTTTACTAGATACTGAATCAGCAGGATAAATAAGCTAACTCTGGAGTTTGCTCAAGAGGACAAAGCACGAAAGACTAGAAGTAAATGTAAATCATATGTCTTTAAATGTTGAGCAAATAATTTGAAAAGGTAAAAACAAAGTGTAGCCAAAAATAGTAACTCTAACTTCGGTGTCTGCACTTTTTGCCTCTTTCCAACCAAATTTCTATGCTACAGTGATTTAAAACTTAGATGGCAGATGGCATCAAGTCACTCCCCAATTTACAACTCTGTCATGGCTTCCGCTTGCTCCTGAAGCCTTCCGCTGGCTCTAGTAGATGAGACCACTGGATCTGGCCCTGTATACTTGCCTGCCCTCATTACCCCTCCTCCCTTTGCACACTACCTCAAAGCTTTCCTGGTTGCCTTTCAGTTTTTTTGAAAACATCAAGTTTTCTGCTTGGGAAGTTCTTTTCCTCCACTTACCACTTAACTTGTTTTTCATCCTTTAAGTCTCAAAATCTCTTTGGGGAGAGCTTATCCTGGCCACCCTCTCACCTTCTTCTCTATTCCAGTCCCTTGTCTGTTTCAGGACATGCCAACATCTTTTTTTTGTTTGTTTTGTTTTGTTTTTTTTGAGATGGAGTCTCACTCTGTTGCCCAGGCTGGAGTGCAGTGGAGTGATCTCGGCTCACCACAACCTCCACCTCCCAGGTTCAAGCGATTCACCTGCCTCAGTTTCCCAAGTAGCTGGGACCACAGGCACGAGCCACCACGCTCAGCTAATTTTTTGTATTTTTAGTAGAGACAAGATTTCACTGTGTTGGCCAGGCTGGTCTGGAACTTCTGACCTCATGATCCACCCGCCTCAGGCTCCCAAAGTGTTGGGATTACAGGCGTGAGCCATCGCACCCGGCCCATGCCATCAACTTAAATTATTTTTACTTTTTTCTGTTTCAGTGTTTTTCTTTTCTGGTTTTCCAACTAAGATGTTAGCTTCACAAGAGGGACCACGTCTGATGTACTCATCATTGCTTTTGCTAGCACCCAGCACACTGCCTAGTTAATGGCAGGGATTCAATAAACAATTGATTGGCCAGGCGTGGTGGCTGGCACCTGTAATCCTAGCACTTTGGGAGGCTGAGGCAGGTGGATCACTTGAGCCCAGGAGTTGGAGACCAGCCTGGGCAACATAGTGGAACACCTGCCTCTACAAAAAAAAATTAAATAAATTAGCCAGGCATTCTGGTGCATGTCTGTAGTCCTTGCTACTTGGGAGGATGAGGCCAGAGGATTGCTTGAGCCTGGGAAGTCGAGGCTGGAGTATGTCATGATCACATCACTGTACTCTAGCCTGGGTAACAGAGTGGAAGTGGAGACTCTGTCTCAAAAGGAAAAAAAAAAAAAAAAAAAAGCAACAAACTACTGATGAATGGAAATGAATAAAATGAGTAGAGTCTAGTTTAGAGTCGATAACCACATTAGGCTGTAGGCTAGAGATCTGTAGCGCCTATTAAAATCTGTCCAAAACTCCCCCCAAAACTGACCAGGTGCAGTGGCTCATGCCTATAATCCCAGCACTTCAGGAGGCCAAGGCAGGTGGATCACTTGAGGCCACGAGTTCAAGACCAGCCTGGACAACACAGCAAGACGCTATCTCTACAAAAAAAAAACTAAAACATTAAATAAAAAAGGGCTGGGTGTGGTAGCTCACGCCTGTAATCCCAGCACTTTGGGAGACTAAGGCAGGCGGATCACAAGGTCAAGAGTTTGAGACCAGCCTGGCCAACATGGTGAAACCCCATCTCTACTAAAACAAAAACAAAAACAAATTAAATAAAAAAACTCCAAGTACCATAAACTGCTGTGATTAAAGTCAAATAATTTCTATAAAAGGGCTATGTTATTTTATGCAATTTGCTGAAAAGACAATCTCTTTCCTCATTGAAATGCCTTAGCACTTCTGTTGAAAATCAGTTAACAATTCTGGGTTTTCTATTCTGTTCCATTAACCTGTATGTCTAGTCTCAAAATATATATTCAAAAAATAAAATTAAAAAGGGAAGGCCAGGAGCTTTAGGAGGCCAAGATGGGAGAATTGCTTGAGGCTAGGAGTTTGTGAGCAGCCTGGGGAACATACCCATTTCCACAAAAACAATCTTTTTTTTTAGACACAGTCTCACTCTGTCACCCAGGCTGGAGTGCAGTGGCGCAATCTCGGCTCACTGTAACCTCCGCCTCCCGGGTTCAAGTGATTCTTCTGCCTCAGCCTCCTCAGTAGCTGGGACTGAAGGTGCGTGCCACTATGCCCGGCTAATTTTTTGTATTTTAGTAGAGACGGGGTTTCACTGTGTTGGCCAGGATGGTCTCCATCTCCTGACCTCGTGATCCGTCCCCCTTGGCCTCCCAAAGTGCTGGGATTACAGGCGTGAACCACCGCGCCCGGCCTACAAAAACATTTATTTATTTATTTATGTTTTTGAGACGGAGTCTCGCTGTGTCCCCCAGGTTGGAGTGCAGTGGCGCGATCTCAGCTCACTGCAGGCTCCGCCTCCTGGGTTCACGCCATTCTCCTGCCTCAGCCTCCCGAGTAGCTGGGACCACAGGTGCCCGCCAATACGCCCGGCTAATTTTTTGTATTTTTAGTAGAAACAGGGTTTCACCGTGTTAGCCAAGATGGTCTCGATCTCCTGATCTCGTGATCCGCCCGTCTCGACCTCCCAAAGTGCTGGGATTACAGGCGTGAGCCACCGCGCCCGGCCCAAGAACATTTTTAAATCTTTTTTTTTTTTTTTTTTTTTTTTTTTTTTTTTTTTTTTGAGACGGAGTTGTCTGTGCCCAGCTGATGCATGGCGCGTCTCGCTCACTGCAGCTCCGCCCCCCCCCCCCTCCCCCCCCAGTAGCTGACTCGCCCCCCACACCCGCTATTTTTGTAGTAGAGACAGGTCACTGGTAGCCAGGATGGTCCGTCTCCGACCCCCCCCCCCCCCCCGGCACCACCCCCCCCCCCAAGAACATTTTTAAAAAAGTAGCTATGTGTGGCCTGGCGCGGTGGCTGACGCCTGTAATCCCACCACTTTGGGAGGCTGAGGTGGGTGGATCACTTGGGGTCAGGAGTTCGAGAGCAGCCTGGCCAACACGGTGAAACCCCATCTCTACTAAAAATACAAAATTTAGCCGGGCATAGTGGTGCGCACCTGTAGTCCCAGCTACTTTGGAGGCTGAGGCAGGAGAATCACTTGAGCCCAGGAGGCGGAGGTTGCAGTGAGCCGAGATCTGCCACTGCACTCCAGCCTGGGCAACAGAGGGAGACTCCGTCTCAAAAAAAAAGAAAAAAAAAAAGCTATGTGTGGGGGCACAAGCCTGTAGTCCTTGATACTTGGGAGGCTGAGGTGGGACAATTGTGAGCCCAGGAGGTCAATGATGCAGTGAGGTATGATTGTACCACTGCACTCCAGGCTGGGTAACAGAAGCAACACCTTGTCTCTAAAAAAATAAATAAATAAGACGAGGCATGGTGGCTCATGCCTGTAATCCCAGCAATTTGGGAGGCTGAGGTGGGCGGATCTCTTGAGGTCAGAAGTAGGAGACTAGCCTGGCCAACATGGTGGAACCCCATCTCTATTAAAAATTTTAAAAAAGCCAGGCGCGGTGGCTCGCGTCTGTAATCCCAGCACTTTGGGAGGCCAAGGCGGGTGGATCACCTGAGGTCAGGAGTTCAAGACCAGCCTAACCAACGTGGAGAAACTCTGCCTCTACTAAAAATACAAAATTAGCTGGGCGTGGTGGCGCATGCCTGTAATCCCAGCTACTCGGGAGGCTGAGGCAGGAGAATCGCTTGAACCTGAAAGGCAGAGGTTGCCGTGAGCTGAGATCGCACCCCTGCACTCCAGCCTGGGCGACAGAATGAGACTCTGCCTCAAAAAAAAAAAAAAAAGTCTTCATTTATGGTTACCCATTTCACTGCAACCTTCGCCTCCCAGGCTCAAGCGATTCTCCTGCCTCGGCCTCCCAAGTAGCTGGGATTACAGGCACGTGCCACCATACCCGGCTAATTTTTTGTATTTTTAGTACAGATGGGGAGTCTCACCATGTTGGCCAGGCAGGTCTGAAACTCCTGACCTCAAGTGATCCGCCCACCTTGGCTTCTCAAAGTGCTGGGATTACAGGAGTGATCCACCACACCCGGCCTGTACTATTAGTTTTCCAAGGTCACTAAGCCTTTCCTTTGCAAAACTTTATGTTTCTATTAATGGCACCATCCTTTCCTCAGTCACTCGGGCTTAAAAAGCATCCTGTGGCACCAGCCCCACAATAGCAGTTCAACTCTTTTTATCACTTCCTTTAGAATAGCCTTGTTGAGGGGGCGGGGCTCACGCTGTAATCCAGACTTGGGAGGCGAGGGGCGGATCCGAGGTCAGGATCGAGACCACGGTGAACCCATCTCTAAAAATACAAAAATTAGCGGGGGGTGGGGGCCTGTAGTCCAGCTACTCGGAGAGACTGAGGCAGGAGATGGCGTGAACCGGGAGGCGGAGTGAGCCGAGATTGCCACTGCACTCCAGCCTGGCGACAGAGCGAGACTCCGTCTCAAAAAAAAAAAAAAAAAAAAAAAAAAAAAAAAAAAAAAAAAAAGAATAGCCTTGTTGAGATATACATCTCATAACATACAATTCACCTATAGTGTACAGTTCAGTAGTTTTCAGTATTTCAGAGTCGTGCCACCATCACCCCAAAAAGAAACTCTGTACCCACTGGCAGTCACTCCCCATCAGGATTTTATCACTTCTGATCTGGCTCAGTCTTCTAACTCCTTATTGTCAATGCCCTCTTTGTTCCAATTCAGTACACACACCACGGGCAATTTGATCTCCCTAAAACACATTGTATCCTCTTTCCTAGATACCTTCCGATACTCTTCCAAAGCACTCTTGGATTCAAGTAAACAAACATCCATTAATACAAGTTAAGTATGTTCCAGGCGCTGTGCTAGGTACTGTTAACAAAAGCGGGTTACTACTGTTAAGACTTCCTTCATGCCGTGGCGTCTCTGCTCAGCCAGTTCTCTTCGCCTAGGAGGACCTCTCTACACCACCCCGCTATATTCCCTCCCCGGAATTCCTTCCCAACCTTCAAGGACCATCTGCCCCAACTAGTGGCGAACATCGAGGCTGTCATGACTGTGTAGATACTTATTTGACCTGCTCCCTTGGCAAACACTTGAAACGCAATACATGTTTGTGGAACTGAACATAGCCTGTGCATGCAGCAAGGCTTCTTTCCTCGGAATCGCCAGCCCTTCCTCCAACACAGCGACCAGCCGGTCAGAATCCCAACCCCTCGACTCCGGAAATGATTTGGGAGACGGAACTTCCGAACGTCGCAATCATAGATTTGGGCGGGCTAGGAGGGTTTGGGTCTTCAGGTCACATCTACACGGAGACACCTCCGGCTTCCGTTGGTCGGTGCTTCCGCTCCGGATACCCTTCCGGATCTCAGATCGCCCTGGTCCCGCCCCGACGCCGGCCGTGACGAAGGCACGCCGGGGTGACCTCACCCGCCAACATGGCGGCGGCGGTAGATTAGGGCCGCGGGTCGGAGCACTCACCGCCGCTGGGGGACCCCGTCGGAAGCAACCGCCGCCGCCGCCTCTTTCATCTCTTCTGGGGCAGGGGCCAGGGCCAGGTGAGGGGAGTGGGGTACCGGGAAGGCTGAGCTGGGTAAGGAGGTGGTTTTCACCTGGGTAGGAAAGTGCCCAGAGACCGTATCGAGCCACCGACTCCCCAGTGGTTCCGACGACGCGTGAGTTTAAGTGTGTGTGTCTACACCGGCGCTCCTTCGCCCGAAGGTGCTCGGAGCTTAGGGGTCCGCTTCACCGTGACCGGACCTGGCCGCGCGGCCCCGCCGCTGAGCAGGCTTCTTCCGGCGTGGGGTGCCGGAGGCGGAGGAGCTCGGTTCTGGCTCCACGCCGCTGTCCTTCCCCACAGACAGCTTCACGTGGAAAACCCGGGTCCATTTTTAGGGCTAAACTGGGGAACGGCGACTTCTTTTTGGTTGAGGGAAAGGTTTTCCTGCGATTCACTTAGAACACTTGAAGATTAGCTTTGCCAGTCTTAGTCGTTTCTTCTCAGAGATTGTTAGTCTTGTTTCTTAACCTTAATTCACTGCTGTTCTGACACCTATTTTTTCAGAAAAAAACTGCCTTCTTGCCCTTGGAGGCAGTACAGTTCACACGGAGTCATTTTTCCCCCTTGATTTATCCTCCCAACATTCTGTAAAGATCCTGTTTCTTGCCTTCATAACCGACTTTTTGAGTGGAGGCGCTAACCTAGCGTTGAAAATCGGACGGATCTGGCCAGTTGTTCACATGCTGTTGACTGATAGCTTTGGTTAGCTCCTAGCCACTCCCTGCACAAGTGTTTGTTTATTCAAAATAGCTATCTCACTGTCTCTGTTTAGAAGTTTGAACTAAGCTGACAGCCCTCCCTCCTTACTTTTATTTTTTTGTTTTTGTTACATAAAACAAAACAAAAACTTCTTTGGCGAAATTGTAAGATTTCTCCTGGAGGTTTAGTATAAAGCAGAATGTTGCTCTCTGTCCTGACTTGTGTGACCTTGGATGAGTTGTCACACCCTTCAGATACCTTCTTTTTTTTTTTTGAGACAGTTTCCCTCTTGTTGCCTAGGCTGGAGTGCAATGGCGTGATCTCGGTTTACCGCAACCTCCGCCTCCTGGGTTCAAGCGATTCTCCTGCCTCAGCCTCCCGAGTAGCTGGGATTACAGGCATGCGCCACCACGCGGGGCTAATTTTATATTTTTAGTAGAGACGGGGTTTCACCATGTTGGTCAGGATGGTCTCGAACTCCCAATCTGTGGTCATCTCCCCCGCCCCCCGCCTCAGCCTCCCAAAGTGTTGGGATTACAGGTGTGAGCCACCAAGCACGGTGATACATTTTTTTTAACCACCCCCCCCGCCGCCTCATGAAGTATTCTTTTCATTTTTAACTCCCTCTCTTCCTCAAATGAAGTATTCTTCATTTGGTAATAGGCAGTTAAGGGTATTGAAATTCTTTTTACTCTGAGTGGTCAGGTACTATTCTGTGTTTTTTTTCCAATGGCTCATTTTTTATGTGGAAGAGTATATTCAGTAGTTGGATACACTTTTTATTTTAAGCCGTCTCCTACAGCAAGGACCAGTAGTTGAATTCAGTTGAAAGATGTCTAAGGCTATATCCAATCAGTCTTGTAAAAAAACAGACTTGTGTTTACTAGCACATAATCTAATCAACATGTATTAAATATCACACACATTAAGCTTTTAGGACAAGTGGTTTGCAACAGTAATAATCATTAACAGCATTTTATTTGGCTGTATGCGATGCCTCACTGTAATCCCAGCACTTTGGGAGGCTCAGGCAGGAGCATTGCTTGAGCCCAGGAGTTCGAGACCAGCCTGGGCAACATAAGGAGACCTTGTCTTCACAAAAAATTAAAAAAAAAAAAAAAAAAAAATTAGCCAGGCATAGGTCCCAGCTACTTGGAAGACTGAGGCCAGAGGGAGGACTGCTTGAGCCTGGGAGATCAAGGCTGCTGTGAGCTGTGATTGCTCCACTGTACTTCAGTGTGGATGACAGAGACCCTGACTCAAAAAATATATGTATGTTTATTTATTAATTTTTTATATATATATAATTTTTTTTTTTTCGAGACAGAGTCTTGCTCTGTCGCCCAGGCTGGAGTGCAATGACACGATCTCGGCTCACTGCAAGCTCTACCTCCCGAGTTCATGCCATTCTCCTGCCTCAGCCTCCCGAGTAGCTGGGACTACAGGCAGCCGCCACCACGCCCGGCTAGTTTTTTGCATTTTTAGTAGAGACGGGGTTTCACTGTGTTAGCCAGAATGGTCTCGATCTCCTGACCTCGTGATCCGCCCACCTCGGCCTCCCAAAGTGCTGGGATTACAGGCGTGAGCCACTGCGCCCGGCCTAAATAGATATGTATTTTATTGTGAAATACTTTAGGCATACAAAACACAAGTTTTAAACATTCACTTAGTAGTTCCAGTCTGCATTTATCATTTTTCAGACAGGATTTTGATTTGTATCTTATTCCAAATAAATGTTCACCAAGAGTTCTTGTTTAATATATATACAGAGTGGGGGTGGGTGGTATTTTCAGATTGGTTTATTTTTTTTTCTTGTTCTTCCTCAGACGGTAATGTGCCATGAGGCAACATGATTGAGGGAGGCACATGTCATGCATTAGCATGAAACCCAGTCATCTTGGTTCTTTATGAACCACAAAAGGATTGGAGTAGCTGATTTTTTTAACAACTTTATTGAAATATAATTAACATACTGTACAACTCACCATTGTACAATTCAGTACTTTTTAGTATATTCACAGAGTTGTGCACCCACCACCACAATCATTTTCATCACCTCAAAAAGAGACTCTCATACCCATTAACAGTCATTCTTTATTACTGGCCCCCCTACCCCGACCCTCGGGCAACCACTGATCTACTTTCCGTCTATGGATTTGCCTATTCTGGAGATTTCACATAAATGAAATCACGTAATATGTGTTTTGTTTTTTTTTTGTGGGAATGAGTCTCACTCACTCTGTTGCCCAGGCTGGAGTGCAGTGGTGCCATCTCGACTCACTGCAAGCTCCACCTCCTGGGTTCACGCCATTCTCCTGCGTCAGCCTCCCGAGTAACTGGGACTACAGGCGGCCGCCACCATGCCTGGCTAATTTTTTGTATTTTTAGTAGAGACGGGGTTTCACTGTGTTAACCAGGATGGTTTCCATCTCCTGACCTTGTTATCCGCCCACGTTGGTCTCCCAAAGTGCTGGGATTACAGGTGTGAGCCACCACTCCTGGATAATATGTGGTCTTTTGTGTCTGGCTTCTCTTTTTTTTGTGACGGAGTCTCACTGTCGCCAGGCTGGAGTGCGGTGGCACGATCTCACTGCAACCTCGGACTCCCAGGTTGAACCTAACTCAGTCTCAAAGTAGACTGAGACTGTAACTCAGTCCCAGTAACTGTAACTCAGAGTAGCTGGGATTACAGGTGGGTGCCACCACACCCAGCTAATTTTTGTATTTTTAGTAGAGATGGGGTTTCACCATGTTGGCTAGGCTGGTGTCCAGCTCCTGACCTCAGGTGATCCACCGACCCTGGCCTCCCAAAGTGCCGGGATTACTGACGTGAGCCACCACGCCCGGCCTGTCTGGCTTCTTTCACTTAGCATAATGTTTTCAGAGTTTATCCAAGATGTAGTGCAGTACTTTATTCCTTTTTATTGCTGCATTCTATTCCATTGTGTGGACATACCACATTTTAAAAATCAGTTGATGGGCATTTTTTTTTTTTTGAGATGGCATTTCACTCTTGTTGCCCAGGCTGGAGTGCAATAGTGCCATCTCAGCTCACCTCAGCCTCTGCCTCCTGGGTTCAAGCGATTCTGCCTCAGCCTTCTGAGTAGCTGGGATTACAGGCACACACCACCATACCCAGCTAATTTTTTGTGTGTTTTTCGCAGAGATGGGGTTTTTCCATGTTGCCCAGGCTGGTCACAAATTCTTTGACTCAAGTGATCCTCTTGCCTCTGCCTCCCAAAGTGCTGGGATTATAGGCATGAGCCACCACACCTAGTCTGTAATGCTGCTTTGAGCATTCATGTGCAAATTTTTGTGTAGACGCGTTTTCATTTTTCTCTGATATGTATCTAGAAGTGGAACAGAGTAACTGAATTTTATGTCCTCCATTTACACAAGCCATATACAGGAAGCCTAATTATTGTGAAAGTCAGATTATCTAGGACGGGATGAAAGTAAGGCAGTTCTCTGAATTATCTGCAAATGCCAACTGCTGAGGGAAAATATTTTTGGGTAGCTCTTAACACAAGATTGAACAATTAGGCCTGTTTTAATGGAAAGGGGGTAGTGTCTACACTAGAGTTCTAGTGTCTGCTGAGTTTTAAAAATGATACTTGTCCAGTTGCATTTTTCAGATGGGTGGGGTGAATTTTTTTACCATTTCATAATTTTTTTTTTTGAGATGGAGTTTCACTCTTGTGAGGTCTTCACTCCCGACCTTAGGTGATCCACCTGCGTCAGCCTCCCAAAGTGCTGGGATTACAGGTGTGAGCTGCCATGCCCGGCCATTTCATAATTTTTATTAGGATTATTTTACCCTCTTTCAGAGACAGTCTTAGAATTCAATAGGAGCTGGTAAAGCATGGATTAGAAAATAGCTTTGGCCAGGCACGGTGGCTCAAGCCTGTAATCCCAGCACTTTGGGAGGCTGAGGCGGGCGGATCACGAGGTCAGGAGATCGAGACCATCCTGGCTAACACGGTGAAACCCCATCTCTACTAAAAAAAATACAAAAAATTAGCCGGGCGCCGTGGCGGGCGCCTGTAGTCCCAGCTACTCGTGAGGCTGAGGCAGGAGAATGGTGTGAACCCGGGAGGCGGAGCTTGCAGTGAGCCGAGATCGCGCCACTGCACTCCAGTCTCAAAAAAAAAAAAAAAAATAGCTTTGGACTCCATGTTAACTTGTGGAACTTAAAAAAAATTCCCTATTCAAGCCACCAGTGAGTCATGAGACTAAAGAGCTGATAGCCAAGAAACTTAATGTTTTGTTGTTGTTGTTGTTTGCTTTTTTATTTTTATTTTATTTTGTTTTATTTTATTTATTTATTTATTTTTCGAGGCAGGGTCTCGCTCTGTCGCCTAGGCTGGAGTGCAGTGGCGCGATCTCGGCTCACTGCAAGCTCCGCCTCCCGGGTTCACGCCATTCTCCTGCCTCAGCCTCTCCGAGTAGCTGGGACTACGGGCGCCCGCCACCACCCCCGGCTAATTTTTTGTATTTTTAGTAGAGACAGGGTTTCGCCGTGGTCTCGATCTCCTGACCTTGTGATCCGCCCACCTCGACCTCCCAAAGTGCTGGGATTACAAGTGTGAGCCACTGCGCCCGGCCTATTTTATTTTATTTTTTTTGAGACAGAGTCTCACTCTGTCGGCCAGACTGGAGTGCAGTGGTGCGATCTCGGCTCACTGCACGCCCCGCCTCCTGGGTTCACGCCAGGAGGTGTGTAGCTGGGACTACAGGCACCCGCCACCATGCCCGGCTAATTTTTTGTATTTTTAGTAGAGATGTGGTTTCACCGTGTTAGCCAGGATGGTCTTGATCTCCTGACCTTGTGATCCGCCCTCCTCAGCCTCCCAAAGTGCTGGGATTACAGGCGAGAGCCACCGCGCCCGGCCAACTTTTTTATTTTGAGACAGAATCTCACTCTGTTGTCCAGACTGGAGTGCAGTGGTGTGATCTCGGCTCACTACAAACTCCGCTTCCCGGGCTCAGGTGATTCCTGGCTCAGCCTCCTGAATAGCTGGGAATGCAGACGCACACCACCACACCCAGCTAATTTTTGTATTTTTAGTAGAGATGGGGTTTCACCATGTTGGCCAGGCTGGTCTCGAACTCCCGACCTTAGGTGATCTGCCCATCTGGTCTCCCAAAATGCTAGGATTACAGGCATGAGCAACTTTGCCTGGTCTATTAATGTTTAAAATTACAGATTTTTGATTTGTGATGGATTTATCTGTGAATTTTTATTTTTGTCTTTATAAACTGGGATTGTAGTTGTGTTCAACTCTGTATTACTGGAGCATTTAATAATTCTTTTTTTTTTTTTTTTTTTGAGACGGATTCTTGCTCTGTCACAAGGCTGGAGTGCAGTGGCACTATCTCGGCTCATTGCAACCTCTGCCTCCCAGGTTCACACCATTCTCCTCTCTCAGCCCTCTGAAGTAACTGGGACTACAAGTGCGTGCCACCATGCCCAGCTAATTTTTGTATTTTTAGTAGAGACAGGGTTTCACCATGTTGGCCAGAATGGTCTCAATCTCTTGACCTCGTGATCCGCCTGCCTTGGCCTTCCAAAGTGCTGGGATTATAGGTGTGAGCCACTACGCCTGACTGCATTTAATAATCTTATAATATTTTAGTTGAAGGAAATTTAAAAACAGGTTTTTTAAATAATTTATTAAAATGTGTTAAACTATAGGGTGTTTTGGTTTTCGTTCTGTGAGGTTAGAGAATACAGTATAAGTATGATATTCTAAATTAGTATATCTATTGTGAGTGCCAGGAATTTCTTTTTTTTTTTTCTTTTTTTCTTTTTGAGACGGAGCTCTGCTTTGTCATCAGGCTGGAGTGCAATGGCACGATCTCAGTTCACTGCAACCTCTGACTCCCTGGTTCAAGGGATTCTCCCACCTCAGCTTCCCGAGTAGCTGGGATTATAGGCACACGCCACCACGCCCAGCTAGTTTTTTGTATTTTTAGTAGAGACGAGGTTTCACCATGTTGGCCAGGATGGTCTCGATCTCCTAACCTCGTGATCCACCCACCTCGGCCTCCCAAAGTGCTTGGATTGCAGGCATGAGCCACCACACCCAGCCTAGGAATTTCTTTTTAAATAGGCATCCAAAGTAATTTGATGGGACAAGTTTGGGAAACAAATACAAAAGACACTCATATTGCTGCATATTTGCTTTACGTAAGAACTAATAGTAGGATTTTTTTTTTTTTTTTGGAGACAGAGTCTCTTTTGCACAGGCTGAAGCGCAATCTAGGCTCACTACAACCTCTGCTTTCTCGGTTCAAGCGATTCTCATGCCTCAGCTTCCTGAGTAGCTGGGATTACAGGCACAGGCCGCCACGCCTGGCTAATTTTTATATTTTTAGTAGAGACGGGGTTTCACCATGTTGGCCAGGCTGGTCTCCAACTCCTGGCCTCAAGTAATCCACCCACCTTGGCTTCCCAAAGTGCTGGGAAGTATAGGCGTGAGCCACCATGCCGAGTTTATAGTAGGATTTAATAGCTGCTGTGTACCTTCTGATTATGTTTCATAAAAAGTGTCTAATTCCTACAACATAATCAGCACTGGCAGCATTCTGGAACTTGGACTGGTACTTTTTTTTTTTTGAACTTGGACTGGTACTTTTTTTTTTTTTTTTCTTTTTGAGACGGAGTGTTGCTCTGTCCCCCAGGGTGGAGTGCGGTGGCGCGATCTTGGCTCACTGCAAGCTCCGCCTCCCGGGTTCAAGCCATTCTCCTGCCTCAGCCTCCCAAGTAGCTGGGACTACAGGCGCCCGCCAACACGCCCGGCTAATTTTTTGTGTTTTTAGTAGAGACGGGGTTTCACCGTGTTAGCCTGGATGGTCTCGATCTCCTGACCTCGTGATCCGCCCGCCTCGGCCTCCCAAAGTGCTGGGATTACAGGCTTGAGCCACCGCGTCCGGCCTGGTACTTGTAATAGAAATCTGGTTTAGAAAAGAAAATAAACCATATATTGTAGAATTGTGGATATACATTTGTTGTTGAAGATTCATGGATGTTTTATTGTGGCTGGTTTTGGAGATGACACCAAATGAATACATAAACACAGCATGAAGTTACTCTAGGTTTCCTTAGGCTGTTTGGCTGGCAACCACAGTTGGCCCTCTTTATCCAGTTTCCATGTCTCTGCAGATTCCACCAGTCTTGATTGGAGAATATTTTGGAAAAAAACACAAATAACAATAAAAACAATATAAATGATACCAATGCAGTATAACAGCTATTTAATGGCATTTACATTGTCTTAGGTATTATAAGTAATCTAGAAATGACTTAAAAGTATGTGAGAGGGAGGAAGTGAGTAGGTTATATACAAATACCACACCATCTTGTATAAGGAACTTGAGCATCTGAGGATTTTGATATCCGCAGGTATCCTGGAACCAATCCCACATGCGTACCAAGGGACAACTCTACTTGAAACTTAATAGAGGAACAAAGTAAAAAGAGTAAGGCACAGAAAGAAACAGATGGGTTACATATTATGTTTAATAGTTTGAATTGTACAAATTATAGCAGTTTTTTTTTTTTTTTTGAGACAGAGTTTCTTGCTCTTGTTGCCCAGGCTGGAGTGCAATGGCACAATCTCGGCTCACTGCAACCTGCACCTCCTGGGTTCAGGCCATTCTCCTATCTCAGCCTCCCGAGTAGCTGGGATTACAGGTGCATGCCACCACGCTAGGCTAATTTTTGTATTTAATAGTGACGGGGTTTCATCATATTGGTCAAGCTGGTCTCGAACTCCTGACCTCAGGTGATCCGCCCACCTCACCCTCCCAAAGTGCTGGAATTACAGACATGAGCCACTGTGCCCAGCCAAGATAACAATTTTTATAGTTAAGATCATCTATGTATTTAATCACTTCTTGATACCAAGAACACTTGTACTAACTTGAATTCTAAGAGGTCCTATTAGATAAAATTCAATGAGTAAAAGTAACTATATGTCCCTCTCATCATTTGAAAAGAATCTTGAAATATGTCTTTTTTTTTTTTGAGATAGAGTCTAGCTCTGTCGCCGAGGCTGGAGTGCAGTTGTGCGATCTCATTTCACTGCAGCCTCCGCCTCCCTGGTTCAAGTGATTCTCCTGCCTTGGCCTCCAGAGTACATGGGATTACAGGCAGCTGCCACCACGCCCAGCTAATGTGTGTGTGTGTGTGTGTGTGTGTGTGTGTGTGTATATATGAACTACATATTTTTTGAGATGGAGTCTCGCTCTGTCACCCAGGCTGGAATGCAGTGGCAGGATCTCGGCTCACCGCAAGCTCCGCCTCCCGGGTTCACGCCATTCTCCTGCCTCAGCCTCCTGAGTAGCTGGGACTACAGGTGCCTGCCACCACGCCTGGCTAATTTTTTGTATTTTTAGTAGAGACGGGGTTTCACTGTGTTAGCCAGGCTGGTTTTGATCTCCTGACCTCGTGATCCGCTCGCCTTGGCCTCCCAAAGTTCTGGGGTTACAGGTGTGAGCCACCGTACCTGGCCTAATTTTTGTATTTTTAGTGTAGATGGGGTTTCACTGTGTTGGCCAGGCTGGTCTCGAACTTCTGACCTCATGGTCTGCCTGCCTTGGCCTCCCAAAGTGCTTCTACAAAAGCTCTAGGTGATGGTCCTGCGTCATAATTACCCTTCATCCAATCTAGCTTTTTGTTTTTTCCCCATCCATTCTCAAAACTGACAAATTTGCTTCTTTCAGTACTCTGGGTCTGTGATACTATAAAAACCACCTTATTTTGCTACCGTATCCTCCCGTATTACTAGTGTTAGTGTTTTCACCTCTGCATTCCTCTCACCTAGTACATTATCTGGCATGCAGTAAATATGTGTTGAATAAATGCAGTTAAGGGCTAAGAGGAAGTGAAGACGGTGTACCCAAATAAGTGGTTGTGCTGTTAACTAGATGTATGATTTTAGGCAAATAAATCGTTCTTGTTTCTCCATCTATAAAATTTTCATTCAAGTATAGAGGATTACTGTGACAACACATAGAAAAATGCTTTAGAAACAGAGATGTCACGAAGATGTAATTTATATATGATGTTTATTAGAAATGCCTAAGTCCCTCCAGGCGCAGTGGCTCACGCCTGTAATCCCAGCACTTTGGGAGGCCAAGGTGGCCGGATCGGGAGGTCAGGAGATCGAGACCATCCTGGCTAACACGGTGAAACCCCCGTCTCTACTAAAAAATACAAAAAATTAGCCGGGCTTGGTGGCACACCCCTATAGTCCGAGCTACTTGGGAGGCTGAGGCAGGAGAATCACTTGAACCCAGGAGGCAAAGGTTGCAGTGAGCCAAGGTCACGCCACTGCGTTCCAGCCTGGGTGACAGAGACTGTCTCAAAAAAAAAAAAAAATGCCAAAGTTCATTGTGCAATATACTTATTAGACACTGCAGAATGTTGCAAAGGAAGTGGGTGTCCTCTCCCATTTTGTGCTTAGAGACATAACCCTGTAGTAGTGCTGTGGAGTTTACACTTGGCCTATTATCAATACCTTTGTCCTATAATTTAATACAAATGTTCTAGTTATATAATAGTGTTCTTGGGATCTGACTTTTCCCCGTTTAACCATAGTCCTGAAGGAGCTGCTTCGTTGCTACACAACTGGAAGCTCAAGCTAAATTAGAAGTTGGGGCCAGATATGGTGGCTCATGCTTGTAATCCCAGCAATTTGGGAGGCTAAGGTTGGAGGATCACTTGGGGCCTGGAGTTTGAGACCAGCTGGGGCAACATAGTGAGACTCCATTGCTACAAAAAATTTAAAAATAAAAAAAAAAAGTTGAATGGCTGTTTTATACTGTAGGTCTGGTATGTTTATAACCAGAATGATAAATACGCATTTAAAGTCTGAAAACTATATTAGATTTAAATGAATAAATATAATCCTTCACCAGATATATAGATATATGGGCTTTAGCATATATACTAGAATTAAAGATGGAAGATAATGAAATTCATGATTAAGATTGCATTTATAATTACACAATCAGGTTTTATAAGAAAATTTGAAGAACATTAGGCTAAAAATCAAATTCGGAAACTTGGTGATTTGTAGTTTGTCTCTGGCTTTTGGGTTGGCAAATGACTTCAGTGATGTGGATTCTTGATAAATACAACAAATTTGAATACAACAAATTAGAGAATATCAATTTTTTTCTTTTAATTAGAGACAGGGTGTTACCCTGTCGCTCAGGCTGGAGTACAGTGGTATTATCACAGGCTCACTGCAGCCTCAGTCTCCTGGGGTCAGGCTCGCTTCCTGCCTCAGCCTCCTACAGTATTGGGGTTATGGGCATGAACCTGTGCCCGGCTCAATTTTTTTTTTTTTTTGGGAGACGGAGTCTAGCTCTGTCACACAGGCTGGAGTGCAGTGGCATGATTTTGGCTCACTGCAACTTCTGCCTCCCAGGCTCAAGCAATTCTCTTGCCTCAGCCTCCGGAGTGGCTGGTATTATAGGTGCACGCCACCACGCCTGGCTGATTTTTGTATTTTAGTAGGGATGGGGTTTCACCAGGTTGCCCGGGCTGGTCTGGAACTCCTGACCTGCGGTGATCCGCCTGCCTCGGCCTCCCAAAGTGCTGGGATTACAGGCGTGAGCCATCACGCCCGGCCAATTTTTTAATTTAAAGCATTTATTCAAAATATAAATACTTCTTCCTGCTACCAAAGAAATACTGAGACTTATTTTTTATTTTCTAGCAAAAGAGGGTTGTTGCTAAAGAGACTTTTTTTTTTTGAGATGGAGTCTTGCTCTGTCGCCCAGCCTATAGGGCAGTGGCACGATCTTGGCTCACTGCAACCTCTGCCTCCCGGATTCAAGTGATTCTCCTGCCTCAGCCTCCTGAGTAGCTGGGATTACAGGCATCTGCCACCACACCCGGCTAATTTTTGTATTTTTAGTAGAGACCGGGTTTCACCATGTTGGCCAGGCTGGTCTTAAACTCCTGACCTCAGGTGGTACACCCGCCTCGGCCTCCCAAAGTGCTGGGATTACAGGCGTGAGCCACTGTGCCTGGCTGCCGAAGAGACTTCTAAAAGCTTAGATTGTTATTAATTTTATCTATTCTACCCCCCTTTTTTTGTTTCTTTTTTTTTTTGAGATGGAACTTTGCTCTGTCATCCAAGCTGGAGTGCAATGGTGTAATCTTGGCCCACTGCAGCCTCTGCCTCCCTGCTCTGAGCGATTCTCCTGCCTCAGCCTCCTGAGTAGCTGGGATTACAGGCGTCTGCCATCATGCCCAGCTAATTTTCGTATTTTTGAAGAGATGGGGTTTCACCATGTTGGCCCGGCTGATCTCGAACTTCTGACCTCAGGTGATCTGCGCGTCTCAGCCTCCCAAAGTGCTGGGATTACAGGCGTGAGCCACTGCGCCCGGCTGACTCTTCTTATTTTCACTCTTCTTGACATGTTACTACGTTTGACACAGTTGTTCACTGCCTTCTTATTGAAGTGCCTCTCTGACTTCTGTGATCACAGTCTTTCCTGGTTTTCTTTCTACCTTTCTGTTTCAATCTGGACTGAAAGGGTTCCTCTTCCAGCTTCTCATCTTTTGACTACCCCTTAAATGTTAGTGGATTCTAATGTGTTCTTTTTAAGATTATACCAGTATTTCTTTTTTTTTTGAGATGGAGTCTCGCTCTGTCACCCAGGTTGGAGTGCAGTGGCGCGATCTCGGCTCACTGCAAGCTCCGCCTCCCGGGTTCATGCCATTCTCCTGCCTCAGCCTCTCCGAGTAGCTGGGACTACAGGCGCCTGCCACCACGCCCGGCTAATTTTTTTTTGTATTTTTAGTAGAGACGGGGTTTCACCGTGGTCTCGATCTCCTGACCTCGTGATCTGCCTGCCTCGGCCTCCCAAAGTGCTGGGATTACAAGCGTGAGCCACCGCACCCGGCCAATTATACCAGTATTTCTGAACATGTTTTGTAGCCCATGTCTCCTTTATTAAAATAAGTAAATAAAAATTTCCCTGGCTCCTATTCTGGTGACATTGGCGGTGGGAGGCACGTTATTTTTCCTTCTTGTCCCAGCACTGAGAATCACTGCTGCAAAGAAGACTGAAAATTTACTGAGCCTTACCTTCTATAGTCTGTAGTCTGAAAATAATAGGTGATTTTCCTTTTCCAAGTCTGAAAGTATATTGAATATTCTTTTACAAGCTATACTCCCCCTGACATTTTGACACACCCCTCCCATTGAAAATCACTGTTCATTCACATTTTTTTTTTTTTTAAAGACAGGATCTTGCTCTGTCACCCAGGCTGGAGTGCAGTGGTGCAGTCCAGGCTCACTGCAGCCTCAACTTGCTGGGCTAATTTTTTGTATTTTTAGTAGAGACGAGGTTTCACCGTGGTCTCGATCTCCTGACTTCGTGATCCGCCCGCCTCGGCCTCCCAAAGTGCTGGGATTACAAGCGTGAGCCACCGCGCCTGGCTTCTTAGGTAATTTGATTGACTTATACAGAATACTTAGAATTTTGTATCTCCAGCCTAGACCTCTTTCTTTTTTTTTTGAGACGGAGTCTTACTCTGTTGCCCAGGCTGTAGTGCAGTGAGCGATCTCAGCTTACAGCAAGCTCTGCCTCCCAGGTTCAATCTATTCTTCTGCCTCAGCCTCCCGAGTAGCTGGGATTACAGGCACCTGCCACTGTGCCCAGCTAATTTTTGTATTTTTAGTAGAGACGGGGTTTCACCATGTTGGCCAGGCTGGTCTTGAACTCCTGACCTCATGTGATCTACCTGCCTCGGGCTCCCCAAAGTGCTGGGATTACAGGCGTGAGCCACTGCGTCCAGCCTAGACCTTTCTTAAAGACTTTTTTTTTTTTTTTTTTGAAATGGAGTCTCGCTCTGTTGCCCAGACTGGAGTGCAGTGGCGCGATCTTGGCTCACTGCAAGCTCCACCTCCTGGGTTCAAGTGATTCTGCCTCAGCCTCTTGAGCAGCTGGGACTACAGGCACCTGCCACCACGCCTGGCTAATTTTTTCTATTTTTGGTAGAGACAGAACTTCACTGTGCTAGCCAGGATGGTCTCGATCTCCTGATTGTGTGATCCACCCGCCTTGGCCTCCCAAAATGCTGGGATTACAGGCGTGAGCCACCACACCTGACTTCTTAAAGACCTTTATATCCAACTGCTTGTTCTGTATCACTACCTCGATGACCTGTAGGTACTTGAAAATTCAGTGCAGATGCTCCTCAACTTACAGTGGGGTTACATTCTGAGAAACTCATCGTAGGTGGAAAATATCATATGTTGAAAATGCATTTAATACACCTACCAAACATAGCTTAGTCTATGCCTAAAACACATTAAGCAAAATATATTTTTTTAAATTTTTTGTAGAAATGGGATTTCGCCATGTTGCCCAGGCTTGTCTCAAGCTCCTAAGCTCAAGTGATCCCTCTGCCTTGGCCTCCCAAAGTGCTAGGATTACAGATGTGAAGCACTGTTCCCAGCCACACATTAAGCACATTTAAGTGTGCTTAAAACACAATAGCCTACAGTTGTGTAAAATCATGAAATATGTAAACTATATTATAGTAAAGTGTTGACTATCTTATCAAATTTCTTTTTTTTGAGACAGTCTTGCTCTTGTTGCCCAAGCTGGAGTGCAGTGGTGTGATCTCGGCTCACTTCAACCTCTTCCTCCTGGGTTCAAGCGATTCTCCTGTGTCAGCCTCCCAAGTAGCTGGGACTACAGGTGCACACCACCGTGACTGGCTAATTTTTGTATTTTTAGTAGAGATGGGGTTTTGCCATGTTGGCCAGGCTCATCTTGAACTCCTGGCCTCAGGTAATCCACCCGCCTCAGCCTCCCAAAGTGTGGAGTTACAGACATGAGCCATCGTGCCCGGCCATCAGATTTCTTGAATACCATATTGAAAGTGAAAAAACAGAGTGAGGTCAGGTGTGGTGGCTCAAGCCTGTAATCCCAGCACTTCGAGAGGCTGAGGCGGGCGGATCACGAGGTCAGGAGATCGAGACCATCCTGGCTAACACGGTGAAACCCCGTCTCTACTAAAAAATACAAAAAATTAGCCGGGCATGGTGGCGGGTGCCTGTAGTCCCAGCTACTCCGGAGGCTGAGGCAGGAGAATGGCGTGAACCCGGGAGGCGGAACTTGCAGTGAGCCGAGATTGCGCCACGGCACTCCAGCCTGGGGGACAGAGCGAGACTCAGTCTCAAAAAAAAAAAAAAGAAAAAACAGAGTGGTTGTATGGATACTTGAAGTTCAGTTTCTACTGAATGCATATCCGGTTTGCACTGCTGTCATAAAGTGAAAAAATTGTAAGCCAAACTTTCGTAAGTTGGGGACTGTCTGTATACCCTAAAGTGATTTCCTTATCCTTCCCAAAACCAACTCTTCCTATATTATCTGGTTTGAGAAATAGGAGTAATACCACTTTACAGCTTCCTGGGTCACTCTCTCATTGAATTAACCAATAGATCTTTGAATTCCTAACCTTTTTCCTGTCCATCCTTTCCTTTTCAATGTTCTGTTCCTATGCTAGTTCATGCCTTCTTACATCTCTTGCTGAGGTTTTTCCATATTCTCCTAACTTGTCTCCTTGCCTCTACTCTCCAGTCTGTCTTCCTTACCACCTCCAGTATGATTTTTTTTTTTTTTTTTTGAGACAGGGTCTTGCTTTGTCACCCAGGCTGGAGTGCATTGGTATGTGATCATAGCTCCCTGTAACCTCAAGCTCCTGGGCTCAAGTGATCCTTCTGCCTTATTAGCCTCCCAAGTAGCTAGGACTATAGGCGCATGCCACCACACCCAGGGCTAATTTTATTTTTTGTAGAGACAGGGTCTCACTGTGTTGTCCAGTCTGGTCTTGAATTCCTGGCCTCAAGTGATCCTCCTCCCTTGGCCTTCCAAAGAGTTGGAATTATAAGCGTGAGCCACTATGCCAGCCACTTATATATCTATAGCCATTTTATTTTGTATATTTGAAATTCTGCTTCTATTTTTAAAAATTATTTATCATTCTAGGATATTTATCTTAGTTTGCTTATCACAGATCTTAAATTTTTCCAACATTGCCTCTTTTTCCAGTCTGTATTTTTGTTATATGTATTTTTGGTTTCCTATGAAAACTCCTGAGGTCTGGTGATTTATCATGTTTGTATTCATGTCTAATGCCTATAGAGTACCCTGCAGCTTAATAAATGTGTGTTGAATGAACACAAAAAAATTACCAGAAAGCTTTATCTTCTATTTCTTTTTGTTTTTGTTATTGAGACAGGGTCTTGCTGTGTCACCCAGGCTGGAGTGCAGTGGCGTGATCATGGCTCACTGCAGCCTCTACCTCCTGGGCTCAAGCAGTCATCCCATCTCAGCTTCTGAGTAGCTGGGATTATAGGTGTGCACCAGATGCCTGGCTAATTTTTAACATTTGTTTAGAGACAGGGTTTTAGTATGTTACCATGTTGTCAGGCCAGTTTCAAGCAATCTACCTGCCTCTGCTTCCCAAAGTGCTGGGATTACAGGTATGAGCCAGCACACCTAACTTTTTGTCTTCTCTCTCTCTCTCTTTTTTTTTTTTGGGGACGGAGTCTCGCTCTGTTGCCCAGGCTGGAGTGCAGTGGTGTGATCTCGGCTCACTGCAAACTCTGCCTCCCAGGTTGATGCCATTCTCCTGCCTCAGCCTCCTGAGTAGCAGGGACTACAGGTGCCCGCCATCACACCTGGCTAAATTTTTTTGTATTTTTAGTAGAGACGGGGTTTCACTGTGTTAGCCAGGATGGTCTCGATCTCCTGACCTCGTGATCTGCCCGCCTCGGCCTCCCAAAGTGCTGGTATTATAGGCGTGAGCCACCGCGCCAGGCCTGCCTTCTCTTTTTTTAAGACAGGGTCTTGCAGTGTTTCCCAGGCTGGTGTGCATTGGTGCAATTATAACTCACTGCAGTCTTGACCTCCTGGGCTCAAGCAATCCTCCCGCTTCAGCTTCCTGAGTAGCTGGGACCATAGGCATGCCCTGCCACGCCCAGCTAATGTTTTAAATTTTTTTGTAGAGATGGAGTCTTGCTATATTGCTCAGGCTGGTCTTGACCTCCTAGACTCAAGCAGTCCTCCCGCCTCGGCCTTCTAAAGTTCTGGGATTACATGCGTGAGCCACCATGCATTGCCTATATCCTTATTTTATAAGCTTGTTTTTATTTTTTAATTTTTTTTTTCCTTTTCCTTTTAAACTGTTTTCCTAAAAACTAAGACACAAACAGACTCATTAGCCCAGGCCTACACAGAGTCAGGATTATTAATATCACTGTCTTCCACCTCCACATCTTGTCCCACAGGACAGTCTTCAGGGGCAGTAACACCCATGGAGTTGACATTTCCGGTAACAATGCCTTCTGGAATCCCTCCTGGAGGACCACCTGCCCTGAGGCTTTACAGTTCACTTCTTTTTTTTTTTTTTTTTTTTTTATAAGCGGGAGTGCACTCTAACAATAAAAAGTGTAGTAAATACATAAACCAGTAAGTCATCTAGGATTATCAAGTATTATGTACTGCATGTAATTGTATGTGCAGTACTTTTTTTTTTTTTTTTCTTTGAGACAGAGTGTTGCTCTGTTGCCAGGCTGGAGTGCAGTGGCTTGAACCTGGGAGGCAGAGGTTGCCGTGAGCTGAGATTGCGCCACTGCACTCCAGCCTGAGCTACAAGAGCGAGACTCTACCTCAAAAAAAAAAAACAAAAAAACTCCAAGAGTTGCACAAGACATTTTGGTGTGAAACAACTGTTAAAGTGGCATGTAATAAACTTTAAACTGAAAAAATTACTTTTTTGTTCTTAGGTTTTACACATCCATAAGTAGACCTTTTTGGAGCCTCACCAGCCAATTCAATGGCGTCCTCTTCTACTGTGCCTCTGGGATTTCACTATGAAACAAAGTATGTTGTTCTCAGCTACTTGGGACTCCCCTCTCAAGAGAAGCTGCAAGAGCAACATCTTTCCTCACCCCAAGGTATTATCTTTGGCTTATGGTGGTTATAGTAAATTGTAATAAGGACTTTATATATAAAAGTATATGTATCTAATTTACATGTATGGTTATCAAATAGTACTAATAAGCCTGTAAGAATAACCTGTTATGGCTGGGCACGACGGCTCACACCTGTTATGCCAGCACTTTGGGAGGCCGATGTGGGCAGATCACGAAGTCAGGAGTTCGAGACTAGCCTGGCCAACATGGTGAAACCCTGCCTCTACTAATAATACAAAAATTAGTTGGGCATGGTGGCATGCGCCTGTAGTCCCAGCTACTCAGGAGGCTGAGGCAGGAGAATCGCTTGAACCCGGGAGGCAGGCAGAGGTTGCAGTGGGCTGAGATCGCACCAATGCACTCCAGCCTGGGCAGTAGAGTGAGACTCCATCTCAAAAAAAAAAACAAAAAACCAAAAACACACAAAATAAATAACTTGTTATGCCATTCTTTCCATTTCCAGAAGCAAAAAAAAAAAGTATTTTTCTCATTTTATTCTTTTTTTTTTTTTTTTTTTTTTTTGAGACAGAATCTCACTCTCTAAGGCTGGAGTGCAGTGGCATGATCTTGGCTCACTGCAACCTCCACCTTCCCGATTCAAGCGATTCTGCTTCAGCCTCCCGAGTAGCTGGGATTACAGGTGCACACCACCATGCCTGGCTAATTTTTATATTTTTAGTAGAGATGAGGTTTTGCCATGTTGGCCAGGCTGGTCTTGAACTCTGGACCTCAGGTGATCGCCTGCCTCGGCCTCCCAAAGTGCTGGGATTATGGGCGTGAGCCACTGCGCCCGACTCATTTTATTCTATTTGAATGATATTTCCAAAGCACGTGCAGCCCTCTATTGGCAGTTATATTTTTTCGATACTTTACAAATATTAGTCTATTGTCTTACACTTTCACTTACAATTGTTGAGCAGTCTGTTGTCATTCTACTAAGTGTTCCATCATAATGAAACAGTTTATTTTGGCTGCCTTTTTTTTTTTTTTTTTTTTAAGATGGAGTCTCTGTTGCCCAGGCTGGAGTGTGATGGCATGATTTCAGCTCACTGTAACCTCTGCCTCCCGGGTTCAAGCAATTCTCCTGCCTCAGCCTCTCGAGGAGCTGGGACTATAGGCGCACACTGCCACGCCCGGCTAGTTTTTTGTATTTTAGTAGAGACAGGGTTTCACCCTGTTTCCCAGGCTGATCTCGAACTCCTGAGCTCAGGCAGTCCGCCTGCCTTGGCCTCTCAAAGTGCTGGGATTACAGGCATGAGCCACCAGGCCGGCTTGGCTGCTTTTTAGAGATTCTCCGTCTTTGGTGGTGTTTCAAACTTAAACACATCTTAGTGAAACAGCCACCAAAGCCAGAGAAATTCTAAAAAGCAGTCAAAATAAGTGTTTTGCACATCCAAAACAAATAAAATTTATGTTTTACACATCCAAAATTGGGATTGTTTGGCTTCCTGAATTTAATAATTCATTTGTTTACTCTGGAAAAATTATTTAATATTGTATCTTTGAATACTCTCTTCTCTACTTTGTGCTACAATCAATTGCACATTATGCTGTTTATAGAAGACATACGTGATCCTGTCTGTTCCTCCATATCTCACTGTCATTTTCCTAGTTTATCTCCATTTATCTGTCTGTGAAGCCCTCTGTGACATTTCTTGTTTTTTTTTTTTTTTTTTTTTTTTTTTTTTTTTTGAGACGGAGCCTCGCTCTGTCGTCCAGGCTGGAGTACAGTGGCACAATCTCGGCTCACTGCAACCTCCGCCTCCTGGGTTCAAGCGATTCTTCTGTCTCAGCCTTCTGAGTAGCTGGGACTACAGGTGTGTGCCACCACGCCCGGCTAACTTTTTTTTTTTGTATTTTTAGTAGAGATGGGGTTTCACCGTGTTAGCCAGGATGGTCTTGGTCATCCGACCTCATGATCCGCCCACCTCAGCCTTCCAAAGTGCTGGGATTACAGGTGTGAGCCACCACGCCTGGTTGACATTTCTTTTTTTTTTTTTTTTTTTTTTTTTTTTGAGATGGAGTCTCGTTCTGTCGCCAGGCTGGAGTGCAATGGCAATCTTGGCTCACTGCAACCTCCAACTCTCAGGTTCAAGCAATTCTCCTGTCTCAGCCTCCCGAGTAGCTGGGACTACAGGCGTATGCCACCAGCCTGGCTAATTTTTGAAGTTTTAGTAGAGACAGGGTTTCACCATGTTGGCCAGGATGGTCTCGATCTCCTGACCTCGTGATCCGCCCGCCTCAGCCTCCCAAAGTGTTGGGATTACGGGTGTGAGCCACCACGCCCGGCTGACATTTCTTTATCGTCCAATTCACCCTTTCTTCATCTCTCTTTAAGCTGCTAAATAAACTTTTCACCAGATAGCAAATTTTAATTCATTTTTTATCTATGTATATATTCTGTTTTTTAATTTTCAACAACTGGCAAATGTGAAAGAATACATGAATATGTATGTATGTATTATATACACATAGACATTAACAAAAGCCTTTAGTATATTTCATATTTGTATTAGTAATGGTGGTTTTCATAGAGGTCTATAATTACCAGAGGTTTTTCTTAGCTTTAAGATTTAATATTCCTGGCTGGGCGGGGTGCCTCACGCCTGTAATCCCAGCACTTTGGGAGGCCGAGGCGGGCGGATCACGAGGTCAGGAGTTCGAGACCATTCTGGCCAACATGATGAAAACCTGTCTCTGCTAAAAAATACAAAAATTAGCCGGGCACAGTGGCACACGCCTGTAATCCCAGCTACTTGGGAGACTGAGGCAGGAACATTGCTTGAACCCGGGAGGTGGAGGTTGCAGTGAGCAGATTCCACCATTGCACTCCAGCTCTGGGCAACAGAGCAAGACTCCATCACTAAAAAAAAAAAAAAAAAGATTTTCTATTCTTAAGTTATAATAAAGATAACTATAATGCTTGTATAAAAAACATTAATTGGGGCTGGGCGCGGTGGATCATGCTTGTAATCCCAGCACTTTGGGAGGCCGAGGTGGGTGGATCACGAGGTCAGGAGATCGAGACCACGGTGAAACTCCGTCTCTACTAAAAATACAAAAAATTAGCCGGGTGTGGTGGTGGGCGCCTGTAGTCCCAGCTACTTGGAGAGGCTGAGGCAGGAGAATGGCGTGAACCCGGGAGGCGGAGCTTGCAGTGAGCCGAGATTGCGCCACTGCACTCCAGCCTAGGCGACAGAGCGAGACTCCATCTCAAAAAAAAAAAAAAAATTAATTGGGCTGGGCGTGGTGGCTCACGCCTGTAATCCCAGCACTTTGGGAGGCTGAGGCAGGTCACTTACAAAGTCAGAAGTTCAAGACCAGCCTGGCCAAGATGGTGAAACCCCATCTCAGGCCGGGCGCGGTGGCTCATGCTTGTAATCCCAGCACTTTGGGAGGCCAAGGCAGGCGGATCACGAGGTCAGGAGATTGAGACTGCGGTGAAACCCCGTTTCTACTAAAAATACAAAAAAAATTAGCTGGGCATGGTGGCAGGCACCTGTAGTCCCAGCTACTCGGAGAGGCTGAGGCAGGAGAATGGCGTGAACCCGGGAGGCAGAGCTTGCAGTGAGCCGAGATCGCGCCACTGCACTGCAGCCTGGGTGACAGAGCGAGACTCCGTCTCAAAAAAAAAAAAGAAACCCCATCTCTACTAAAAATACAAAAAAATGAGTTGGGCACGGTGGCAGGTGCCTGTAATCCCAGCTACTTGGGATGCTGAGGCAGAGAATTGCTTGAACCGGGGAGGCAGAGGTTGCAGTGAGCGGGGATCGCCCAGCTGCACTCCAGCCTGGACGACAGAGCAAGACTCCATCTCAAAAAAAAAAAAAAGCCAGGCGCGGTGGCTTAAGCCTGTAATCCCAGCACTTTGGAAGGCTGAGGTGGGTGGATCATGAGGTCAGGAGTTCAAGACCAGCCTGACCAATATGGTGAAACCCTGTCTCTACTAAAAATACAAAAATTAGCTAGGTGTGTTGGCGGACGCCTGTAGTCCCAGCTACTCTGGAGGCTGAGGTGGGAGAATTGCTTGAACCTGGGAGTCAGAGGTTGCAGTGAGCCGAGATCGTGCCATTGCACTTCAGCCTGGGTGACAGAATGAGACTTCGTCTCAGAAAACAAACTGGCTTGGTTGGGTGGCTCACACCTGTAATCCCAGCATTTTGGGAGGCTGAGGCGGGTGGATCATGCGGTCAGGAGATCGAGACTATCCTGGCTAACATGGTGAAACCCCATCTCTACTAAAAATACAAAATATTAGCTGGGTGTGGTGGCGGGCGCCTGTAGTCCCAGCTACTCAGGAGGCCGAGGCAGGAGAATGGTGTGAACTCAGGAGGTGGAGCTTGCAGTGAACTGAGATCATGCCATTGCACTCCAGCCTGTTTGACAGAGTGAGACTCCATCAAAAAACAAAACAAAACAAAACAAAAAACCAAGAAACAAACCTGAAATGATGACAAGCAACAACAAAGTGGATTTCCAGTCTAGTTCTGAGAAGAGGTGAGCCTGATAATAATACAGCTTTATATGAAAATTAAAATCCCTTAGATATCTTCATTTATACAAACATTTAATTTATTTGTTCTTATTTTTATTTATTTTTTTGAGACAAGAATCTTGCTATGTCACCCAGGCTGGAGTGTAGTGGTCCCATTTTGGCTCACTGCATCCTCCACCTCTTGGGTTCAAGTGTTTCTCGAGTCTCAGCCTCCCCTGTATCTGGGACTACAGGCACGCGCCACTATGCCGAGCTAATTTTTGTACTTTTTAGCGGAGATGGGTTTTCACCATGTTGGCCAGGCTCATCTCGAACTCTTGTTCTCAGGTGATCCACCCCACCTTGGCCTCCCGAAGTGCTGGGATTACAGGCACGAGCCATGGCGCCTGGCCTATATAATACATTGTAAAGGAACTGTTAAGATCCACTAGTTGTGGGATGGAAAGTACTGTTTTTTTAACAGTGGTTTATTTCTGGATTTTTTTCCCCAAAGAAATGTGCAGTTATGCATTTTCAAGAATGTTCGAAGAAACAAGAATTGATTTTTTGATAAACTGACTAAAGACAATCCATTGTACCAGTTGAGGAACTTATTTTTGGAATGTATTTTTATAAATTGATCAGATTGGTTTATTTCTACACTTATTGATTGATTGATTGATTGATTGAGGCAGAGCCTTGCTCTTCTGCCCAGGCTGGAGTGTAGTGATACGATCTTAGCTCACTGCAACCTTCACCTTCTGGACTCAGTCGATTCTCCTGCCTCAGCCTCCGAGTAGCTGGAACTACTCGAACAGGCCCGTGCCACCATACCTGGCTGATTTTTGTATTTTTAGTAGAGATCGGGATTCGCCACGTTGGCCAGGCTGGTCTTGAACTCCGGACCTCAAGTGATCCACCCACCTTGGCCTCCCAAAGTGCTGGGATTACAGGTGTAAGCCACCACACCCAGTCTACACCTCATTTATTTAATTCAACTTTTTCAACTTTGGTAATGTTTTTTATTCCATTTCTTTTTTCTTACTTGTTTGCTTTTCTTTGAGACAGTCTCGCTCTCGTCAGGTGGGAGTGCAGTGGCACGATCTTGGCTCATTGCAACCCCCACCTCGTGGATTCAAGCAATTCTCCTGCCTCAGCCTCCCAAGTAGCTGGGACTACAGACGTATGCCACCACGCCCAGAGACGGGGCTTCACCATGTTGCCCAGGCTGGTCTTGAACTCCTGAGCTCAGGCAATCTGCCTGCTTTGGCCTCCCAAGTGCTAGGATTACAGGCGTGAGCCTCTGCGCCCGGCCCTATTTCTTTTTTCTTAACTTCTCTGGAGATAATGCTGGACATTTCATTTTGTCACCCAGGTTAGAGTGCAGTGGCACGTTCTCGGCTCACTGCAACCTCTGCCTCCCAGGTTCAAGCAATTCTGCCTCAGCCTCCTGAGTAGCTGGGATTACAGGCGCCTGCCACTGCGCCCGGCTAATTTTTGTATTTTTAGTAGAGACAGGGTTTCACCATCTTGGCCAGGCTGGTCTCGAACTCCTAACCTCATGATCCACCTGCCTCAGCCTCCCAAAGTGCTGGGATTACAGGCATGAACCACCGTGCCTGGCCAACATTTCATTTTTTAAATGGTACTTTTTAAAAAACTTTAAGCTAATGTTGTAAACTTTTCTTTTTATAGTAAAATTTCTCTAGGTGAAGGATAAAGGTTGAACCTCTGCCCCAGAGGTTCTTGAAGTGGCTGACAGTCAAAGGGCTGAACTTTTCCCCTCAGAAGCAACTGCTTGTAATGCTTTTTGAGAGCTTGCTATTTTAAATGATTGCCTTTAGTACAAGTAAAAATGTACTTTGTACATGTAAATAAATAGAAATCCATCTGTCCTTAGAGATTTCACACTTACTATGACATGATTAGAATTGCATAATTATGTGCCGGGTGTGGTGGCTCACACCTGTGATCCCAGCACTTTAGGAGGCCAAGGCAGCCGGACCACCTGAGGTTGGGAGTTTGAGACCAGCTTGACCCACATGGAGAAACCCTGTCTCTACTAAAAATACAAAATTAGGTGGGTGTGGTGATGCACGCCTGTAATCCCAGCTACTCGGGAGACTGAGGCAGGAGAATCTCTTGAACCTGGGAGGCGGAGGTCGTGGTGAGCCAAAATCGCACCATTGCACTCCAGCCTGGGCAACAAGAGTGAAACTCTATCTTAAAAAAAAAAAATTGCAGAATTATTTTAACATTTACAATATAATTGTTACTTTAATTGACATTATTTCAGGGATATTAGATTTACACAATGAATTTATATTTCTGATAGAGTTTTTAGCATGATGCTTTGTATTGTGAAGTTATATATTTCCTTTAAATAAATAATTTGCTTCCTAAATCATGCTTAAAACAGCTACTAAGGGGCTAGGCATGGTGGCTCATGCCTGTAATCTCAGCACCGAGGCGGGCGGATCATGAGGTCAGGAGATTGAGACCATCCTGGCTAACACGGTGAAACCTCGTCTCTACTGAAAAAAAAAAAAAATTAGCCAGGCATGGTGGCGGGTGCCTGTAGTCCCAGCTACTTGAGAGGCTGAGGCAAGAGAATGGTGTGAACCCGGCAGCGGAGGTTGCAGTGAGCCGAGATCACGCCACTGCACTCCAGCCTGGGCGACATAGTGAGACTCCATCTCAAAAAACAAACAAAAAATTTACTGAAACCTGAATTAGTCTTCATTAAAATATAACGTCAGGCTGGGTGTCATGGCTCACACCTGTAATCCCAACACTTTAGGAGGCCAAAGCGGGCCAATCACTTGAGCCCAGGAATTCGAGACCAGCCTACGTGGCGAAACCCCGCCTCTACAAAAAATAAAAATAAATTAGCTGGGTATGGTGCTGCGCGCCCATAATCCCAGCTACTCAGGAGGCTGAGGTGGGAGGATTACTTGAGCCCAGGCTGCCGAGGCTGTAGTGAGCTGAGATCATGCCACCGTACTCCTAGGCCACAGAGTGAGACTGTCAATAAAAATAAAAATAAATAAAATGTAACATCACTTTGTTAAATATTCTTTTCATTTGTTTTTGTTTTTTGACACAGAGTCTCTCTCTTGCCCACGCTGGTGTGCAGTGTTGAAAACACAGCTCCCTACAGCCTCTACCTGTTGGGCTCAAGCAATTCTCCCACCTCAGCTTCCTGAGTAGCTGGACCACAGGTGCACACCACCGTGCCCAGCTAATTTTAAAATTTTTTGTAAAGACAGGGTCTTGCAGTGTTGCCCGGGCTGGTCTCAAACTCGTGGGCTCAAGTGATCCTCCTGCCTTGGCCTTTCAAAGTGCTGGGATTACAGGCGTGAGGTATTGCATCTGGCCTTCTTAAATATTCTTATCCGTAAATTTCTACCACAGCAATGGAGGTATCTATTATTTGTCTGCTGCCATTCTAGCTTAAGAGTGAGTAGTAGTAAGAATTCAGAAATGATGGAATTCAGTAGTAGGGATTACAGATGGTGTCCTAAGAAAGCTAGTGTAAATAATTAAATGTAACTAGTTGGTGTGTTCTACTTTATGAATCATATTTTAATGCCCTGACATAGGTGGCTATCTAAACAAAATTATATCAAAATGACTAAAAGCTCATAAAACATCATGTGATACCAAATATTTGTAATCTCATCAAACTCACAGAGGAACTGTTTTTCTTTTATTGTTTTCTTTTTTATTTTTATATTATTGTACTTTAAGTTTTAGGGTACATGTGCACAATGCGCAGGTTTGTTACATATGTGTCCATGTGCCATGTTGGTGTGCTGCACCCATTAACTCATCATTTAGCATTAGGTTTATCTCCTAATGCTATCCCTCCCCCCTCCCCCCACCCCACAACAGTCCCCGGAGTGTGATGTTCCCCTTCCTGTGTCCATGTGTTCTCATTGTTCAATTCCCACCCATGAGTGAGAGCATGCGGTGTTTGGTTTTTTGTCCTTGCGATAGTTTACTGAGAACGATGATTTCCAGTTCCATCCATGTCCCTACAAAGGACATGAACTCATCATTTTTTATGGCTGCTCTTTTATTGTTTTCTAATCTTTATCTGTATATACAGTTTTATGTAGTTGTAATCAATTGTGATTTTTACTTTTCACTCAATTTTAATTTGAAACATTGCATATTTACATGTTCTGTACTTCATTTTCCTTATTGTGTGTTTGAATGATTTCCTTTTATTATTATCTTTTACATTTTTCCTTTTTTTTTTTTTGGAGATGGAGTCTCGCTCTGTTGCCCAGGCTGGAGTGGTGCAGTGGTGTGATCTTGGCTCACTGCAACCTCCACCTCCCTAGTTCAAGCGATTCTCCTGCCTCAGCCTCCTGAGTAGATGGGATTACAGGTGCCTGCCACCACGCCTGGCTAATTTTTTTTTTTTTTGAGACAGAGTCTCGCTCTGTTGCCCAGGCTGGAGTGCAGTGGCACGATCTTGGCTCACTGCAACC
This sequence comes from Nomascus leucogenys, assembly GCF_006542625.1. Classification (NCBI taxonomy): domain Eukaryota; kingdom Metazoa; phylum Chordata; class Mammalia; order Primates; family Hylobatidae; genus Nomascus; species Nomascus leucogenys. The sequence continues at coordinate 44,690,600 of NC_044387.1, forward strand.
TCTGCCTCCCGGGTTCAAGTGATCCTCCTGGCTCAGCGCCTTTAGTAGGTGGGATTACAGGCACGTGCCACCATGCCCGGCTAATTTTTCTATTTTTAGTAGAGACAGGGTTTCGCCATGTTGGCTAGCCTGGTCTCGGGGTCCTGACCTCTTGTGATCCACCTGCCTCAGCCTCCTGAAGTGCTGGGATTACAGATGTGAGCCACCGCGCCCAGCCATTTTTTTGTATTTTTAATAGAGATGGGGGTTTCACCATATTGGCCAGGCTGGTCTCAAACTCCTGACCTCAGGTGATCCAGCTGCCTCGGCCTCCCAAAGTGCTGGGATTACAGGTGGGAGCCACCACTCCTGGCCAGTTTTCTCTTTCTTCTTGGCAAGTTCTTATAACCAACTAAATGATTTCCAATTTTTAAAAAAGTCAGTGGCACTGCTCTGAATTTTTAGTTTACCATAAAAGCCTTCTTACCTAGATCACTGGGGTTGGTAGTAGGACTTTAATTGAAAGAGTTGGCCAGGTGCAGTGACTCATGTCTGTACCAGGTTGTAAGGCCAAGGTGGGAGGATCACCTGAGCCCAGGGGTTCAAGACCAGCCTGGGGAACATAGTAAGACCCTGTCTCTGTATCTTTTTTTTTTTTTTTTTTTTGAGATGGAGTCTGGCTCTGTCGCCCAGGCTGGAGTGCAGTGGCGCAATCTCGGCTCACTGCAAGCTCCGCCTCCCGGGTTCACGCCATTCTCCTGCCTCAGCCTCCTGAGTAGCTGGGACTACAGGTGCACGCCACTACACCCGGCTAATTTTTTGTATTTTTAGTAGAGACGGGGTTTCACCGTGTTAGCCAGGATGATCTTGATCTCCTGACCTCGTGATCCGCCTGCCTCGGCCTCCCAAAGTGCTGGGATTACAGGCGTGAGCCACCGCACCCGGCCTCTGTCTCTGTATCTTGATGTTGGGTCAAGGTTTTTTCTTTGAATATGGGTTTGTTGATTGGAATTTCATGTTTCTAGCATAAATCATGTCTATTACCTATGATTTCTAATTCATTTATAGTAGAATAATAATATACACTTATAAACAATCTGAAAAATCATCTAGATTTTTATGATTTACTGCCTGTGTTTTACAGTTTTTCTCTCACACTCAATTTGATAATGATGTTTTAAAATAACTTCCCAAACCATTTAAATTGGCTTTCATTTAAACTTCTAAGATTATCTGGCTGGGTGCAGTGGCTCATGCCTGTAATCCCAGCACTTGGGGAGGTCAAGGCGGGTGGATCACTTGAGGCCAGGAGCTCAAGATCAGCCTGGCCAATGTGGTGAAACTCCATCTCTACCAAAAAATACAAGTTAGCCGGGTGTAGTGGTGTGTGTCTATAATCTCAGCTGCTTGGGAGGCTGAAGCATGACAGTCACTTTACCCTGGGAGGTGGAGGTTGCAGTGAGCCGAGATTACACCATTGTGGTCCAGCCTGGGTGATACAGAGAGACTCTTCTTTCAAAAAAAAAAAAATCTAAATTATCTAGAAATTTTTTAAAAATAATTAACTTTCTTAGAAACATCAAGTTTCTTTTCATAATCTTATTTCAATGATGTCCATGATTTTAAATAAATTATACAGTTTCAATGACTTTAACTTTCATAAGCAAGTTGGGGATAAAATAACTGATTCTTGGTAAGCATAGAATTTATTCAGGTGTGCTAGAGAGTAGTCTACTCGGCTAGGCACGGTGGCTCACATCTGTAATCCCAGCACTTTGGGAGGCCGAGGCAGGTGGATCACCTGAGGTTGGGAGTTCCAGATCAGCCTGACCAATATGGTTAAACCCCATCTCTACTAAAAACACAAAAATTAGCTGGGCGTGGTGGCATGCACCTGTAATCCCAGCTACTCAGGAGGCTGAGGCGGGAGAATCCCTTGAACCTGGGAGGCAGAGGTTGCAGTGAGCTGAGATTGTGCCACTGCACTCCAGCCTGGGTGACAGAGGGAGACCCTGTCTCAAAAAAAAAAAAAAAAAAAAAGACAGAGTAGTCTACTAGCTGCATGTGTTCAGTTTCCTATAGAAATATTTAATATGTTTCATAGAAAAACCAGCCAGGCATGGTGGCTCACACCTGTAATCTTATCACTTTGGGAGGCCAAGGCAGGCAGATCGCTTGAGTTCAGGAGTTCAAGACCAGCCTGGGCAACATGGCAAGACCTCATCTCTATTAAAAGTACAAAAAAAATAGCTGGATGTGGTGGTGCATGCCTGTGGTCTCACCTCCTTGGGAAGCTAAGGTGAGGTGGGGATTGATGATTCATCCCTGGGGGCAGAGGTTGCAGTGAGTTATGATCACAGCACTGGACTCCAGCCTGGGTGACAGAGTGAGACCTTGTCTCAAAAAACAGAGAACGTATAGTGGGTCACTTATTCAGCAAATTACTTAAAGGTAAGTCAGTTAAGAGCACTTCTACCATGTGTTCCTTTTTTTTTTGGTTCGGTTATTTACTTTTGCTAACTTACCTAGAGGCAAACTACTGAGTCAAACTGCAATCATATATATATATTTTTTTCTTTTTTTTTTTTTTTTTTATGAGATGGAGTCTTGCACTGTTGCCAGGCTGGAGTGCAGTGGCGCAATCTCAGCTCACTGCAGCCTCCAACTCTCGGGTTCAGGCAATTCCCCTGCCCCAGCCTCCTGAGCAGCTGGGACTACAGGTGTGCGCCACCATGCCCGGCCAATTTTTTGTATTTTAGTAGAGATGGGGTTTCACCATGTTGGCCAGGATGGTCTTGATCTCCTGACCTCGTGATCCACCCATGTTGGCCACCCAAGGTGCTGGGATTATAGGCGTGAGCTACCGCGCCCGGCCTGCAATCATATTTTTATGGTGAGTTTATTATGCAAAATGAATATGTGGCCTACAAATTATCATACCACATAGCATAGCATATCTTTTTCATTTTTCACATGTCATCTTAAAAACTAACTTGATTCCATTGTTCTAAGACTCAGGTATTTAGACTCTATGGGCATTTTCAGTGATAGATTTATAAGGAGTCTTAACTGAGCAGTTGCCTTGCAGTGATTAATGCATAAATGGTTAGCACCTTGATAGTAGGGATTGTGTCTATACAGCATTTCATTTTCGGAGTAAAGGTTCCTGGAATTAATGTTACGAGAAATGTGTGGTTTTTATACCTCAGCCTCATAGAACTCCATAGGTACCAAAAGTGGATATAAAGACTCAGTGGATTAGAGCAAGACAAGTTATATATTCCACCTCTGGCCATCCAGGTTCATGTTCTTTTTTTTTTTTTTTTTTTTTTTTTTTTTTGTTGTTGTTGTTGTTGTTGTTGTGAGACAGAGTTTCACTCTTGTTGCCCAGGCTGGAGTGCAATGGCATGATCTGCAGCCTCTGTCTCCCGGGTTCAAGTGATTCTCCTGCCTCAGCGTCCCGAGTAGCTGGGATTACAGGCACCTGCCACCACACCCAGCTAATTTCTTTTGTATTTTTAGTAGAGACAGGCTTCACCACATTGGCCAGGCTGGTCTCAAACTCTTGACCTCAGGTGATCCACCCGCCTTGGCCTCCCAAAGTGTTGGGATTACAAGTGTCAGCCACTGTGCCTGACCCCAAGTTCGTGTTTTTGCATGCAGAATATATTCATTACATCTCAATAGTCCCCCAAGTCTTTTTTTTTCTTTTTTTTGAGACAGAGTTTTGCTCTTGTTGCCCAGGCTGGAGTGCAATGGCACGATCTTGGCCCACACCTCCCGGGTTCAAGCGATTTTCCTGCCTCAGCCTCCTGAGTAGCTAGGATTACAGGCATGTGCCACCATGCCCTGCTAATTTTGTATTTTTTGTAAAGACGAGGTTTCTCCATGTTGGTCAGGCTGGTCTCGAACTCCCGACCTCAGGTGATCCACCCACTTTGGCCTCCCAAAGTGTTGGGATTATAGGCATGAGCCGTTGCGCCCGGCCGCCCCCCAAATCTTAACTTGTTCCAGCATCAACTCAGAAGTCCATAGTCCAGTGTCTCATCTTAATATCATCTAAATTAGGTATGAGTGAAAATCAAGGTATGATTCATTTGTGGCAGTTTCCCCTTCAGCTGTGAACCTGTGAAACCGAATGAGTTATGTGCCTCCAAAATACAGTGCTGCAGCAGGCATAGGATAGATGTTCCCATTCCAAAAGGGATAATTAGGAAAGAAGAAGGGAGAGACAGGTCCCAAGCAAGCCCAAAACCTAGCATGTCAAATTCCATTAGAATTTTAGGTCACGAAGTGGCAGATCCCTGGGGGAAAAAAAGAATTTTAGGCCCAAATTCCAAGGGGTGAAATTTCATTAGAATTGCTTAAGGCTTAAGAATAATCCTTTTGGCCGGGCGCGGTGGCTCACGCTTGTAATCCCAGCACTTTGGGAGGCCGAGGCAGGCGGATCACGAGGTCAGGAGATCGAGACCACGGTGAAACCCCGTCTCTACTAAAAATACAAAAAATTAGCCGGGCGTGGTGGCGGGCGCCTGTAGTCCCAGCTACTCGGAGAGGCTAAGGCAGGAGAATGGCGTGAACCCGGGAGGCGGAGCTTGCAGTGAGCCGAGATTGCGCCACTGCACTCCAGCCTGGGTGACAGAGCGAGACTCCATCTAAAAAAAAAGAATAATCCTTTTAATGTTCTGCTGCCCAAGCCCACTGAAACAAGTCACACCTGGACACACAGGAGCTAATATCTCTTCCTGATCCACTGGAACAGTGATCCCACCTTCTGGACGCTCTAGGGCAGGAGTCCACCCTTGAAGTTTTGCTGGGCAGGAGTTGGGTTCCCAAGGCTTCAGGTGGCCCTAACCTCCATGATTTTGTGTGACCTTGTCCCTCTGGCAGCTCTGTGCCTGGCCCCCATTCTGGGCTTTGTGGATCTCTGAGGGCTGGGTTCCTGAGCCCATGGCTCCGCAGAAGGCCCTGTCCTTTGAAATCTAGGTAGCGGCAGCCATACCCCTAGAGATCTAATGGATGCCATACAAGGACTTGCTGGAACTGTACCTGGAGCAACTGAAGTTCTTGCTGGAGTGCAGAATGGAGCCTGCAAAATGAGGCAGTACCTGGTAAGGTCTCACAGGCAAACTCTTTCTGCCTCAGCCTCACAAGTTACTCTTTCTCTTTTTTTTTTTTTTTTGAGACTGAGTCTTGCTCTGTCGCCAGGCTGGAGCAATCTCGGCTCACTGCAACCTCCACCTCCCGGGTTTAAGCAATTCCCCTGCCTCAGCCTCCTGAGTAGCTGGGATTACAGGCGTGTGCCACCACGCCCGGCTAATTTTTGTATTTTTAGTAGAAACGGGGTTTCACCATGTTGGCCAGGCTGGTCTTGATCTCCTGACCTTGTGACCAACCCGCCTTGGCCTCCCAAAGTGCTGGGATTACAGGTGTGAACCACTGCACCAGGCCTCACTTTTTAATTTGCTACCAGTGAGTTTTATCCTTACTTGTGTTTTCATGATGGTAGTTACTGTCCTTTCACTTCCAGATGTAGGACTTCCTAGACCATTTCTTGTAAGGCCAGTCTCGTGATTAATTCTCTCAGAGTCTGCTTTTCTACAAAAGACTATTTCACCTTCATTTCTATTTTTTTTTTTCTTGAAACAGAGTCTCTCTCTGTCGCCCAGGCTGGAGTGCAGTGGTGCAATCTCGGCTCACTGCAAGCTCTGTCCCCTGGGTTCATGCCATTCTCCTGCCTCAGCCTCCTGAGTAGCTGGGACTACAGGCGCCCACCACTATGCCCGGCTGATTTTTTTGTATTTTTTTTTGTAGAGAGGGGGTTTCAGCATGTTAGCCGGGATAGTCTCGATCTCCTGACCTTGTGATCCGCCCACCTTGGCCTCCCAAAGTGCTGGGATTACAGGCGTGAGCCATTGTGCCCGGCCCTCACCTTCATTTCTTAAGAATAGCTTCCTGGTTCATGCCTGTAATCCCAGCACTTTGGGAGGCCAAGGCGGGCAGATCACTTGAGGTCAGGAGTTCGAGACCATGTCCTGGCCAACATGGTGAAACCTCGTCTCTACTAAAAATACAAAAATTAGCTGGGTGTGGTGGTGCGTGCCTGTAATCCCAGCTACTTGGGAGGCTGAGGTGGGAGAATCGCTTGAACCTGGGAGGTGGAGGTTGCAGTGAGCTGAGATGATGCCACTGCACTTCAGCCTGGGCGACAGAGTGAGCTCCTGTCTCAAAAAAAATAAAAAAAAAATAGCTTCCATGAGTGTAATATTCTTGGCCTGGCAGTTTTTTTCTTTTAACACTTTGGATTTATCATTCCATTCTCAACATTTTTTCTGAGAAATCTGCTCTTTGTCTAATAGAGATTCCTTTCTTTTTCTCTTTTTTTTTTTTTGAGATGGAGTCTTGCTCTGTCGCCCAGGCTGGAGTACAGTGGTGCGATCTCGGCTCACTGCAAGCTCTGCCTCCCGAGTTCAAGCGATTCTCCTGCCTCAGCCTCCCAAGTAGCTGAGATTACAGGCATGCTGTAGTCCCAAGTAGCTAGGACTACAGGTGCCTGCCACCACACCCGGCTAATTTTTTCTATTTTTTAATAGAGATGGGGTTTCACCGTGTTAGCCAGGATGGTCTCGATCTCCTGACCTTGTGATCCACCCGCCTTGGCCTCCCAAAGTGCTGGGATTGCAAGCGTGAGCCACCGTGCCCAGCCTAATAGGGATTCCTTTCTATGTGACTTGACACTTCTGCTTTTTTATAATTCTGTCTTTCACTTTTAACAGTTTGACTGTATTGTGCTTTGGAGAGGACCTTTTTTGGTTGAATCTATTTGAGACCCTTTCAGTGTGCTGGATCTGGATGTCCACATTTCTTTCAGGACTTTGGTGGTTTCTAGCTATTAATTCGCAAAATAGGTTTTCTATGCATTTCCCATCTCTTTTTGTTTTCAAACTGCCATTATTTGAATATTTGTTTGCTTAATCACATTTCATAGGTCTACTAGGCTTTCTTCATTTTATTTATTTATTTATTTATTTATTTTTGAGATGGAGTTTTGCGCCTGTTGCCAGGCTGGAGTGCAATGATATGATCTCGGCTCACTGCAACCTCCGCCACCTGGGTTCAGGTGATTCTCCTGCCTTAGCTTCCCAAGTAGCTGGGATTACAGGCGCCCACAACCACGCCTGACTAATTTTTTTTTTTTTTTTTTGAGACGGAGTCTCACTCTGTTGCCCAGGCTGGAGTGCAGTGGCGCAATCTCGGCTCACTGCAAGCTCCACCTCCGGGGTTCACGCCATTCTCCTGCTTCAGCCTCTCCGAGTAGCAGGGACTACAGGCGCCCGCCACCACGCCCGGCAAATTTTTTGTATTTTTTAGTAGAGACGGGGTTTCACCGTGGTCTCGATCTCCTGACCTCGTGATCCGCCTGCCTTGGCCTCCCAAAGTGCTGGGATTACAAGTGTGAGCCACCGCGCCCGGGCTCACGCTTAATTTTTGTGTGTTTAGTAGGAACGGGGTTTTACCACATTGGCCACACTGGTCTTGAACTCCTGACCTCAGGTGATCTGCCCCCCTTGGCCTCCCAAAGTGCTGGGATTACAGGCATGAGCCACTGCACCTGGCTTTTTATTCTTTTTTTATTTGCTTGACTGGATTATTCCAAAACAAATGTCTTCAAGTTTAGAAATTCTTCTGCTTGTCTAGGCCCAGTGCCTCATGCCTGTAATCCTAGCACTTTGGGAGGCCGAGGTGGGTGGATCATGAGGTCAAGAGATGGAGACCATCCTGGCCAACATTGTGAAACCCTGTCTCTACTAAAAATACAAAAATAGCTGGGTGTGGTGGCTTGTGCCTATAGTCCCACCTACTCGGGAGGCTGGGGCAGGAGAATTGCTTGAACCTGGGAGGTGGAAGTTACAGTGAGCTGAGATAGCACCACTGGACTCCAGCCTGGTGACAGAGCGAGACCCTGTCTCAAAAAAAAAGAAACTCTTCTGCTTGTTCTATTCTATTGTTGAAGCTCTCAATTGTAGTTTTTATTTTATTCTTTTGAGTTCTTCATTTCTGAGATTTCTGTTTGGTTGTTTCTTATATTATCTGTTTGTTGAATTTCCAGTTAAGATAATGAATTGTATTTTGTATTTTGTTGAATTGTCTGTACTCTCTTGTATCTCAGTGAGTTTCCTTAAGATCATTATTTTGAATTCCAAACATTTTTATAGATTTCCTTTTCTTTGGGATCTGGTTTTTTTTTTTTTTTTTCTTAGACGGAGTCTCACTGTTGTCGCCCAGGCTGGAGTATGCAGTGACATGATCTCGGCTCATTGCTGCCTCTGCCTCCCAGGTACAAGTGATTCTCCTGCCTCAGCCTCTAGAGTAGCTGGGATTACAGGCGCCCACCACCACACCCGGCTAATTTTTGCATTTTTTTTTTTTTATTATACTTTAGGTTTTAGGGTACATGTGCACAATGTGCAGGTTTGTTACATATGTATCCATGTGCCTAATTTTTGCATTTTTAGTAGCGATGGGGTTTTACCATGTTGGCCAGGCTGGTCTCAAACTCCTGACCTCAGGTGATCCACCCACCTCAGCCTCCCATAGTTCTGGGATTATAGGCGTGAGCCACCGTGCCCGGCCCTGTTTTTTGAGTTTTATTCATTTATTTAGGTCTTTTTGTAGGAGATAAGCCTTGGGTATCTCTTGTTGGCTATCTTGATGACATCTTCTGTGCATAGAATTTTTTTCCACCTCAACATCGTATGTCTGTCAGAGTTTACTTGCTTTGGAGTTTTTATTTTGTTTTGTTTTTTAAATATGGGTGTTGTTTTTAATACCATTTAAAGTAAGCCCAACTATAAACTCCGCCTCCCGGGTTTGAGCAATTCTCCTGCCTCAGCCTCCCCAGTGGCTGGGATTACAGGCGTCTGCCACCACAGCCAGCTAATTTTTGTATTTTTTTTTTGTAGAGATGGGGTTTCACCATCTTGGCCAGGCTGGTCTTGAACTCCTGACCTCATGATCCATGCCCCCACCCTGCCCTGGCCTTCCAAAGTGCTGGGATTACAGGCGTGAGCCACCATGCCCGGCCGGCAGTCAAATCTTAAAGCTCCAAAATGACCTCCTTTGACTCCATGTTTCACATCCAGGTTGTGCTGATGCAAGAGGTGGGTTCCCATGGCCTTGGAGAGCTCCACCTGTGTGGCTTTGCAGTGTCTGGCATTGAGTGTCTGTGGCTCTTCCTGGCACACAGTGCAAGCTGTCAGTGGAGCTACCATTCTGGGGTCTGGCTAGCGGTGGCCTTCTTCTCACAGCTCCACTAGTCAGTGCCTCAGTGGGGACTCTGTGGGTTCCCACCCCACATTTCCCTTCTGCACTGCCCTAGCAGAGGTTCTCCATGAGGGCTCCACCCCTATAGCATACCTCTGCCTGGACATGCAGGCATTTCCATACATCCTCTGAAATCTAGGCAGAAGTTCCCAAACCTCGGTTCTTGACTTGTGTGCACCTGCAGGCTCAACACCATGTGGAAGCTGCCAAGGCTTAGGACTTTCACCCTCTGAAGCCATTTCCTGAGCTGTACCTTGGCCCCTTTAGCCACGGCTGGAGAGGCTGGGATGCAGGGCACCAAGTCCAGAGGAGGGTGGACCCAGGAGGAGGGGGCCCTGGCCCTGGTCCAGGAAACTATTTTTCCCTCCTAGGACTGTGATGGGAGGAGCTGCTTGGAAGGTTTCTGACATGCCTTGGAGACATCTTCTCCATTGTTTTGGCAATTAGCATTTGACTTCTTGTTACTGGCACAAATTTCTGCATCAGGCTTGAATTTCTCCCTAGAAGATGGGGTTTTCTTTTCTACTGCATCATCAGAGTGCAAATTTTTCAAACTTTTGTGCTTTGCTTCCTCTTGAAGCTTTGTTGCTCAGAAATTTCTTCTGCCAGATACCCTAAATCATCTCTCTCAAGTTTAAAGTTCCACAGATCTCTGGGGCAGGGGCAAAATGCCACCAATCTCTTTGCTAAAACAAAGCAAGAGTCACCTTTGTTCCAGTTCCCAATAAGTTCCTTATCTCCATCTGAGACCACCTCAACTTGGACTTTATCATCCATATCACTGTCAGCATTTTGGCCAAAACCATTCAACAAGTCTCTAGGAAGTTCCAGACTTTCCCATATTTTCCTGTTGTTTTCTGAGCCTTCCACACTGTTCCAACTTCTGCCTGTTTGTTACCCATTTCCAAAGTTGCTTCACATTTTCGGGTATGTTGATAGCAGTGCCCCACTCCCAGTATCAATTTTCTGTATGAGAACAGTACGGGGGAAATCACCCCCATGATTTATTTGTCCCACCTGGCCCCACCCTTGACACATGGGGATTATTACAATTCAAGGTGAGATTTGGGTTGGGACACAGCCAAACCATATTTGCACATTTTCAAGATTCATCTATGTTATAGCATAAATAACCTTCCTATCAGCAATGTACAGAGGTTCTGATTTCCCCATATTCTTACCAACATTTGTTTTCTGTTTTTTTAATATTAACCATCCTAAAGGTTGTGAAGTGGTGCCTTATTGTGGTAGCTTATTTCTTTTTATTGTTGAATAATACACCGTTGTATGACTGTACCATAGTTTGTTTATCGAGTCACCTTTGAAGAACATCTCAGTTCCTTCCAAATTTTGGCAATTATGAATAAACCGTGTGTAGGTTTTTGTGTGTATGCAAGTTTTTAACTCATTTGGGTTAATACCAGGGAGCACAGCTGCTGGGTCGTATGGTAAAAATAATATATTTTGTTTTATAAGGAATTGCTAAACTGTCTTATGAAGTGATTATGTCATTTTGCTTCCTGCCAACAATATGTAAGAGTTTCTCCATCTCTTTGCCAACATAGCTATTCTAGGGGATGTGCTGTAATCTCATTGAGTGTATCTCGTGGTTTTATTTTTTATTTTAATTTTTAAATGTATTATTTTTAATTTTTTTAAATTTTTTGAGTACATAGTAGGTGTATATATTTATGGAGTACATAAGATGTTTTAATACAGGCATTGCAATGAGAAATAAACACATCGTAGGGAATGGGGTATCCGTCCCCTCAACATTTATCCTTTGAATTACGAACAATTCAGTTACTCTTTAAGTTATTTTAAAATGTACAATTAAGGGGCTGTTGAATAGTAGGTCTTAGTCATTATTTCTTTCTTTTTTTTTTTTTTAACCCATTAAGCATCCCCACCTCCTGCTGTCCCCCAGACCCCCATTAATCCTTCTTAGTTCTGGTAACCATCCTTATATTCTCTGTGTCCATGAGTTAAGTTGTTTCTTTACATCTTAGAAATAAGTGAGAATATGTAATGTTTGTCTTTCTGTGCCTGGTTTCTTTAACTTAACACAATGACTTGCAGTTCTATCCATGTTGTTGCAAATGACAGGACCTCATTCTTTTTTTTTTAATTTTTTTATTTTTTAAGACAGGGTCTTGCTCTGTAGCCCAGGCTGGAGTGCAGTGGCATGACCTCAGCTCACTGAAACCTCTGCCTCCCGGGTCCCGGTTCAAGCAATTCTCCTGCCTCAGCCTCCCGAGTACCTGGGTTTACAGGCATGCGCCACCATGCCCAGCTAATTTTTGTATTTTTAGTAGAGATAGGGTTTCACCAGTTGGCCAGGCTGGTCTTGAACTCCTGACCTAGTGGTCCTCCTGCCTCAGCCTCCCGAAGTGCTGGGATTACAGGTGATCTCATTGTTTTTATGCCAGAATAGTACTCCGTTGTCTACATGTACCACATTTTCTTTATCCATTCATCTGTTTATGGACACTTAGGTTGCTTCTAAACCTTGGCTGTTGTAAACAGTGTGCAGCAAACATAGGAGTGCAGATAGCTCTTTGATATACTGATTCCTTTTTTGGGATATATACCTAGCAGTGGGATTGCGGGATCATATGGTAGCTCAATTTTTAGTTAGTTCCCCCCCAACCCCACCAGGCTGGAGTGCAATGGTGCAGTCTCGGCTCACTGCAACCTACGCCTCCTGGGTTCAAGCGATTCTCCTGCCTAAGCCTCCTGAGTAGTTGGGATTACAGGTGCCCACCACCACGCCCAGCTAATTTTTGTGTTTTTAGTAGAGATGGGGTTTCGCCCTGTTGGTCAGGCTAGTCTCGAACTCCTGACCTCATGTGATCTGCCCGCCTTGGTCTCCCAAAGTGCTGGAATTACAGGCGTGAGCCACAGCACTCGGCCTACTTGCATTTTTTTAAATTGAGTTGTGAGAAGTCTTTGTTGTTACTGTTGTTTTTGAGACAGAGTCTAGCTCTGTTGCCCAGGCTGGAATATAGTGGTGTGGTCTCAGCTCACTGCAACCTCAGCCTCCCAGGTTCAAGTGATTCTCCTGCCTCCACCTACTGAGTAGCTGGGATTACAGGTGTCTGCCACCATACCTGGCTAATTTTTGTATTTTTAGTAGAGACGGAGTTTTACCATGTTGGTCAGGCTGGTCTGGAACTCCTGACCTCTAGTGATCTGCCCGCCTTGGCTCCCAAAGTGTTGGGATTACAGGCGTGAGCCACCGTGGGCAGTTGTAAGAATTCTTTATATGTTTTGGTTACCAGATTCTTATTAGATACATGATTTTTAGATATTTTCATTCATGCTATGGTTTGTCTTTTTACTTTCTTGGCAGTATCCTTTGACATACAAACATTTTTAATTTTGGTGAATTCCAGTTTGTCTATGTTTTCTTTTTTTTTTTTTTTTTTTTTTTTTGAGAGCATGAGGAAGGGCTTATAGTTGCGTATTCTTTTTTTTTTTTTTTTTTTTTTTTTTGAGACAATCTTGCTCTGTCGCCCAGGCTGGAGTGCAGTGGCGCTATCTTGGCTCATTGCAACCTCCGTCTCCCAGGTTCAAGCAATTCTCCCACCTCAGCCTCCCAAGTAGCTGGGATTACAGGTGCACACCACCACGCCGGGCTAATTTTTTGTATTTTTAGTAGAGATGGGGGTCTCACCATGTTGGCCAGGCTGGTCTTGAACTCCTGACCTCAGATGATCTGCCCACCTCAGCCTCCCAAAGTGCTGGGATTACAGGCGTGAGCCACTGTGCCCAGACTGTCTTACTTTTTTTTTACTATGCTTCGGGTGTCTTATCTAAGAAACCATTGGCTAATACAAGGTCATGTACATTTTCACCTGTGTTTCTTTCTGAGAATTTTACAGTTTGAGCTTTTAAATTTAGGTCTTTGATCTGTTTTTGTTTTTTTTTGTTTTTTTTTTTCCTGAGATGGAGTCTCACTGTGTCACCCAGGCTGGAGTGCAGTGGCGCTATCTCAGCTCACTGCAACCTCCACCTTCCCAAGTTCAAGCAATTCTCCTGCCTCAGCCTCCCAAGTAGCTGGGATTACAGGCATGCACCACAGGTGTGCACCACGATGCCTGGCTAATTTTTGTATTTTTAGTAGAGACGGGGTTTCACCATGTTGGCCAGGCTGGTCTGGAACTCCTGACCTCGTGGTCCACCCGCCTCGGCTTCCCAAAGTGCTGGGATTATAGGCGTGAGTCACTGCGCTTGGCCTGATCTGTTTTGAGTTAATTTTTACATATGGTTTGAAGTAGGGATTCAGATAAGTTCTTCTGCATAGTACTGTGGTTTCAGTGTCCCCTGAAATTCATATTGTAACTTAGCTCCCAATGTGGCAGTATTAGGAGATGGGGCCTTTTAGAGGTGATTGCATCTTGAGCACGTTGTCCTTGTCTTAGGTCATTTATATTGCTATAAAGGAACACCTGAGGATGGGTAATTTATAAAGAAAAGAAGTTTATTTGGCTCCTGATTCTTTCTTTCTTTTTTTTTTTTTTTTGAGACGGAGTCTCGCTCTGTTGCCCAGGCTGGAGTGCAGTGGCACGATCTCGGCTCACTGCAAGCTCCGCCCCCCGGGTTCACGCCATTCTCCTGCCTCAGCCTCCCCAGTAGCTGGGACTACAGGCGCCTGCCACCACGCCCGGCTAGTTTTTTGTATTTTTAGTAGAGATGGGGTTTCACTGTGTTAGCCAGGATGGTCTTGATCTCCTGACCTCGTGATCTGCCCTCCTCGGCCTCCCACAGTGCTGGGATTACAGGCGTGAGCCACCTCACCTGGCCTGGCTCTTGGTGCTTCAGGCTGTTTAAGAAGCATGGCGCTGGCGTCTGCATCTGGTGAGGGCCTCAAACTGCTTCCACTCATGGTGAAAAGGGGAAGCTCATGTGTGCATGTGTGCAGAGATCACATGACAAGAAAAGAGGCCAGTGAGAAAAGGAAGGGAGGTACCATGCTCTTTTTAACAACTAGTTCTGGCAGAAAGGAACTGAGGAAGAACTCACTGAGAACCTTGAAGATGGTACCAGGTCATCCATGAGGGATGCACTCCCATGACCCAAACACCTCCCATCAATCCCCACCTCCAACATTTGGGATCAACTCTCAACATGAAGTTTGGAGGGGTTAAACAAAGCAAAGTATAGTAGCCGTTACAAATGGATGAATCCATTCGTGGGTTAATGGATTAATGAGTTATGTGAGTGGGACCAGTGGCTTTATTAGAAGAGGAAGAGAGACCTGGAGCTCACACATTAGCATGCTCAGCCCCCTCGCCATGTAGTACTCTGTGCTGCTCGGGACTCTGTTTGAGGTCAAAGGCAGTCCCTCAACCTTGGACTTTTCAGCCTCCAGAACTGTGAGAAATAAATTCCTTTTCTTTATAAACTATCCAGTTTCAGGTATTCTTTCATAAACAAAATAAAATGGACTAATACACATGGGGATCTCTAGTTGTCTCAGCACGATTTGTTGAAAAGTTATTCTTTCTCCCATTGATTGACCTTGGTACCTTTCTCAAAAATCAATTCACCATATATGTATGGATTTATTTTTCCCTTCTCAATTCAATTCCATTGGTCTGTATACCTGTTGTTATACCATACTATCTTTATTGCTGTAGCTTTGCAGTAAATTTTGAAATTATGAAGTGTGAGCCCTTCAACTTTGTTCTTCCTTTTCCAAGATTGCTTTGACTATGCTGTGTCTCTTGCAATTCCATATTAATTTTAGGATTGGTTTGTCTATTTCTGGAAAAAACAGAGTTAGAATTTTGATGGGGATTACATTGAATGTGTAGATCAATTTGGGCTGTCCTGCCATCTCAAATCAGCTTTTTTTTTTTTTTTTTTTTTTAAGACAGAGTTTCGCTCTTGTTGCCCAGGTTGGAGTGCAATGGCACGATCTTGGCTCGCCGAAACCTCTGCCTCCCAGGTTCAAGTGATTCTCCTGCCTCAGCCTCCCAAGTAGCTGGGATTACAGGCATGCGCCATCACGCCTGGCTACTTTTGTGTTTTTAGTAGAGATGGGGTTTCTCCATGTTGGTCAGGCTGGTCTCGAGCCCTTGACCTCGGCTGCCTCGGCCTCCCAAAGTGCTGGGATTACAGGCATGAGCCACTGCGCCCGGCTTACATCAGCTTTTCAAGGCAGATTTGTATAACCTAATTTGAAATTGAGCCGTAATATATTATTTCCAGAGATGTGTACTGTTTCATTCTTATCTTAGCTTTTCTATCAGGAACAGGAGATGGTTGATCTCGACCACTATGAAGCCAGACCTTGGGTGGTCCATGGTGGAATTCTGCATTCTTTTCCCTCAGATCTGTCCTCCATCAGTCTGTCTCCCAATCTGCAAGATGCTTAGGGGGTAGGGTAACGCTAGAACCTGAAAATTGCAATCATAATTGGTTGTCTGGAATTTGGTTGTTTAAAACAAAACAAAAAAAAGGCTGGGCATGGTGGCTCACACCTGTAATGCCAGCACTTTTGGAGGCTGAGGCAGGCAGATCATGAGGTCAAGAGATCGAGACCATCCTGGCTAACATGGTGAAACCTCGTCTCTATTAAAAATACAAAAAATTGGCCGGGCACGGTGGCTCATGCCTGTAATCCCAGCACTTTGGGAGGCCGAGGCGGGCAGATCATGAGGTCAGGAGATCAAGACCATCCTGGCTAACATGGTGAAACCCCGTCTCTACTAAAAATACAAAAAATTAGGCGGGTGTGGTGGCGGGTGCCTGTAGTCCCAGCTACTCGGAAGGCTGAGGCAGGAGAATGGCATGTACCCGGGAGACGGAGCTTGCAGTGAGCCAAGATCACGCCACTGCACTCCATCCTGGGCAACAGAGCGAGACTCCGTCTCAAAAAAAAAAAAAAAAAAAAAATTAGCCAGGAGTTGTGGTGGGCGCCTGTGGTCCCAGCTACTCAGGAGGCTGAGGCAGGGGAATCGCTTGAACCCAGGCGGCAGAAGTTGAAGTGAGCCGAGTTCGTGCCATGCACTCCATTCTGGGCAACAGAGTGAGGCTACATCTCAAAAAACAAAACAAATAAAAAAAATCTTGTTCCTTTATTTATTTATTTTTTTTGTAGAGACGTTTGTTTCGACATGTTCCTCAGGCTGGTCTCAAACTTCTGAGCTTAGGCGTTCTTTATGCCTTAGCCTCCCAAAGTGCCACTCTGGGCCAAACATCTGGTTTCTTTTTGAGACACAGTCTCACACTCTTGCCCAGGCTGGAGTGGAGTGCAGTGGTGCTGCTCACTGCAACCTCCGCCTTCTGGGTTCAAGCAATTCTTACACCTCAGCCTCCTCAGTAGCTGGGATTAAAGGAGCGCGCCATCACGCCCAGCCAATTTTTGTATTTTTAGTAGAGATGTCATTTCACCATGTTGGCCAGGCTGGTGTCAAACTCCTGACCTCAGGTGATCCGCTCGCCTTGGCCTCCCAAAATGCTGGGATTACAGGCATGAGCCACTGTGCCCGGCCAAAATCTGGTTTCTTAATTGCTGGTCCAGTAAGGTATATTTTGAGGTATTTGTTTTTGCTATTTAATGAACAATTGAACCATTCTGTCTATATGTTCAATGGACCTTTTGGATTTGATTGTAATTATTTGGACTGTCTAGAGTGTTATCACAAGGCTAATTGCCTGAATATTTGCTAAAACAAAGATCATGGAGTTCTACCCTAGACCTACAGGACCAGATACTGCATGCTAGGACTTGGGAATCTATAATTTAATGTGTTTTATAGGTAATTTAAATGTGTTTCCAGTTTGGGGAACTATAGATTTAGAAAGTATTTTGCTCTGGGAGCTCTAGTCCATTCAACTTGGCTAAACTTGTTAATCTGTTCACTTTGATAGCTCCGAATGAATTTTAGGGCTGGAATATAATGATTACTGACTCACTTCACCTCATTTGAAACTGAAGTGGGTGGGACTTAATGTGCTAAAGTCTGTTTATCTTTGAAATATTTGTGTCTCGGTTTATGGTCCAGAATTTATGCAGCATTGGCCCTACTGTGTAGCTCTGTGCTTTAGAAAAACTAGGTGGAGAGGATTAATTAAATGCAAATCACTGAATCTATCTGTGTCACTGGTCAGCTAAATAAATAGCCTTTGTGTCCTAACAGCAGCAGACATTTTCTGGTTTAGGTTTTCCACATGGTTTATTATGAAGTATGACAACTTGTCATGTGTAATCAGCATCACATTAGTCTCAAGAGAATAAGCTCTCCTTTAATCAGCTGCTTTTCTTTAATCTGGTGGGGTGAGGCATATGGTAACCATGACATTTTTGTCATTTGCTTTGTGGGATGGTGGTGGTATTGATGGTGGTGTGATTGGATGTGTGTGGGTGTATGTATGTTTTGGGTATGTAGATTTCCCAAAAAGGGGGAGATGACAGATGGCAGATAAAGCATTCATGTATTCCTTGTCACTGTGCATCAAAAATTATAGTCATATGTCCTGGGAGTCAATAATAATTCTATTTACCAGAATATGTAGTTTCTAATGTTATTTCTCTGTGATTTATTAGAACTTGGGCTAGTCATTAAATTCTCTGAAGTCTCATATTCTTTATGTAATGAGGATAGACTTAACAGCCTTTACAGACTATAAACCTATAAAGTTCTATGATTCAGTCACTGATTAAACTCTCATAAGTATGCAAGTAATAGTGGAAGTCTTATTCTTTCCATTCCTAGTTCTCAGTATTCTCCATCATGACTCATCACCATAAATAAATGCTCTATTTATCTTCCTATCTATGCAGTTGGTCTGTTCTCGTATTTGCCTGATGTAATATGACTTCTCATTTTCTTTTCTTCTTTTTTTTTTTTTTTTTTTTTGAGACAGAGTCTCACTCTGTCACCCAGGCTGGAGTGCAGTGGCGTGATCTCGGTGCACTGCGAGCTCTGCCTCCCGGATTCATGCCATTCACCTGCCTCAGGCTCCCAGGTAGCTGGGACTACAGGTGCGCACTACCATGCCTGGCTATTTTTGTATTTTTAGTAGAGATGGGGTTTCACTGTGTTAGTCAGGCTAACTCCACTCACTCCAGTCACTCCACTGGAGTCACTCCACAGTCCACAGCCTGGACTCCAGTCAGGCTGGTCTCGATCTCCTGACCTCGTGATCCACCCGCCTCAGCCTCCCAAAGTGCTGGGATTACAGGCCTGAGCCACCGTGCCCGGCCTTATTTCTTTTACCTTTTGTCATTTGAGCTAGCCTCAAAATATACTGATAACTTTGTATTTTTTATTTATTTGTATTTTTAAGCTACACCTGCTGGAATGGGAACTTTGTTTTTTTTTATTCCTTTGAATGTATTTATAATTCTTATTGTGTGTTTTTTTAAGTGTCTCCTCTCCCTAGCGAGGTTGTCATGTATACATAGAGAATACAGTGAGCTTTTCCTCTGTACGTATACATCTGTACATTGTAACTCTTTAAGTTTTTATCATAGTAGATAGTGGTAGCTATCAAGTATTTGAGTATTTTTTTAGTCCATATTTCACACAAGTCTAGGACAAAGGAAGTATATCCCAAAGCGTTTGTAATCTGTTTAGAATGATGATGATAAAGTAAAAAATCATCAAACAGCATAGAATAGTGTATGTTTAAGTGTTAAACTTTGTGACACAGACTAAATATATAAATGTTTAAGGTCAGTGATAGACCCGTAAACATAGTAGTCAGTGAAGACATTTTGAAGTAGAGAGTTAAATTGGTTTTTCAAGGATAGACAGAATTTGAATTATCAGGAAACAGAAGGGCAGTTTATGTTAAGCAAAAATGTAGAATAATATGTTTGAGATTTTTGTTCGTTTTGTTTTGTTTTTTAGAAATAGGTTCTTGCTGGCCGGGCACAGTGGCTTACGCACTTTGAGAGGCCAAGGCGGGCGGATTACGAGGTTGGGAGTTCAAGACCAGCCTGGCCAACATAGTGAAACCTTGTCTCTACTAAAAGTATAGGAAATTAGCCAGGTGTGGTTCCGGGCGCCTGTAATCCCAGCTACTAGGGAGGCTGAGGTGGGAGAATCATTTGAACTCGGGAGGTGGAGGTTGCAGTGAGTAGAGATCGCGCCACTGCACTCCAGCCTGGGCAACCATGTGAGACTCCGTCTCAAAAAAAAAAAAGAAAGAAATGGGTTCTTGCTATGTTGCCCAGGCTGGAATGCAGTGGCTACTCACAGGCATGATTATAGCACACTATGGCTTCAAACTCCTGAGCTCAAGGGGTCTTCCTGCCTAGGCTTCTCAAGTAGCTGGGACTGTAACATGGTACTGCATCTGGCTTGTTTTGTTAGATAGTGAGAAATTGTCAGTGAGTTCATACTGGATGAAAATAGTAATACTTTTTAAAAAAATTCCTTATCACGTATAATTTAATGTGGCTTATAATGATGCATAATGGAAAAATCCAAATAGTAAATAAAAAAATCAGGAGTAGGAAAATTGTACATGTCTATAGTAGGAATAACAGATCAGTAAGTAAGTAGTCTGTGAGATCCTCTACAATTATACTTACTAGTGCTGAGCTGTGAATTTGGTTCTTGGCAAAGCCAAATACATACATACATATATATGTATATATACACACACACACACACACATATATATATATATATGCTATAAAATGGCATATTTAGTTCCAGGAATCTTTTCCCCCCTATAATTTAGAAGCTGTACTAGTTCCTTTTGGTTGGAAAATAGTTTTTTAAAAGATTTCTTTTTTCCGACTTAGAGCTTTATAACATAGGACACAGAAATGCAGTAGAAAATGTTGTCAATATCGGCCAGACGCGGTGGCTCACGCCTGTAATCCCAGCACTTTGGGAGGCCGGGGGGGCAAATCATGAGGTCAGGAGATTGAGACCACCCTGGCTAACATGGTGAAACCCCGTCTCTACTAAAAATACAAAAAATTAGCCGGGCGTGGTGGCGGGCGCCTGTAGTCCCAGCTACTCGGGAGGCTGAGGCAGGAGAATGGCATGAACCCGGGAGGCGGAGCTTGCATTGAGTAGAGATCTGACCACTGCACTCCAGCCTAGGCAACAGAGCGAGACTGTCTCAAAACAAAACAAAAAAAAGAAAATGTTGTCAATATCAAATGTAGTATTAGGTTTCAAAACATTGTCTCGTAAGGTGATTCTGGATAAAGAGAAGGAAGTGACACTGAAGTACAATTCAATTAAATAGTTAACATGCTCTAGGGACCTAGATTATACATACATAAGTTTTTGTTGTTGTTTGTTTTTTTGTTGTTTTTTTTTTTGAGACAGTTTCGCTCTGTCACCCAGGCTGAAGTGCAGTGGCGTGTCTTGGCTCACTGTATCCTCCGCCTCTGGCGTTCAAGCGATTCTCCTGCCTCAGCCTCCCGAGTAGCTGGGATTACAGGCATGTGCCATCACACTCGGCTAATTTTGTATTTTTAATAAAGACAGGGTTTCTCCATGTTGGTCAAGCTGGTCTCGAACTCCTGACCTTAGGTAATCCGCCTGCCTCAGCCTCCCAGACTGCTGGGATTACAGGCGTGAGCCACCGTGCCTGGCCCATATATACTTTTCTGATGGTCCAGCTTAATATGAGGATAAACTACAATGCAGAGGAATGGAGACTACCTATCATGTCAGGAAACCTTGTAGAAAAATGGATCCAATAGGTTATATTCTCTGCAAGAAGTCTAAAACGTTTAGGTGTTCTAAGTTTCTGATTAAGGGGAGGTCAAGAGTAGAATAATAGATATTAAGTAGAAATGTTTTTGTGGAATAGAGGGCTTTTTTCAGCCTGGTTATTTGTTTCTGTCATTGAAGTATGTTTGAAGGAGTGTTAGTAGCTACAAGAAGGATTGATTTCTCTTAAAAGCACGTTCATTCACTGTAGCTCATGACAGTGATTGATGAAAATTCTTACATTGTTGAGTATGACAGAGATTACCTTAGCCTGGAAAAAATTGAAGGCAAGTCCGTTAGAGGCAAGCCACCCTTGGAAACAGGTCGCAGAACATCTGGTATTCAGGAATACAGCTTTTTAGTAAAACTTCCCCAATCAGTTTGTTGTGCAATGTCCAAAAATTTAAGCAACACATGTTAAGCCATTCTCTCTAGCAGCAATTGAAGAGCAAGAATATAACTGCCTGTCAAGATTTCTTCTAGTTTGTGTTAAAACAGCCCTATTTTATATTACATGGCATTATCTAAACTGACAGAGGTTGTCCTGCTGTTCCTACCTTTCACAGTGTGGAAAGCAGGTTCTGTATAAGCATCACTGATTAAAAATCTGTGATAAGCTGATTTCTGTTCACAGAGATAAGGGGCCAGGAAAGATAATTATCTAATAATATAGTTTTAGAGCATGAAAAGAATTGGTGAGTGGGAGCGCCTGTCTATTGGGCATTTATCTCATTACTCTTCACAACAACCCTTCGTGGTGGGTATTATTTTCCCATTTTATATAAGAAGAGAGATGGTGGCTCACGCCTGTAATCCCAGCACTTTGGGAGGCTGAGGCAGGCAGATCACTTGAGGTCAGGAGTTCGAGACCAGCCTGACCAACATGGCGGAACCCTGTCTCTACTAAAAACAAAAAAATTAGGCGTGTTGGCACACGCCTGTAATCCCAGCTACTCGGGAGGCT
The DNA here is from genome assembly GCF_006542625.1 of Nomascus leucogenys. Classification (NCBI taxonomy): domain Eukaryota; kingdom Metazoa; phylum Chordata; class Mammalia; order Primates; family Hylobatidae; genus Nomascus; species Nomascus leucogenys. The sequence continues at coordinate 44,712,563 of NC_044387.1, forward strand.
GAGGTGGGAGAACTGCTTGAACCCAGGAGGTGGAGGTTTGCAGGGAGCCGAGACTGCACCATTGCACTCCAGCCTGGGCGACAGAGTGAGACTCTGTCTCAATTAAAAAAAATCATAAAGAGCAGAGGGTCAAGAATATTATTTTCCTTGCCCAAGTGATGAGTTAGAAGGCCTGACTCCAAAGCTTATCATCCACTTTATGGCTGCTTTCCAGGAAGCTGGAAGGGAAAGAGAGAATTTTATTGCAAGAAATAGCATGGGCCGTAAATTAATTTCCCAGCTTGTGTTTGATTTCCCTTAGTAATGTCATGATATATTCTGGAGATCACTGTACCTTGTGCAGTTATGTTAATCAGTGCTGTTGCAGAGCCATCCAACACTACAAATTACTTCTAAAGGGAAAACCTGTTATAATTATAAACAGTAATGGAGATTTAGTAGAAGCTTCTCTGTAAAGGTAGACTTTTATGCTTTATGAGAATTCATAAAGATTAGGATAAATTGGCATAGGATCTTTCTAGGATAAATTGGCCTCACATTTTTGCGTAATAGATTGTTTTATGTAACATTTTCAAGTTTTTATGAATGTAGTTTATCAAAGATACTTACTTAGGCAGAAGTAAGTGAAATGTCATTAAGCAAAAGTATATGCTATTGGTGACATTGAGGAGATCCTTTGTGTTACATTTCAACTTTTAAGGATCCTAGCACTTAGATAGGCAGAGGCAGGAGGATGGCTTGAGCCCAGGAGTTCGAGACCTGCCTGGGCAATATAGTGAGACCCCATTCTCAAAAAATAAAAAATAAAAAAAAAAGGATTTGAATTTTATTTTGGTTAGTCTCAGCTCATAAGGAAAGTGTTTTATGTCACTTAAAGGCATGTTATTTTTGTCAGCTTTAAAAGTAGAAAATGAATCAGAATCTGTGATATGTAAAAATGTTTAACCTTTTGTTTTTTAAAGGTATTTTAAATACCCGTGGATGATAGAATAATCAAGTTTCTTGACCTTAATAGAATTAATTCAAAGCCCATCTGAGAATTTGGGATTCTTTAATTTGGTTGCAAAAAATGAAAACATAGGCAGAGCCTGGTGGCTCATGCCTATAATCCCAGCATGAGGGAGGCTAAAGGTGGACAGATTGCTTGAGCCCAGGAATTTGAGACCAGCCTGGCCAGCAAGGCAAAACTGCCTCTACCAAAAAAAGCAAAACCCCACACAGCTGGGCACTGTGGCTCACACCTGTAATCCCAGCACTTTGGGAGGCTGAGGCAGGCAGATCACGAGGTCAGATCGAGACCATCCTGGCCAACATGGTGAAACCCTGTCTCTACTAAAAATACAAAAATCAGCTGGGTGTGGTGGTGCGCACCTGTAGTCCCAGCTACTTGGGACGCTAAGGCAGGAGAATCACTTGAACCCAGGAGGCAGAGGTTTCAGTGAGGCGAGATCGCACCATTGCACGATCTGGTGACAGAGTGAGACTCTGTCTCAAAAAAAAAAAAACCTACACAAATTAGCTGGGCATGGTGGTGTGTACCTGTAGTGCCAGCTACTTGAGAGGCTGAGGTGGGAAGATTGCTTGAGCCTAGGAGGTTGAGGCTCTTGTGAGCCATGATAGTGCCACTGCACTCCAGCCTGGGCAACAGGATAAGACCCTGTCTCTAAAAAAAAATAAAAAAAAAAAAAAAAAGGAAAGAAACATAACATAAAATACATAGAAGTGCTGAAGTGCAGTGGTGCAGTCATGGCTCACAGCAGCCTTGACCTCCTAGGCTCAAGCGATCTTCACACATCAGGCTCCCGAGTATCTTGGACGACGGGAACATGCCACTGTGCCCAGCTAGTTTTTTAAATTTTTCGTAGAAACAAGATCTAGCTATGTTGTGCAGGCTGTTGTTGAACTCCTAAGCTCAAACAGTCCTCCTGCCTGGGCCTCCCAAAGTGCTGAGATTACAGGCATGAGCACCACACCCAACTGAAGTGAAAGTTAAATAAGGGGACATGAAAGTCCCTGTCAGAAGACAGTATCACTGATACAGACAACCTTTCTGCTCTCCGTTAACTATTTAATCATGTCAGAAATGTTTCTGAGATCTTTCATTCCTAGCCACCCAACCAGAAGATGACGAGAGCACAGCCTAGATTGACGATTTTGTAGTCAGACTCACCAGAGTTCCAATTATAACTTCTTTATGGTAGTGGTAGAACCTATCCAAGCTTCAGTTTCCTCATCTTCAAATGGAACTATTATTTCATCCCTCATAAGGTTGACTTGGAAATTAAATGAAATAACACATAGGAAATGTTTATTACTGTGCCTGTTAAGTAACAGATACTTTGTAAATGCTTGCTGTTCTGCCCTTCCTGAACTTCCTCAGTCTGTATAAATAGTTTCATGTACTGGACAAATCTTACTCATTTTTGTGCTACGTAGATGCTCAGGACATACCTGACAAATAGCAAGTAGTCAGTGTTTCTTCAGTGGATAAATGAATAGTAGGTAGACCTGCAATTTGGTGGCCCAGTTCATGCTGCTTTTTGTTTGCTTGTTTGGTTTTTTTGCTGAAATTCTTGCACGGTGGAGTATAGTTGATTGCAGGGCCCTTCCCCCACACCCGGGTAGGGGCTTCATTGTCCCCACAAGTTACTTATCTCAAGTCTTTAGGGAAGTGAAAAATCACTCTAACAGAAGGTTAGTTGCTAAGTATACAATTCAGCATCCTCTGGGTGTTCAGGTAAGCCTGAATTTAAGTTCCAGAAATGAGTGAGATTCCTAGGATGGCTCTGAATTATCTTGACTTCCCTGAATGTTTCTGGCTAAAAACCAAGCTGGGATTATTGATGTGACTGTGAATCTGGCCCATGTCCCAGGAATGTGGATTCTGCTGCATATGTCAATTGGTTTGGCTCTTTTTTTTTTTTTTTTGAGACAGAGTTTCGCTCTTGTGACCCAGGCTGGAGTGCAATGGCGCGTTCTTGGCTCACCGCAACCTCCGCCTCCTGGGTTCAAGTGATTCTCCCGCCTCAGACTACCGAGTAGCTGTGATTACAGGCGCCTGCCACCATGCCTAGCAAATTTTTGTATTTTTAGTAGAGACGGAATTTCACCATGTTGGCCAGGCTGGTCTTGAACTCCTGACCTCAGGTGATCCGCCTGCCTTGGCCTCCTGAAGTGCTGGGATTACAGGCGTGAGCCACTGCGCCTGGCTGGTTTGGCTCTTTTTATCCGAAATTTTTTGTTTAAATGGAAATTTTTGCTCTGTAGTACTGAAATCACCTGAAAGTAGAAGAAAAAAATTATTCAAGAAAGAATATTTTTGCAATGTGGGGAGAACTTGAGCTTTTTATATAAGCTTTTAAAGCTATAAAAGGAACTATGCTGTTTTACCCCCAAATTTGCCCACTTTTAATTCAGGAGAAACGTTTTGGTCTCCTTTATGTTCTAGTCTCTGGATACAAATCTTTTCTTTGTTCTTTTTTTCCCCCTATTACCAACCACAGGTTCTTAGGCTCCTGTGTAATAGAAATTGACACAAGGCCAAGCAAGTTTCCCAGACAAGGCTATATTAAGACTTATGGGCCAGGCACGGTGGCTCACGCCTGTAATCCCAGCACTTTGGGAGGCCGGGGCGGGTGGATCACCTGAGGTCAGGAGTTCGAGATCAGCCTGGCCAACATGATGAAACCCCATCTCTACTAAAAATACAAAAAATTAGCTGGGTGTGTTGGCGGGCGCCTGTAATCCCAGCTACTCGGGAGGGTGAGGCAGGAGAATTGCTTGAACCCCGGGGGGGCAGAGGTTGCAGTCAGCTGAGATTGCACTATTGTACTCCAGCCTGGGCAACAAGAGCGTAACTCTGTCTCAAAAAAGAAAAAATTAAAAAAGGCTGGGCACGGTGGCTCACGCCTGTAATCCCAGCACTTTGGGAGGCCAAGGCGGGCGAATCACGAGGTCAGGAGATCAAGACCATCCTGGCTAACACGGTGAAACCCCGTCTCTACTAAAAATACAAAAAATTAGGCGGGCGTGGTGGTGGGAGCCTGTAGTCCCAGCTACTCGGGAGGCTGAGGCAGGAGAATGATGTGAACCCGGAAGGCAGAGCTTGCAGTGAGCGGAGCTTGCGCCACTGCACTCTAGCCTGGGGGACGGAGCGAGACCCCGTCTGAAAAAACAAAAAAGGAAAATTAGATGGTAATTAGTAAAGAGTTTAAACCAAGGTTTATAAAGGTCCTGAGAGGGTCCATGAATGCCCTAAAATTGCTTGCCAAACATTCTGGGAGGAGGGGCCATTATTTTATTGACATTCTTTAAGAACCTGAAATGTCAAAAAGCCCAAGAACAAGAACTGCTGTGCCGTGATCACTGTCATAGAGGCAGGCCTGGACTTTGGGGTGTTTGATTTAATATAGCCCGTGCTTGCAAGAATGGCGAGAGGCGACATTGTGCAGGGGTTAGGGCCCAGACCCTGAAAGTTGACTGCCTGGGTTTGTATCTGAGCTCTGCTGTTGGTGCACCCTTGGTCACATTTCTTCCCTGTGCCTTAGGTTTTTCACCTGCAAATTGAGGATAATAGTAATACCTATCTCAAAGGGTTGTTATGAGCATTTAATGAGCCTATGTGTGTATACACATACATAGGTACATATGTACATGTACATACAAAGTGCTTAGTATAGTGCCCCCAGCACTTGATATTAGCCATTATTGTGTATTGTTTTCACTAAAACTAACTTGGGTGGAATTGGACTGTCAAATGACAGAGGTACTGCTTTCAGGCTTCAGCAGTATCTTTTTTTGTACCTTAGTACTTGCAAAGATAAATAATTATCTTGCTGTATTTAGAAAAGTTAGTAGCAAAATAGAATTAACCAGTAATAAGCATGAGAGACTGGTGATGAGCATAACTCATGAATCTAATGTGATTAGTACAAAGAAATTGTTATGCCCGCAGTGGTGGAATTTTAGCCTCAGTTGTGTGCTTTGTGGACTTAAGCAGCAGTCAACTAACTGTTGTGGGCAGGGTGGGGGGAAGAAAAGAAGGAAAATTACAAAGCATGTATAAAATGCTAGAAGTATATCATTTAAAAATGTGTCCAAAAGTGAGATGCAATTAGGGATCTATATAATTTGAAGTGGGGGGAGTGGACATCTCCCACCACCACTGAAATATTAATAACATGAATTCTTTTTGTTTTTATCATATTCCATCTTCATACTTTTTAAAAAGGATACATTGTCTACGAAAAGAGAGGACTGGTCCCACTTATTGATACATCTTTCCCAACCTCCTCTTGAGTTAATGTGTTTCTGGAGATTCAGCTCAATTTCCCTGTTTCTGGCAGAAACGTCTGGAAAGGTGGAGACTTAGTCTCAATCCATAGGCCCAAATATTTCTACTAATGGTTGTTTTTGATTTGTTTTGTTTTTTAATTATTGCAAAAAGGATTTCCTACCCTCCCTAATTTTGATAATGAATTTTAATTTTGCATTTTTTGGCTTAACAAATTGCTATTGTAGGGCCGGGTGCTTACGCCTGAAATCCCAGCACTTTGGGAGGCCGAGGCAGGTGGCTCACAAGGTCAGGAGTTCGAGACCAGCCTGGCCAACATAGTGAAACCCTGTCTTTACTAAAAATACAAACAAATTAGCCAGGCATGGTGGCGGGCACCTGTAATCCCAGTTACTTCGGAGGCTGAGGCAGGAGAATCGCTTGAACCTAGGAGGCAGAGGTTGCAGTGAGCGGAGATCACGCCATTGCACTCCAGCCCCAGTGACAGTGCGAGACTCTGTCTCAAAAAAAAAAAAAAAAAAAAAGTGCTATTATATTCTAATGGTTTCTCTCTCCCTCTTTCAGTAATAACCTTTTTTGTTGCTTTCAGGGGTTCAACTAGATACAGCTTCACAATCTCTGGATCAAGAAATTTTATTAAAAGTTAAAACTGAAATTGAAGAAGAGTTAAAATCTCTGGACAAAGAAATTTCTGAAGGTCTGTTTATTCTTATTTTTCTAGTTAATAAGCAGATTCTGTCTGATATGGTTTACTGTTTGTTTAATTTGATTTTTACAGTGGGGTGTTCTCAACATTTAACAACTTACACCAATTATACATTGGTAGAAATTTATAAGGGTAAAAGTAGAAGGTAGCCTTTTTTCTTTCCTGGAGGATATGTTGATGGAAGTTCCCCAACTATACCTAACAGGTTAGATGTAGCAGTTTCCCATGTTAAGTTTCGGATAAATGATCATGTTAAGGTTCTTTCCATTCAGTATGGTTTGATTTGTATTTATTATTACCTTTATAAGTAATAACGACATAAAAAGGAAAAAGTAAGCATACGCTTCTTTTATTTTTGTGTACATATATACTGTAGATAACTGTAATTATAATGTACATTCAACTTTATAGCCATTTTATTTTGCACTTAACATTACAACATAAACTTTAAAAATAGTTACTCTACTAACTGCATGAAATTTCATTCACTGAATAAATGTTTTTACTCAGTCATTCCCTTATTATTATTATTATTACTATTTCAGAGACAGGGTCTTGCTCTGTTGCCCAGGCTGGAGTGCAGTAGTGAGCACTGGGATTACAGGTGTGAGCCACCATGCCTGGCCTGTTGCCTTATTATTGAGGGGAGCATTTGGATTATTATTCCTTTTTTCACTGGACAACAACTACACAGCATTTGCATTATTTCCTGTTTTGTCTTCCATAGGTAATGCTGCATTGAACATCTTGCCCAATGATATAAATATATTTTTACAGCTTCATTGAGATATATTTTACATACCATAAAATTCATCCATTTAAAAGGTCCAGTTCAGTCTGGGCACAGGGACTCATGCCTGTAATCCTAGCACTTTGGGAGGCAAGGCCTCAGGAGGATTGCTTGAGCCCCTGACTTCAAAACCAGACTGGGCAACATAGGGAGACCATGTCTCTCTTTATTAAAAAATAATAATAATAAAGTACAATTCAGTGGTTGTAGTGTATTCACAGAATTTATCACCACGATCTAAATTTAGAACACTTTCAGTCCTCCTTAAAGAAACACAATACACGTTAGCAGCCACTTCCCATTCCCACTAGCCCCAGGTCCCAACCCCACCCCACACCAGGCACCCACTGATCTCCATTCTGTTTTTATTGATTTGCCTATTCTGGAAATATACATAAATGGAATAGTTCACTATGTGGTGGTGGTGGTGGTGGTGGTGGTGTTTTGAGACACAGTTTCACTCTCGTTGCCCAGGCTGGAGTGCAGTGGCACTATCTCGGCCCGCCGCAACCTCCATCTCCCAGGTTCAAATGATTCTCCTGTCTCAGCCTCCTGAGTAGCTGGGATTACAGGTATGCGCCACGATACCCGGCTAATTTTTTGTATTTTTAGTTTATTTATTTTTATTTTTTTTTTTTATGGAGTCTGGCTCTGTTGCCCAGGCTGGAGTGTGGTGGTGGGATCTTGGCTCACTGCAAGCTCTGTCACCTGGGTTCACGCCATTCTCCTGCCTCAGCCTCCCGAGTAGCTGGGACTACAGGCGCCTGCCACCACACCCAACTAATTTTTTGTATTTTTAGTAGAGACGGGGTTTCAGCATGTTAGCCAGGATGGTCTCGATCTCCTGACCTCGTGATCTGCCCGCCTTGGCCTCCCAAAGTGCTGGGATTACAGGCATGAGCCACCACGCCCGGCCTGTAACTTTTTGTATTTTTAATAGAGACGGGGTTTCTCCATGTTGCTCAGGCTGGTCTCCAACTCCTGACCTCAGGTGATTTGCCCGCCTTGGTCTCCCAAAGTGCTGGGATTAAAGGCGTGATCCACTGCGCCTGGCCACTATGTGGTCTTTTGTGACTGGCATTTTTTACTTAGCATAGTGTATTTTTGTTGTTGTTGTTGCTGTTTTTTAAGACATCACCTTGCTGTGTTGCACAGGCTGGCATGCAATGGCATGATCTGGGCTCACTGCAACCTCCAACTTTAAGGTTCAAGCAATTCTCCAGCCTCAGCCTCTTGAATAGCTTGGATTACAGGTGCCCACCACCATGCCCAGCTAATTTTTGTTTTTAGTAGAGACGGGTTTCACCATATTGGCCAGGCTGGTCTCCAACTCCTGACCTCAAATGATCCGCCTGTCTCAGCCTCCCAGAGTGCTGGGATTATAGGCGTGAACCACTGCATCTGGCTGACTTAGCATAATGTTTTCAAGGGTCATCCATGTTGTAGCGTGTATCAGTACTTCGTTACTTTTTACAGTCAAATAATATTCCACTGTGTGGATGTGCCATATTTTGTTTATTCATTCGTTAGTTAATAGAAATTTAGGTTGTTTCTACTTGTTTACTATTATGTATAATGCTGCTGTGAATATTCTTGTGCAAGTTTTTGTGTGGATGTATATTGCCCAATAATTTTTTCTTTTTCTTTTTTTTTTTTTTTTTTTTTTTTTTGAGATGAAGTCTCGCTCTGTTGCCCAGGCTGGAGTGCAGTGGTGCGATCTTGACTCACTGCAAGCTCCGCCTCCTGGCTTCACGCCATTCTCCTGCCTCAGCCTCCTGAGTAGCTGGGACTACAGCACCCACCACCACACCCGGCTAATCTTTTGGTAATTTTTAGTAGAGATGGGGTTTCACCGTGTTAGCCAGGATGTTCTTGATCTCCTGACCTCATGACCCACCCACCTCAGCCTCCCAAAGTGTTGGGATTACAGGCGTGAGCCACTGCACCCAGCCTGCCCAATAATTTTTAATGATCAAAATTATAAATTATGTTTGTAACTCAAGTTCCTCGTTAGTAGAGAAAAAATACAAATAGAAATGTACAAATAATCCTGAGACCGGGTGCGGTGCCTGTAGTCCCAGCACTTTGGGAGGCTGAGGCGGGTAGATCACTTGAGGCCAGAAGTTTGAGATGACCCCAGCCAACATGGTGAAACCCTGCCTCTACTAAAAATACAAAAAAATTAGCCAGGCATGGTGGCGCACACCTATAATTCCAACTACCTGGGAGGCTAAGGCATGAGAATCTCTTGAACCCAGGAAGCATAGGTTGTAGTGAGCCAAGATCATGCCACTGTACTCCAGGCTGGGTGACAGAGTGAGACCGTTTAAAAAAAAAAAAGAAATGTACAAATAATCCTGAAACCTAATGTTAGTCTTTTATATTTGTTTTTTTTTTTTTTTTTTTTTTTTTTTTTTGAGACAGAGTCTCGCTCTGTCGCCCAGGCTGGAGTGCAGTGGTGCAATCTCAGTTCACTGCAACCTCCGCCTCCTGAGTTTAAGTGATTCTCCTGCCTCAGCCTCTTGAGTAGCTGGGATTATAGGCGCCCACCACCGTGCCTGGCTAATTTTTGTATTTTTGGTAGAGGTGGGGTTTCACCATGTTGGTCAGGCTGGTCTCCATCTCCTGACCTTGTGATCCACCCGCCTCAACCTCCCAAAGTGCTGGGATTTCAGGTGTGAAACACCGCGCCTGACCGTTATATTTCTTTATCAACATTTTGAAACGATTAAATTTCTGATTCTCTTCATGTATATTCTGGTAACAGCACTGCTGCATAGTAAAATGGGCAAAAGGTAGAAAGAAGAAGAGAGTAACAAAATATTTAAATACATTCACTTTTTTTTTTTTTTTTTATTTTTGAGACGGAGTCTCGCTCTGTCACCCAGGCTGGAGTGCAGTGGCGCGATCTCGGCTCACTGCAAGCTCCGCCTCCTGGGTTCACGCCATTCTCCTGCCTCAGCCTCTCCGAGTAGCTGGGACTACAGGCGCCCACCACCACACCCGGCTAATTTTTTTTTTTTTTGTATTTTTAGTAGAGACGGGGTTTCACCGTGGTCTCGATCTCCCGACCTCGTGATCCGCCCGCCTCGGCCTCCCAAAGTGCTGGGATTACAAGCGTGAGCCACCGCGCCCGGCCCCTACATTCACTTATTGAACCCCATATTATCTAAGTTAGATCATTAAAATGGATGCTCTCCAGCTTGCTCAAACAACAAAGTATTTGTGAACTTTGCAGCCATTTCCATCTTTCTCGGAGGCAAGCACTTTATAAAGAAATACATACTTAACTCTGTAGTAAAATTTGCAGCCTTATAGGCGTAAGTGTTAGATTAATGCAATAAATATGCAGATGATGGCTAAATCTTGGGAGTGGGTGCAAGCGGCCTGCTTTCCTGGTAGCTGATGCCTTGCATCACATTTGTACTCTGGAACAACAGTTACTCTGCTTGCTCTTCCTGCAGTTAGGGAATGGTTAAGTCTGTACAACAAGTTATGACTGCTTTTTCTGTATTCAAGTTTTATTTTATTTTTATTTAATTGGTTATTTTTTTGGGAGACAGAGTCTCACTTTGTTGCCCAGGTTGGAGTGTAGTGTCATGATCAGGGCTCACTGCAGTCTTGACCTCCTGGGCTCAAGTGATCCTTCCACTTCAGCCCCCCAGTAGCTGGGACTATAGGCGTGTGCCACAGCACCCTGCTAATTATTATTATTATTTTCTTTTTTTTTTTTTTGAGCCAGAGTCTTGCTCTGGCTGGAGTGCAGTGTCGCAGTCTTGGCCTACTGCAAGTTCTGCCTCCTGAGTTCACGCCATTCTTCTGCCTCAGCCTCCCGAGTATCTGGGATTACAGGTGCCCGCCACCAGGCCCGGCTAATTTTTTTGTATTTTTAGTAGAGACGGGGTTTCACCATCTTAGCCAGGATGGTCTCGATCTCCTGACCTCATGATCTGCCCGCTTTGGCCTCCCAGAGTGCTGGGATTACAGGCATGAGCCACCGCACCTGGTCCTTTTTTTTTGTTGTTGTTGTTTTGGAGAAGGAGTTTCACTCTTGTTGCCCAGGCTAGAGTGCAATGGCACGATCTTGGCTCGCTGCAACCTCTATCTCCCAGGTTCAAGCGATTCTCCTGCCTCAGCCTCCTGAGTAGCTGGGATTATAGGCATGCACCATCACGCCAGGCTAATTTTTGTATTTTTAGTAGAGACGGAGTTTCCCCATGTTGGTCAAGCTGGTCTCGAACTCCTGACCTCAGGTGATCTGCCCAGCCTTGGCCTCCCAAAGTGCTGGGATTACAGGCATGAGCCACCGCGCCCGGCCTTAATGTTTTGTATTTTTAGTAGAGATGTGGTTTTGCCATGTTGCCCAGGCTAGTCTCGAACTCCTGGACTCAAGCCATCTGCACACCTCAGCCTCCCAAAATGCTGGGATTACAGGCATGAGCCACTGTGCTCGGCTTCTGGTTCAACTTTTGTACTTGTTTGTATAATCTTCATATAATAGTTTGAAAATTTATCCATGTGTAGTAATATTAAGGTTGAAAGTTCATTTTAATAAGGAAATGAAAGCAATAGACTCATCCTCTGAGGATGATTAGAATCTGATATAAGCGCCACTTTTATAAATGTAAGACAAAATCTTAAAAACAAAATTTTAAGAGAAGGATAAAGAGCCAGGAATTGCTTCTTATTTATCATTATTATACTTGTTGGTCAGTAATCACAAACTAAATTGATTAGCTTATTATAACATGTCAGTTTAGTTGTTTCTTTTCTCTTAAATCTAAGCTTTTTCATTAAAACCCAAAAGAACCTCTAAATTTATGACCTATCAGTGTTTACATGCCAACAAAGATTAATGTCCAAAATGATTATCTGACCTTTTTAAGTGGCTTGTAATGATTAGCTTGTTCCTAATAGTGGGTGTCTTAATCCTGTGGCCTTTTATAGCACAACTTTTGATACTGTTTTTTTTTGTTGTTTTTTTTTTTTTGAGACGGAGTTTCCCTCTTGTTGCCCAGGCTGGAGTGCAATGGCGTGATCTCGGCTCACCACAACCTCTGCCTCCTGGGTTCAAGTGATTCTCCTGCCTCAGCCTCCTGAGTAGCTGGGATTACAGGCATGCGCCACCACACCCAGCTAATTTTATAGATAATTGTTTATTATATTAGGTTTTTCTTTTGTCCTGTCTTCAGCCTTTACCAGCACAGGCTTTGACCGTCACACTTCTCCAGTGTTCAGCCCTGCCAATCCAGAAAGCTCAATGGAAGACTGCTTGGCCCATCTTGGAGAAAAAGTGTCCCAGGAACTGGAAGAGCCTCTCCATAAAGCATTGCAAATGCTCCTGAGCCAGTGAGTTACACTGCTGAGTGGGATGTGCTTCTTTAAGTAGTCTCTGGATCTCTCATGCAGCACTGGATTGGGTAGGGCTGTGTTTTAGGTGAACAGTGTCACTTCTTTTCTCACTTTTCTTTACATTTTCTTCATTTGCTTTCCCAAAGCATCTCTGTGTTTTGAATGACAGTTTTGCTTTAAAGGAGTGATTTAGCTATTCCAACATAGATTTGTTGAGCTGTCAGGTTTCAACGAATGCTTTTACCAAGTTCTAAATACAAGCTATTTCACCTCCCCCGACCACTTTTTACTGCCATTTCCTCTAGTGGTGACATGAATATAATGGCTAGCGTTTTGTGCATTGTAATGTGGGATTAACATTATATCTATTTTAGAATTCTGTATTTAACATTGTATTGACCGGGTGCGGTGGCTCACGCCTGTAATCCCAGCACTTTGGGAGGCCGAGGTGGGTGGATTACGAGGTCAGGAGTTCAAGACCAGCCTGGCCAATATGGTGAAACTTCGTCTCTACTAAAAATATAAAACTTAGCCAGGTGTGGTGGCACATGCCTCTAGTCCCAGCTAGTCGAGAGACTGAGGGTGGAGGATCGCTTGAACCCGGGAGGCAGAGGTTGCAGTGAGCCGAGATCCTGCCACTGCACTGCAGCCTGGGTGACAGAGCGAGACTCCATCTCAAAAAAAAAAAAAACCCAAAAAACCATTATATCTATATCCCAGAAGTTGCTCAACTTCAGGGTTGCACATCTGCCAATGGAACTGCTTCTACATTCTTATAGAAGGAACTTCTCTCCTAGCTATGGTTCTGACCATATTAAAGCTAAAGGCAAGAAGCTAGTAATAAGGAAAGTGTTAAAATAGAACCAAATCATTTATTATAAATATTAAAAATCAGCCTGTAATCCCAGCACTTTGGGAGGCCGAGGTGGAGGTATCACTGGAGGTCAGGAGTTGGAGGCCAGCCTGGCCAACATGGTGAAACCCCATCTCTAGTAAAAATACAAAAATTAGCTGAGCATGGCGGCAGGTGCCTATAATCCCAGCTACTCGGGAGGCTGAGGCAGGAGTATTGCTTGAAGCCAGGAGGCAGAGGTTGCAGTGAGCTGAGATCATGCCACTGCACTCCAGCCTAGATGACAGAGGGAGACTCCATCTGAAAGAAAAAAAAAAAAATTTTTATTTTCATGTAAGCAAAATATATATCGATTACCATTTGTTAGAAGAAAGTAATTTGGGTTTTAGGAGAATTTTTTTTTTTTTTTTGAGACGGGGTCTCACTCTGTCGCCCAGGCTGGAGTGCAGTGGCACAGTCTCGGCTCACTGCAAGCTCCGCCTCCCGGGTTCACGCCATTCTCCTGCCTCAGCCTCTCCTAGTAGCTGGGACTACAGGCGCCCGCCACCACGCCCGGCTAATTTTTTGTATTTTTTAGTAGAGACGGGGTTTCACTGTGGTCTCGATCTCCTGACCTCGTGATTCGCCCGCCTCGGCCTCCCAAAGTGCTGGGATTACAAGCATGAGCCATTGCGCCTGGCCGAGAATTTGATTTTTTTGTTGCATAGTATTGTGAAATAAGCAAATGTAAAAATGCTAATTATGCTTAAACAGTGAAATGAAATCATATTTGGTAATCTCAGTACTTTGGGAGATCCAGGCGGGAGGATTGCCTGAGGCCAGGAGTTAAAGACCAGGCTGGGCAACATAGCCAGACCCTGTCTCTACAAAAAAAATGTTTAGAAAATTAGTCAGTGTGGTGGCATGTTCCTGTAGTCCCAGCCACTTGGGAGGCTGAGGTTGGGAGGATCACTTGAGCCCAGTAGTTTGAGGCTGCAGTAAGCTATGATCACACCACTGTGGCACTCCAGCCTGGGCAACAGAGCAAGACCTTGTCTCTAAAAATAAAAATTAAAAAAGTCGTATTTGGATTTTCTTTATTTTATTTTATTTTATTTTTTTATTTTTTATTATTATACTTTAGGTTTTAGGGTACATGTGCACAATGTGCAGGTTTGTTACATATGTATCCATGTGCCATGTTGTTTTGCTGCACCCATTAACTTGTCATTTAGCATTAGGTATATCTCCTAATGCGGTCCCTGCCCCCTCCCCCCACCCCACAACAGTCCCCCGAGTGTGATGTTCCCCTTCCTGTATCCGTAAGTTCTCGTTGTTCACTTCCCACCTATGAGTGAGAACATGGGGTGTTTGGTTTTCTAAAATTTAAATATAAACGTGGAGAGAAGTATATGGGTGTTGGGAAATAAAACTTACACAGGAAATTTGGATTTACAGCAGTTGTTTTCAAAAAGTGTTCTGTGGAGCCTTAGGCATTGAGGTGCTGCAGGGGTCCCGAAGAAGTGAGGGGTCCTGAAGAAGTAAGTGGGTTAAGCTCATTAGGGCCTCTCCACTCTTCTTTCTTATTTATTTATTTATTTTAAATTTTTTGTAGAGACACGGTCTCACTATGTCACCCAGACTAGTCTTTTTTTTTTTTTGAGACGGAGTCTTGCTCTGTCACCCAGGCTGGAGTGCAGTGGCGCAATCTCGGCTCACTGCAAGCTCTGCCTCCCGGGTTCACGCCATTCTCCTGCCTCAGCCTCTCCGAGTAGCTGGGACTACAGGCGCCCGCCACCACGCCCGGCTAATCTTTTGTATTTTTAGTAGAGACAGGTTTCACCGTGGTTTCGATCTCCTGATCCGCCCGCCTTGGCCTCCCAAAGTGCTGGGATTACAAGGGTGAGCCACTGCGCCTGGCCTACCCAGACTAGTCTTATAACTCCTGGCCTCAAGCAACTCTTCCCACCTCAGCCTCCCCAAAGTGCTAAGATTACAGGTGTGAGCCATTGTACCTAGCCTTATTTATTTATTTTCCCACTCTTCTTAAACCAGAGCACGTGTACTTCCATATATTTTATATTCTGAGGTTACACGTAAGACTTGAAGAAAGAAATTTGCTGCTTTGCTCCTCTCTCCACAAAAATGTAAAAGGTATCTGGACTAGGAGTAAAATAATGAAGTGAAAGGTGCAGACTTTTAAAAGAATCTTTTTCCTGGCGGGGCGCGGTGGCTCACACCTGTAATCCCAGCACTTTGGGAGGCCAAGGCGGGCGGATCACGAGGTCAGGAGATTGAGACCATCCTGGCTAACATGGTGAAACCCCGTCTCTACTAAAAATACAAAAAATTAGCCCAGCTAATTTTTTAATGGTGGCGGGTGCCTGTAGTCCCAGCTGCTCAGGAGGCTGAGGCAGGAGAATGGTGTGAACCCGGGAGGCGGAGCTTGCAGTGAGCTGAGATTGCGCCACTGCACTCCAGCCTGGGTGACAGAGCAAGACTCTGTCTCAAAAACAAAAAAAAAGAATCTTTTCCCAAATTCGATACAGACTTTGGCTTGGAGCAAACCATGTCACCCTTAATATTTCAATTCTCCAGGTGTTAATTTTAACTTTATGGTGTAGTATAAGCTCTTCTTTTTGAGTGTTTATGTAACTTTACAGTGTTATGTAACTTTTTAAAAGTATTGTTTCTGAAGTCCTTTTTATGATCTATAGGAAAAATGGATGTCTTCTCACAGCAAATTCTATTTAAAGGAGAATTGGCTTGGACGAATGTTTATTTTTTTCCCAAATCTTGATAGAATTTTTTTTTTGGGACGGAGTCTCGCTCTGTCACCCAGGCTGGAGTGCAGTGGCACGATCTCAGCTCACTGCAAGCTCTGCCTCCCGGGTTCACGCCATTCTCCTGCCTCAGCCTCCAGAGCAGCTGGGACTACAGGCGCCTGCCACCACACCCGGCTAATTTTTTCTGTTTTTTTAAGTAGAGACGGGGTTTCACCGTGTTAGCCAGGATGGTCTCGATCTCCTGACCTTGTGATCCGCCCGCCTCAGCCTCCCAAAGTGCTGAGATTACAGGTGTGAGCCACTGTGCCCGGCCAGATAGAATTATTTTTGAAATTGGTTATGTATCAAAGTCAGGTCTCTTTCTTTTTTCAGAAATCTGTTTTTAGAAGTTTTAAGCTCTGTTACTAGTACCTTGAAAATAACTAATGGATGATAGACTACATAAACTAGAAGTATTATAAACGTTGAAGGCAGTATCGTAAGGTAGAGAATACCACTGATTCCTCCAAAAGGTTTTGTTAATGTAGGAAGTTATTGCTGAACTCTTCTTACAGAAGAACAACAGCTGTTTCAAAAAGGTATCCTGCCCTGCTCTTTTCTTCTTTGCTCTATTCTAATAGCTCACTAGGTAGGATTGGTTATTTAGCTACTTACTTTTCTATGTATTTGATTTCCTTTGAATGTTTTAATCTGCTGCATTTTTTGTGCATGTATGTCTGTGTATATGATGTTTCAAATCACGTTTCATTCAGAACAATGCTAAAATAATTTAACCTGGTAGACAAACAACCAGTAAGGACTACTGTGACCCCCAGCAGCACCAAACAGTTCAGGAAAGGAAGTGAGGGGACTGAAATACGCAAGTAAAGCTTCAGGGAGAATATAGGTAGCTAGACTGTGTAGTATCTGCTGAAGTTCAAGGTTTACACGAATCTGCTACTTAGCCCAAGGCATCTGAAAAGTACTAGGCTCACTTTAATGGGAAGGTGATGCCAGGAAGATAGTATATGCTGTATACATTTCATCATTACAGAGGCCATCTCTAGTATCTCATTTCCTTTCAGCATCACTGCAGTATTGATTTGATACAGACTTAGGTAAAAGAATGATGCCTGTGTCATCAGGATTCTTTTCTGAAATATCTAGACCGGTGCTATTCAATGCAAGTCACATATAATGTAGTTTTAATATGTAATTAAAAACTAGCAGCCATGTAAAAAAGTAAAATGAAATTTAAAATTTTTAATATTTTATTTAGCCCAGTACATCTAAAATATTTCAACATGTATTCAGTACAAAAAATTATTGAGCTATTTTGGATTGTTTTTTCTTCCTCATTGAAATCTAGTGTGTATATTATACTTTCAGCACACTGGCCACGTTTCTAATGCTCATTAGCCACATGTGACATCGAGACATTTTCATGGCATGTGTCAGAATCTTAACTTGAAATGGGAGTAGTATAATGGCCTTTGATACCAGATCTAACTGAGTGTGAATTCCTGCCTTGCTGCTTTCCGGCTATGTGGGTTTGGGATAATTTCTTAGCTTTTCTGAGCTTTGGTTTCTAAATATGTGATGCGATAATATGTAATATAAAATGTAAATATATAAAATATTAAAACCTAACATAATAAGCTACCAGCAATCTTAAATATTCTTAAACTAAGGAAGTCATAGGTCACAGTGGTCAGAGCAGAAAAATGCCTTTGGGGTAGTTTGTGTATTTATTTATTTATTTATTGGTTTTTTTTTTTTTTTGAGATGGAGTCTCACTCTGTCACCCAGGCTGGAGTGCAGTGGTGCGATCTCGGCTCACTGCAACTTCCGCTTCCCGGGTTCAAGCAATTCTCCAGCCTCAGTCTCCTGAGTAGCTGAGATTACAGGCATGTGCCACCATGCCCAACTAATTTTTGTATTTTTAGTAGAGACGTGATTTCACCAGTTTGGCCAGGCTGGTCTTGAACTCCTGACCTCAGGTGATCCACCCGCTTCAGCCTCCCAAAGTGCTGGGATTACAGGCGTGAGCCACAGCACCTGGCTGGGGTGGGATTTTAAAGCCCTGCAAAAGCAAGACTCTTTCTCTTCTTTCTTCTTCTTTTTTTTTTTTTTTATTTGAGATGGAGTTTCGCTCTTGTTGCCCAGGCTGGAGTGCAGTGGCGCAGTCTCGGCTCAACTGCAACCTCCACGTCCTGGGTTCAAGCCATTCTACTGCCTCAGCCTCCTGAGCAGCTGGGATTACAGGCATGTGCCACCACACCAGGCTAATTTTTTTTTTTTTTCTAATTTTTGTATTTTTAGCAGAGACAAGTTTTGCCATGTTGGTCAGGCTGGTCTTGAATTCCTGACCTCAAGTGATCCACCTGCCTTGGCGGGTTGGGATTACAGGCGTGAGCCACTGCACCCAGCCCATTCTTTCTTACATGTTTGTTAATACTTTGCCCAAAAGGAGGGAAGGTAAATTTTTAAGGTAAATTTTCAATCTATTAATTTTTAATTAATGGATTTTAATTAATTTTAATTTTAAATCTATTATCTGAGCAATTGATGCCTTCATATGTTACTTGGTCCCAAGTCTTTTGTTTTTAAAATTTACGCATGAAACCATGCTTCAAATAAAGTACTTGAAGTCACTCAACAAATGAGTGAGTGTTATCAATGATTCAAGTTTTTGGTATGACTTGGACTTACATAGAAATAATCAGAAAGGCTTATCTCTCTACCCTTGTATCATAACACTCCAAGTTAAAAATAGGACTCCAGCTGGGGGTGGTGGGACAGGCCTGTAATCCCAGCTAGCACTGAGGCTGAGGTAGGAGGCATCAGTTGGGCCCAAGGAGTTTGAGACCATCCTGGGCAATGTAGGTGACTCCATTTAAAAAAAAAAATTTTTTTTTTTTTTTTTTTTTGAGACGGAGTCTTGCACTGTCACCAGGCTGGAGTGCAGTGGTGCGATCTCGGCTCACTGCAATCTCCACCTCCCTGGTTCAAGCGATTCCCTTGCCTTAGCCTCCCGAGTAGCTGGGACTACAGGCACACACCACCACGCCTGGCTAATTTTTTGTATTTTAGTAGAGACGGGGTTTCACCATGTTGGCCAGGATGGTCTTGATCTCCTGACTTCGTGATCCACCCGCCTCAGCCTCTCAAAGTGCTGGGATTACAGGCATGAGCCACCATGCCCGGCCAAAAAAATTTTTTTTAATTAAAAATTTACAAAGTGGTCTCAATTTATTGCGATATTTATTTCAACTCTTGTCTCCTCAATATGAAAAGTCTTCCAGTGACATGTCTCTTTAGTTTTAAAATATTTTAGATTTTTTGCCTTTAAAAAAAGTTAAAATTCTGGTTTTCATTGTACTAATGAGATCATTTTTATTTGTTATTATTTTATCCTGTGTTAATAATTCAGGTATTTCTTTGCAGCATAAAAATCCTATCCTATAAGTTCAAAGCAGTTACAAAAAAATTATTAGAATATACATTTATCTTGCTATGTTATTAACTATTTCCCAAGCATGCATCACAGCTTATAGAATGCTTGAAAAAAGTGCATACCAGTGTGAAAAGCCACGTCTTGTACAAAACAGTATGTTGAATAATCCTTGTCAGTTTAGCAAAAAGTTCAACAGACTAGTGACTGTATATTTATTCATCTGGAAATATAGAATTTTCCTTCTTTGTGACACAGACTTTTAAAAAAATCTCTACAGGCCAGTGACATATCAGGCATTTCGGGAATGTACACTGGAGACCACAGTTCATGCCAGCGGCTGGAATAAGGTATCATCACAATGATCTTTTCTCTTAAAAGATTTTAGTGTGTTAATGATAAGACATAGGAGGAATCGCTAGCATCATGCAGCAGAAAATTGTTAGAGCTCATTCTTTAATGCACAAATCTATGTTAAGTGGATATTTTTGGTTAAACTGGTTTTTTGATTAATGCTGCAAGGTTCTGCTTGGCTCAAAATTATGTGTCCTATAGTATGGCCCCTTCCTTTCTGTCCCAATTTTCCCATCATTTCTTCATTTCTCTGTGTTAGACATGACATTTCTCTCCAGATGGTTATATATTTATTAACATGTGAGTGTGTCTTGGGGAAAAAGAATAAAGACTTCACTTGGGAGGTAGCCTCTTCCTGTTCTCATAGATGAATAATACCATTTATGTTTTATAACTTACACAGTGTCTTGTGTCACATACCATTTGAGCATCCCAACCATCCTTTGCAGAAGACAGAATGGATTTTATTAGGTCTTTTTTATTATTTAGCTAGTTAGGTAGGTAATCAGAAAGAAAAGTTAAATGACTTGCCTAGAATCCCTTGACCAGTCAATAATTGGAACCAACACTAGAGCTAAGATCTGATTCCAGCTTCTGTTTTTTCCACTGTAAATATTGCTTATCTGCTATCTTAGACTGTATTATCTACTTAGCACCTTGAGAAGGCAGGGTGTAGGGGGATGCAGTATAGGGTGGCTCAGTGCAGTATGAGAAAGAAGGGCAGCCCTGAGGGATACAGTGCTGGAGATGAGAAAATTCAGGACGGTTACTTTTACAGACACCTACCTCTATTCGGAATTGTTTGTTATGAGTCAGACATGTGACCTTCTGTACCTAATTGATGTATATTAGGTACATAACCAAACTTGTTTTAGATTTTAGCTTTGCCATGGACGATATATGTCTGTGGGCAGGTTCTCTTTAAAAAAAAAAAAAAATTTCGGCCGGGTGCAGTGGCTCATGCCTGTAATCCCAGCACTTTGGGAGGCCGAGGTGGGCGGATCACCTGAGGTTGGGAGTTTGCAACCAGCCTGACCAACGTGGAGAAACCCTGTCTCTACTCAAAATGCAAAATTAGCCGGGCATGGTGGCGCATGCCTGTAGTCTCAGCTACTCAGGGGGCTGAGGCAGGAGAATTGCTTAAACCCGGGAGTTGGAGGTTGCGGTGAGCCAAGATTGTGCCATTGCATTCCAGCCTAGGCAACAAGAGTGAAACTGCGTCTCAAAAAAAAAAATTTTTTTTCAACTTTTATTTTCAATTCAAGGGACGTGTATGTGCAGGTTTGTTATAGGAAGCTCTCTGAACCTTAGTTTTCTCATTTGTGAAATGGGAAACAATAATACTAGCCTCATAAGTTTTATTAGAATTAAACGAGATAATACATGTTCAGTACTTATTAAGCATATTATCAGGCACCATAGTAAAGCTCAGTAAACAGCAGCTATTATATTAGCTTTAACACATGGGACCTTATTCTCAAGTAGTCACTATTAATAGAGTATTAGTATGTTACCTATCGGTACATAATTTGTTAAGATATCTATTTGCCTCGTTTGTTTTTTTGGAATAAGAGAAAATATTCTCTCTGATATAGACATTTGAAATAGACTTATTTTATTTATTTATTTATTTTGAGACGGAGTCTAACTCTGTCGCCCAGGCTGGAGTGCAGTGGCATGATCTTGGCTCACTGCAACCTCCGCCTCCCAGGTTCAAGCGATTCTCCTGAGTAGCTGGGATTATAGGCACCCGCCACCTTGCCCAGCTAATTTTTGTATTCTTAGTAGAGATGGGGTTTCACTGTGTTGGCCAGGCTGGTCTTGAACCCTGACCTCGTGATCCGCTGCTCACCTCAACCTCCCAAATTGCTGGGATTACAAGCGTGAGCCACTGTGCCTGGCCTTTTTTTTTTTTTTTTTCAAGTTGGAGTCTTGCTTTGTTGCCCAGGCCTGGAGTGCAGTGGTGCAATCTCGGCTTACTCAGTACAGCCTTTCCCTCCCGGGTTCAAGCAATTCTCCTGCCTCAACCTCTCAAGTAGCTGGGCTTGCAGGTGCCCACCACTATGCCCAGCTAATTTTTGTACTTTTAGTAGAGACAGGGTTTTGCCATGTTGGCCAGGCTGGTCTCAAACTCCTGACCTCAGGTGATCTGCCTCCCTTGGCCTCCCAAAGTGATGGGATAACAGGCATGAGCCACCCTACCTGGCCTGAAATATATATATATATATATATATATATATATATTTTTTTTTTTTTTTTTTTTTTTTTTTTTTTGAGACGGAGTCTCACTCTGTCGCCCAGGCTGGAGTGCAGTGGCGCAATCTTGGCTCACTGCAAGCTCTGCCTCCCGGGTTCACGCCATTCTCCTGCCTCAGCCTCTCCGAGTAGCTGGGACTACAGGCGCCCACCACCACGCCCAGCTAATTTTTTGTATTTTTAGTAGAGACGGGGTTTCACCATGGTCTCGATCTCCTGACCTCGTGATTTGCCCACCTCAGCCTCCCAAAGTGCTGGGATTACAAGCGTGAGCCACCGCGCCTGGCCTCTGAAATATATTTTATAAAAGGCTGGATGCAGTACAGTAGCTCACACCTGTAATCCCAGCACTTTAGGAGGCCAAGGTGGGAGGATCGCTTACACCCAGGAGTTTGAGACCAGCCTGGGCAACATAGCAAGACCCTGTCTCTAAAAAAAAAAAAAAAAAAAAAAGAAAAGCCATACATGGTGGTGCACACCTGTATTCTGAGCTGTTTGGGAGGCTGAGGTGAGAGGATGACTTGAGCCTGGGAGGTGGAGGTTGCAGTGAGCCGAGATCATGCCACTGTATTCCAGCCTGGGCAACAGAGCCAGACTGTCTCAGAAAAGAAAGAAAAGAAAGCCTATACCTATTAGTAGTCACTCCACCTATTAGTAGTTACTCCCCATTTTCTTTCCTGCTCCTCCTAGCCCCCGACAACAATGACTCTACTTTCTGTCTTAATGAATTTGTCTATTCTGGACATTTCAAATAAATGGAGTAATATAATATGTGACTGAAGTCTCTTTTAATATGTAGACTTATCCTTCCTCTTTTTTCCTCTCTTTAATTCAGTTACAAGTTATTTTTCCTGTAAAATGTTCTAATTTCTGGGTTTTATTGATTATATCACTGAGATGTCACTTAACATATTCTTCTGTGTCTGTATTTCCTTCCTGATCAGATTCAGGTTCAATCTTTTTGGCAAGAATACCTAATGGGTAGTTTTATCTATTTCCTATTGCATCACACTGGGTGACATATAATACCTGGTTGTCTCTTATACTGTATTTTGAAGCACATAAATCAAAGACAAACCTAATCAATGAATTCGGTACAGATAAAATTTGTAGAATATGATTTTTATTAGGACTGTTAAGTCACAGGAGGGTTAAATAGATTGGTAGAGGAAAATATGTCACTGTTATCATAAATATTCATTGTAATGAAAGGGACTCTCAGAACTATAAATTAGCACGCTTAATTTCTACACCAAGCAAGCTCATATATTATTTAATAAAAGGATAATGTCCCTAAATTTAAGCAGGTCTAACCTGTTAAACAAAGAGACCACATAGTGTATGAAGAAATGTCAGGGGATTAAATAAGTGTGTGGATAAAGGTAAGCCAGTGGAGGTAATCTGTTTTGATGGTCAAAAATACTTTAGCATTTCATTGCAAAAACAATTGAAGAAAAAAAATTCTATATGATGTGGGGATTACTGTTATCCAGTAAGGAAATGACTTTTGAGAAAGAATCAAAGATAAAACTATTTGCTGACTTTTTAGACCTAGACATGTGAATCGTGGGTTCTTCTAGGAGTGCATGCCTGAGGATCTAGTTTTGTTTTAACATTTAAAAAAATAATGTGGGAGATGAGAGTCCAAAAAAAATCAGTTATGCAGATTATGTAAAATTCTTGTGGATAGTAAAATGTCAAGTTGATGGAGGTCAGTTGTAGAATTAACTCATGGAGCTTTGTGTGTAGGATTATGTGTAAATCCTCTTAGGATTTAGCTGCTTAAAGACAATCTAAACAGTACAGTGGCCTTAGACGTCATCATACAGGTCCCTGAAGATAGCATGCCAAATAGGTAAGCCTAGTATGTGGTAGTCATTTAATAACTGTATGAGGAATGAAGGGAAAAAAACGAATCATTTGACATAGCATGTACCACCAAGAAGCGTATTACCAACCGCATAGAAAATGTCCATCCTGAAAAATGACATTTCTGCACTGTGGTTACTGTGTTTCAAGAAAGATATTGGAATAGGGAAGATCCAGAAAAGGAAACTTGAGTGATCAAATGGATCACTTTGCATTGCAATGGAGCAATGGCCATATGAAAAACAGAATAAGAGAATAGTGGATTTCAGACTGGAAGTCTAGTGAATGAGGCTTTTCACTCCTCTTCCAGGAGTGAAAGAGAATTGCAGATTTATCACTAGATTCTTACATAGTAAAACTAGGGTGTCTGCTTTTCGATATATGAAAGAGTTAAATTTGGAAGAAATAAAACTAAGTGGTATTTTATATAACAAGCATAAAATATTTACAACTCATTTCCCCAAGAGGTAATAGAGCTTAAACATGAATAACTTTAAAATGTTACATTATTGTGGATTATTATGGGAAATTAGAATGTTTTGAAGTCCAGGACATCCCGGGCCTTTAAGCTGATATACAGGTTAGCACCACTGGTTCATAAGCCACTCCTTACCTGCTCCTACCCAAGGCAAAATATAAACAGTTTTTTGTTTGTTTGTTTAATAGTATAAGTTTTCTTATTGTAGAAATGCCTAATGTATTCTTCTTTATAGCCCTATACTACTCCATCAGTGTTAAGTTTTCAATATATTTTGGGCTGGAGTGCCTTTAGAATGTCAAGAAGTAAAGATATTATGTGTTCATTGTATTCTTCCTTTCAGATTTTGATAGAGATTCCCCCAGGGCTGCTTTCTCTTCCTTTCTTTAGAAGCCAAGGAATATTAGTTTGAAATATAAACTCATTGTTTTTTGTTTGTCCTCCTTCAGAAATATTTTGTCGTCCCTCAGTTATTTCCTTGGCAGTCTACTAACAAGGAACTGGAATTGGTTTCATTTCCTTTTGCATTCCTTTTGCAGGCATATAGACCTCTTGATGTTTTAGACAAAAGAGACTGCATGCAGATGGCTACCTGAATACTTAGTTTTTTTCAATATGCATGTTTTTTTAAAGGAAGACAGGGACTCTAGTTAGTTTCTGTTGTAGTTTTTGACGACCTTTAAGTATTGAGCCACATGGTTATTAGGTATAGATTGTAATGGCATCTTTTATGTTTGACTTTTGATGAGTTTTACAAGATAGCTCTTAATTTTTAAAAGTTCTTATTTTCAGATAATAAAAGCACATGGTACAAAATGCAAAAAAGTACAGAAAGATATGCTTTGAAAAATAAAAGTTTTCTCTCATCCTTGTTGCCAGTCACCTAGTTGCCTTCCTTTTAGGCAACCACTATTACCAGTTTCTTGCGTATTTTTCTGGAGATCCTGTAGGATTATATAGACATATATATGTGTATATGTTTTTATTACACAAATGGTACTGTATGTATTCTTCTATAACTTGCCTTTTTTCACTTAAAGTAAATCGTGTTGATTGGGTAGTAAGCAATATAAGTCTTTTTAACAACTGTATATTTTACTGGATGACAATAATTTATTTAACTAGTCCCTGTTGGGTTGTTTTTCTAGTTTTCTATTATAAATAATGCTTCAGGCTGGGCGTGGTGGCACACGGCTATAATCCCAGCACTTTGGGAGGCCGAGGTGGGCAGATCACTTGAGGCCAGGAGTTTGAGACCATCCTGGCCAACATGGTGAAACCCTGTCTCTACTAAAAATACAAAAATTAGCCAGGCTTCATGGTGTACACTTGTAATCTCAGCTACTCAGGAGGCTGAGCAGAAAATCGCTTGAACCTGGGAGGCAGAGGCTGCAGTGAGCCAAGACTGTGCCATTGCCTGGGCAAAAGAGCAAGACTCCATCTCAAAAAAAAAAAAAGAAAAAAGAAAAAAGAAATTAATTAATAATGCATCAGTGAATTTCCTTCTATATATGTTATTTCTGTCACACACATACATGCATACACATGCCTAATTATTTTCAATAACTATTTCTACCTCCCTATTGTATAAAACCTACATGCAGTATTCAGAAAAATCCTAATAGAAGTTACTGTTTTATTTCCTTTATATAATGAAAATAAAATACCTTAATGATGCATTTAAGTATAATTTTCTAGTAGTTGAACATATAAAACACATTATAAGAATTTCAGTGTGGTTTTTTATTCTCTCATCTTTGCATTGAAGATTTTGGTGCCTCTGGTTTTGCTACAACAAATGTTTTTGGAATTGACAAGACGTGGTCAAGAACCTTTGAGTGCACTGCTGCAGTTTGGCGTGACATATCTGGAGGACTATTCGGCAGAGTACATCATTCAGCAAGGTGGCTGGGTATGAGCTGTTATATGTTAAAAATATTTTCTTGAAAAAAAATTAGGTTCGTTGTTGTTGTTTTTCTTAAGAGATGGGTTCTTGCTGTGTTACCCGGGCTGGAGTGCAGTGTCTAATTGCTGGCACTATCATGGCATGCCTCGGTCTCAAACCCCTGGACTCAAGTGATCCTGCCTCAGGTCCTGAATAGCCAGGAGCACAGGCTGGGACTATAGGTGCCCACCACTGTGCCGTGCTCTATCCCATACTTTTTGATATGTAATTATTATTATTACTCAGTTGGTTCAGTTGTTTATAAATTTTCCTTATATGTTCTTTGACCCTTGAATTACTAAGAAATGTATTTTTTAATTTCCAAATATTTACAGGTTTAAAAATTTTGTTTTCAATTACTAATTTAATTTTTCATCAGAAAGCACGACCATCATGGCATTGAAACTTGAGTTATAGCCTATTATCATGATCAATTTAAAAAATATATATATAGGGCTGGGCGCAGTGGTGCACATCTGTAATCCCAGTGCTTTGGGAGGCTGAAGTGGGTGAATCACCTGAGGTCAGGAGTTCAAGACCAGCTGGTAAACATGACGAAACGCCATCTGTACAAAAAAAATACAAAAAATTAACTGGGCGTGGTGGCATGTGCCTGTAATCCCAGCTACTCAAGAGGCCGAGGCAGGAGAATCACTTGCACCCGGGAGGCGGAGGTTGCTGTGAGCCAAGACTGCATTCCAGCCTGGGCAACAGAGCAACAACAACAACAACTATATATATATATATACATATATATATATATATAAATACATACACACACACACACACACACACACATATGTATATATATACACACATATATATTTTTATGTATGTTTCGGAAGAACATATATTCTCTAATTGTTGGTGCAGAAGTCTGTACGTGTCCATTTACGTTTAATCAGTCTTAATAATTACGTGTTTTAAATCTTTCAGTCATTTCCAATTATTTTGTCTAATTATTTACTAAGAGATGCATGTTTGATTTGCTACTATGGTGGTAGATTTTCCATTTTCCCTTTAGTTCTGTCAATTGTAGGTGACTAAAAGTTGTACTTATTGACCCCTGGTGAATTGAATGTTTTGTTATTACAGTTATGGTCTTTGTCTCTAAAAGTGTTTTTTTGTCCTAAAATCTATGATTTTTTTTTCTTTTTAAGTAATCTAGCCCCAAATGTCAAATATCCCTTTGATATTAAAGGATATCTTTAATTTCTCGCAATAATACTTGGTAGTTTTAAATATAGAGGTATTGTACAATATGGGCTTCCTTCCACATCATACTTAGAAATGTACTTATTTCTTTTTTTTAATTTTTAAAATATTTATTTATTTATTTTTAAATAAAAAGAGACAGGGTCTTTCTGTGTTGCCCAGGCTGGTCTCAAACTCCTGAGCTCAAGCAGTCTTCCTGCCTTGGCCTCCCAAAATGCTAGGATTAGAGGTGTGAGCCACCACACCCGGCCGTGTTTCTTTTTTCTAGTAGTTAAATAGTTTGGATGAGCTATATATTTTTTTAAACTTTCCTGAAGGGTTGAAGACTGAAATTCTTCTGTATTAAAAATGACATTAATGAAAATCCTTGCCAAATAAATGTATATGCTTGAGACCTGATTATAGCTTCTGGTTAGGATTTCTTGTCTTGTCTTACTTAGCTGAACTGAACCTTCCCTCCCTTCCTCCGTCCTCTTATTCTTTTTTTTTTTTGAGATAGAGTCTCACTCTGTCACTAGGCTGGAGTGCAGTGGTCCGATCTCAGCTCACTGCAACCTCCGCCTCCTGGGTTCAAGCAATTCTCATGCCTCAGCCTCCCGAGTAGCTGAGACTATAGGCATGCACAACCATGCCCAGCTAATTTTTGTATTTTTAGTAGAGACAGGGTTTCACCATGTTGGCCAGGATGGTCTTGACCTTGTGATCTGCCTGCCTCGGCCTCCCAGAGTGCTGAGATTATAGGCGTGAGCCACTGCCTGGCCTCTCCTCTTATTCTTTAAAATATCAGTATATACATCCCAGCATTTGTATCTATATCTTAGTTTATCTTTTTATTTCAACTTGTCTTGTGCTAAGCAGTCATTCATCGTTCAGCTGTATATTGAGCGCCTGCTGCATACTGTGCTCTGTTCTGGGTTCTCAGTAGAAAGCTATCAGCAGAGCGTTTCCTTGACCTGAGATAGATGACACTCTGATGGAGAGAGACCACAGTGAAGATATGTAGTGTATCTTCATATGCTACATGGTGTTACATGCTGTGACAACAACGCAGGGAGACACACATGATGTGGGGGTCAGAGTTTATGTTACTCAGGGGAGGCTGCACTGAGGAAGTGACATTTATGCGGACGTCACTCATCTCCTTGGTTTAATCTCACTGTTTATTACTTTAGTCTTTTCACTTCCATTCTTGCTCCAGGGTTTTTTTCTTTCTTTCTTTGGGCCTAGAAATGGTTTTTAAGTTTATTTGTTGTAATTTGCCCAGTAGTCAGTGATTCTGTAGAGAGAGTACTTTTCATAAAGTATACTACTCATTATTGTTTTTTAGCCACTATGCATCTGAGGGTTTGAGTTAATTTTTAAAATATGTAAATTTAATTACTATGGATACTAATATCGAACATCCTAGGTTTACGTGCTTGGTAAATGCTTACTGAATAAAATCCTGAGCATTTGTCTTAGGAAAATGAAAATATTCTTTGAGCTGTTCTTAAAAATAAGAATTGTGACAATTTATTGTGATTGTTGTCTTCCCACTTTAGTACTTTTTAAAACCTTTGGCCATTGTAGTGTATGGTTTGTGTGATAGCCAGGAGACATCCCAGGTTAACTGCCACTTATCCCATATGGTGCTTTACAACAAGGGAAGAAAAATGCAGGGAATATTATGCACTGCCTTCTCAACTTTCAGTTTTATGATGATATAGTAGTACATCAAGGTTTGTTTGGTGATTGTAATTTGTTACAGAGTAAGTAAGTATATTACTCAACTCCAGTATCTGTGCCAAAAGAAAAGATCTACTGCGTGGATAACTAGTTCATTAATACTTTTTTTTTTGAAACAGTCTTGCTCTGTCATCCTGGCTTGAGTGCAGTGCGCAATTGTAGCCCACTGCAGCCTCCGCCTCCCAGGTTCAAGCTATTCTTGTGCCTCAGCCTCCTGAGTAGCTGAGATTACAGGTGTGTGCCACCTTGACCAGCTACTTTTTGTATTTTTAGTAGAGATAGAGCTTCGCCATGTTGGCAGGCTGGCCTCAAACTCCTGGCCTCAAGTGATCCACCCACCTAGGCCTCCCAAAGTGCTGGGATTACAGGCATGAGCCACTGCACCTGGCCTTCATTAATATTTCAAATGTGTTTTATCTCTTAATTTGAATGTCCAATCTGTATTTCACATTGTTCGGTCTAAGCTCTCCATTTGCCTGTGTTTAAAACTAAGATATTAGGCCGGGTGCAGTGGCTTATGCCTATAATCCCAGCACTTTGGGAGGCCAAGGCAGGTGGATCACCTGAGGTCAGGAGTTTGAGACCATCCTGGCCAACATGGTGAGACCTCATCTCTACTAAAAATGCAAAAATTATCTGGGTTTGGCCGAAGATGATGTGGAATGAGAAACAAATGTCAACATAATAAAATCTCAGTTAAAATATTTTAAAAATTCTTGGTAGTTGAGCAGCTCTGGGGGAATAAGGGCAAATATGCTTATTATGAACTACACTGAAATCTACCAAAGTTAATGTTTACTTTGTGTAGATCCATATGTCTATTTTATTTATTTTTCCCAGTGAAAAGTGTATTTTGATAGAGAACTTTTCATTCTATAAATATACTATGAGTTACTAAAATATTATGGATTTTGTTTATTCCTGAAACATAGTTAAACTGTGCATATGACATGGCTTATGTTAAAAATACCCAGTGCTCAGTTTTGAAAGATAGGCCAAAAAAAAAAAAAAAAAGTATAGGAGAAACTGAGGAATGTACACTTTTTTAGGGGGCACATTTTCCTGTGAATCTGGAAATTTGATAGACTTGATTGTGTTTGTGAAAACTGAGCATTAAAGGTTTCGATTGATCAAAAAAAAAATTATCTGGGTGTGGTGGCAGGCACCTGTAATGCCAGCTACTTGGGAGGCTAAGGCAGGAGAATTGCTTAAACCAGGGAGGCAGAGGTTTCAGTGAGCGGAGATCGTGCCATTGCACTCCAGCCTGGGCAACAAGAGCAAAACTCTGTCTCAAACAAACAAACAAAAAACCAAGATACTGCTCTTTTTTTTTCAGATGGAGTCTCGCTGTGTCGCCCAGGCTGGAATGCAGTGGCACTATCTTGGCTCACTGCAAGCTCCGCCTCCTGGCTTCACGCCATTCTCCTGCCTCAGCCTCCCAAGTAGCTG
The DNA here is from genome assembly GCF_006542625.1 of Nomascus leucogenys. Taxonomy (NCBI): domain Eukaryota; kingdom Metazoa; phylum Chordata; class Mammalia; order Primates; family Hylobatidae; genus Nomascus; species Nomascus leucogenys. The sequence continues at coordinate 44,743,046 of NC_044387.1, forward strand.
GGACTACAGGCGGCCGCCACCACACCTGGCTAATTTTTTTGTATTTTTAGTAGAGACGGGGTTTCACCGTGTTAGCCAGGATGCTCTCGATGTCCTGACCTCTTGATCCACCCGCCTCGGCCTCCCAAAGTGCTGGGATTACAGGCATGAGCCACCGCACCCGGCTGATAATTGCTTTTTTTTTTATGCCAGTTGGTGAAAATGTATCCTGTGACATAAGCCGTCAACATGAATCTCCTTAAGATACTGTGTGCTGAACATTACATTGACAGCTCTTAAAACCCTTCCAGAAGAGAATCATTTGACCATGTGATATCGCATGTCTGTTATATAAAGCCTGTGGTATGATTTCCACGGAGAATGTATTTGTCATTAGTCACCTGAACACAACATCAAGTGAAACAAACTGCCTACTTCTCAAAGTGCAGCTACTTTTGAAAACCTGCAGCAGAGGACGTGGTGCCAGCAGCCATAATTTATTGGGTGAATGGAGTGGTAGCACATAGTCAGTTAGGAACAGGCAGGCTTTGGACATACAGATTTGAAGGAGAAAGATAATATTTTGTTTTCTGAATTATTAACAGAAATGGCTAGGACTTAGAGACAGGGTCTTGCTTTGTTGCCCTGGCTGGAGTACTGTGGCGTGATCATGGCTCATTGCAGCCTCAACTTCCTGGGCTCAAGCGATCCTCCCACCTCAGCCTCCCTCGTAGCTGGGACCACAGGTGTGCATGCACTATCACACCTGGCTTATTTTTTCCAGAGAGAGGTTTCACTATGTTGCCCAAGCTGGTCTCAAACTCCTGGCCTCAAGCAGTCCTCCCTCCTTGGCCTCCCAAAGTGCTGGGATTACAGGCATGTGCCACCTTGCCCAGCCTGTTTTCTCTTTCTACCTTTTTTTTTTCACTCTGCCTTTTTACCCAGCGAATGATGAACTGAGAAAAGGATTAGAAATCATAAGGTTTGTTTCTTGCCCCAGCTCTGCCAAATACTAGCCCTGTGTTTTGGAAGGATTCATTTAACTTCTCTGAACCTCAGTTTCAACTACAAAAAGGGAAGAATAGCTTCTCTGTCTCACAAGAATAATGATGTGAAAGTGTTTTGTGAAAATGTCGCATTTTTACAAATGCCAGGTTTTCACATTCATCTCTGAAGAGTGTGGGTTTTTTCACTCTCCTTAAGTCTGATCACCGTTTCCTCTTAGTTTCAGTTTTGACTTTTATTTGCCCTGCAGCCTGGTGAGGGCACAGACTGGTTCATGTGCTGTGATTCTCCCTGAGTCATCCTTGCTCCCTCCCTCCTCGTTCTCTTTCATTTCCTGGGCTTGTGTTGCTACGTTGGAAGTAAGTCTGTCTCCTGGAAAGGGCAGAGCAAGTCCACTGTGGTAAGGCTTGTATTTTACTTTCTCCGTCGTCACATGATAAATACTTCTTGTGAAAGATTTACTTTTAGATTCCATAAAAGATTACTGGAGGGAATGTCATCTAATGTCTATTGTAATATTTAAGTATTTTGAATAAAATGAATCTTTGTCATTTTCTTTTGACGTGAAGCTTCGGATATTAGCATAGGTTTTTGTTTGTTTAATCTAGGATATTTAAAGACTATCTCTTGGAAGCTTTTAGGTTAATAATTTGTTAGAATAGTTTTCATATTGTGGGAGGTGACACACAGGGATGATATGAAATTAATGAAGTGGGTTGCAGCTAAAATCAATTTATTAAGAGTAAGTACTGTTTTGGGAAATCTGCCTGCTGTATATGTGGGTGTGGATGTTTACTGTGTTATACTCTGAAATGTATTTTTTGTGGATCCTCCTCATCATGTTGGGTGGAAAATTACTTCTCTGTAATTTCTTCAACACTCACCATTTTCTTATTTTAGGTTAATAGTGATCTGAGAGGCGCATTTGGTTATAAGGGTCCAAAGCAATGATCTGTTTCCATTTTGTAACTTCGAGGGCTCAAAAATGTAAAACTAGCTGGTTGATCCCAGCTAGTTTTATATTTTTGAGCCCTCGAAGTTACAAAATGTCAGTGGAGCCTTTGTGTGTTTTGTGTCAGTGGAGCCAAAGGGATGGATACTCCGAACAATACAAATATTTTACATTAACAATGATTTAGATTGTCAGAATCGTTCTAAGACTACTTGTAGATGTTATTCTAATATAAGTTGTAACTAATGTATTATCCAAAACAGCTCTTTTTCATGACAGATATATATATATAAAGTCTGAGAAGCAATGATAGAGGTTTGTTGGCATAAATCTTAAGGGAAATGAGTCCTTAGACAATTTACCAGTGTAGATGGGCTTTGGAATTTTGCCAAAGCTTCTTCAGATGGAAAAGTTAAGTTCATAGGAGCTCAGCTCAGCAGCAGCTATGTCTCAGAAGGTAAAATATTGCTTGAGGTGGCAGAATAATTTGTAATTGATGTGACCCCTGCCCCCACCAAAAAAAAAGTGAAACAAAAAAATACAATCAATATAGACATCATGATGCAGTCAATTTTTGTAATAGGTCTTTGAGCATTTGTCAACCTGATTTTTACTTAGGTCTACCACCAAAGTAAAGTTATGTTTGTATTTTATTTTATATTTATTTTGATATATTCCTTTACTTAGTTTTTTACTTAGTTCCTACTACCAAAGCAAAGTTATATTTGTATTTTATTTTACATTTATTTTGTTATATTCCTTTTATCTACTTATGTTTCTTTTCTACTTCCCTTTTTAACTGAAGAGTTTAATGAATGTATCTTTGTGTGTTTGCTTGAAAAAAAACACCAAGTATAACATGTTCTATCTATGAATACTTCTGGCCATTAACTCAAAAGGCACTATATTACAGACGAAAAAGCACCAGAAAGCAATCAGGGACTTCATCTAAGAGGTAGGACAGCACAGTTGGTAAAAATACAGACCCTGGAGGCAAACTGCCTGGGCTTGAATCCCAGCTTTATTACTTTGGGAAAACTACTTCTTGTTTTGGTTTCCATGTCTGTGAAATGGAAGTAATAATAATCCTCTCATAGCATTGTTGTGAGGTTTAAATAGATTAAGTGAAGTCTTTAGAAGGGCACATGATAAGAATTATAAAAGGGTTACCTGTTGTTGCTATCCAATTTGTCATAGCAAGCTAAGGGACCTTGGGCAAGTTACTCAAACCCTCTGGCTTCATTTATTTAAAAACCAAAACAAAAAGGACATAGTTCTCTGCTTCTTTGTGCATATTTAAACTCATGGTTTATCCCAGCTAGTTTTATATTTTTGAGCCCTCGAAATTACTCCTTTGCATTTTATGTCACTGAGGCCAAAGAGACAGATACTCTCAATAACACAAATATTTTGTATTAAAAATGATTTAGATTGTTAGAATGGTTCTGAGGCTACTTGTAGACATTATTCTTCTAATATGATAAGTTGTAAGTAATGTATTATCCAAAATAGCTCTTTTTCTTTTAGTGAAAGCCTGCTCTTCATTATGACAGTAATTATTAAGAGAGGCTCGGCCGAGCGTGGTGGCTCACGCCTGTAATCCCAGCACTTTGGGAGGCCAAGGCAGGCGGCCCACAAGGTCAGAAGATCAAGACCATCCTGGCTAACATGGTGAAACCCCGTCTCTACTAAAAAATACAAAAAATTAGCTGGGCGTGGTGGCAGGCGCCTGTAGTCCCAGCTACTCGGGAGGCTGAGGCAGGAGAATGGCATGAACCCAGGAGGCAGAGGTTGCATTGAGCTGAGATTGCACCACTGCACTCCAGCCTGGGCAACAGAGCGAGACTCCATCTCAAAAAAAAAAAAAAAAAAAAAAAAAAGGCTCCAGCCCGGTGACATGGCAAAACCCTGTCTCAAAAATATAAAATTGAGGCCGGATGTGGTGGCTCACGCCTGTAATCCCAACACTTTGGGAGGCCAAGGTGAGTGGATCACCTGAAGTCTGGAGTTTGAGACCAGCCTGGCCAACATGGTGAAACCCCATCTCTATGAAAAATACAAACATTAGCCAGGCATGGTGGTACATGCCTGTAGTCCCAGCAACTTGGGAGGCTGAGGCAGGAGAATTGCCTGAACCCAAGAGGCGGAGGTTGCAGTGAACCAAGATCACGCCGCTGCACTCCAACCTGGGTGAACAGGGAGAGACTCTGTCTCAGGAAAAATAAATACATAAATAAAATAAACAATAAAAATAGAAAGATTAGCCAGGCATGGTGGTGGGTTCCTGTAATCCCAACTACTCAGGTGGCTGAGGCAGGAGAATTTCTTGAACCCAGGTTGCAGAACCCAGGAGCTGAGATCGTGCCGCTGCACTCCAGCCTAGGCAACAGAGTAAGACTAAAAAGAAAACGTTGACTGGGTACGGTAGCTCACTCCTGTAATCCCAGCACTTCGGGAGGCTGAGGCAGGCAGATTGCCCAAGTCCAGGAGCTCAAGACCAGCCTGGGCAACATGGTGAGTGAGAGCCCATCTCTACAAAAAATATGAAAATTAACTGGAAGTAATCTGTGGTCCCAGTTACTCAGGAGACTGAGGCAGGAGGATCACTTGAGCCTGGGAAGTCAAGGCTGCAGTAACCCAAGATTGCGCCACTGACTTCCAGCCTGGGTAACAGTAAGACCTTGTCTTAAAAAAAAAAAAAAAAAAAAAAAAAGAGGCTGCTGCTATTTTTATATTTTTGTTTTATGTGAATTGGTCCCCAGGAGTAAAAGCTTAGTAATCTGTTCTTTCTTTTAAGACTTCTTACGTAACAGCACAGAATGTTCAGTGAATCTTCATTAAAATGTCACATGTTCTAAATACAGAAATACATTGTAAGGTAGGGAGGCCATGACAGCAAGACATAAAGCTATTTAATCTGAATTGGCCGGGTGCAGTGGCTCACATCTGTAATCCCAGCACTTTGGGAGGCCGAGGCAGGCAGATCATTTGAGGTCAGGACTTTGAGACCAGCAACATGGTGAATCCCCGTCTCTACTAAAAATTTAAAAAAAAAAATTCTCTGGGCATGGTGGCGCACACCTGTAATCTTAGCTACTCCGGAGGCTGAGGCAGGAGAATCGCTTGAACTTGGGAGCCAGAGGTTGCAGTGAGCTGAGATCACGCCACTGCACTCCAGCCTGGGTACAGAGCAAGAGTCCGTCTCAAAAAAAAAGTAAATAAAAATAAACAATAAATAAATGCCTGTAACCCCAGCACTTTGGGAGGCCGAGATGGGCGGATCACGAGGTCAGGAGATCGAGACCATCCTGGCTAACACGGTGAAACCCCGTCTCTACATAAAATACAAAAAAAAATTAGGTGGGCTTGGTGGTGGGCACGGTGGTGGGCACCCATAGTCCCAGCTACTTGGGAGGCTGAGGCAGGAGAATGGTGTGAACCCAGGAGGCGGAGCTTGCAGTGAGTCGAGATCGCTCCACTGCACTCTAGGCTGGGCGACAGCTTGACTCTGCCTCAAAAAAAAAAATAAAAATAAAAAGTAAATAAATAAATAAATAAATCTGAATTGACTTTGAAACAATATATTACGCCAAAGTTGTGATCAGACAAACCTGATCTAATGTCTTAGATGGGATGTAAAGATCCTCTAGATGTGGAACAAAGAATGTTCTTCAATCTTTTGTTAACTTTGAGCTGTTAAAAATAAGGGGAAAAGCCAGGCGTGCTGGTGCGGTGGCTCATGCCTGTAATCCCAGCAACTCAAGAGGCTGAGGTGGGAGGATCTGTTGAGCCCAGGATTTTCAGGCTGTAGTGAGTTATGATTATGCCACTGCACTGTAGCCCCTGGGTGACAGAGTGAGACCCTCATTAAAAAATAATAATAAGAGGAAGAGACATTTTACTTTTAATTTTCAGTTTGTTGACTTTTCCCTTATTTCTTCATGATGGGCTTTTTTTTTTTTTTTTTTTTTTTGAGACGGTTTGACTCTGTTGGCTAGGCTGGAGTGCAGTGGCACAATCTCAGCTGACTGCATCCTTTACCTCCTGGGCTCAAACGATCCTCCCACCTCAGCCTCTCGAGTAGCTGGGACCACAGGCATGCACCACCACACTCACCTAATTTTTGTATTTTTTTGTAGAGATGTAATTTTGCCATGCTGCCCAGGCTGGTCACAAAATCCTGGGCTCAAGTGATTGCCTGCCCCCACCTCCCAGAGTGCTAAGGTTACAGGCATGAGCTACCATGCCCAGCCATGATGGAACTTTTGAAATTTCCATTTTACTTACTTGGCATACAGCCCTAAAGGTCTGTTTTCTGAGAACTAAAATTCTTAGTGTTTTCATTATGGCTCTTGTTTTTGTTTTTGCTTATTTAGTCAGTTATTGCTATTAGAGCCTCTGTTTTTAGAAGTGCAGGTAAGTAACCTGTTGAGAATTCCTATCAGTTGTCACTTGAGACCTCTCTGACCACTGGATGACCCTTCTGTTTGAAGCACTGCGTAATTGTAAGGCTACATTTTTTGACATGGCATGAAAACACATTACAAAACTTATAGAGTATGAATAGAAAGTGAGAGCAGAGGTGACTCCAAGATTAAGAATAAAGAACATAAGAAATTATGTTCCTTGTCTCCAGGTAACTCAAGTTTGGAAGTGGGAGTTTAATAACGTTTTTTGAGGGTTTTTTTTTTTTTGGTGAAAAATTTTTAATGTAAGTGAAAGACTAAGAAGTGTACACTGTTTTAAGCCACTTGTAGTGAAGTAACTGATGTTCTTTGACTATTTTTCTTAACTCTGAAATGCAAATTATTTGATAAAACTGGATGATCTTACTTGTCATGATGAGACTGTGACAGATTTACTTAGTGTTGTATATTAACTTTCCCAACTTATTCTTCATTTAACAAAAAGACTTAGCCCAGTTTTAAAATGTTGATAGTTTCGATAATGAAAAAAGTTTAATCCTCCACAATGCCTCATCACTTTCCTGTTAGTGACATTACATTACAGAGATTTGAGGATAGAGGATTACAAAGCTGCTAAGCCATAGTATTGGTTTCTCATTTGGAAATTTTGAAAGAGCAAATAAATAACATAAGTGTACTACAATTAATAAGGGACAAATGGGAACTTTGTGCTACCTTATACTACCATTTTCTTCTTCCTTGTAAAATTACTCTGTACCTGAGCCTTTCTTTCTGATCTTCACAAAATGGAGGTTTTTGAAGAGATGACTTAATAAACAGATAAGCCTTTGGGTGTATAAATTATGTGACACAGTAATTCCTTAGTAACAGATGTTAGAGGATCTGCATGACTCATTTGGATTATGTTCTGGCAAAAAGATAGGTAAATACAACTTTACAGGAAAATTTAGCTTAACTGTTGATATGGCTTTGGTGAGTGGGTTCTCCTCCGTCTTGGACCTCCAGTCTTTCAGGAAGATTACAGAAATGTTTCCCTAAGTAAACAGTAGCCATTTTAATTCATGTTGCCTACTGTCATTCTTTGTTATTGGTGACTTACCAAGAATCAGCAAAGTTTGGGATATTACTGAAGTGATTGTAAATACTCAGTGGATGAAGCGATTTACCTTAGTTACTGAAATGTCTAAATCATCTTACCTCTGCCTGTTCATTGTGCCAGAGTATGTATAGGCTTCAGGTATGGGAGAGACCAAGAATAAGGTTAGATCGATTACAGCAGAATTATACCCTTTTACATTTAACCAGATATAATGCCTGGGTCCTACCTTTATTAAGGATTCTAATTTAATTGTTATGGGTTGTAATGTGCTTCTAGGCAGCAAAGTTTGAGGACTTCCATGTTACATAATCTCCCCAACTGCATAACAGACTCTTGAAACAGATTATAATAATCTTACATTTCTCTCTTCAACATAAGAATGTGACAATTAGTTGCTGATTCTATACTTACTAGTTAAACACACCCTAAACATAAAAGAGCCAATTATTTAGTTGCTCAAACTAAACAAATATCAAGAAAGCCATGGTAAAGTACAGTTCTTTAGTAGGTATTGTAGAATATAGAGCCCATCAGTTTATGATGGGGCACATTCCAATAAATAAACCCATCATAAGTTGAAAATGCATTTTTTTTTTTTTTTTTTTTTTTTTTTTTTTTTTTTTTTTGGAGATGGAGTCTCGCTCTGTCACCCAGGCAGGAGTGCTATGGTGCGATCTCAGCTCACTGCAACCTCCGCCTCCCGGGTTCAAGTGATTCTCTTGCCTCAGCCTCCTGAGTAGCTGGGACTACAGGCATGCACCACCACGCCCAGCTAAATTTTGTATTTTTAGTAGAGATGGGGTTTCATCATGTTGGCCAGGATGGTCTCCATCTCTTGACCTCGTGATCCGCCTGCCTCAGCCTCCTAAAGTGCTGGGATTACAGGCATGAGCCACCGTGCCCAGCCAAAAATGCATTTAATACTCTGATAAACCCATGGTAAAGTCAAAATATTGTAAGTGGAACCATCATAAGTTGGAGACTGTCTATACAAAGAAAAAAAATGGGCCGGGCACAGTGGCTCATGCTTGTAATCCCAACGGTTTGGGAGGCCGAGGCGGGCAAATCACTTGAGGTCAGGAGTTCGAGACCAGCCTGGCCAACACACCATGGTGAAACCCCATTTCTACCAAAAGTATTTTTAAAAAATTAGCCAGGTGTGGCCAGGCGCGGTGGCTCACGCCTGCAATCCCAGCACTTTGGGAGGCCGAGGCAGGCGGATCACAAGGTCAGGAGATCAAGACCATCCTGGCTAACACGGTGAAACCCTGTCTCTACTAAAAATACAAAAAGTTAGCCGAGCGTGGTGGTGGGCGGGCACCTGTAGTCCCAGCTACTCAGGAGGCTGAGGCAGGAGAAAGGCGTGAACCCAGGAGGTGGAGGTTGGAGTGAGCAGAGATCGCGCCACTGCACTCCAGCCTGGGCAACAGAGTGAGACTCCATCTCAAAAAAAAAAAAAAATTAGCCAGGTGTGATGGTGCACACCTGTAATTCCACCTACTTGTGAGGCTGAGGCAGGAGAATCGCTTGAACTCAGGAGGCAGAGGTTGCAGTGAGCCAAGATCGTGCAACTGCACTCCAGCCTGGGTGACAGAGTGAGACTCCATCTCAAAAAAAAAATAAATGGTAGTTGTGAAGTAAAGTAGGGCTTAATCAGGAAAGGCTTCTGTAAAGAAGCATGGTCACATCTTGAAGGAAGTAAAGGACTTTTGTTGAAAAGCAGCAAGGATTCGTTAGATCGGCTTAGGTAGCTTGGGGGGACCATGACTCAACAGTAACAAAAGACCTCTACTAGAATGTAGAAAGGTGTTTATTATGTTTTGAATCTTGTATGTTTGAACCATTTATGATATATCCTAAAACTGAGCTTTGGTTATGATTTGAGATTATTCGGTCCTGTTCAGACCTCCACTGAGTGTCTTTCTTCTTTGTTTATGGTAGAAGTTGGAAAACACATATTTCCTCTTCAGAGAGACTTGCGGGTCTAGAATGGCAGGTTATGGTACATGTTATATTGCACATAAAGAATGTTCTGGCTGGGCATGGTGGCTCATGCCTGTAATCCCAGCACTTTGGGAGGACCACTGGAGCCCAGAAATTTGAGACCAGCCTGGGCAACATAGCGAGACCTCATCTCTACTAACAATCATAAGGAAAAGAAAAGAATGTTTCATCTATGTGGGCAAAGATGCAGAAAGAGAAGTGACAGCTATTCAGTGGAAGAGACCTCCAGGTTCAAGAACTGGGCCAGCCTTATTAAGTTTCCAAAGACTTCAATGTTAATTTTATATATATATATATATATATATATATATATATATATATATTTTTTTTTTTTTTTTTTTTTTGAGATAGGGTCTCGGTTACCCAGGCTGGAGTACAGTGGCGCAGACTTGGCTCACTACAACCTCCACTTCCCAGGCTCTAGGAATCCTCCTACCTCAGCCTCCCGAGTAGCTGGGACTACAGGCATGCACAACCACTCCCGGACAATTTTTGTATTTTTTTTAGAGATAGGATATCACTATGTCGCCCAGGCTAGTCTCAAACTCCTGGGCTCAAACAATCCACCCACCTCGGCCTGCCAAAGTGCTGGGATTACAGGCGTCAGCCACTGCACCCAGCCTATATTAATATAACTATACATAACATTATATTAATATAATAAAATATGTATTGAATCCTATGAGGCACATGGGAAGAGTGTGGCTGAGAAAAGAAACCAGTGCAACAAAAATATTATAAAAATATATCCTTAGTCTCCAGGAGCTTATAGTTATAAGGCAGATCCACACTATTTCCTGTATGTTTTATAGCAAGGAGTAACATAAATTCTATGAGTTTAGAAGTAACAAGAAGGATTCAGATGGACAGAATTGGGAGAGCATTCTGGATTGGTGGGACAGTGTGACTTCAGTCATTCTGTTTGGGGGTTGGAATTGTTTTTAGCACCAGTGCTTTGTGACCTAGGACAGCAAAGACACAGGTACAGTTCAGAGGTATGGAAATACAGAGATGAATAAAGAGCTGTACCTAACAGTACTTGATGTTTAGAGCTTTTATATCAAAGATGGGACCAACTTTCCTATCATCCAAGCATTTATTGAGCATTACTGTTTGCTCAGCATATGTTAGGCATTACCTGGGGGATAACAAAGAAGTTTAAAGCATGTTTTCTCCCTTGAAGTATTTATAATGTCATTGAGAAGATGACTAATACATGTGAAAAAATTAGTGAGAAGTATGGTACAAAATAGATATTGTGATACTTTGTGTGGCCCAGACTCAGTGCTGTCTAGGAGTCCAGGAGAAATAAGAGGAAGATTAAATACAGTGGAATTTAAGCCAGACCCTGATGGAGCCAGATCAGGGTCTTAAATTGGGGTCCATAGATGTGCTTCAGGGAGTCTAAAATTTCCTCTAAAATGGTATGCTGCTTTGTATGAAAGCACAGTTTTAAGGGAGAGAGGTCTTAATACCTTTCATCATATTTTCAAAACCTTTTCTGCTCCCTTAAAATGTTAATACAGTATCTATATGAATAAGGAGACAGCGCTTGGGAATTTAGTACGGCATTTGTAGGGCACAATGAGTAACCTGCCAGGAGAAGCCTCCCCTCCCATAGGAAACACCTAGCACACAATTACAGAGAGATTTGGGTTAAATGATGGCCCTAGTGATAGAGAAGAAAGATTGACCTTACCTCCTCTAATGCCCTTCACTGTGTTCTAGCCTTTCAAAAATTTATGTTTGGTTTCCTAGGAAAACATTAATGTGCTCAAGAAGGGATAATGTATCATTCTAAATATTGTATGAGTTTGCCTGCTTGCTTTTTAACTGAGTCAGAAAATTATAAATAGACTTCAAATGTAGAACTACTTTATTTTGTAACATTCAAACTGAGCCTTTATGTAATGGCCGGATGGTACCTTAGATTCATCTTTTCTCCTCTAAGTAATTGATGGTGCGTAAGAGGTGCCATATTGTGGGACAGGGTCTTGAATTCATGTCTCAGCAAGACCGAGGGGGAAACATGCACCTTTTATGAGATAGAGGCTGATAGAGGCAATGTTTTATATCAAGAAAGGTACTGATATTTTACTTCTCTTTCATTGGCCTAATCTTTCCTCCTCCAGCTCCAGCTTTGCCTTTCTTCACCCCCTGTCCTATGCTTTGGCATACTGAAGAGCCAGTAGTCTGCATATATGATGATATTTTTCAGCACCATGTTTTTGTTTATGCTTTTCCTTCTGCCTAGAATATCTTGCTTATCTTTGATCTGCTGGTTTTGTCTTTCATTCTTTAAGATCCAACTTTGGCCAGGCACAGTGGCTCACACCTGTAATCCCAGCTCTTTGGGAGGCCAAGGTGGGTGGATCACTTGAGGTCAGGAGTTCAAAACCAGCCTGGCTGACATGGTGAAAACCCATCTTTAGTGAAAATACAAAAATTAGAAGAGTTAGCCAGGTGTGGTGGCAGGCAGCCTGGGCAACAGAGTGAGACTCCGTCTCAAAAAAAAGAAAAAAAAAGATCCAGTGTTGTTGTTCCCGCTTCCGTGAATCTCTCATGTTCCCAGAGTACCCTGTTTGTCTCCAATGCTATTTCTTTTTTTTGTAGAGATGGGGTCTTACCATCTTACCCAGGTGGTCTCTAATTCCTGGGCTCAAGCTTATCCTCCTGCCTGGGCCTCCAAAAGTGCTGGGATTTAAGGCATGAGACAACAATGCCCGGCCACTGCTACTGTATTTTAAACTCTTTGAAGGTAGAGATTGTTTTATTACCAGCACCTAAAGAGCACAGTTCCTGATAATAAGAAGCCAGGAATTAGAGAAACCCAATGTGATTCCCAGATCTTTGGCTTAACTTACTGGTTTTTTTATATCATCCAAGTTAGATTGCAGGCTTTTACGAGTCTTTGCATTGCTTCTTATGAAAGATAACGATTGAGGCCAGGCATGGTGGCTCACACCTGTAATCCTAACACTTTGGTAGGCCAAAGCAGGCAGATTGCTTAAGATCAGGAATTTGAGACCAGCCTGGGCAACATCGCAAAACCCCGTCTCTACAAAAAATGTAAAAATTAGGCAGTCGTGATGGTGCATGCCTGTGGTCCTAGCTACTCTGAAGGCTGAAGTAGGAGGGTTGCTTGAGCCCTGGGGGCAGAGGTTGCAGTGATCTGTGTTCTCACCACAGCACTCTAGCCTGGGCAACAGAGAGAGACCCTGTCTCAAAAAGAAAAGAAGAGAAGAGAAAAGAAAAGAACAAGAGGGGAGGGAAGGGAAGATTGCTTATATTAGAGTAATACAGGGAGGGAGGGAGGGAAAAGAAGATTGCTTATATTAGAGTAATACCAGAAAATGTTGATGGAAGAGAAGAGATATATTTAGATATTAGAAGATATATTTAGGAATAAATACATTGAGATATATTTAGTACTTAATGATTAACTAAAAGGAGGGGAAAATGATGAGATAGATGCCAGCTAAAATATTAGGTATTGGGTAAGACAGAAATGATGTAGAGTTAGTACTTGTAGTTTATAGTCTTCAGTACGACAAGCATTCTCTTCTGGCTTGGCTGTATTGCGTGAGCTCTGCAGTTGATGGATATATAGACTTTATGTACTGCATTTGGTTGTGAGGTACTCTTTGTTAGCATTCATTATTGATGATGGTCCCAGAAATGTGTAATGGTTTTACATTATGCCTATACTAATGAAAATGTAATGAGAGTTTGAAAGAGATGAAATCCCATAAGATTATAGCACTGACAGTCTGTTTTAGCCATGTGGGGTTTGAAGTCTGGGAAAGGAATTCATATGAGGATGGCACTAATGGCAGAGATCTTTTTGAAGATTTTTAAAAATTATTAATTAGCATAGACTACTAGTCCCTCTCAGAACTACTTTTTAGGACACCTTGTTTATCTCCCTGTTTGCTTTAGTCTCAACCCAATTACAGGCACCTTGCAATTATATCAGTATCTAATTTTGTAGCAGTCTTATTTAAGAATTAAAAACCCGGCCAGGTGTGGTGGCTCATGCCTGTAATCCCAGCAATTTGGGAGGCTGAGGTGGGTGGATCACTTGAGATCAGGAGTTCAAGACTAGCCTGGGCAGCATGGTGAAACCCCGTATCTACAAAAATACAATAGTTAGCCAGGCACGGTGGTGCATGCCTGTAATCCCAGCACTTTGGGAGGCTGAGGTGGGTGGATCACGAGGTCAGGAAATCAAGACCATCTTGGCTAACATGGTGAAACCCCATCTCTACTGAAAATACAAAAAATTAGCTGGGCATGGTGGCAGGCGCCTGTAGTCCTAGCTACTTGGCAGGAGGCTGAGGCAGGAGAATGGCGTGAACCCAGGAGGTGGAGTTTACAGTGAGCTGAGATCGCGCCACTGCACTCCAGCCTGGGGGACAGAGCGAGACTCCGTCTCAGAAAAATAATAATATTTCCACATGCCCCACGCTGCATTTGAGATATGCGAAATTCAGACATTCAGGAGCCTCTTCACCTGATTCAAATTGTTCCACAGTTCCTGTGGGGATTGTTGAGTATCTACTAATCTCATGTTCCCAGGAAGTAGCAGAGCCCTGTTCATATTTACATGCTTTTAGTTTTTAAATTTTTGTTATTTTTTAATTTAAAAAATTTTGTTATGCTGCACAAAGCTTTATTCCATTTAGTCCAGGGCTTGGGAGAGGGCCTCAGGGTGGTTAAAAAAATACATCCTTTTAAATAAATGGAAATAGTTTTTTTTTTTTAAGTCATGACCCTTACAAGAATTTTTTTTTTTTTTTTTTTTTTTTTGAGATGGAAGTCTTAATGCCGCCCAGGCTGGAGTGCAGTGGTGCAATCTCGGCTTACTGCAACCTCCGCTCCCCGGGTTCAAGTGATTCTCCTGCCTCAGCCTCCCGAGGAGCTGGGATTACAGGCACGTGCCACCACGCCTGGCTAACTTTTGTATTTTTTAGTAGAGGTGGGGTTTCGCCATGTTGGCCAGGCTGGTTTCAAACTCCTGACCTCAAGTGATCCACCCACCTCAGCCTCCCAAAGTGCTGGGATTACAGGCGTGAGCCACCACGCCCGACTAATTTTTTGTATTTTTAGTAGAGACGGGGTTTCACCATGTTAGCCAGGATGGTCTCGATCTCCTGACCTCGTGATCCGCCCTCCTTGGCCTCCCAAAGTGCTGGGATTACAGGCATGAGCCGCCACACCCAGCCAAAAAATTTTTATGATGCATACTTGTTACCTTGCCCCTTAGAAATAACTCATAATGGTTTGGTGTACATTTTTCTAAACGTGTTTTGCTTATATAAACATTTTATTATGTATAAATGTATGCAAATAAGTAGATATGTATATATGTGCATTTAGTAAATAGGATCATACCATCTATTTTCCCACAGAGTTATCGTTGTCACAAATCATGTGACCTTGTATATCTAGTTCTGGATTCTATTTTATTTAATTGGTCTAATTGCCTCTTTGTTTTTTTTTTGGAATTGAGACAAGGTCTTGCTCTGTCATCCAGGCCAGACTACAGTGGCACGATCATAGCTCAGTGCAGACTCAAACTCCTGGGCTCAAGGGATCATCCCATTTCAGCCTCTTGAGTAGATGGGACTACAGTGTGTGTGTGTGTGTGTGTGTGTGTGTGTGTGTGTGTGTGTGTGTAGAGATGATGTCTTACTATGTTGCTCATGCTTGTCTTCAACTCCTGGCCTCAAGCGATCCTCCTGCCTCAGCTTCCCAAAGTGCTGGGATTACAGGTGTGAACCACTGTGCCCAGCCAGGTCTAATTGCCTATTTTTAAGCTCTTACCATACTTACATAATCAGTGTGCCTTTGTAATAGGTTGAGTCAATACCTGGTAGTGTCAGCTCTCAAACTTTGTTGTTTTTCAAGATCAGCTTAATTTCCTTGGCCTTTTTAAATTGCTATATAGATTTTAGAATTAATTGGTTGTCAATTTCCAT
This sequence comes from Nomascus leucogenys, assembly GCF_006542625.1. NCBI lineage: Eukaryota > Metazoa > Chordata > Mammalia > Primates > Hylobatidae > Nomascus > Nomascus leucogenys. The sequence continues at coordinate 44,758,493 of NC_044387.1, forward strand.
AAGAAAAAACCTGGTGGGATTTTATATTGGAGAGTGTATTGAACCAAAGGGTTAATTTGGGAATAGTTGACATCTTTACAATAGTTTTCCAATCTATGAGCATGATATATACATCTCTTTAGGATATCTTTAATTTCTCTCAATAATACTTTGTAGTTTTTTATGTAGAGTTATTGTACAATATGGGCTTCCTTCCACATTGGACTTAAAAATGTATGTATTTCTTTTTTAATAGTAGTTAAATAGTTTGGATGAACCATATATATTTTTAAACTTTCCTGAGGGTATTGAAGACTGTTTGAAATCCTTCTGTATTAAAAATGATGCTAATGAAAATCCTTGCAAAATGTGTAAGCCTGAGACCTGATTACAGCTTCCGGTTAGGATCTCCATGTCTTTTCTTACTTAGCTGAACCAAACCCTCCCTGTGTCTCTCTCTATCTGTGCCCCTCTCTCTCTCTTTCTCCCTCTCCGTCTCTCCCTCTCCTGAATGCATCCTCTTCTGGACCATTCCAGTGGTCCTTACCCTGAGGCTGGGGCAAGCTGTCATCCTCAAAAGTTTGGAGGCCTAGAAGCCCTCTCTCTTCCAAGCCAATGGGCCCTCCAGTTTTCCTAATTGTAAACTGCAGTATTGTAATTTTTAAAGACAGATTTTACTTTCCAGTTTTGTGTTGTCTCTGCTTAGAAGAGATGGAGGAGGAAGGAAAAGTTTGTAAATTACCTTCTTTAGCCAAGGAAGGGTATTGTTTCCAATTGTTTCACTTTCTTATTGTCCCATCCAGCTGGTATTTTAGAATAGCTCTTTGTCCTACCACCATACCACCAAAAACAACAATTAAAATGACAACACAAACAATAACAAGTTATGAAATAGCATAACTTACTGATTACTTCCTATGTACAAAGTACTAATCTAAGCACTATAAATACTATACCTCGGGCCGGGTGCGGTGGCTCACGCCTGTAATCCCAGCACTTTGGGAGGCCGAGGCAGGCGGATCACAAGGTCAAGAGATTGAGGACCATCCTGGTGAATCTCTGTCTCTACTAAAAATACAAGTATTAGCTGGGCATGCTGGCGTGCGCCTGTAGTTCCAGCTACTCAGGAGGCTGAGGCAGGAGAATCGCTTGAACCTGGGAGATGGAGGTTGCAGTGAGCCAAGATCGCACCACTGCACTCCAGCCTGGTGACAGAGTGAGATTCCGTCTCAAAAAAAAAAAAAAAAAAAAAAAATACTATACCTCATTTTAAAAATGAACTCAGTTCCAGGTGTGGCGGCTCACACCTATAATCTCAGCACTTTGGGACACCGAGGTGGGAGAATTGCTTGAAGCCAGGAATTTGAGACCAGCCTGGGCAACATAGAGAGACCTGTCTCTACAAAAAATAAAAAAACTTAGCTGAGTGCAGTGGCCCATGCTGTTATTCCTAGCTACTCAGGAGGCTGAGGCAAGAGAATCCCTTGGGGCCAGAAGGTTGAGGCTGCAGTGAGCTATGATCCTGCCACTGCACTTCAGCCTGTGTGACAGAGCAAGACCCCAACTCTAAAAATACAACAAAAACAATCTTATCTAGTCAGTCATCCCCATTTTATTTGTGAAGAAATTGAAGTCTAAAAGTTTAAGCAAGGTATCCAGATTCACACAGCTGGTACACAATTGGAGCTGGGATACAAGCCAGTTGTTTTTGATTGTGAATTTTGTGGTCATACTGTATTATTTTAGCCCCCTGCTTATTCCATACTCATAGAACATCCTTGATGCTTACCTGGGCCTCTGAAGTGGTTGGAGCAAGGGTTGAGGTAGAAAGTGGTTCAGTATGATGCCGACATCATGGTCGTGTGATTTATTTGTAATTCTTATTTCCTTTTTTACGGGGCTGATAGACTTTTGATTTATGTTAGATCCTTGATGTATGTAGAAAGTTTCTGGTTTTGGTTGAAGAATGAAATTATCCTACTTCAGATGAATAGCAACCATAATTGTAAAATGAAGTAGAAATTAATTTGCTTTACATATTCCATTCAGATTCCCTGTAGCTTTTACAAGTGTTGTCTAGCCTTTGTATGACAATTTCTGTACATCTCTGTGACATTCCATTCCATTGGTTCTCTTCCTGTCCTTTTATTGTGCCTTACCCTCTGGGTTGGCTTAGCCTCTTGTGCATACACCTGTCATAAAGCTTTCTGTATCATATTGAAGTTAGTTATTCATATGTCAGTCTTCACAGCTGCCTAGTAAATTCTGTAAGAATAGACCCATTCTTCCTCATAGCCCTTGTGCCTGACACAGCCCTGATAAGTAGTAGGCACACGGTGGCCTGTTATTAATAGACATGGACACAAGGCCTGTGCTGTAGGGCTTTATTGTTTTCACTCAAACTTCCTGATGAAAGAAGCAAGAGTCTCCGTGTCGGCCGGGCGCGGTGGCTCACGCCTGTAATCCCAGCACTTTGGGAGGCCGAGGCGGGCGGATCACGAGGTCAGGAGATCGAGACCATCCTGGCTAACACAGTGAAACCCCGTCTCTACTAAAAATACAAAAAATTAGCTGGGCGAGATGGTGGGCGCCTGTAGTCCCAGCTACTCAAGAAGCTGAGGCAGGAGAATGGCATGAACCCCGGGGGGCGGAGCCTGCAGTGAGCTGAGATCGCGCTACTGCACTCCAGCCTGCGCGACAGCGAGACTCTGTCTCAAAAAAAAAAAAAAAAAAAAAAGAATCTCCGTGTCTGCAGCATCTCTCCATTCTGGCTCTGCCATCAGAGGAATTTTAAAGCAAAGCTCTGATTGTAATTTTGTACCTCAGAGATGTCAGTAACAAACCATCGCCTGTTGGATGAAGTCCATATTTCTTAGCTCTCTGTTATTCAGGTTCCTCCACGGTCCTGCCCTCACTGACCTTCTATTCGTCATGTGCACTCTGCATTAATTAAACAGGGCTCTGTCCTTATCCTCTTTTTTTTCTGTCTCTGTGCTTTTGCCTGCATAGTGTCTTCTGTGTACCCTTCGCCTGCCAAAATCTTACCTATTCTTCAGATGTCTGATATAAATGCTAGTCCCTCCGGGAAGCTTTCTGTGATCTCCCTGCTTTCTCTGACCTCTACCCAAAGAGGTCTTTTTCCCATCTGAACTTTTTTTCTTCTTCTTCTAAGGAAAGCAACATGTGGACTCTTAATAGCACTTGGACTATGACATAGCATTATTGTATACCCTACTCAGTGATAAATCCCTTGAGCACAAGGTCTTGCCTTTGTTTTCTCTGCTGTTTTGCATTAATTACTGCATTGAACATACAGGGTGAGTATCCCTTATCCAAAGTGCTTGGGATCAGAAGTGTTTTGGATTTTAATTTTTTTTTTTTTTGATTTTGGAATGTTTGTATATATGTGATGAGATGTCTTGGGGATGGGAAAGTCCAAACATGACATTTACTTCTTTTTGTATGCACCTTATACATATAGAGTGAAGGTAATTTTATATAATATTAATATATTAATTTATAATATAAATATATATATAATATTTTGTGTGCATGAAGCAGATTTTTGTGTTTTGCCTGCAACCCATCACATGAGGTCAAGTGTGGAATTTTCCACTTGTGATGTCATTTCAGCACTCAAAAAGTTTCGGATTTTGGGCTAGGCACAGTGGCTCACGCCTGTAATCCCCAGCACTTTTGGGAGGCCGAGGCGAGTGGATCACTGAAGGTCAGGAGTTCCAGACCAGCCTGGCCAACATGGTGAAACCCCATCTCTACTAACAATACAAAAGTTAGCCGGGTGTGGTGGCAGGTGCCTATAATCGCAGCTACTGGGAAGGCCGAAGCAGGAGAATCGCGTGAACCTGGGAAGCGGAGGTTGCAGTGAGCCGAGATTGTGCCACTGCACTCTAGCCTGGGAGACAGAGCAAGACTCTGTCTCAAAAAAAAAAAAAAAAAAAAAACCCTCAGATTTTGGATCATTTCAGATTTCAGGTTTTCAGATTAGGATGCTCTCAGCCTGTATGTGAATTATACTGAATGTATATTAACTTAGGATTTTTTAGTTTCAAGGAAACTGCTCAGAAGACTGTCAAAAATTCTTTCTCTGCATTGGCCTACAAATAAATGCATTCCATTCAGAAACTATGTAGGTTTAAACAGTGTTTCATTCCTAGAACTTCAGTTTAGGAAAGAATTTGCTTTCCAGATTGATGTTTATGTTTTAAATAGTTACCATTCTTTATTATTGACGCTTGTCCTTCGTTTCTAGGGCACTGTGTTTAGCCTTGAGTCAGAGGAGGAGGAATACCCTGGAATCACTGCAGAAGATAGCAATGACATTTACATCCTGCCCAGCGACAACTCTGGACAAGTCAGTCCCCCAGAGTCTCCAACTGTGACCACTTCCTGGCAGTCCGAGAGCTTACCTGTGTCGCTGTCAGCTAGCCAGAGTTGGCACACAGAAAGCCTGCCAGTGTCACTAGGCCCTGAGTCCTGGCAGCAGATTGCAATGGATCCTGAAGAAGTAAAAAGCTTAGACAGCAACGGAGCTGGAGAGAAGAGTGAGAACAACTCCTCTAATTCTGACATTGTGCACGTGGAGAAAGAAGAGGTGCCCGAGGGCATGGAAGAGGCCGCTGTGGCTTCTGTGGTCTTGCCAGCGCAGGAGCTGCAAGAGGCACTTCCTGAAGCCCCAGCTCCCTTGCTTCCACATATCACTGCCACCTCCCTGCTGGGGACAAGGGAACCTGACACAGAAGTGATCACAGTTGAGAAATCCAGCCCTGCTACATCTCTGTTTGTAGAACTTGATGAAGAAGAGGTGAAAGCAGCAACAACTGAACCTACTGAAGTGGAGGAGGTGGTCCCCGCACCGGAACCCACAGAAACGCTGCTGAGTGAGGAGACAAATGCAAGGGAAGAGAGCCTTGTGGAAGAGCTGTCCCCTGCCGGCGAGAAGAAGCCCGTGCCGCTGTCTGAGGGCAAGTCTAGACTGTCCCCTGCCGGCGAGATGAAGCCCATGCCGCTGCCTGAGGGCAAGTCTATACTGCTGTTTGGAGGGGCTGCTGCTGTTGCCATCCTGGCAATGGCCATCGGGGTAGCCCTGGCTCTGAGAAAGAAATAGGAGGCTTTTCAGAAGAGAAAGACAGAAGGATGTAAGGTTGGAGTTGTATTGGCTGGAATTTGAACCTCCAGCAGCTGTCTGGACATTTGTGGAACACTCTGGGATAATTGGGGACTTCTGCTCAACATGGCAGTGGCATGTTAGGTGTGTTAGGGCTTGAGGTGGGACATTCACATTCATCTGACTGTAAATCCCAAGGGCCTCGGCTCATGCTAAATTGAGAATCTTAGGGGTAAAGCACCCCCTCCAGGACCGGGTTTCTCAGCCTTGGCACTAGTGATGTTCTGACCATTCTCTGTGGTGGGGCTGTCCTGTGTGTGGTGGGCTGTTCAGCAGCACCCCTGGTCTCCACCCACTAGATGCCAGTGGCACCCCCTTCCCAGAGATGACAACCGAAAATGTCTCTAGACATTGCCAAATGTCCCCCGTGAACATCCCCTATTGAGACCCGCTGCTTTAGTGGGAGAGGGTTTACTTAGGAAGAATTGGGATAGAAATTCCCAGCTGAGAGAGCTTAGCTGTGGGCTCCTCAGCTACTGACTTGTTAGCTCTTAATCCCCTTAGAATTTCATCTTTCCTGATGAGCAGGCTGGGCTCTGCACCCACTCTTTTTTTGCCCCCTGCCCCTCATCCTGGAGTGTGAGGGTGCTCGCCCGTACTCTCAGCTGCCTCTCAGGGACTGCACTGTTCCTCTTCACCCCCAGGTTCCTGCTAAGATCCCACAGGCGAGGGCTTGCTCTGGACTCAGACCTGTCAAGTCCCCGAAGCTTCCTGCAGCTCCACCTTGTAAAAATGCTGCCTTTGGGAATCTTTGAAATATGTACACAGAGAAAATAACATGAAAGAGACCTGGGGTCCCCACTTGTGAGTACAATTGCAAGTAACTCTGGCTAGAGAGACACGTGTGTCTTGTGTCGAGGCAGGAGGATAACCCAGATGACCTTCTGAAGTCTCTTCAGCCTTTTCGCTAGTGGTCACCCACCACTATGGTTACTTGCCAGCAACATCTCTATTGCTGGATGGTCCCTGTCTATAACCCTGGGCTAGTATATTTTTTTCCAATATGGGACCTCAGTCTTACTACTGACCAGTTCTATGGGTCTCTTGCTAGGGGGTAAGGATTTTTATTCTTGGGCTTATAGAGCCAGTTAGATCATAACTCTTATGAAATAGAGAGTGTCCTAAATATCACTGAAATAAAAAGTAGGAAAAAGAAGCTTGAATTTTAAGACTGAGGCTGCTCTGCAGATTCTAGTTTGGCTTTCACAGTTCAAGAGTGGTGGCATCTTCACCTGAATTCTTCAATGCCAGGGTAATAAACCAAAATAGTCCTAATCAGTATATGCTAGTTGAGCATCGGCATAATTTTCTTTCCTCTGGCTGATCCCAGCCCTAAAGGAAGGGTAGACCTGTGTCTTTCCATGCCCAAGGGTCACGACGTCACTATGCAGGGCACACGTGGCTTGGTTTAAAAAGGTCATCTTAGATTTATCTTAGTAAATGTAATAAATTATTTTTTAGATCCTGAAATTTATAATAAAAATACTTTACCTACCCTGATCACCAAAACCTGATGTTTTAAATGTGCTTTCTTTTTGAAATTTATGTTTTCAAATAAAATCTCCCTAAAGCAATATTTAAAAATTGGTCAAAACAAGGTCTGGGAGTATGTTTGTGTGTCTTTCGAGCTTTATCCTGTAGCGCGTCTTTGTTCTGCGTTTTAGTGTCCCATTTAGGGAGTGATGTTTTAAGGGCTTTTGTGTACTTGGATTAAGTAATTAGAGGTGAGTGGGGGGAATGGGATTAGTGAGGCAACGATTTTTTTCTTCATGGGCTCTGATAGTTGCATTGGAATGTTCTGTATTCTAATTGCTATATTTGTGTTTGCATAGGTGAAGAACAAATTGGTGCGTTATCTTGATTTTTAAAAAGTAATAAAATCCTTTGAGTTCCAGTATTAACACTTGCCAGCTCTGGATCCTCACACCCACTGGCTGAGCACATTCAAGCACTGATCGAAGCCAGGTTCATCTCTGAACTGCTGAAAGGAGGTGTGAGGCTTAGGAAATTGGAGCCTGTGTTGCCCACAAAAGGAAAGAATAAGGAAGAAATGTGGTATGGAAGCGGCTACTTGCTGCTTTATTTTCCCACCGGTTGGACATTCCCCCACAGTGATATGGCCAGTTGTATTTCACGGTAATGGAACTAGTGTTTTCCATTAGCTTTCTCTGGTAGCTCTTGGTCAGCTCCTGAGTTAACAGGATGTGGCAGCATCCCTGTTCTTCCTTCACTTCCTCACCCTCTTGCCTCCAGCAGTGGAAGGGAACAGCCCTTATGAGGACTGCTTCCTACTGCAGCTCCTGCTTTTTGCTCATACATTTAAAAAACTATTTCTCAAGCTTCCCTTCCTTTTGGGGGGAGGAGCTAATAGTAGGAGGCCATTCCTTCCTGCCTCCAACTTAAACCCTCTAAGGTGAAGGAAAGATTCAGAATAAATCCAACTTGTTTATAGAAAAGTTCTTGTTAGTCCTTAGACCTTATCTCAACTGCTCTGTTGAAGGTAATGATTTATTGGGGGAAAAAACAATGCCAATTTATCCTCTCTGTATTAAAGTGATAATTCTGGGCCCACAGAAATCAGTCAGTACCTACAGTGTGCCTTAAGGGGACTCTCATGATCATCATTCCCTTCTAGAGAACATTCTAGATCAAGAAATGCAACTGTTGACCTTCTGGTTCACCCATCTCCCCCTCGAGGCATTCTTGATACCCCTTCTCACCTGCATTTCTGTCCCAGGGATACCAGATGCAGCCACTACCTAACTAGGCTTGTCCTGGGGGAGTGAGCCGTGAACCTGGAGACATGGCTTTGACTCACAGCTACTGTTCATTTCCTCAGGCTTTGCGCTGATTTCCCTCAATAATATGCAAGTAAGGCAAGTAGTCTCCTTGCCTTTCTCCTGAAAGGTATGAGATGTGGACATTTCAGTGTTTGAATTATTTTAAGTGATGTTTTACAGAAATAAAACGTTTTGTAGCTAAGAAGTTTTTTCCCTTTCTCTTAATTTCTTACATCTTTCCACACAAACTTACCTTTCCAAGAATTTGAGGTGGTGATCATATCCATCAAGACGGCCTTGTAGGCTATCTGATTGCTAACAGACACGACTTAGAGCTTCTGCCCAAATTCCCACACAAGCATTATCTCGTTTAACATCTCAGCGACACACTGGATACCAGACTAATGTTTCGTCTCTGGTGCACCAAGACCTGCCCTTAGTGATAATCTCTCAATTAGGACATCCATTTGAGTTTGGGGTGTATAATTTTTCCTAAAAAAAAATTCATGTCAGTAATTATAATTTTAGCAAATACTAGTTGAGCATTTACAACATGCCAGAGATGCTTCTAGTGCTCTCACATACGTTATTTCACCTTCACAGTTCTAATAGCTGTTTGTATTCCTTTTATTCCCATATTACAGAATGAAGAACCTAATCAGAGTTTGTTAGTTTTTCTTGTCTTTTTTTTTTTTTTTTTTTTTTTTTTTGAGACAGAACCTTGCTCTGTCGCCCAGGCTGGAGTGCAGTGGCACGATCTTGGCTCACTGCAAGCTCCGCCTCCCGGGTTCACGCCATTCTCCTGCCTCAGCCTCCCAAGTAGCTGGGACTACAGGCGCCCACCTCCATGCCCGGCTGATTTTTTTGTATTTTTAGTAGAGACGGGGTTTCTACTATGTTAGCCAGGATGGTCTCGATCTCCTGACCTTGTGATCCACCCGCCTTGGCCTCCCAAAGTGCTGGGATTACAGGCATGAGCCACGAGCCACTGTGACCCGCCCAGGGTTAGTTTTTCTAATGTCCTCAAGCATAGGAGAGGCAAGGCAATGATTTTGCAGGTTTTTATCATTTTCCTGGCCCTGCAAAGCAGTATTGGCAGGTCCCCTGCAAACAGTTGCACCAGTTGTTTACTGCATAAGGGCTGACTGGGGACAAATTCCGACGTGCAGCCTGTGCTCTGCTCACCATGCTGTGGGCTCTGGGAGAAGGGAAGTCTTTTTCTAATTTGTACAAAGGCACCATATAGGCTCACTTAAATATTAAGCATGTTCTACTACAAAAAAAACAAGAGTGAGAGGTCCAGGACTGGTCTCAGCTTCCAATTATGTAGCTGTTTTCCCTGCAGACATTGAGTGAGATGCTTTGTGGTTACAGAATTCACAGTCATTGCCGATGAGCTTTCATTAGCTTTCTTGATTAAATATTTTTGCTTGTAAACAAGGTTAGGCAATCTGTCCCAGCAATTATCACAAAGTGCTAAATGAGGGGGGTGAAGACGGCACCACGATGCATTTCTTAGTTTTTTTCGGTTTGTTCGAGTTCGTCCCTTCTCCCCTGCGTGTGCCATCATAAGGGTAGGGCTGTGGAGTGAAGTGGGGGAATACCTGGAAGCACTGCTTGGCCTCTGGACAGACAAAGAGGTTGGGGACTTAGGAGGGTTGACCAGGTATGGCCACAAGTCAGCTCCTGGAGGACCTTCCCAGTGAAAAGCCTCCTACTACATTCCACAGCACATCATGGTAATTATAACCTTGGCTAGATAATACCTGTTCTATGGTACAGAATAGTGACATTCAATTACCTCATATATAAAGAGAGCTCCATGGAGAGCTGGAAAGTGCATGCCACTAAAATATTAACACATCCTGTCTTCCCTTTCTTTTTTGCAAGGCTGTTGAATTTCAGCCCGGCATCCCCACACACTAATAAACACCATCAGGTCTTCCACATTTGATGTTTACAGCACAGGAGCCCACACCAGACAGCTGCTTCGCTGTGAGCTCAGTGAAATTGTTCTCAGGGGTATCTGCAGGGCCTTGTCATCAGTTCAAGGCTAAGCAGCTGGCTCCAGGTGAGTCTTCCCCGCTGTCGCCTCTCCAAAGGGGAAACTGAATAGTGGTAATGCTCACTGTGGTGAGTGTTCTTTGCACCAAACCACCAGAAGAAACTGGTTAATGAATGTACTGTTTAGAAGAAAAGTTTTGACATTTTAAGATTACTAGTTGTTCCCTTTCCCCAAGAAAAGAAGGTCAAAGTACAGTCTTCCCTGTTGCAGAGTTTGGAATAACTCTGTTTTTCCCTGATGCTTTCCAGCAGGAGAACTGTATTATGTAGAGGGGTCCTTGGCCAGCATCAAAGGAAAAACATTATTTTTTTCCTAGACCTGTATTTTTCCTATTACAGTCTTCCATTTATTTCTTCCTCCAGATTAAAAGTGCCTCTTCCTACCGAACTCATTCCTTAATTAAGGTCAATTTAGTGTTGGCTCAAATGCTCTCATCTCAAAAATACCAGAATTGAATGGTAATTTGGATAATTAAGTTACCATGTGCATTTTACTTAAGCAGCATGTGTTTCCTTTTTCCATGTGAGTTCCATGAGCCTCTGCACTGCCGCTCTGTTCTGCTGAACTGATCACTGTGGGTCATTCTGGCTCCTCTTCCCTCCTGTCATTTACCTTTTGGCCAATCTACTCTTCATCGGGGAAAGGAACAAACTTCAAATCTGTGAGTTATTCTTTCTGTCAGAAGCAACGTGCTAGAGAGAACACATGGGAGTTGAAGATAATCAATGGACTCATCTTTCTATCCACACGGTAACTGTATGCCCTTGACTTAGGCGGTATCATTTCACATCATCAATTGTCTTTGTTAAGTCCGTACTTAATTGGTTTGACTCCAGGTTCTGCAAACAAGATCGTAACATTCAAAGGACTCTATATTCCAATTCTCAGCCAGCACAACTAATGAAGTTGTTGGACAATAAAACTAGGTGCCATTGCTGTGATCCTTTAAGGAAGCCTTGAGTATTGCAGCAGTTAATGCTGGGTCCTAAGAGGAGAGGTCAGGAATGATTTGACCTGAATGCACCAAATGTCCTACGTGACTTTGAGATACACCAAGCATCTTTTCAAGGAGAAAGCTTTTGATGTTTAACAAAGGAATTTCCATCACTTAATTCAAATATTTTTAAAACAGAAAGGAAAACATTCTCTGAATTAAAGTCACCTTTGAATCATATCCACAAGGATTGTGTTACAGGGCAAAATCCACCAACTGTCAGGATATGCCTGAGTCACCATGGCTGGGAAGTGCTCAAGACTGGAACATTTGTGTTTGAGACAACGGAATCTTTTTATAATGTTGGCTTTGGGAGAAAGGGTGACAGTCTTGCTTTACAACCAAGACAGTATCTCAGACTTGGTCTGGAAGAATTTACACTAAGACCTGTTATAAAATGGTGGCCTACTGTATGAATTCAAGTGAAACAGAAGGTGAAGATGCTGTGGAAGAGTCAGTGTATGAGAGCTAGTCCAGTCACTTGCTGCTTTAGAACACTTTTCCATTAGTTCTGGGTGATGACTGCATATAGCCCCTTTGGGAAGAAAATGCCTCCCCCAGTGAGAATCTAATGGCTGATGTATGGATGGATGTGTAGGCGCAGTGTGGTTCAACCTGTTTCCATTGTGGTCGGAAAACTTTTTTTAGAAGTCCACTCCAAAACATGAAAAGTCGTAGTGTTAGGAAGATTTATTTCCAAACGGTGGCCTTCACACTGCACAGCAGCACTTCTTTTTAGTATTTGTAACCTTTTACCCACTTTCAATTGAGCCAGCCCTAGCATGGTATGTATTCCATGCTGAACAATATAGAGTTTGTTTTTCTTTTCTGATGATTTTAAACTCTTAAGGAACAGGAAAGTGTCTGGTAAGAAGAAATCATGAGTCCATCAGTGCCCTTACTCGTGTCTCCAGTAGCCTCATGTTGTGGTCACAGGAGTTTCCTGTTCACAGCAATGTGTGTGATACGGACCCAGCATCCACTGTCATGCTTTTAAACTGATTCCTAGGACACAGCTTACCATTGGAACAGCAGACCAGTGTTGCACTCTTTTTTTTTTTTTTTTTTGAGACGGAGTCTCGCTCTGTCACCCAGACTGGAGTGCAGTGGCACAATCTCGGCTCACTGCAAGCTCCGCCTCCCGGGTTCACGCCATTCTCCTGCCTCAGCCTCTCCGAGTAGCTGGGACTACAGGCGCCTGCCACCACGCCCGGCTAGTTTTTTGTATTTTTAGTAGAGACGGGGTTTCACCGTGGTCTCGATCTCCTGACCTTGTGATCCGCCCGCCTCGGCCTCCCAAAGTGCTGGGATTACAAGCGTGAGCCACCGCGCCCGGCCTGCACTGTTTCTAAAGCTAAGCTTTCCCTTATTTATTTTGGTACTACCTAAGTGACTTGGTTTTGACTGTCCCTAAGAGAGGGAACCACTTTGCTGAATTTTTAAAAAGTCCAACTGCCCTTTCATCTTTTATGCTTAGAAACCTGTTCTCTGCAGATGCACTTCTGAGGCATGGATGAGCTGAGCGTATGGCTAGAAATGGGAAGTTTACAGCTATTACCAGGGGGCTAACTCCCGGGGCATCGCAGTAGCTTCTGGCACCCGCAGCTTAATGTCTTTAGCAAAGTCTTGATGTCACAGAAAGAGAAAAAGTGCATGCAGTTAGTTACCTGATTTCGTAAACAGTGGCTGACCTGGGCCCTTATCACCTTCACACCTTTTAGAACCACAAGTGGTTCTTTTTGACTCCAACAAAGGAGAGGAAGTTGAAAAAGTCAAGCCCCTGTGTACTGGGGCCGGACTTCCCATTGTTTGAGTTCAGAGTCTCTGTGCCATTTGGTTTTTAAACGGGAAGATTGTTGGTTCCTTAGTATTAAGATAGTCCCTATTTTGAGTGGAATTTTTCATTTGTAAGGGGTATGTTCCTTCTCTGATTCTTGCTTTCCTCAAACAGGATACTGCCTGCTGTAAGACCATCCCCTATGGTCGTACTTTAATAAACAGTAATTTTTTTCACCAAAAAAATTGTATTTTGTTTCTACTTCCTTGAAACCTGCTTTTCAATTTAATTTTCAAGTGGGAACCTGCACAGCGGAAATAAAGGCACCATGTGTAGATTTACAAATGTGCAGATTCATGTGTGGATGATATGAAGGCCATTCAAATACGTGTAAATGGACATTTTCATTCAAGTATATTAATGTAGATATTTTAAAATGGGTTATAAGCTTAAAACATTGTCTTTAAAATAGAAATCACAGCTATCTTCCAGCCTGTCTTCTCTAGGAACGCTGTTGACATGCCAGGGCTCCGTCTACACTGGAAGCAGCTACACAGCTGTGACCACATCGAGCTTTAGCCAGTCACACTTTTGGAACTGTCCGTTCAGTCCATCCCCTAGAACAAGAAAGGAGAAAAAGCCAGAATCAGCTAGGCTCATTCACAAACCAGGCTCCAGAGCTCTGTGCCACAGTAGAGCAAAGCTGGGGTTTATGCAAAAACACGTTCTCCAGAGCCCTAAAGTCCTATCCGTGAATCCTACTTTTTGCTACATGGGGGCAACTGCAAAAACAGGCTGTTCAGGCGGTGAGGTGGGTATTCACATCTCCAAGGCACTGACGGTGTCAGGAGAACCCTGCTGGGTCAGAGGAATCATGATTCTGCCTCAGCCATCGGTCTCTGGTAAGCCGTCCATACAGACTGCTGCACACATCTTGCCCACCCATTCCCCCTTTACGTGGGTGTTGGTAAAAGCTGTCCAGGAATGGTCTCAGGCTTACTTCCTTCCAACAATTCATTCTCCTGTTTTTAAAATGCCTATATAACTGAAGGCCACAGCATATAAGGAATGTTTTCTTATGAGTTCTCAGTAGAGGATTAGATGCTATTTTACTTAAAAACCAAAGCCTGAAGTAATGCTTCTGACATGTCATAAAATCCCAAACATTAGGCTGGGCGCAGTGGCTCACGCCTGTAATCCCAGCACTTTGGGAGGCCGAGGTGGGCGGATCACCTGAGGTTGGGAGTTCGAGACCAGCCTGACTAACATGGAGAAACCTCGTCTCTACTAAAAATACAAAATTAGCTGGGCGTGGTGGTGCGTGCCTGTAATCCCAGCTTCTCGGGGGGCTGAGGCAGGAGAATCGCTTGAACCCGGGAGGCGGAGGTTGCGGTGAGCCGAGATCGTGCCATTGCACTCCAGCCTGGGCAACAAGAGCAAAACTCCGTCTCAAAAAAAAAAAAAAAAAAAAAAAAAAAAAAAAATCCCAAACATTCGCTAATATTTTTAAATTTACAAATAAGACACATCCACTTAATTTCCATTTGGGTCTATGAAACAGAAGCACCAGATTTTGCTACATGGGGGCAGCTGCAAAAACTGGCCCTTCTGGCCGGGCGCTGTGGCTCACGCTTGTAATCCCAGCACTTTGGGAGGCCGAGGCGGGTGGATCCCAAGGTCAGGAGATCGAGACCACGGTGAAACCCCGTCTCTACTAAAAATACAAAAAATTAGCCGGGCGTGGGGGCGGGCGCCTGTAGTCCCAGCTACTCGGAGAGGCTGAGGCAGGAGAATGGCGTGAACCCGGGAAGCGGAGCTTGCAGTGAGCCGAGATTGTGCCACTGCACTCCAGCCTGGGCGACAGAGCAAGACTCCGTCTCAAAAAAAAAAAAAAAAAAAAACCTGGCCCTTCTTGGGCAGCATTGTGAACACTATGTTTGTTTTTAGAGACAGGTCTTGTTTTTGTTCAGGCTGGAGTGCAGTGGCACAATCATAGTTCACTGCAGCCTTGAACTCCTGGGCTCAAGCAAAGAGATCCTTCTGCCTCAGCCTCCTGAGGAGCTGCCTCAACCTCCATGACGGTGTGAACTACAGGCGCACGCCACCATACTCAGCTGATTTTTTTTTTTTTTTTTTGAGACAGTCTTACCCCATCACCCAGGCTGGAGTGCAGTGGCGCGATCTTGGCTCACTGCAACATCTGCCGCCAGGGTTCAAGCGATTCTCCTGCCTCAGCCTCCTGAGTAGGTGGGATTACAGGCGCCCGCCACCGCACCCAGCTAATTTTTTTTGTATTTTTAGTAGAAACGGGGTTTCACCATCTTGGCCAGGCTGGTCTTGAACTCCTGACTTCATGATCCGCCTGCCTTGGCCACCCAAAGTGCTGGGATTACAGGCGTGAGCCACTGCACCTGGCCCTCAGCTAATTATTTTTATAAATTTTTTAGAGACAGGGTCTCGCCATGTTGCTCAGTTTTGTCTCAAACTCCTGGCCTCAAGCAATCCCGCTGCTTCTGCTTCCCAAATCGCTGGGATTACAGGCTTGAGCCACCATGCCCAGCCTTTAGACTGTGACTTGTAATACCTGGTTATGGGACAGATGTGCTCTGGAAAAGATTTTAGACAGTTTCCCCCCTTTTTCGACTAGTTTTGGTTCACACCTTTTTTTTGAGATGGAGTCTTGCTCTGTCGCCCAGGCTAAAGTGCAGTGGTGCGATCTCAGTTCACTGCAACCTCTGCCTCCAGGGTTCAAGCAGTTCTCCTGCCTCAGCCCCCTGAGTAGCTGGGACTACAGGTGTGCGCCACCATGCCTGGCTAATTTTTGTATTTTAGTAGAGACGGGCTTTCACCCTGTTGGCCAGGCTGGTCTGGAACTCCTGACCTCAGGTGATCCACCTGCCTTGGCCTCCCAGAGGGCTGGGATCACAGGCATGAGCCACCGCACCGGCCACATTACACTTATTTTTTATGACAAGGTGAGAGGTCTGAAAAGCTCATTGTGAGCCCTCCAGCCCGTTCCTTCCACTCTGCACCTGCTTGTGCCGTGAGGACCCCACCAGGAGTACGACGTGAGCCTCTGCCGCCCTCTGAGTGGAGCGTGTCTCCAATAGTAAGCTGGTAAAGCTCGAAAGGACTCTGGGTGCTCTTCATCACCTACACACAGCTTTCTTGCTCACAACAGAAAACCAAACCCGAGCAGGACAGCCTGTAACCCTTGTGCTGGCATCAGAGGCAGGGGCCCCGCTGGGCTTCTCAACCTTCCAGAGAAAAGGGCATGGGCGGCAGGCAGGGAAGGAGCTGACCTCAAGGGTTCTTACGTTTCTGGCTAAGCTCCTCACGTAGGTGCGTAGGTTCTGGTTAATAAAATTCACCGTTGTGTGAAAGACATCACGGAGCAAGGACGGCGTGTGACTGGCCACCTTCTTGGCCAGCAGCAGGGCCAGCACCAGCATGGTCTTCTCCTTCTCCATGTCTCTCGGGTAGGCCTGCAGCAGCTGCTCCAGGGCAGTGGCCAGGTCCCTGTTCCGGTCCTGCACAGAGGGGCACATAGAACCTGGTTCACTAATACTCTTCCCTCTCAAAGGAAAGACAGTCCCCAGTATGAAGAAGCACTTCAAAGGGAAGTATTTATTAAGTATCCAGGGCTGCTGGGCTGAAAGAATGAGAAACAGTTGAGTTCCGAGAGGCAATGGAAAGGGAAGACTGCGATCACTCCCTGCAGGGGCCTCGGTAAGCAAACGCTGTGTGGTGAGCCCGTGTGCCCACTGTTAGACGGTGATGGGATACAAGAAGCCTGGGTCGTCCCTGCACCCAAGGCACTTCGAGTCCAGAACTAGTGACCACCTGTGACGCCTTAGGCCCATTTTATTGGTGCAGACCTAGCTGAATGGAGGGGAGGAAGGGGGCTGCATGGGAGGACTGGACGCAGACCATGAGGCTGGCAACGACCGTCAGGCCGTCGGCGCACATGCAGAGTTACGTGGGAGTGCTCCGGCCTCCTGCGTTCTAGCCAGCTGCTGGGACATCACAGGCTGGCCCCGCTGAACAGAAGCATGACTGGATTTCTAGGAGGTGAGGACGCCTGCGTTTTCAGCTGGTAGAGTCGAAAAAGTCGAACTTTCTCTCCTCTCAGCTCCTATCGCTACAGGCCTGCATTTGGCAGTTGAGAGGATGTAGTTCTTTCCGCTAAGTGTTCTGGGGACACAGTGCCCCGGACCACTCTTGTATCCCCAACAGTGCCAAGGAGATGGTAGAGCTCAGAAAGTTGTGTGGGTTCCAACCAAGGAGCTCAGCAGAGCAGCAGGCGCCACTCCCAGGGCTTACGGTTCTCACTGGCACCATTATTAAACTCCCCACAACCAAAGGACGTGTCTGTTTCTTCTGCTGGCCAAACATGCTTCGTTCATCTTTTAGAGGCTTTTACCCCTAAACTCTTTACTCTGATTTAAGGTTCAGGTTTCCTCGATGTCAACCAGCTGAATTCTTTTGCAAGGCAATGAAACATGCCCTACGTCCAGTTACTTTGTCAGAGTTCCGGACCTGACAGTCACGAGTTGAGTGGCCTCACGGGACAGTGGGCTGCCTGGTGAGAGGCAGGGGACAGGCCCCGTTGGCTCACTTGCCCGCCCACGTGGTCCTCAGGCCCTCACTCACCTCCTCCGACCGGCTGGTGTTCCTGAGCTGCAGGGCCAGGCCGTTCACCAGGCCTGGAGGGATGCTACGGTCCATGCTGTCCCCGACCTGGGCGAGGTGCCTGGCAATGTTCCGGATGATGTCTTCTTGACTTTCAGAATCTGTGTGTTCAGGCAGGGGCGGCAGAGACAGAGCAGACTCAGAAAATGGCCCTGATACCCTCTCCCACACCACCCTGCCCCAGGAAAGGACAGGTCCACGATGGCACAAGGCCAGCCCCCACTGGGCAAGTGCTCCACTCCACCAGGGCCACGGCGGGTGGGCTGGGTACCAGCACTGAGCTGGGTTCTGGGCAGTGCCAGAGCTCAGGGCCTCGGCTGAGGCCCAGGCTCCCGCACACGGGCACCACGTTCCCACGGGCAGGGCCAGTGAAGCTGGGGCGTCACGACCACGCCTGAGGTACAAGCCTGGCAGCGGCTTCATGGCTCACACCACACAACCTAACAGGGTTGGCCTTGGCCTGGGCAGCCGTTGGGGAAGGGGCCCTGTGGGCAGACGGCGTCCCAGACCCACCTTCGCCCTCTCGAGCCTGAGAGCCCCCATTCCTCGCAGTCCCGTCTCAGGAAAACCCCAGTTGTCACCGGCACCGGCAAGGCCCTGGAGAATCTCCCCTGCCTTTCTAACCAGAGCTCTCCTCCTTTGCCCTTCAGTCCTCCTCCTCCGGCGCACAGCCTCCGTGCTGCCCCTGCCCCAGTACCACTGTCGCAGCGCCATGAAGGCCACGCTCAACTGCCACACTCCCTGCCGCCTCCGTTTCTTCCCCAGCACTTGCTGTGTTATTGTCTGACGCCCCTGCCAGAGGGTAAGCTCCCTAAGGGCTGTGATTTTTTAATCTGTTTTGTCCACTGACAAATACCCAGCACTTAAAACAATACATGGCACTCAGTAGGTGCTCAGTAAACAATGGCAGGGACCAGGTGTGGTCGTGCATGCCTGTAATCCCAGTACTTTGGGAGGCTGAGGACAGAAGATTGCTTAAGGCCAGGAGTTAGAGGCTGCAGTGAGCCATGATAGCACCAGCAACAGAGCAAGGCCCTGCCTCTATAAGAAACATTTTTTTTTTTTTTTTGAGATGGAGTCTTGCGCTGTCACCCAGGCTGGAGTGCAGTGGTGCGATCTCGGCTCACTGCAACCTCCGCCTCCTGGGTTCAAGCAAGTCTCATGCTTCAGCCTCCTGAGTAGCTGGGATTACAGGCCCCGCCACCACACCCGGCTAATTTTTGTATTTTAAGTAGAGACGGGTTTCACCATGTTGGTCAGGCTGGTCTCGAACTCCTGACCTTCTGATCCTCCTGCCTTGGCCTCCCAAAGTGCTGGGATTACAGGTGTGAGCCACTGTGCCCTGCCTCTATAAAAAACTTTTAAAGGGAGCCAGGTGTACTGCACGTAACTATAATCCCAGCTACACAGGAGGCTGAGGTGGGAGGACTCCTTAAAGCCAGGAGTTCAAGGCTGCAGTGAGCTGTGATCACACCACTGCACTCCAGCCTGGGCAACAGAGCAAGACCCTGTTTCTTAAAGAAAGTTTTAATTGCATGAATGAATGAATGGGCCCTGTACCTAGCTCCCAGTAAGTGTTCAACAGGTGCCAGCTATTGTTATTTCTCCCATTAAATCTTCTATTTTTTCTGTGCTTGAAACTTCCCTCTGCCTTTTTTGGTTTTGGCTGCTGCTCCCACCCTCAGTCAGCTGTCAAATCTCACCTTATGTTGCAAATACAAGTGTTTTGCCTACCCTCTGCCACTGCCGCCACTCTGGTGGGGGTCCCCTTAGCTCTCATCTGATGATGACAGCCCCACTCCCTGCTGTCCAGTCTACTCGGCCACCTTCACAGCACAGACCTTGGAGCAGGGCAGGGTTGGGGGAGGTGAGGTGCTAAGGAGTGGGCACGTTCTTAGAAGCTGTGCTCTGGGGGTTTCATGGCCTCCCTGGAGTCTGTCTGTGGAACACGCAGTATGGCTGCCACATCACTTCTCTTCAAAACCTCTCAAGTGCTCACCTCTGCTTAAGGGACAAGTCATGACCCAGCCTCAAAGTACGTCTGACTTAACTTCCACGCTTCCTAGGCAAACTCAAGTATTCACTGTAGCTTTTTTTTTTTTTTTTTTTTTTTTTTTTGAGACATAGTCTCACCCTGTCCCCCAAGCTGGAGTGCAGTGGTACGATCTCAGCTCACTGCAACCTCCACTTCCCGGGTTCAAACAATTCTCTACCTCAGCCTCCCAAGTAGCTGGGATTACAGGCTCCCGCCACCCCGCCTGGCTGATTTTTGTATTTTGTTTTTTTTTTTTAGTAGAGACGGGGTTTCACCATCTTGGCCAGGGCGGTCTTGAACTCCCGACCTCATGATCCACCTGCCTCGGCCTCCCAAAGTGCTGGGATTACAGGCGTGAGCCACTGTACCCAGCCTCACTGTAGCGTTTATAGCCGCTGGGCTTTTGCTTAAAAGATGGCCATTCCCTCTTCCCAGTTTCCAAGGAACAAAACGTACCCAACCCCCAAGGCTCAGCTCAACTGGAGCTGCAGCCCCAAAGTTTTCCTGATTCCCTGAAGAGCAGAGCACCCAGCTCCTCCAGCACCTCATCGCTCCCCCAGCACCGAATCTGTGCCTCGCCCGTTCCCGAAGCTTATCCACCTTGCTTCAGTTACGGACACGTCCTCTCTGCCTCTGGCCACCAGCCAAGTAGCAACAGGAATCTTTCCTGATCCGTCTGTGTCCAGCCGAGTGAACGGACTCACCAAAGAAACCCCGGCAGCCAGAGCCTCTACCTTGCCCCTCTTTCCAGGCTCGCCAGGGATTAGATTCACAGTCCCTGTCACCTGCAGGCTAAGTGAACTGCCGTGATCACTTTTGCAGGTGCCACTTGAGTCAACCCCAGTTTCTCAGTCTAGAGGCAAAGGCCGGCGTGGAGAAGAGTGAGAGAAAAACACCAGGGCAGACTGGGGCTACAGTCGCCCCCACAGCAGTGCTGACAGCAGAGCTGTGCCCGTCCACTCCTGCCCTTCCTGGACCTTCCCCAAGGGGATCTGGGGTTTCTCCTCAGTTCAGGGCCAGCCAGAAGATGTGCTGGCTGGATTAGAAGGCAGAGACGTTCTCAGACACCTCCCCCCACCCCCCATACCCACCCCGGTCTAGTGGGGAACTCCAGCCACGTCCTCAAGCCCCTGATCTAAGACAGGTGGGAGGCAGAAGGCTGGGTCAGCTGTTGGTCTCCCCCACAGCCACCAGAGGGCAGCGCAACCCTTGAGCTCGGAAGACCTGGGCCAGGGTCCGGGGATCCCTGCAGGCTTTCAGGTCAGGGATTCTACCTGCGTCAGGATCCTCTGGGCAGTCTCCCACCCTAAAACAGCCTGATGCAGGCAGCTGGGGTAGGGCCCAAGGCCTGCATTTGGAAAAGGTTTCTCATGTAATTTCAATGTGCACACTACTGAAAGCCAGCGTCGCAGGGCCGGATCTGGAAGTGGGTGAGCCTCCACACGCCCCCAGCCTCCACTCCAGACGGCTCCTGTCTGCAGAAGCAGCCCCTTGGCAAAGGGGAGTGGAGCTGGAGGCTGGAGGAGAGCGCAGGGATCAGCAACAGGAAAGGTGAACAGTCTGGAAACCATGCTGACCTGGAGGCAGTGCCCTACAGTGGGAGGGCGGCTGAGCCCCAGCTCAAGAAAGGGCCTGGCCCCACGTCCTGGCGGTGACATGGCCACGAGCTCTGTGATCTGGAGCTAGTCATTTACCCTTTGCTGGACCTGGGGTTCCTCACCTGGAAATGAGGTTCCAAATACTTCTGTGTTCTCGTATAGGTAATCACGAGGCATAATGTATATGAAAGGAAATATGTCAGGTATAGACAGTGCAAAAGTCACTGTGAAACCAGTGGGCCTCAATCAATGGGACAGCCAGCCAGGCCTGCTTGGGGAGGCAGGGGCCACACCGGTAGTGCCACCTGGGGGCTTTGCCCAGACCCAGCAATGCCCAGACCAACCAATCAGAATCTCTGGAGGTGAGACACAGGCACCAGCATTTAAAGCTCCAGGTCCTTGAAACGATATAAGGCCAAGTGTGAGAACCCCTTGGGTTATATAATGCAGACAAGTGGTCTGCAATCTTTGTATCAGAATCACGTTTGGAAAATTGGATAAAAACACCATTCTATGTTGGTCCAGACAAGGGACTCAAGACCAGTACATGGGATTCTGGCTCAACAGAAAGAACTTTCTAACAGAGTCACCCAAAAATGGTAGGCAGTGAGTTTAGCAGTACTGGAGGGAAGCAAGTAGAGACCAATCAGTCAAGTGATTAAGTGACAGCAGCGTACGTGGCAGCTGAAACTGCAGAGGCAGAGGCTGAGTCCGGGGGGTCCCTTCCAGCCCTGAGGCTCCCTGAATGTTACTGGCGACAGAAAAGCCCAGCTTTGGGGAAGGAGGTGGGGCCGGCCGCCTACCTGCCTCTATTCTTTCCAAGCGGGAGTGGCTGCTGCGGTTGCCGTCAGTCTGCAGCTCATCGTAGCCCTCCCACTGGGGAGCCAGCACTGGCAGCTCGTGGCCCAACGCGTCCAGCTCTCTGCGGAAGCTGTTGTCAGAGCAGCTTTGGAGGAAGCCAAACACCAGTAGGTTTGTGATGCATTCATCACTGAGGCCGGAACCATTGTTGACCTGAGGGGAAAGGGGAGTCAGGAAGACAGGACCTCAGCCAGGCCAGAGGCCCCTCCTGCAAAGAGCTCCAGGTGCAGCTGGCCCAAAGAGCCTCACAGGTCCCAGAGAGCTGAGGGACCCTGTGGGCTGGAGGGCCCTGCAGAAGGTCTCAACAGGCAGAGGCAAGGTCTGCAGCCCCGACTTTAAGCAGCACTGCCCGTAGATGGCAGAGAGCGAGCCCCGATTCTGCAGAAAGGGATTCCTCTGCAGAGGAATCTGCTGGACCTCCTGAAAGACGTGGCTGAGGAGCTTCCTGCTGGGTGAGAAGGCCACAGGCTGTTCCGGGGAGGCGAGGGCATCATCTGCCATCCTGTGCTTGCACGCTTTCTTCAAGTTCCCACGCAGGCTTCAGCAATCTGAGCCCACCTTTCCTGGCTGTGCTTCCAACAGGCGGAGCCTCTTTCTGCTCATCTCCTTCACGGGCTCAGGAGGGTATCGGGCAGATGGAAGATTTTCGGTAACTACTGCGGAGTGGTGACCACAGCTGGGCACCTGCCTTTGGCCAAGCTTGGTTTACTTTGGGTAGATGTGTCCTTAATCCGAACCCCATAGGGAGTGGTGGGGCTGGCTCCTGCTCTACCCAGAGGGGCTGGGCTCTTGGCCGACAGCTCTCCAGCTCCCTGGGCAGCACTGGCAGCTGCAGCTCGGCCAGCGTCTGTGCCGCGGGAGATGGCAGGGACTGTTCTTGGGGTACTGACTGTGTTTGGGGCTGTATTCTTACAAGCAAAGGTGAGCCCTGCAGCTGCGTGTGCCCAGACCAGAGAAAGACCTAAGGTGGAAGAGAGAACAAAACACAAAGAAGGGCGGGGACACAGAGATCTGCCCAGGTTCACACAAAAAGACCTCCTGGGCTGCCAGAGAAGGGCGGGAGGGAAGATGAAAGTGTAGGCAGAAATTTATTTCTATCCTCTAAGTCCATAATATTTTTCATTAGAAAAACCAAAAGCTTTTAGAGGACAGTTCTTACAGGGCAAATTGTTTTCTTGTTTTTGTTTTTGTTTTGAGGCGGAGTCTCGCTCTGTCACCCAGGCTGGAGTGCAGCAGTGTGATCTCGGCTCACTACAACCTCTGCCTGCTGGGATCAAATGATTCTCCTGCCTCAGCTTCCTGAGTAGCTGGGATTACGGGCATGCACCACCACGCCCGGCTAATTTTTGTATTTTTAGTAGAGACGAGGTTTCACCATGTCGGTCAGGCTGGTCTCGAACTCCTGACTTCGTGATCCGCCCCCGCCTTGGCCTCTCAAAGTGCTGGTAATTACAGGTGTGAGCTACTGCGCCCAGCAGCAAATTGTTTTAATGCTTTGCTAGGTGATCCTGGCACTCTGGGAGGTAATCCAGAAATCCAGGGATTACCTAGCAAAGTGATCCCGGCACTTTGCTAGGTAATCCCGGCACTCTGGGAGGCAGAGGCAGGAGGATCGCTTGAGCCCAGGAATTTGAGACCAGCCTGGCAACAAGACCCCCATCTCTACAAAAAATAAAAATTAGCCAAGGTGGCATGCACCTGCAGTCCCAGCTACTCATGAGACTGAGGCGGGAGGGTCCCTTGAGCCCCGAAGTTTGAGGCTGCAATGAGCCATGATCACACCACTGCACTCCAACCTGGGTGACAAAGTGAAACCCTGTCTCAAAAAAGAAAAAAAAAATGCTTAAAATAAGGAGCTTGTATATTGCTGCAGCCATAAAAAAGATTAAAATCATGTCCTTTGCAGCAACACGGATGGAGCTAGAGGCCATTACCCTAAGTGAACTAACTCAGAAACAGAAAATCAAATACTAACTGTTCTCACTTATAAGTGGGAGCTAAACAATGCGTGCCCATAGACACGAAGATGGAGAGAGCAGGCACCGGGCACTTTACAGCAGGGAGGCGGGGCGGGGAAGCACGGAAAGAGTCCCTCTCCGTGCGATACCGGAAGCCCAGTCCCCACCAGTGCACAATATTCCCATGTGACAAACATGTACGTGTGCCCCTGAATCTAACATAAAATAAAATAAGGTGCTTGTGTATTGCTATTCAGCCTTTACTTCTCCAAAGTTGTTTCTGAAGAGAGGAAAAATTGTATGCAAAATTCCACTGCATCGATTCCTAACAATTCCTGTAGGGAGCAGCCGCATGGTACGAGACAGTTTACAAACAGGATGTGCTTCATTCCTGCCTCAAGCAACAGTCCTTGTGACACAGGCAGTGCTGGGCTAAGCTGTGTCACCCAAAAAGAAACGCGCAAGTCCTGACCCCAAGTACCTGTCAATGTGACCTTATTTGAAAATAAAGTTTTCACGGATGTCATCAAGTTAAGATGAGGTCGTATTGGATTAGGGTGGGCTCTAAATCCAATGACTGGTGTCTTTGTAAGAGAAAGGAGAGGGAGATTTAAGCAGAGACACACAGAGAGGACGCCATGTGAAGACAGAGGCAGCCACAGGAGCTGCGAGAGCGCCCCAGAAGGAAGCAGCCGGGCGATACGGGATTCTAGCCTTCGGGCCTCTAGAACCGGGAGGGGATCCACGCCTGTTGTTTAAACCCACTGTCCTGCTTGGAACTGCCTACAGCAGCCCCAAGAAGCTAACGCAGGCAGCCGCTGCCCAAGGACCTTTTTGACCTGCGCTTGGTAAACTGGCATCCAGAATCTGGACACAGAGCGGCGTTGCCACCACGGCAGTTCAGGTTATCAAACTCAAGATCCCACAGAAAATAAAGACTTGAGGCAGCAGGGAGGGAGAGGAAAGAACGGCACCCGCCAGAGGAGGTCCAGGTGCCGCAAGTGACCGTGAAGCCAAGCACTGGACCCAGTGGGTGGAGAGCTGTGTGGACAGGCCCCTGTCTGGACCAGTGCCTCAGGGACAGGCTGGGCTGGCCCCCACAGGACAGGAGTGGGCTCGGAAGATGGATGCCATTTAATTCCAAGAATAGAGCTTATGCTGTGCCAATATGGAACCATGCCCTTTTTTGATCTTCTAGATCCACTTTTTTTTTGGAGACAGAGTCTCACTCTGTTGCCCAGGCTGGAGTACAATGGTGCGATCTCAGCTCACTGCAACCTCTGCCTCCCAGGTTCAATGGATTCTCCTGCCTCAGCCTCCCAAGTAGGTTACAGGCGTCTGCCACCACACCTGGCTAATTTTTGTATTTTTAGTAAAGATGGGGCTTCACCATGTTGGCCAGGCTGGTCTGGAGCTCCTGACCTCAGGTGATCTGTCCACCTTGGCCTCCCAAAGTGCTGGGATTACTGGTGTGAGCCACCATGCCCAGCCTCTAGATCCACTTTTGATAAAAGAATTGATAGTTTTTTATCTTTTTAGATCACAGGAAAAAAATATGTTAAGAGAAACGATCAAGACAGGAAATCCTGCAAGACATGTTACAAAAGTGACCTAATGGAGGCAAAAATAATAAGATCAGTTCCAGTGGAAAGGAAAAGATGGTGCTGGCCGGGCGCGGTGGCTCACGCCTGTAATCCCAGCACTTTGGGAAGCCGAGGCAGGCGGATCACGAGGTCAGGAGATCAAGACCATCCTGGCTAACACGGAGAAACCCCGTCTTTACTAAAATACAAAAAATTAGCCGGGCGTGGTGGCGGGCGCCTGTAGTCCCAGCTACTTGGGAGGCTGAGGCAGGAGAATGGCGTGAACCCGGGAGGCGGAGCTTGCAGTGAGGAAGATCGCGTCACTGCTCTCCAGCCTGGGCGACACAGTGAGACTCAATCTCAAAAAAATAAAAATAAAAATAAAAAAGTATCTACACGGAATTAAAGTTCTGATGGGAAAAAAGTCTGAACCCTATAATTTAAAAGAAAGTTTCGGAGTGTTTCGCTGTGACCCCAGCTCTGTGGCCCTGGGCGGGCTGCCTCACTGCTGCCTCTGCTTCCTCACTCCAAAGGCAAGAAAGGGGAGTGGCGACGTCCACCCTCCCTCACTGAGGGGGCTGGGGAGAGGCGGGTGGGAGGGCAGGCGCCTCCTCCAGTGAGTCAGGGCGCTGCGCGGGTGACGGTGGTGTTCTACCTGCGCAGGCTGCCAGAGCACGAAGCCTGAAGGGCAGCGGCAGGTGGGAAGGGACAGCGGCACCCAGAGTGGTCTTTTGGACACTGACAAGCCTGGATCAGGTCGGGGGAGCTCCTGCAATCTCCTCTGTTCATGTAACTAACATCAAACTGGAGCCACTGCCTCAGCCCTCCAGCCACCACGCTGAAATCCACACCATCCCCACCTTTGGAAAGGACCCCAGTAGGGGCAACTTGAGAACCTCCTGGGTGCCGGGTGCTCTCCATGCTCAGGAACCGCGACACAGGCCGCCAGTCACTAAGCGCCAAGGCATTAGACTTCGCAGATGCCTTCCCAGAGGCTGCCAGGATAGCATGAGGCCCCGGTGCCAGGCGCCCAGAGGCTGCAGAATTCGGCAGGAGGGACGGGAGGAGGCTCTGATGCAGTGGGTGGAGACAGGCTCCTGACCCGTGTGCTGTGATTTTTCTCTCCCCAGACCATTTAAAGGGAAGGAGAGACAAGGAAGCATCCGGGGAGCGTCCTGCTGAAGGTGGGGGCTCCAGGCTCCCCTCCCAGAACTCCACCGCTTTTATCTTTATAAAGACAGGGTCTTACTATGTTGCCCAGGTTTGTCTCAATCAAACTCCTGGCCTCAAGCAATCCTCCTGCTTCTGCCTCCCAAGTCACTGGGATTATGTGCCTGAGCCACCTCGCCCAGCTATGAAGGGAAATTTAAATCCAGTGGGTTAAAAATTTTTGAAACACCTTACAGTTTACAGCACTTTTAGTTGACCTGTATTGATTTATTTGCTCCTCATAGCAACGGCATGGGTTAGACAAGATAAGTATTGTTGTCTTGCTTTTACAGTTGAGAGAATTATATGAAGTGCTTATCTAATGCCCACTTTCTTGTTCTTAAATCTCTTTTGTGTTTGTTTGTTTGGATAGGGCTGCAGTGCACTGGCACAATCACAGCTCACTGAAGCCTCAACCTCCTGGCCTCAAGGAATCCTCCTGCCTTGGCCTCCCAAAGTGCTGGGACCCACAGCCTGTGGCTGTTAAATGGTCTTAAACCAAAAGCCCCCTCGCCCTTGCAGTTAGCCCCAGGCACGGTGTAGAGGGGCTGCACCGAAAGCGGAGTGCAAGGAAGGCGCAGGACAGGGAAAGGGAGGATTTCCCGGCTCTCGCCTGCTTCAGTGAAGGGGCTGGGAAGGGTTTGTCTGTGTCGAGCTGTGGTAAGGGCCAGGTGGGCTCAGCCTCAGCCCTCAGGGATGCGTGCTGGGGGACACGAGGGTCCTTACCCCTCGACCCCGCCCCCCACAAGGCACCCGCAGGGGATCTGGCCTCTGACCTCACAGTCCATGGCCTGGGCAGCGCGGCAGCTCCGACTCACTCCTGGTTCACAGTGTCCCAATGGCGACCTGGAAGAGGACACACAGAGTGGGCGGATGCTCCTGGGAAGCCCTGGTCAGGACCCCTCGGGAGGACGACGAAGCTGGCCTGTGCTCCAGAAATGGCGGCTGAGCTGAGGTCCTGGCCTGACCAGCGCATCCTGAGTTCCTTCCTGCTTGGCCGGAGCCAAGCTTTGTTTTCCTCATTCCAGATACTCGCCCAGGCACTCAGTGCCCTGGGGCCGACCCTGCACCTGAATTCAGCCCTCCCATGTGGCCCCAGGAAGACCTCAGGCATCAGGGAAATAGGGCCGTCGGCTCACAAATTATTTTATTATCATAAAATGTAAAATGTTTATAAAGAGAGAGAATGGATTTGACAATTAAAAAATTAAATCTTCTGGCTGGACGCAGTAGCTCATGCCTGTAATCCTAGCACTTTGGGAGGCCGAGGCAGGAGGATCACTTGAGGTCAGTTCAAGACCAGCCTGGCCAACGTGGTGAAATCCCATCTCTATTAAAAATAGAAAAAATTAGGCCGGGTGCGGTGGCTGATGCCTGTAATCCCAGCATTTTGTGAGGCCGAGGCGGGTGGATCATGAGGTCAGGAGATCAAAACCATCCTGGCTAATATGGTGAAACCCTGTCTCTACTAAAAATACAAAAAAAAATTAGCCAGGCATGGTGGCGGCCACCTGTAGTCCCAGCTACTCGGGAGGCTGAGGCAGGAGAATGGCGTGAACCTGGGAGGTGGAGCTTGCAGTGAGCCGAGAATCGCACAACTGCACTCCAGCCTGGACAACAGAGCGAGACTCCATCTCAAAAAAAAAAAAAAAAAAGAAAGAAAGAAAAAGAAAAAATTAGCTGGGCGTGGTGGCACGCACCTGTAGTCTCTGGTACTCGGGAGGCTGAGGCAGGAGAATCGCCTGAACCTGGGAGGCAGAGGTTGCAATGAGCCGAGATCATGCCACTGCACTCCAGCCTGGGTGACAGATCGAGACCAAGATTGATCTGAGACGACCATTGCTTGAGCCCAGGAGTTCGAGGCTGCAGTGAGCTAGGATGGTGCCACTGCACTCCAGCCTAGGCACAGGGGGAGACCCTGGCTCCAAAATGAAAGAATGACCAGTCTGGGCCGGGAGCAGTGGCTCATGCCTGTAATCCCAGCACTTTGGGAGGCCGAGGCAGGCGGATCACGAGGTCAAGAGATAGAGACCATCCTGGCCAACATGGTGAAACCTCGTCTCTACTAAAAAACACAAAACTTAGCTGGGCGTGGTGGTGCATGCACGCCTGTAGTCCCAGCTACTTGGGAGGCTGAGGCAGGAGAATGGCGTGAACCTGGGAGGCAGAGGTTGCAGTAAGCCGAGATCACGCTACTGCACTCCAGCCTGAGCGACAGAGGGAGACTCCGTCTCAAAAAGAATGACCAGTCTGGCCAACATGGTGAAACCCCATCTCTACAAAAATACAAAATTAGCTAATTGGGAGGCTGAGGCAGGAGGATCACTTACGCCCAGGAGGTGGAGGCTGCAGTGAGCGGAGATCACGCCACTGCACTCCAGCCTGGGCGAGAGTGAGACCCGTCTCGAAAAAAAAAAAAAAAAGATCTGTGTAGCATCAGTATAGTAAGGTGTCTTAGAAAGACTGAAAACAAATTTCTACAGAACACTGTGAATAGAATAATCCTGTTTTAGAAAGTATTTGCGTGTGTGTGTGTGTGTAGACACAATATCAGGTTGAACCAAATGAAATGGCCATTTTGTAGGACAAAACCAAGCATTGGCAATTTCACATGGTTCCTGAATACATAGGAAATAAAAAGCAAACAGAGGAGAGAGCCTGTGCCCAGGCAGAGAGGAGATGGCAGGAGGCAGCACTGACAGGCACCTCACCCACCTCCCCGCCTGGGGGCTCGCACAGGCCTGGGGACCCTGCACCATTGCAGGCTGCACCCTACTCTCCCTCTGGGGAGCCCAGGAGAAACCCTGGCTGGGTGTGGCCGTGCATTTCATAGGAAGGGACCAAGAGCAAATGACTGAGCTGCTTGTGGACAGGGAGGCACCAGGATCCGGCTCCAGGGCCATCTGCCAGCTCCACAGGGGAGGAAAGGGGAGTCTGCACTCACAAGAGACAAAGTGCAAGACAGACCCCACCCCAGAGCCACAGAGGCCACAGCACCTCCCAGGGCCACTGCCCAGGCCACGGCACAGTGGACCAGACCCTAGCTTCCGCCTCAAGGCCCCTCACCACTTTGTTCTCCAAGGAACAACTTCAGGGGTCTCTGTGGGGAAAGTGCCCACTGTCACCTCCGAGCTCGGGAGGCAGCTCACAAAAACCAGCTTCCTTCACACTCAGATACACGCCCACATCACAAGCAGACTGCGGCCACTTTGGCACTGCGGTGAGTCTCCCACCAGACCCTAACGCTGTGTCTCATGCAATGCTTCTCAGCCAGGGAGAATTGGATACCCAGGAAATATCTAGAGCTGTCTGGAGACATTCATGGGGGGTGTGCTCCTGGCACCTAGCGGGTAGCAGTGGGGGCACTACTCATCAGCTCAAACCCACAATTCATCCAGCCCAAAGTGTCACTACTGCTCAGGGCCGAAGTCCCAAACCAGTGTGTTCATATACATATCGAATACCACTAACCCATACCAGTGTCATATACGTGGCAGAATACCCACTAATCCAAACCGGTGTGTCACATACACAGCAGAATACCACTGACCCATACCGATGTTGTCACATCACGGAGGAATACCACTAACCCATGCTGGTGTGTCACATACACAGCAAATACCACTAACCCCAGTGTTGGACATGTGAATAGCTTAGCATTGTCACCACTGAAGACAGGGCTGTGATGAGTACCCCGATGGGACATTTTTTTTGTTTGTTTGAGACGGAGTCTTGCTCTGTCCCCCAGGCTGGAGTGCAGTGGCACAAGCTCGGCTCACTGCAAGCTCTGCCTCCTGGGTTCACGCCATTCTCCTGCCTCAGCCTCCTGAGTAGCTGGGACTACAGGCACTCGCCACCACGCCTGGCTAATTTTTTGTATTTTTAGTAGAGACGGGGTTTCACCGTGTTAGCCAGGATGGTCTCGATCTCCTGACCTCATGATCCACCCGCCTCGGCCTCCCAAAGTGCTGGGATTACAGGCGTGAGCCACTGCGCCCAGCCCCCCAGTGGGACATTTTCTATCAAATCTATGATCATATGGGACAACAGAGGGGCGAGGTGTTGTGGCAGTCTCGGGAGAGGACAGAGTGAGGGCAGCTCCCCTGGGCTGTGCCTTGAGGCCACACGGCCCAGACCCTGGGGGCCCCATACCTTGGGACATGAGGCCACCTCCCCTAGACAACAGCCTTGGAGGGCTTTAGGAGCAGGGAGCGGCATTCCTAGGCCTGGCTGGTCAACTTCAGGCGGAGCAGCAGCCCTGCATCGGGTAACCTCTGTTTCATTTGTCACTTAAGAAGAAATCTAGGCCGGGCGCGGTGGCTCACGCTTGTAATCCCAGCACTTTGGGAGGCCGAGGCGGGCGGATCATGAGGTCAGGAGATCGAGACCACGGTGAAACCCCGTCTCTACTAAAAATACAAAAAATTAGCCGGGCGTGGTGGCGGGCGCCTGTAGTCCCAGCTACTCGGAGAGGCTGAGGCAGGAGAATGGCGTGAACCCGGGAGGCGAACCTTGCAGTGAGCCAAGATTGCACCACTGCACTCTAGCCTGGGCGACAGAGCGAGACTCCGTCTCAAAAAAAAAAAAAAAAAGAAGAAATCCAGTGAGCCAACTGCAGCTGTGAGTGGGCCTAGGAGGGCATGGATGCAGACACCCTCGAAACCACAGAGGCTCCCCCGTCAATAGCGGCCCTACCCCATCCCAACTCCTAAACAAAGTTGCCAGGAAGAAGGAAACTCAGGCAGCCAGGAGTTCATGCCCCCTCTCTTCCAAGGGCCAGTGGGAAGACAGCCAGGCAGGTGGGAAACGGGAAATACCCCACCTCACCTCAGTGAGGCTGCCCTCATGCCAGGACACTCACAGCCAGCATCCCTGAGGCCCTCGCAGTGAGCAGGGTGAGGTGCCGAGCCCCACATGTACCATTCCCCCAGTCTCCAGGACTCTGCCGGATGGGGGAGCCATTCCCCCAGTCTCCAGGACTCTGCCAGACGGGGGTGCCATTCCCCCAGTCTCCAGGACTCTGCCGGACAGGGGTGCCATTCCCCCAGTCTCCAGGACTCTGCCAGATGGGGGTGACAAATACCACCTCTGACAAGAAGGACCCCAGCAGGCACCACCAGGCCCCTCTGCAGGCCTCCCCTCCAATCCTCACCACAGCCTCACCAGGAAGGCACTTCTGCCCTGGTTTTGGAGACACGGCTGAGGCTCCAGGGTGCCCAGGGAGGGCAGGGGGCAGCTTCACTGCTGCTGAGCCGGGGGGTGCCAGGCCCTCACGAGTATGCTCAGATGCCAGCTTTGCTTCTGAGGCCCATGTGTCTCCCATGCACTCTGGAAGCCAAATGTCCTGGAACTCATTGAAAACACCATGCAGTCGGTCAGATAGAGGCATGGGCCACACGGGGACAGGCACAGCACACGGGTGCTCCCGGAGGAAGGTTTTTAAGGGCCAGATCTCTGCAGGGAAGTCCTCTCCTTGGTCAACATCATCCCTGTCTTCCTAGTCGCACTCACAGGCAACAGCTGACTCACTGAATTTCTTTTCAAGTTTTTTGTTTTGTTTTTTGAGGCGGAGTCTCACTGTGTCACCCAGGCTGGAGTACAATGGCATGGTCTTGGCTCACTGCAACCTCCGCCTCCCAGATTCTAGTGATTCTCCTGCCTCAGCCTCCTGAGTAACTGGGACTACAGGTGTGTGCCACCACACCCAGCTAATTTTTGTATTTTTAGTAGAGACGGACTTTAACTATGTTGGGCAGGCTGGTCTCGAACTCCTGACCTCATGATCGCTCACCTCGGCCTCCCAAAATGCTGGGATTACAGGGGTGAGCCACCGTGCCTGGCCTGAATTTCTTTTTTTTCTTTTCTTTTTTATTTTGGAGTTGGAGTCTTGCTCTGTCACCCAGGCTGGAGTGCAGTGGCACGATCTCAGCTCACTGCAAGCTCCGCCTCCTGGGTTCACACTATTCTCCTGCCTCAGCCTCCCGAGTAGATGGGACTACAGGTGCCCAGCACCACGCCCGGCTAATTTAGGAACGTCGTGCTGCTCTAGGAACGTCGATCCACCCACCAAACTTCACAGCATGCTCTGTGCAGCACCAAGGAAAGCTCCAACCCGGAAATGTGAACACACATGAAGGGGCAGTGCCATTTGGGTCGCTGAAGAATGCCCAAGAATTAATCAGAAAAGGAGAAGGGTAGGGAAAGGAATTCCTGACACTTCACTTTTTTGGGCCTTGGTGTCTTCAGGAAAATAAAGGGTTTGGGCCGGGCGCGGTGGCTCACGCCTGTAATCCCAGCACTTTGGAAGGCCGAGGCGGGTGGATCACAAGGTCAGGAGATCGAGACCATCCTGGCTAACACGGTGAAACCCTGTCTCTACTAAAAATTAAAAAAATTCTCCGGGCGTGGTGGCGGGCGCCTGTAGTCCCAGCTACTCCGGAGGCTGAGGCAGGAGAATGGCGTGAGCCCAGGAGGCGGAGCTTGCAGCGAGCCGAGATCGCAACACTGCACTCCAGCCTGGGTGACAGAGCGAGACTCCGTCTCAAAAGAAAAATAAAAAATAAAAAATAAATAAATAAATAAATAAAGGGTTTGGAGGCCGGGCGTGGTGGCTCATGCCTGTAATCCCAGCACTTTGGGAGGCTGAGGCGGGTGGATCACGAGGTCAAGAGACTGAGACCATCCTGGTCAACATGGTGAAACCTCGTCTCTGCTAAAAATACAAAAATTATCCGGGTGTGGTGGCGCGTGCCTGTAATCCAGCTACTCGGGAGGCTGAGGCAGGAGAATCACTTGAACCTGGGAGGCGGGGTGTTGCAGTGAGCCGAGATCGCACCACTGCACTACAGCCTGGGCGACAAGAGCAAACTCTGTCTCAAAAAAAAAAAAGAAAAAGAAAAGAAAAATAAAGGGTTTGGAGAAGGTGATTTCCTTTTTGTTTTTTTTTTAATTTGTTTTTCTGAGACGGAGTCTCGCTCTGTCGCCCAGGCAGGAGTACAATGGCATGATCTCGGCTCACTGCAACTTCTGCCTCCCTGGTTCAGGCGAGTCTCCTGCCTCAGCCTCCTGAGTAGCTAGGATTACAGGCACTCACCACCACACCCAACTAATTTTTGTATTTTTAGCAGAGATGGGGTTTCACTATGTTAGCCAGGCTGGTCTGGAACTCCTGACCTCATGATCCACCCTCCCAAAGTGCTGGGATTACAGGCGTGAGCCACTGCAGCCGGCCTGTTGTTGTTGTTCTTAAATGAACACGTGAAAGGTTTTATTAACTCATTTTTTAACAGGGGAAACAGCGATGTTAAAACCATTCAAAGGAGTCCAAGAACTGTGTGCGCAGGCAACGGGGAAACTGGAAATGCGCTCACAAACTGACGCAAAACTGGGCCCAACGGCCACAAGGCACAGGTTGTTTTCCACTGGGCAAAGTTCAGTGGCATTTCTTTCTTTCTTTCTTCCTTTTTTTTGAGATGGAGTCTCCCTCTGTCACCCAGGCTAGAGTGCAGTGGCGCAATCTCGGCTCACTGCAACCTCCACCTCCTGGGTTCAAGTGATTCTCCTGCTTCAGCCTCCAAAGCAGATGGGGCTATAGGCATGCACCATCATGCCCGGATAATTTTTGTATTTTTAGCAGAGATGGGGTTTCACTATGTTGGCCAGGCTGGTCTTGAACTCCTGACCTTGTGATCCGCACCCCCCCCCGCCCCCCGCCTCTCAAAGTGCTGGGATCACAGGCGTGAGCCACTCTGCCGGCCGCAAAGGATTCTTTAACATAAAAGGGCAGGACTCATGAGACTGACCTGACCATTACATGGTGCAGCGAGAGTTCAATTCAACTAAGCCTCCTTATGCTTCTCTGGCTAATTTAGGGCCATGCAGTATCAAACAGCAATGAGGGCACAAAAGCAGCTTCTCCCTGGCTATCTTCAGAAGCAATCTTAGATTGCCCTTGAACACCATCAACAATCTGCTATTCGGAGGGCTGGAAACTAAGCCTAAGAAACCACCAGGCTTCGGCCGGGCACGCTGGCTCACGCCTGTAATCCCAGCACTTTGGGAGGCCAGGGCAGGCAGATCACCTGAGCCCAGGAGTTCAAGACCAGCCTAGGCAATCTGGCGAAACCGTCTCTATAATATATACGAAAACTAGCCGGGCATGGTGGCATGTGCCTGTAGTCCCAGCTACTGGGGAAGGATTGCTTGAGCCCGGGAGGTGGAGGTTACAGCGAGCTGAGATCACGCCACTGCACTCCAGCCTGGGCAATAGAGCCTGACCCTGTCTCAAAAAAAAAAAAAAAAAAAAAAGCCCGGGCATGGTGGCTCATGCCTGTAATCCCGGCACTTTGGGAGGCTGAGGCGGGCAGATCACAAGGAGGTCAGGAGATCCAGACCATCCTGGCTAACATGGTGAAACCCTGTCTCTACTAAAAATACAAAAAAAATTAGCTGGGCACAGTGGTGGGCACCTGTAATCCCAGCTACTCGGGAGGCTGAGGCAGGAGAATGGCGTGAACCCAGGAGGCGAAGCATGCGGTGAGCCGAGATTGCGCCACTGCACTCCAGCCTGGGTGACAGAGCGAGACTCCATCTCAAAAAAAAGAAAAAAGAAAAAAAAGAAAGCAATTCCAGCAGGTTTCTCCTGTAGTGCCTGGGTGAGTGAAGCCCACCCAAAGGTGAGGCGAGGGTGTGTTCTCAGAGCTCGCAACAGCAAGGGACTCGGCCACTGTCACTCGCATTTGCCTGGCAGAGGCTCCAAGGGAAGCTACCTATCAATCCGTTAGGTGCACCTATGGCTTCTCTACTTGGTCTCAAGTTGGATGAAGCAGAGACAAAACTTCAGGAAGCTGCCAGTCAATCAAGCCCTGGCCATGTGGGGCTGACAGCACAGACTCTAGTTACGGCATGGCTTCCCGGATGGTTGCTAGCGACAGCATCTGGCTCCACAAGCTGGCCTGTGGCCTCCTGGGGGTCCTTGAAGGTAATGGGGTCCAGTCATGTCTGTTTGTACATTCAGTCTCTTATCTCTTTTATTCAGGTCCCTCAAAGAGCTTAAGTTCCCCAGCTGCTGGCAAGTGACCTTCCTGCCACGCTGTGAGCTGGGGCCGAGCCACTCTTCCCAGGAGGCCGAGAGCTCGCAGGCTCTGGCTTCACGGTGGCCTCAGTTCCTCTAGAAGTGGCTGGTCAGCATCCTTTACAAATACGGCATTCCAGGGAAGGCCCTGGCTGCACTAGGAACTTATCCAGTTACATTTTAGTTTGAGAAAAGGCACAGATGCCAGTCCCTCAAAAAATTAAACCTAGAACTACCATTTGACCTAGAATTCGGCTTTTGGGTATTATGCTGAAGAACTGAAAAGTAGGGCCTGGAACACACATTTGCACACCCATGCTCACAGCAGACAAAGGACAAAATAGTCCAGATGTCTAACAGATGAGTGGAAAAATAAAACATGGGGTGACATACAATGGACACACGCTACAACACAGATGAACTTGAAGACATTATGCTGGGTGAACTAGGCCAGTCATGAAAGGACAAATACATGTGGTTCTATCTCCAAGGGGTGCCCAGAGTAGTCAACTTCACAAAGGCACCTGCCAAGGGCTGGGGTGGCAAGTTAGTGTTTAATGCTACCATTTCTGGTTTGAAAGGTGAAAAAGTTCTGGAGATGATTGGTGGTAATGGTTGCACGACAATGAGACTGTACTGAATGCCACTGAACTGTCGCTTAAAAATGCTTACAATGGGAAATCTTATGCTATATCTATTTTACCACAATAAAAAATATACACTTAACAAAGAGCCAAGTGGGCTGGGCACGGTGGCTCATGCCTTTAATCCTAGCACTTTGGGAGGACAAGGTGGGCAGATCACAAGGTCAAGTGATTGAGACCAGCCTGGCCAACATGGTGAAACCCTGTCTCTACTAAAAATACAAAAATTAGCTGGGTGTGGTGGTGCACGCCTGTAGTCCCAGCTACTCAGGAGGTTGAAGCAGGAGAATCGCTTGAACCCGGGAGGCGGAGGTTGCAGTGAGCCGAGATCGCGCCACTACACTCAAGCCTGGCGACAGAACAAGAACCAGGTGTGGGCTGGGCATGGTGGCTCACACCTGTAATCCTAGCATTTTGGGAGGCCAAGGCAGGTGGATCACTTGAGGTCAGGTGTTCAAGATCAGCCTGGCCAACATGGAGAAAACCCCATCCCTACTAAAAATACAAAAATTAGCCGGGCGTGGTGGCGGGCACCTGTAATCCCAGCTACTCGGGAGGCTGAGGCAGGAGAATTGCTTCAACCCAGGAGGCGGAGGTTGCAGTGAGCTGAGATCATGCCACTGCACTCCAGCCTGGGTGACAGAGTGAGACCCCGTCTCAAAACAAACAAACAAAAAACAGAGCCAGGTGTAGTGGTGTGCACCTGTAATCTCAGCTCCTCGGAAGGCTGTGGTGGGAGGACTGCTTGAAAGCCCGGGAGCTCAAGCACAGTGAGGCCCCATCTCTAAAAATTATTATTATTATTAAAGCTTAAAATTTTTTAAATTTCAAATTTCAATTTTAAAAAGGACAGATTCTTACTGAACCTATGCAAATAACTATATCACCACAAAAAATAAGGAGACAGTGAGAATGGCGGTTCACTGAGAAAGTGATATCATTTAAAAATGTTTCGGCCGGGCGAGGTGGTTCACGCCTGTAATCCCAGCACTTTGGGAGGCTGAGGCGGGTGGATCACAATGTCAGGAGATTGAGACCATCCTGGCTAACCCTAAGTCTCTACTAAAAATACAAAACATTAGCCGGGCGTGGTAGCGGGCGCCTGTAGTCCCAGCTACTCAGGAGGCTGAGGCAGGAGAATGGCGTGAACCCAGAAGGCAGAGCTTGCAGTGAGCCGAGATCGCACCACTGCACTCCAGCCTGGGTGACAGAGTGAGACTCCGTCTCCAAAAAGAAAAAAAAAAAAGTTTCATATCTGGCCGGGCACAGTGACTCATGCCTATACTCCCAGCACTTTGGGAGGCTGATGAGGGCTGATGGGAGGCGTTCAAGACCAGCGTGGCCAACATCTCTACTCTACATCCCAGCTCTACTAAAAACACAAAAAATGAGCCGGGTGAGGTGATAGGCAACTGTAGTCCCAGCTACTCGGGAGGCTGAGGAAGGAGAATTGCTTGAACCCAGGAGGTGAAGGTTGCAGTGAGCTGAGATTGCTCCACTGCACTCCAGCCTGGGTAACAGAGCAAGGCTCTGTCTCAAAAAAAAAAAAAAGTTTCATATCCATCTACCGCAGCAGAGCCTACTAAATCATTACAGATTACAGACACTAAGAATGAGAAAGCATTTTCCCTTATATCTAGAAAACAGAAATGAACACGTCAGCTATATTCCAAGCAAACCACCACAATTCAGTTCCCTCAGCAGCCCACCGCATCCTGCAGGACTCGGAGCCAGCTTCCACCCTCACGAAGCCCTGGCCCGGCGCGCTGGGTTGGTCTGAGAGCCATTGAGATAACGTCAGTGCAGAAGCCTGGGCCCAGAGGCTCTAATAGTCACTGGTGAAAGCACCAGGCAATCCTTTCCCACGTGGGGAACATCAGCACGAGAAGAGTCAAAGTCTCTTTTCATAACGATTCTCTAACGCATCTGGCCAGATGCGTTATTCAGATATTTTCTGAATGAAAATATCCTACACAGAGCAAGGGAGGGCACTGACAAACACGGGGCCTCCCGCCAAGCCCAGAACTTCTGAAATATTTCCATGAATAACATTTACACATACACACTGAACCGAGCCATGGGCAGCGTCCCTCGTGATTTGACAACCACTCTTCCCGTGCGGGTCTTACAAGATAACGCTTAAAACAAACCTCATTATGTCTGTAGTATTTTTCTTTTTATAAGGTGAATGATCACATCTTTATGGTTCTCCAGGGGCACTCAGAGTCTCAGGGACAGTCTTAGAGGCAATCTGGACAGTTGTTTAAGGCAGGCTCGCGGGTGTCTGAGAGGGAAGACTTGATTATCCATTAACAAAACAAACCTGATCTTTCACAAGTGATGAACCTTTGTTCTTTGTTTTTTCCCCTTAAATAAGCACAAACATAATAAAGTCAACATAAAGCATCAAAGATGATTCTGCTATACAGAACCTCTGCCATCCAGGTGCATTACACAGAGAGGAAAGAATAATCTTTCACTTTTTTTTTTCTTTTGAGATGGAGTCTCGCTCTGTCGCCCAGGCTGCAGTGCAGTGGTGCGATCTTGGCTCACTGCAAGCTCTTCCTCCTGGGTTCACGCCATTCTCCTGCCTCAGCCTCCTGAGTAGCTGGGACTACAGGCACCCGCCACCACGCCTGGCTAATTTTTTGTATTTTTAGTGGAGATGGGGTTTCACCGTGTTAGCCAGGATGGTCTCGATCTCCTGACATCGTGATCCACCCGCCTCGGCCTCCCAAAGTGCTGGGATTACAGGCGTGAGCCACCGCACCTGGCCATAATCTTTCACTTTGAAGGCAAAGGCATTAATGAGTAAACAAAGAAGGCAAGACCATCAAGGCCAGCAAACTGCTAAAATTGTGACATAATTCATTGCTGCTTTTCAGACTCAGGTACCATGATGATAAAAGGCACATACCTAGCTTTGCCCTTCACTATGTTTTTTGTCATTTTTACCACGTTTTGGAAAACACTGGTAAATCGCTTTAGGAGAGAGTGTGGACCAGGATATCGTAGGGTGCCTGAGGCCCATTTCAGAGAATCTGTGAGGTTGAAAAGCTTCCATAACACAGTTTCTTCTGTCATTCTCTCATGAGGGTACAGTGGACTTTCCCAGGGGCTGAGCGAAAGAGATACTGCAAAAACCGAGAATCCAGGTATCCTCTATTCAGTCAGACACCTAGGAGATCTGCAGAAACACTGACGCAATGCTGTTCTCAATAGAAATGTTTTGTTTTAGGCCGGGTGCGGTGGCTCACGCTTGTAATCCCAGCACTTTGGGAGGCCGAGGCGGGCGGATCACGAGGTCAGGAGGTCGAGACCACGGTGAAACCCCGTCTCTACTAAAAAATACAAAAAAAATTAGCCGGGCGTGGTGGCGGGCGCCTGTAGTCCCAGCTACTCGGAGAGGCTGAGGCAGGAGAATGGTGTGAACCCAGGAGGCGGAGCTTGCAGTGAGCCGAGATTGCGCCACTGCACTCCAGCCTGGGTGACAGAGCAAGACTCCGTCTCAAAAAAAAACAAATAAATCAAAACTATTGGGGGTTGCTTTGATCCTGAGACAGTCTGAGTCTGCTTCAAACCCATGGGGAATGGAACTTTCATCCCCAGCCTGCAGAGAGAAATAAGCAGTAGCATCCCTGTCTCAGAATTCCCTAATCCAATGCTCCGGAATCTGAAATGGCCTCCCTCTGTGAATGCAAGACACAGAAAATCCCAAGTGCCTTCCCTAACAACATCCTAAGTAAGTCTGGACTAGTAAGATTCCAACATTCATGAAAACACTGTCAACATCCGAACTAGCAGCTTTGATGAGGGGTGGGGGATAGAGAATTTGCCAAGTCAGTAAGTACTCCCAGTCTCGGAGACAGCTCAGTGAGGACCAAAGCCTGTGTGTCCAGCTCAAGACATCCTCGACAGAGGACCTGAGACATCCTCCACAGAGCACCCGAGACATCCTCCACAGAGGACCCGAGACATCCTCCACAGAGCACCCAACACATCCTCCACAGAGGACCCGAGACAGCCTCCACAGAGCACCCAACACATCCTCCACAGAGGACCCGAGACATCCTCCACAGAGGACCCAACACATCCTCCACAGAGGACCCAACACATCCTCCACAGAGGACCCAACACATCCTCCACAGAGGACCCGAGACATCCTCCACAGAGCACCCAACACATCCTCCACAGAGGACCCGAGACATCCTCCACAGAGCACCCAACACATCCTCCACAGAGGACCCAACACATCCTCCACAGAGGACCCGAGACATCCTCCACAGAGCACCCAACACATCCTCCACAGAGGACCCGAGACATCCTCCACAGAGGACCCGAGACATCCTCCACAGAGCACCCAACACATCCTCCACAGAGGACCCGAGACATCCTCCACAGAGGACCCAACACATCCTCCACAGAGGACCCAACACATCCTCCACAGAGGACCCGAGACATCCTCCACAGAGCACCCAACACATCCTCCACAGAGGACCCAACACATCCTCCACAGAGGACCCGAGACATCCTCCACAGAGCACCCAACACATCCTCCACAGAGGACCTGAGACATCCTCCACAGAGGACCCGAGACATCCTTCACAGAGCACCCAACACATCCTCCACAGAGGACCCGAGACATCCTCCACAGAGGACCCAACACATCCTCCACAGAGGACCCAACACATCCTCCACAGAGGACCCTGCAGTATTCTATTAACTTTGACTTACAATGCTTCACAACAACACCCCTCTGAGGTAGGTCAGTATGATTACCCCCATTTGACAGATGGGGAACTGAGGCATTGAAAGAAGTGACTTGCCAAGGTCATGACTGCACGCCAAGATACGGCCTCTTTTTAGAGCTGAAAAAAACCTAGGTATACCTAGTAACCAATGTTTTACTATTCTGTCTTACCGAGTAAGTATGTCGATATCCAAAGAATACCTACTCAACTCCGTTTAATATCAGTCCAAGGTTTTGTTACCTAAGCTTTATCTTGGTACAGTACACTGTCAGAATAATGAACACATTTATTTGAACACAAACTTATATTTGTCATAATCTTAAACATTATGTAAGAGTAATATTAGCTGATTTGATAAGTAAACCCATAGAAGTTTAGGGGAGGAAGCCAAGTAGAATAAAAGGTACACCTGTATTATAGCTAATACTGATAAACCAAAGAAAAAGGGGGAGGGATAGCATTAGGAGATACACCTAATGTTAAATGACGAGTTAATGGGTGCAGCACACCAACATGGCACATGTATACATATGTAACAAACCTGCACGTTGTGCACATGTACCCTAAAACTTAAAGTATAATAATAAAAAAAAAACCTGAAGAAAAGACATAGCTTTTTCAAACCCAAATTATTAGTCTCATTTGCCAAAGATTTACATCAATTATGTGAACTTAGATGATTATTGTTATTATTATTATTGGAGACAGGGTCTGGCTCTGTTCCGCAGGCTGGATTGCAGTCACAGCTCACTACAGCCTCAACCTCCCGGGCTCAGGTGATCCTCCCACCTCAGCCTCCAGAGCTGGGACTACAGGCACAACCACCATGCCCGGCTAATCTTTTATTTTTTGTAGAGTCAAGGTCTTGCCATGTTGCCCAGGCTAGTAACGAGCTCCTGGACTCAAGACATCCTCCTGCCTCAGCCTCCCAAATTGCTAGGATTACAGGTGTGAGCCACGGCACCTGGCCTGAACTTAATATTCTTAAAATATTCCAGTTTGTTTCTGTAAGAAGTATTTCTTTTCTTTTCTTTTTTTTTTTTTTTGAGATGGAGTCTCACTTTGTCGCCCAGGCTGGAGTGCAGTGGCGCGATCTCAGCTCACTGCAAGCTCCACCTCCCAAGTTCAAGCGATTCTCCTGCCTCAGCCTCCCGAGTAGCTGGAATTACAGGCATGCGCCACTATGCCCGGCTAATTTTATATTTTTAGTAGAGAGGGGGTTTCTCCATGTTGGCCTGGCTAGTCTCAAACTCCCGACCTCAGGTGATCGACC
The DNA here is from genome assembly GCF_006542625.1 of Nomascus leucogenys. Taxonomy (NCBI): domain Eukaryota; kingdom Metazoa; phylum Chordata; class Mammalia; order Primates; family Hylobatidae; genus Nomascus; species Nomascus leucogenys. The sequence goes on from NC_044387.1 coordinate 44,800,950, forward strand.
CGCCTCGGCCTCCCAAAGTGCTGGGATCACAGGCGTGAGCCACTTCGCGCCTGGCCTTGTTTGTTTGTTTGTTTTTTGAGACGGAGTCTCACTCTGTCACCCAGGCTGGAGTGCAATGGTGTGATCTCTGCTCACTGCAACCTCCTCAGCCTGGGTTCATGCCATTCTCCTGCCTCAGCCTCCCAAGTAGTTGGGAGTATAGCGTCCGCCACCACGCCTGGCTAATTTTTTTGTATTTTTTAGTGGACACGGGGTTTCACCGTGTTAACCAGGATGGTCTCGATCTCCTGACCTCGTGATCCGCCCGCCTCAGCCTCCCAAAGTGCTGGGATTACAGGCGTGAGCCACCATGCCCGGCCAAGAATTTCTTTTTAAATTTAAAGTCTAGTGCATTAAAATTATTAGAAGTACAGCCAGGCACGGTGGCTCACACCTGTAATCCCAGCACTCTGGGAGGCCAAGGCAGGAAGATCATCTGAGATCAGGAGTTCAAGACCAGCCTGGCCAACATGGTGAAACCCTGTCTCTATTAAAAATACAAAAATTAGCCAGGCATGGTGGCACACACCTGTAATCCCAGCTACTTGGGAGGCTGAGGCAGGAGAATTGCTTGCACTCCAGCCTGGATGACAGGGCAAGACTCCGTCTCAAAAAAAAAATTATAATAGGCCAGGCGCGGTGGCTCACGCCTGTAATCCCAGCACTTTGGGAGGCCGAGACGGGCCAGATTACAAGGTCAGGAGATCGAGACCATCCTGGCTAACATGGTGAAACCCCATCTCTACTAAAAATACAAAAAAATTAGCCGGGCATGGTGGCGGGTGCCTGTAATCCCAGCTACTCTGGAGGCTAAGGCAGGAGAATCTCGAACCCGGGAGGCAGAGGTTGCAGTGAGCCGAGATCGCGCCACTGCACTCCAGCCTGTGTGACAGAGTAAGACTCCATCTCAAAAAAAAAAAAAAAAAAAGATAATAAATAAACAAATAAGTTATTAGAAGTACGATTTTCTTATGTTCTGGAAATCTTAGAAATATTTACTTATATAAGCTAATCACGAACCAATCAGAATAGAGTTTCTCCAATTCAAGACACTTCGTGACTTTACCCAATGACTCAAAAAAAGTTTTCAACATTCACTTAGTGAGAGGCAAAGGCCCTTCTGAATTATAACTTCAGCCCCAGGGCAAGAGTAAACACAGAAACTGGAAAACTCCCTGGACCAGGTGTCAAAGAGTTGTTCTTCCTGGTGGACACAAAATTCTGGATTGAATTGAGCTCAAAAGAGGGTAAGGACACAGAGAACGAAGCCCAATCATCCAGATTCTCCGTATCTGACCACAGAGAACTGATCTCTGTCATCCGCCTACAAAGATGAGCAAAACAATACGACCACAAACCAATGCTCAATCACCGATGCCACCAGGCCATGGGTAAGCCAGAAACCAACAGAACACAGAGTCAGGGGCGGGGGAAACAGAGACACGGAGAGAAAACAGAGAAACAGGGTCCGTGAAGTGAAAAGTTCCACTGCTACTTGAATTTGCCTCTGGTAGCCAAGAAAAGGCCAGCACTTTGGGAGGCTGAGGCAGGAGGATCACTTGAGCCCAGGAGTTTGAGGCAAACCTGGGCAACACAATGAGACCCTGTCTCTACAAAAAATACAAAATAAAAAATGAATGAAACATTGACACCTGCTGTAACATGAGTTACAGCAGTTAACATGAGTTGAAAATATGCTACACGAAAGAAGTCAGTCACAAAAGACCACGTAGTGTATGATTCCATTAGTATGAAATGTCCTAAACGTGCAAATCCATAGACAGAAAGATTACGGCTGCCAGGGCTGCGGAGGAGCCGCCAGTATATCTGGAGCTTCTCTTTGGGGTACTGAAATGTTCTGCCCGTAGGTGGTGGTGATGGTCGCACACTGTGAACATACTAAGCCACTGAACTGCACACTTTAAATGGGTGAATTTTATGGCATGGGCAGTACGTCTCAATCAAATGGTTTTTGAAAAGGCAGCCAGCAGGAGGGGGCATGAGGAGGCAAGAGCCTCTTCAGGTGACTGGGCCCCCTCCCAGAGGTCAGAGGCTCCACCACAGGCCCCGGAAGTCAGTGGACCCCGATGCTCCAGGCCTCCGTGACCCGGGAGTCCTGCCTCCCTCCCCTGCCCAGGCCCTGGGCTTCTGGGTGGGGCATGGTGGCTGGCAGGGGAAGGCAGGTGTCCCTCAGCTACTTCAGAATCCCTGGTGAGCCTATCTGCTTCTGGTCCGCCCCTCCCTGAACTCTCTGTAGACTCTGTCATAAAGAACAAGGCTGGGCCGGCGGTGGCTCACGCCTGTAATCCCAGCACTTTGGGAGGCCGAGGTGGGCGGATCATGAGGTCAGGAGATCGAGACCATCCTGGCTAACAGGGTGAAACCCCTGTTTTTGTATTTTGTAAAAATACAAAAAATTAGCCGGGCGTGGTGGCGGGCGCCTGTAGTCCCAGCTACTCAGGAGGCTGAGGCAGGAGAATGGCGTGACCCCGGGAGGCGAAGCTTGCAGTGAGCAGAGATCGCGCCACTGCACTCCAGCCTGGGCGACAGAGTGAGACTCGTCTCAAAAATAAATAAATAAAGAAATAATAACTAACTAACTAAATAAAGAACAAGGGTGTCACCACATCCCAGGCAGAGTCCAAGTCAGGGCAGAGCCTCGCAGAGCACAGCAGGGCCTGTGCCGTGCCAACGCCGTGCCTCCGCCTGGGAGAAATGCCACCCAGCCCCTGGCAGAAACGACTCACTCTCCTATGGAGGGGCTGATGACCCAGGAGCGGCTGGCTGCTGGCGTGAGTACACGGGTGACCCTTCCACAAAGGCCCCTAGCTGGGCTCCCTGCTCAATTGGCCAGGTTTGGAGCTGGATGTCTGCAGGGGTCCTCAGGGATGCCTGGAGGGAGAAACAAGGCTTTTGGGGAAATGGTGACACCTGGGGCCAGAGTTCTCACAGTCAGGCCCCATCTCTCCCTGCCTGGATTTCAGGGGAAGTGGGGCTTGGGTAAATAGGAACGGAGGTGACCATCGGGCCAGAAGGGTGTGTGGGCCACAGAGAAGCACTCTGAGGCTGTGCTGTCATCCAGAGTGCCACCCTGCCTTTCCAGGGCACAGCAAGGAAGTGCCTGCTGGAAGGATCCTGGGGACAGTTGTTAAGGCAATTTTTTCTTCTCATAGCGTGCCTGCCTCCGTTCCGGGGCCAGGACGGTGCCTTACTGACTCCACACACAGAGGCCGCTGGGTCCAGGAGGCAGCCATCCCAAACGCAGTGACCTCCAGCACCCAAAGCTCAGAGTTCCCAGCTGAACCCAGGAGGCACCCACCTTCCTGTCTCTAGGGAGATGCCAGCTGGTGCAGGAGCCACTCCCAGTCCCAAGGCCAGGCCTGGTCACGTGGTGCCCTGCCAGGCTGGGGGGGTGGTGCACTTGCCCTCTGGCCTCCGGTGCCCTCAGGCTGGGGTGGGGACAGCAGGAGAACAGGACAGGAGTGGCAACCCAGGACCAGGGAAGGGAGTAGGCAGGGGTGGCATATGGGGGTGGAAAGAAAGGCGCCAGTGGCACGAAGGCCCCTGGGAGGCAGCAGCGCGTCCCTCCTGGGGGTAAGTCCAGGAGAGTGGCCATCCCTGAGGAGCCGAACGGAGGCAGGCACGCTATGACAGTGCGTGCTCACTGTCACAGGACCGGAGCTCCTCAGGGATGGCCACTTTCCTGGACTTACCCCCAGGAGGGACGCGCTGCTGCCTCCCAGGGGCCTTCGTGCCACTGGCGCCTTTCTTTCCACCCCCATATGCCACCCCTGCCTACTCCCTTCCCTGGTCCTGGGTTGCCACTCCTGTCCTGTTCTCCTGCTGTCCCCACCCCAGCCCTGACCCCAGATGGCTCTCCCTAGAAAAACACCGGAACCCCAGAGAAGCTCAATCCCCCAAGTCCATCTGCATTTTAAGAAGCCCTCATGCACTCCCAGCCCAGAGAGGGAAGCTGTAAAGGTGGACTGGTCATGTCGGGCTTTCAACCTGCAATGTGATCTCACCTTCCCCATCTGTAAAAGGGACACTCCCTGCCTTGTGGGATCACATGCAGTATCAGAAAAAGCACCTGACATGTGACATCCACTTACAGAGGGTTTTCCCTTCTCTTTGGTTTTGGGCGAGGATGGGAGAGGCCCAAGCAGGAGCTCCTGGAACACCGCCCATCCCGGACCCAGGGTTGTAGTCACCTGAACACTCACCCAGACACAGGGGAACTTCACAGAATGAATGTGAGGAATAAAATGAGACATTCAGTTACACAAATTAAACCAAACACAGATGCAGAGGTGCCCCATAACAGAAATAGAGCAACTACTGCCAGCCTTGGATGAAAGCTCTTGGCCAAGGGCCATGACAGCGGCGGGGAGGTTCAGCAGCTGCCCCCAACCACACAGGGCATTTGGAACCGCCAAGCCCAGCCTGTCCCACCAGGCCACAGCACACATTTTCCTTCCTCTGAAGAAAGGGGGTTTGTTAAGCCAGCGAGGAGGGAAGCCAAGGACTGCCCCCAGCGCCAGCATGGCTGTGAGCATAGAAGCGGGCTGAGCCACAGGCTGGGGGATCCCATGCAGACCAGGCAAAGCCCAGGCAGGATGCTCTGCAGAAAGCTCCCTGGTGATCCGGACCCAGAGCCAGACTGAGCTGCAGCCCCAGAAGACAGGTATCTCCTCCCCTGGGGCCACAGCAGCCACAGAGGCCACCCACGGCTTCCACTAGGACAGTGTGTCTTTCCCGTTACTCTACGTGCCTAAAAGTGACCAGCCCCCTTTCAGGTCTGGTCTATGATCCAGATGGTGGTCTTCCCCCCACCCTTTTTTTTTTTGAGACGGAGTCTCGCTCTGTCACCAAGGCTGGAATGCAGTGGCGCGATCTCGGCTCACTGCAAGCTCCGCCTCCCAGGTTCACGCCATTCTACTGCCTCAGCCTCCCGAGTAGCGGGGACTACAGGCGCCCACCACCACACGCAGCTAATTTTTTTTGTATTTTTAGTAGAGACGGGGTTTCACCGTGTTAGCCAGGACGGTCTTGATCTCCTGACCTCATGATCCACCCACCTTGGCCTCCCAAAGTGCTGGGATTACAGGCATGAGCCACCGCGCCCAGCTGGTCTTTCCCCTTTAAGACCCCACTTCCCACGCCCGCCCTGGCCAAGCTGATAGGATTCAAGGAGTGCGGCAGTGCAATCACAGCTCACTACAGCCTCGAACTCCCGGGCTCAAGCAATCCTCCCGTCTCAGCCTCCCAAAGCCACTTCCTCCTTTTCTTAGTTGCTGGCTTCTTCTACAGAAAAGGATCCCGAAAACAAACATCTAAAATGCCAACCAAGAATTCAATCTGCAAGGCAGCAGCACCTCCAGAAATAGCTGCTTTGTGGCCCGTTTGCCGTTTATGCGAAACTTCCCCATTTTGGACCAACGCAAGCAGAAAGAGAAAAGGAGGAAGATAAAGGAAAAGACGTAGGCTGTGTTGGGGCTGGATGGGGCTGTAGCAACCTGCCAGCAGTGGCTCTTGGGGAAAACCCCACTGCAAGGGTTCTGAACCCCTGCCACAGAAGCTTCCCCTTTCCCACACACGTCACTCGCTGCCTTGGAATCTGGGCTGCCTCCCTCCCGGGGGCTCACAGGGGAGCGAGGCCACAGAAAGGCTCCTTACCCGCAGTGGCCTAACAGGTGTGACATGTGGAGGGGGAGTCTGGGCAGTGTGCCTGATGCTCGGAGCCGAGACCCTGGAGTCCAACTCCCTCGGGTGTGACCTCGGACAAGTTACTTAGCCTCTCCTTGCCTCAGTTTCACCATCTGGAGAATGGGGATGCTACCCTCGTCTGACCACTGTGATGTCCAAATGAGCCAGTCAGCACACATCAAGTGCTCCGTGAGCGTCCGGCACACAGGTGCTTGTCTCTGCCCTGTGCTTCAGCTCCATCAGTGTCTTCTTCAGACCTGTCACTGGCTTGGGGCAAGGATATATGTGGCCGCTGAAGGCGGTCCGCCAGGTATGGCAGCCGTGGAGCTGCTAATTAGGCCCTGTGAGTGGGAGGCCCTGGTGGGGTGGGCAGGGGCAGACGCCCAGCTGCTCTCGGGGACACTCCAGGCCTGCGCTGCCCTCCACAGCCCCAGCCGGAGAGTGGTGACCAGATGTCAACTACAGGAAGCATTTCCAGAGGCCACAGCTCTACAGGGAGGTCTCTCATGGGCTGACAGCCAGAGCCAGCGCTCCGGGTCCCCTGAAACAACAGGCACAGTCCTCGGTCATGTCGAGGACCTGCTCAGCCCCTCCACTTGGCACCAGAGAGAGGATGACTCACGGCCCTTCTGCCTGGAAGGCAGGCTCCGGGGTCAAATGTCCATCCACCTCCATCACCCTCATCCATCCTTGTCAGTCCAGGGGCCTGGACACTGCTGGGGCTCCTGGGCAGGCAGTTCCCCCTTGCAAATGAGTGGGACCCTCAGCTCCTTCGATCAGCATCCTCACGTCAGCTGAGCCTGTGAGCATCCCTAAGCAAGGCCTCTGAGCTGGGCATGCGACACCTCTTCCCACCCAGGCACCCTCCCCCTAGAATCCCCCATACCACCCTGGGGGCACGCCCCGCGTCCCTCTCTGGCAAGCTCCTGCACAACCCTGAAACCACCTGATAGCCACCATCTATCCTGCCCAACCTCCTCAGAAGCACTAACAGCACCTCGCCCCAGCCACGGCAGGTCTCTGCACCCCTCATCTCAGTCACCACTCTCACATCTCATGAACAGAGACACTAGCTGCCTCCTCATGCTCCGTGTGCCCGTCCTGGGAGATCCCTGCCTTTAAGCCCCAGCCACGAACTGCTGACCCCACATTTCCTCTTCCCTCCCTGGGCAAGAGGGGCAGAAGGGGCAGGGACACACACCCCAGGCCACAGGCAGAGGCTTGGCCAGGGTCCTCCTCCCAACAGTGCCTCCCTGGAGCTCTGTCTACCTCAACTCCTGATGCCAGAGGATCCCTCTGCGCTCCCCACGCCCTTAAGACCCCAGCTCAGGGAATCTGGTCTCAGTCATCACTCCCAGGGGACTGCAGGGCCCCAGGACCGCACACATTCAGGCCCAGGAGAGCTCTCCCCATCTCAGAGCCTCCTGCGGGTGGAGATGGAATGTGGAAAAACCACATCCTCTGCAGCTCCCCCACAGTGAGAACGAGGACTGAGGGTGTGGATAAGGCTCCAGGAAAGGGATGCAAGCCTGGGAAGGTGGAAGAGTTCTGGGTGGGTCCATCTGCTCCTCACCTGCCCCGACCCTGCCTGCAGGTGAAGGCCGGTCCGGCCCCAGAAGGCCCAGCCCCCAGCCCACTTACAGAGTCCGCACTGTGCTCCTCCAGCCGGCCCCTCGCTGCCCACCAGAGCCATCATGTGACCCCAGCACCGGCTGCACATTCGTATTTGTTGAATGAATGAATGAACCCTTGCCAGCCCAGCAACTTGGTGGCTGAGGGCTTCAGGGCTCTCCCAGGGTCCCCTGGGGTCATTCAGCCACTCAACAGTTTCCCAGCGGCAGCAGCAGCAGCAGCAGCAGCAGCAAAGAGGATCCGCACATCACTGCCAGTGCTCTAAGGAGCGGGCGAGCCCCCGGAGGCGGCCGCTCTGACCGCGCTTGGTCAGCCCTGAGCTCCGCTCGCGAGGAGCCGGCAGGTGTCTGCGGTGCTGGAAAGATCACGGTGTGGGCGGGGATTCCGATCCGCCGGCAAGGGTGGCCTGCACCCGGCCAGGCCCGCGGGTTTTCTCCTCTCCGGGGCTGGCTTCGGCCCCTCCCCCTCCCCGCGCCCCGCACCCCTCCCCTGAGTCCCCAGGCCACGTGGAGAGGACACAACAAAGCCTTCCCCGCCTCCGAGGCGGACCCGACCCTCAGCACCGACCTGCGGGCAGCGCCGAGGAGGGCGCCCGGGCGGAGGGGAGGCGGGAGAGGCACGGCCCGCAGGTCGGTGCTGAGGCCGGGGGCTCTGGACGCCCCGCCTCCCCTCCTCCGGCTCCCACCGCGGTGGGGCCCAGGGCGGGCGGCGGGCCCTGAGCTCCACGCCGGGGCAGGCGGACAGGCAGGGGTCCCGGGCTAGGGCTCAGCGCGTACCCCGGGAGGGGAGCGGGGGCACTCACCACCCTCCAGCCGCGGGGGCGCGGGCGCGTCCGGGCCGAGGCAGCGTCTCCCAGGCGCGCGGACACGGCCGACTACCCGCTTCCTCCTTATGGCGCCCCGCGCGCTTCCTCCTTCGGCCCCCCACGCCCGGGCCCGCCCCGGCCCGCCCCGGCCCGCCCCCGGCGCCTTGCGGGGACCCGGGGAGCCCGCGCCGGCGCGGGGCGGTGGAGCGGGGCGGGGGGCCGGCAGCGCAGTGAGAACCAGGGTTTCCACACTTACCCCTTACGCGACTGTTTCAGACAGTGTCGTCCAACTTTAAGTTGGCCACTTACTCCAGCGCCGCTGGGGTAATTCCTAATGATTCTCTAGGAAACATTCAGAATCCCCTGGCTGTTTCTGGAATAGTCTGGGGTGGTCATTCTCGGTCCTCACGGAACCAGGGGTTTGGAAAGTGGGTGAAGCCACATGGGTTGCAGGGAATCTGGCCCAGCCCCTCACCAGTCCCTGTGCTTGTTATTTATTCTTTAATTATTTGGATATCAACTCTGATTTAAAACATCAGTTTAACATATAGATAATGCTGGGACTACAGGCGCACACCACACCCAGCTAATTTCTTTTTCAGTTTTTAGTGGAGGTGGGGCGGGGGGTGGTGTCTCCACCTCTGGAGGTCTCAGGCTGGTCTCGAACTCCTGGGCTCCAGCGATGCTCCCACCTCGGCCTCCCAAAGTGCTGGAATGACAGGCCAATCCACGCATCCCCAGCTGCAGCTCTCACCGACAGTGCTGCTGCAGAGCCCTTTGTGGGCGTCTTCACTTCTCTTGAGTGTGATACCTAGGAGTGGAACTGCGAATCATAGGGCTGGATGAGCTTCATGGTATTAAAAACTGCCTGCTTTCCAAGGTGATGCACACCGTTCGGCACTCCCACCAGCCCTGTTGGAGCGTCCAGTTGCTCTGCACCCTCGCGTGGGCTCACTCCCTGAGCCCGCTGTGGCTCCTCCAGCCGCCCTCACTTCTACCCGGGCTCCCTAGACTTTTGCTTCTTTTATAAAAGGTCAGAGGATGTCACTCACGCTTTAACATCCTCTGAATAAAAGCCAAGTTCCTTTCAGTGGCCCGCAGAGTCCCACGTGACCTGCCCTGCACTATGCAAATCCTGCCCTGTCCCTGTTCCTCCTGGGCAGCCCCATGGCCTCTGGCTTTCCCCAGGCCTCACTTCATTTTCCTCCACAGCCAGCATCGCAGCATGACATACTACGGAGTCGTCTGTGTGTGTGTTGCCTGCCTCCCCTCTCAGAATGTAGCCTCCACGAGGACAGGGGCTTGTTTCCTGCATGCTCCTCACTCGGGCTGGACACTTTGGGGGGATAAGCAAATGGAAGATCCTGTGAACAGGGAAACCGTCAGATGGCATTAGGGGCTGGTGCCCTGCAGAGGACGAAAGGGAAACTTCATGGGCTGAGGCCAGGTCATCTGTGGGGTGGTGTTCAAATTCATGGCACAAAGTCAGCAGGCTCCCAGATGGGAAAAGAGAGGGATGTGCACCTGGCACAGGAAGCTGCAGGGGCCCCTCCCAGGGCAGGCGAGAGCTTGGACAGTGGGGCACAGTGGGCAAGAGGCCAGTGGGGTGGCCTGAAGGCAGGAGGCTCCAGCAGCCTGGGTGAGCAGTCGGATTTTATCCTAAGCACTGTGGGGGCCACTGGCCCTGTCATGCAGGGCAGGACCTGTACCAACTGGCCCCCATAGTCTCTGCCTCTCCCGTTGGCTTTTTGCAGGTCTCTCAAGTGCTTCTCACAGTCAGGGTCGAGCCTCCCCACCTCAATCCTTCCTGTCCTGATCTGCTGCCTCTGTGATGCTTTGGGCTTCAAAATCTGTCTGCAGTATTTGTAAAATGAGAGAGGGTGATGTTGCCTGCAAAACAACCACTTCAAAAAGAAAGGGGGGCGGGGTGCCAGAAAACAATTCAGGGGGTGAGGGACTGGGGGGCTATGGAAGGGCCCAGGGAAATTCCGGGGATGATGGGATTCTTCTATGTAGGGATTATGGTGGATACCACACAACTGTACACTTTCATGAGAACTCTGCACAAAGAATGGTGAGTTTTACTGTATGTAAAATTATACCTTAATTAACAAATGAAACAATATACACATACATGAGAGAATGATGACTTTACTTTTTTTGAAACAGGATCTAGCTCTGTCACCCATGCTGGAGTGCAGTGGTGCGATTACAGCTCACTGCAGCCTTGACCTCCCAGGCTCCAGTGATCCTCCTGCCTCAGCCTCCCAAGTATCTGGGACTACAGGCATGCACCACCATGCCTGGCTAATTTTTTTAAAATTTTTTTTAGACGGAATCTGGCTGTGTCACCCATGCTGGAGTGCAGTGGTGTGATTTCCGCTCACTGCAACCTCTGCCTCCCAGGTTCAAGTGATTCTCCAGCCTCAGCCTCCCAAGTAGCTGGGATTACAGGCACCCACCACCATGACTGGCTGGCTAATTTTTGTATTTTTAGTAGAGACAGGGTTTCACCATGTTGGCCAGGCTGCTGTCGAACTCCTGACCTCACGTGATCTGCCCGCCTTGGACTCCCAGAGTGCTGGAATTACAGGCATGAGCCACCGCACTCGGCCTCTTTTTTTTTTTTTTCTGTTGACACAGGGTCTTGCTGTGTTCCCCAGGCTGGTCTTGAACTCCTAGGCTCAAGTGAGCCTCCCATCTCGGCCTCCCAAAGTGCTGGAGTTACAGGCATGAACCACTGCACCCGGCCTGAATGTTGTTTTTGGCAATGAAAATGAAACACAAAATCCAGCAAGGTTTGACGGTGAAGGCGAGCTGGTGACCACATAGTCACATTCAGCCTTAGGTTCCGCTTTTTGCTGCAGTTTCTCACTGTCACTTCCTGCCACTGGGCTCCTCTTCCTGTGAAAACTCAGCCTCTCTTCCTCATTTGCCCCTTTGCAACAGAATGAGGCCGGCATTTTCTAAAGCGTCCTTGAGGAGTCCAGTTCCTAAAAGATTATTTCAAAGTCCACTGTTGTGGGCTGACTTGAGTGCTCTCAAAATTTGTAAGTTGAAGCCCTGACCCCGAGGACCTCAGAACGTGACTGTGCTTGGACACAGGGACTTTCCGGAGGTGATTAAGGTTAAGTGGGGTCACTGGATGGCCCTACTCCTATCTGACTGGTGTCCTGATGGGGACACGGACACCCGCACAGGAACGGACCGGGGAGAACACCACATTGTCTCCGCGCCAAGGAGAGAGGCGTCGGGGGGACCCAGCCCTGCCCAAGCATTTATCTCCACCTTCTGGCTCAGAATTGTGAGGAAACCAGCTTCTGTTGTGCAAGTCCCTGGTCTGTGGAGCTTGGCCATGGCGCCCCCAGAACTGCATCCCCACCTTCTGCTCTGAGCCACCCGTCCCCTCCGGAAGGGCTGAGCTTCTCTCCCTTTCACTGCCTGTGCTCTGGGAAACTTTCAGAATCCCCAGGCTGTTTCTGGAATAGTCTGGGGTGATCATTCTTGGTCCTCACGGAACTGGGGGTTTGGAAAGTGAGTGAAGCCACATGGGTTGCAAAGAATCTGGCCCAGCCCCTCACTAGTCCCTGTGCTTGTTATTTATTCTTTAATTCCTTGGATATCAACTCTGATTTAAAACATCAATTTAACATACAGATAATGCTGGGACTGCAGCTTCGCCAGGTGGCCTTCCCCTCCTGGCCTCGGAAGGCCTCACGCCCATCTTGTCCCCCCAAGGTCAAGCGAAAAGGGCAAAGTTATCCTTTTTTTTTTTTTTTTTTTCAAAATTCAAACCTTTCCCTCCTTCCCAGGTCTGGGGTCACTTGCGACCCTCCTCTCAGGCTGCTTCTGACAGGCCCAAGTCACAGCCAACTTCAGGGGAGCCGTGTTGGATCCCTCCAAACTCCTGGAATGATGTGACCTCTCCGCCGCTCGCCCTGGGCCTCCAGGCGAGACTCAGCCCAGGCCCTGGCTCACAGGGAAGCAGAGCCCAGGGCTGGCCTCCACCCGCTCAGACGCCCACACACAGGCCAGGGGAGGGCTTGGGGGCAGCTCTGCGAGGGTCCCTGTTTGCGCTGTGGGTGTCCAAGGCTGGGTGTGCAGAGCTGAGGTTGCCGCACACCTGAGGGACTCTCGCGTGAGGACGGCGCAGGGCTGGAAGCTGGACTGCGAAGGTGAACGAGACAGCGCTGCTGGCTCCCTCCGCGCCGCGGACTGGCTCCTATGCAGTCTGATGAGCAAGTGTGCTGTTGCTCGTGCACGTGTGTTTTAACTGAGATGTGAGCTGGCACGTTTTCTCCACCCAGCTCCATCTGCTGGGTCCCTCCACATTGCTGCACGTGTGGCTCCAGTGCCATGGGGTCCCCCACTGTGGGCAGCCCTGCATTTTGCCCGTCTGCTTCCCCAAACATGGAACCCCAGTGACCTCCAACTTGCAGCCATGACGAGCCACTCTCATTCATATCCTCAGACATGGCGCTCTGAGCCCAAATGAGGGTTTTAGAGAGATATCTGGGGACCGAACTGTAGGGACAGAGCTCCTGTCTAAGGTGGGCCTGTGGTGAGGTCTTCCCGGTGCTACACTTCCATCCCACAGCAGGGCTTGCAGGCCGCCCTTCTCCATCTCCACCAACACTGGGCAGGATCTAGCCTCCAAACCTTTGCCAGTCTAATAGTACAAAATGATAGCTTGGTGCTATTTTGGTTTTGCATTTCCATGGTGAACAATGAGTTTGAGAGTTTTTGTTCAAAAGTCCTTTGGGAGTTCGAGACCAGACCGGGCCACCAGGAGTTCAAGACCAGCCTGGGCAACTCAGTGAGATGTTCATCTCTACAAAAAATAAGAAAGATAAAAAATTAGCCAGGCATGGTGGTGTGTGCCTGTGGCCCAGCTCCTCAGGAGGCTGAGGTGGGAGGATGGCTTGCCCCCGGGAGGTGGAGGCTGCAGTGAGTTGTGATCGTGTCAGTGTACGCCAGCCTGGGCAACAGAGTGAGACCCTGTTTCTAAAATAAAAATAAAAAACAAAAAAGTCCTTTGGGTTTCCTCTCGGTATTACTCAGCACAGGACAAGGTGTCAGTTTCCATCCTCCAGCAAGCAGATGCTGAGACGAAGCTCGGTGGGAGGTGACACCCAAGAGGAACGGGCGGGATTGGACAGGGACAGCCTTCAGATCACAGTGTGGATGGGACCCCTGGGAGGGGAGAGAGGGAGGAAGAGAACTGGTTGGCTGTGAAGCGGATCTGATAGGGCCCTGCTGCCACACCAACAGCAGCTTGGGGCCAAGGATGCTGTTGCAGGAGCAAGGGACAGACCCCCATACCACTGGCTCAGTGCCTGCAGCACGTGGCCTCTGTGGCTGCAGCCCGAGGCTGTCGGCTGAGGCACTCCACGCACCTGGAGAGCACGTTCTCTGTGGAAGGAGACTGCAGCATTCCCACCGCTCCAAAGCAGTAGTAGCGGCACCTGGAGAAAGAAGAAGTCCACCACCTTCTTGATGGCGGACTCTTTCTGCAGGCTCGCTGCAGTAACAGACTGGGAGCTCTGGACCTGGTGTATTGCTAGCTCAGTCTGACGGGGTCCCAGCTTTCCTCTGAGGTTCTCCTCCCAAGAGTGCCGAGATTGATGCCGTCCCATCCAGCGTCTCCGCAGTCATCAGCTCTTCACATCCCTGGGTGAAGATGGGGAGGCAGTGTGCGGAGCTTACTCCCAATTGACTTGGAACGGAAGCCAGGACAGAGAACTCTACAAGGGACACTGGTGCACTGAAGAGCAGGGTGTGGTTCTGACCAGAAGCATCTGTGCTTCTGGAGGGCAGAGGGCCGAGCATGGGCATGGGGGTCTGGGCAGGCCTCCCAGGGCGGAGGTCAAGAGGAGGGCGGGAGGCCTCTAGCTTGGTGGTTAAGAGCTCAGCCTTCAGAGTTTGTTTTCTCACCTCTATCCTTGACGAGCTTCATGAGCCATAACTGGCCAGGGGCTGCCCCCAGAAAAGCTGGCCTCCAGCTCCCTGCATCCTGAGGCCCCAGATCAAGTTTCTTGGGCCCCGATTTCCTGTCATTAAAGTGATGAGAGTACATTCCTCAGAAGTGGGCTGTGAATACATGAAACTCAAAGTCTTGGGCACCCAGCACGTGCTCAGGAAGCGTGGCTTGTGATTACCCGGCGGTGCGGTGCGAGGCCCCTAGCAGCCCCGTGCGCTGTGAGTAGGGTGGCTGGGGTCCCTGTGGGAGGTGCTTCAGAGTGGGGGCTGGATGGCGGCTCCTGAGGGGCATGGGGAGAAAGACGGGAGTGGAGGGGCTGCCATGCACTGCCCTTTTCCCCTTCCACCCCATCCGCCTTCTCAGTGCACCCTTGGAACTTCACCCCCTCCCCACCAGCTGCCCCCACCGCCTTCCCCTGCCCTGAAGCCCCTATCCCCACCATCTGCCCCAGACACTTCCATGCGCTTCCTGAAGGTGGGCTCTCTCCAGGTGCCGCTCATTCCCTGGCCGGGCCGCTGTGCTCTCACTGAAGCTCAGGCGCTCTCAGAAGCAGAAGGAATGAGGGGTGGAGGGGCCAGTGTCCTCCTGACCTGAGGACAGGGCTGGGGAGGCAGGGGCAGAGGTGGCCTGTCCCCTGCTGGCCAGGGCTGACACGCAGTAATGTCTATTACCAAGTGGGCCGTTTCTCCCTCCTGCCCCTCCAGGCATCTCATCCCCCCCACACTGCAGGAGGCGAGGTCTGCATAAGGCCTCTGCTCCCCTGGGAACAAGCCCACGCGTTCCATGGTGCCTCCTAAGCCCCTGAACTGGAGCCCACCCCTGTACTGGCAGGGGCCTGATTGCTGGAGTGAAGGCTTCCTCCTTCCTGGCCACCTCATTCCCCTCATCTCTGGGACAGAAACCGACAATAAACACCTGCCCGAGACCTGGGGTGGAAAAACAGAGTGAACGCATGAACGCACACCATCACATGGCAGGGAGGCCAGGTGCACAGAGCCCTCCCTGCAGTTAGTACCCCAGGAACTGGGGCTGCAGGGACGGCTCAGGGCTCTCAGCCAACATCAAAGGGTCACAGTGCCGGGACTGGTGGCTCCTGACCAAGTCAGCACCGACCACAGAGCTCCCCTCTCTGCCTAGACTCAGGGCTCTGCCCTGACAGCCTAGAGAAGGGCCTGGCTGGTGGTGTCTGGCTGGGTGGTTCCCTGCCTAGGAGGTGCTTTCCCCAGGCGCTGGGCCTTGAAGGGCTGGTGGGTGGTGAGGGCAAGAGTCTTGCTGGAGGAGACGGGAGAGATGGCGAGATGCAGGACCAGAGCCTGGGGGGGTGAAAATCATGTTCACCCCCATGGTGAAATCATGGCCATGGTGAAGACCAGTCCCACCCACCAAGCGGAGGCAAGTAGACCCCAGGAATTCCCCAGCCCCGCTACCGGGCGGGTGTGGCCCTGCAGAAGCTCTGGGAGGCTGGCATGACTCAGCTGTTGCAGAAAGACCAGTCTGGGGTTTCCCATATTGCTTCAAGCAGCCTTTTTCCCTGGGAGTGCTCTATCTAATGCCAACAACCCTCAGCTGCTAGTGAGCCCGCGCCACCAACTTTCAGAGGGCTAACTCCTAAGGCCCAAGGGCTGGAAAACTCCAAGCACAGCCCTCCCAGAGTCTGGCTGTGGCTCAGAATGGGTGCTGGGGCAGGGCGAGCAGGATTTCCCAGAGGGAGCTGGGCCCTCTGGCGTCCGCCCCACGGCTGGCCCAGCCCAGAGACCCCCATGCTATCCTTCCTCTCACCCTGCCCTTTCTGAAGTGAACTCTTTGGATATTGGCCAAATCACACCCAGCAGAGGGAAGGGAGTGGAGGTCCCGGTGTGGGGGTCCCGGCGTGGGGTGGCTGTGCCCAGCTGGAATGTTTTGCATGGTGATTTGTTAGAGGGATATTGAGCAGAGGGCAAACCACCACTGTGTCTAGCATTCTGCTCAAAGATGCAGAAACCAAGACTGCCACGTGCAGAGTGAACAGCACAGGCTCTGGGCCCCCCGGGGAGGGGCTGAGTCTCAGCACTGCAGCCTCATGCTGTGTGCAGTTCAGACCTGCGATAGGCGAGAGGCCAGGAGACACACGCCTCGTCTTACGTTTCTGCCATCTTCATTCCTGTGTTCGCTTCTGTACCAAATCTCCCCCGCACACGATCTGACCCCGTGGCATCCTTCCTTTCCTGCAAACTGCACTGAGACCGGGGTGTCATCATGAAGTTCATGCCAGCCAGAGGAGCCACTGTGGCGTTTCCGGCCATAGCCTGGGCAGGAGCCGCTCCCAGGTGTGCCGTAGGCAGGGCCGGGTCAGCCTTCAGGGAAGGGATGCCTGTATGGGACCAACTCAGGCAGCCACAGAGGGATGGCCCAGCACTCCACAAAACCCAAAGTGCTCAGCGTCTAGGATCTGTTTACGGGGCAGAAAAGTAGATGTTCTTTTCCTGGTTCAAAGGTAGAAACAGGCTTGGAGAGCCACGTCCGGCATCAGCCAGCCAGGCAGACATCTGGTCTAGCGCTTGATTCTCACGGGCATGTGGCCTCCAGTAAAAGATCTTTCTGGAGAGAGGGATGAAGGCTCTTGCGATCATCTTTAGAGGTGCTGATGGAGAAGGGAGGGGCTTCAGGTGGGTGCGTATCCCTTTATCTAGAACGCTTGGGACCAGAGGTGTTTCAATTTTTCAGGTTTTGGAATCTTTGCCGACATGATGCTCAAAGGAAGTCCTGCATTAGGGATTCTTAGCCTGTATCTCCACTGGCGTGGAGGAAAAGGATGGGAAAGTTTTGAATGGTGGATCCACCCAGAGGACTTCCCTGGGTGGGGCACTGCCACCCCTGGGCCCTGTGTGGGAAAGCTTCAATACTACACGGTGCCACTGGCTCCCAGCCCCAGCTGAGCTCACTGTCCAGCTCTCAAAGCCAAGGGCAATTCTTTGGCACCTGAAAATGCATCCAAAACTATGACTTTTTTAGCTGCCTTAGCCCTACTTAATCTCTATTTCTCTACACCAAATCTACTCTCTACCTCATGTGCTTACGCCTACGTGCTCTGCTGTCATGGTGCCTTGCCAAGAGCGTGGCTGTGCTTTAGTTCTCCCCGGGGCCTTGCAGGACTCTCCAGGTAGGAGGAAAGGATGGTGCTAGGGGGAGGAGGCTAGGGGTGGACCTTGTTCTGATGCCCCTTGTCTCATGCACAAAGTTTTTCACCCTCCTCCGAACCTTGACCTGGTGGGAGCAGAGACTACACCCTCTCTGGGGCCAGGGATAGGATGCTCGCGCCTGGGAAGGCCAGCAAGCCTTCCCCGCTTACTCAAGGCTCTGCAGGGTTCTGGGGGCTGGTGCTGTCTTTGGTGCCATCCGATTGCTTCTGCTTGTGGGCCTCGCCCTAGGGCTGTTCACCAAAGTCCTTCTTATCACAATCCTGCTTGAAATAAGTGGGTTTCTAATTTTTCATCCCTGATCCTGCCTGGATCTTGATTCTGAGACTCCTCCCCTCCCACCCTCTCCAACAGCAGAGACCCCTCCCATTAGCCGCACACCATTGCTCCGAGATAACAAAGCATTGGCAGATGCTGGTGGAGCAGGCCTACCCTTGACGTGGGCAAGAAGCTTGGGGAAAAAGACAATTTCCTGCTTGTCTTTTCTTGTCAAAATACATGGCCACACCAGGGGAAGGACAGGAAGAATTCTCTTACCAGCCAGCAGCGGCAACTTAGCAGCTACAGACACAGAGGGCAGGGGACCGGCGGGAATGACTGGCCATGGAGGAGCCGAGGGAGTTGGGACTTGCAGGAGCTGCCTGCTGAGGTGGTCTGGCTGGGCAGGTGATCCCTGTGCTGGGCCTCCGGGTGGAAGGCATCCCAGCGCCCTGGTTTCATGGGCACCTCCCAGCCCCCCAAGGGAAAAAGTTTGGTCCGAGATACATTTTTGAAAAGTATTTAATTCTCTAAAAACATTTTTAAAAGAAGACCCACTAGGGAAAGGGAGCTGCTGGCTGCCAGGTGCCTCTCTCTCCTTTTCTCCCAAGAAACACCTGGCAGCCACTCTGCTGGGGAGACAACCGGGGGCTAGAGAGGCAGGCCCTGGGCCGGGCGCAGTGGCTCACACCTGTAATCCCAGCACTCTGGGAGGCCGAGGTGGGCGGATCACCTGAGGTCAGGAGTTCGAGATCAGCCTGACCAACATGGAGAAACCGCATCTCTACTAAAAAACACAAAATTAGCCGGGCATGGTGGCGCGTGCCTGTAATCCCAGCTACTCAGGAGGCTGAGGCAGGAGAATCACTTGAACTTGGGAGGCGGAGGTTGTGGTGACCCGAGATCGTGCCATTGCACTCCACCCTGGGCAACAAGAGCAAAACTGTCTCAAAAAAGAAAAGAAAAGAGAAAAAGAAAAGAAAGGCAGGCCCTGGACACTCATGGGGGCTGGCCACTGAGAGGCTCCTCTCGCCTGCTGGGCCCGGTGCCTGTGGGTTGAGCAGCCCCTCAACGCTGACACTCCAGCACCCATCTGGACAAATCCCTCATCCTTGACGATGGCCTTGTGAAGACCCAGGGACCCGTGGCCTGTCCCTGGAGCTGCTGCTGGGACAGCAGCCCTGACCTGCTGCCTGGGTAGAGGGGTGGCTGGGGGCAATGGGGCCAGCCGAATGCTCTGGGAACACCGACTCCACAGGAGCCCAGCAAGTTCGTGGAACAGGGAGGCTGGCCTTGAGCTGCAGGGGACTGCCTCCCGAGTCCTCTTAGGGTTCTCCCATCAGGAGGCATCGGTGGCATCTGTGCATCTACATGGGCCCCGACTCCAGAACCTCCAGCCTTCCCACGTGCTTCCCCATCCTAAGTTGGTCACCAGTCCCAAGTTGGTGGGAGGAACGCGAGGCACCAGCCAGGTGAGTGATGTGACCAGGCTGACGTTGGGGGAAGAGACAGGAACACATCCCGCCAGGACACTGAGCTGGTGGTGCTCACCTAACTTGTGCTCCCTGCCGCCCTCTTGTGGGTGGGCAGACACCAGCAGCTGCAGTCAGTCTCGTGTCACACAGCTGCACGAGGTAGCTCCACACGCACCTACCACGTCTGGAGGATGCTGTCCCTGGCTACTTTGGGGACCACTCAGTACTGGCAGCCTCACCACGGTTCAGGTGTTGACTGTCCATGGAGGCCCTCAGCCCCATCCACATAGTCCTGAGCCACCCCACCCTGGCCCCACCCCGGGCCCCACGGCTGGAAACAGCCTGCTCCAGTACTGATGTGCACTCTGTGGCTCGGAGGCCACGCGGGCATGAAAAGGGGCTGTGTGTGCAGCACGGGGACTGTCTCCCTCCTCCATCCTGGCAGTAGGTGGCTTCTCCGGCAGTGGCTGTGGCACATGTGGCCTACCCACAGCAACTGGACTCTGCCTTCCCTGGCAAAGCCCCCGCTGCAGGAAGACCTTGGGGCAGGGGGCACACGAAGAGGCTGCTGCAAAAGCTCCTGGTGAAGCTGAGCAGCCACAGGCTGTCGGGAGGGCCATGGGTCTGGTCTCACAGGCTCCTGTGCTGTGAGCAGCAGGAGGCTCTGGCCCCTGGCCAGTGTTTGGGTGGTATGGCCCCTCACCCTCCTCACTGGGCATCACTGGCGAGGTCACCCGAGCAGGGGAAACGAAGCGGGAAGGGTCTAGTACGTAGGCCAGCGTGGCCAGCTTACAAAATGGAATAAAATGGCATGTCTTGTCCCTTCATCATTTTTGGCTGATTCTTAAGATGGGACTATGTGAGGATTCAGGGTTCAGGAGGGACTTTGGAGCTGTTAGATGTAGTGGTTCATGAAAGAAGAGCATCTTGTTTGTTTTTTGTTTTAAAATAGTTTTTAAAATTTAAAAATGATAAAGCCTACATATATATATATATATATATATTTTTTTTTTTACAGAGTCTCACTGTCGCCCAGGATGCAGTGGCACGATCTTGGCTCACTGCAACCTCCACCTCCCGGGTTCAAGCAATTCTCTTGCCTCAGGCTCCCCAGTAGCTGGGATTACAGGTGTGTGCCACCATACCCAGCTAATTTTTGTATTTTTAGTAGAGACCCGGTTTCGCCATATTGGCCAGGCTGGTCTTGAACTCCTGACCTCAGGTGACCCTCCTGCCTCGGTCTCCTGAAGTGCTGGGATTACAGGCATGCGCCACGGCATGTGGCCTTTTTGTGTGCTTCTGACAGTGGCACTGGCCTGGCCCAGCAGCCTTCCTTTCTGGTGTCCTCCCTAAAGCAATACTCATCATTTCCGGCCACCTGAGGTGGCCGTGAACTGCAGCCCAAGCCTGCCTGGTGCAGCTCTGACAAGCAAGCCCTTCTGAGGAACAAGAGCCTGGGGGTCAGGTGACTACCAAGCCCCATTTCCTTTCCCAACAGGCAAGTGACCAGCTCTCCTTGTACGGGATGTCCTCTAGGGCCACAGGATATGCCCTTTGAGCTACTCATCCATTTTTGTCCTCTGTTCTACCTGACACACCCACATTTGTCCCAGCCAGGCCTTTCTTTGTTCTGGAATAGCTGGGAACGCAGCTGGAAGGACCGGGAGCCAGCTTCCACCGAGTGGCTTCTAGCTGCCTGTAGGCGGTGTGGCTCATGTGCACACAGCTGCTGCGGTCTTTCCCTCCCCGCGTGGCGCCCCTGGATGGTCACGGGGTCAGCCATGCTCCCAACAATGCAACACACCAAGGGCGGGGTTAGAGAGAGAGCTGGAGTGTGCCTCGGAGGCTTCTTGGAAGAAAGAAAGAGGAGCTGGCCAGGACTGTTCCCTGTAATCTCCTGGGGACAATTTTCAGGCTAACGAGGAGTGACCCTACGCACTGAATGACCTCGAGATCGTTGAAACATCTGAAAGGTTTAGGTGTGGGTGCTGCAGACCCCATGCCATGGGCTCCCGGGTCAGCCGTGCTGCAGGACAGAGCCAGGCAGGGCTGGAAGGAGGGCTGCCAGGACCACAGCATCGCCCTGACTCGGAGTATCTGCAATTCAAAGAGCACGCTTCCCCTTCCAGAGGCTACTGGGGCTTCGTCTGAAGAGTGGCTGCTTCTCCAACTTGGCTGCCTAAGACATTTACTCAAGTGACAGCAGTTGGTGGCTGAGCCAAGATATCATGGAGGACTAAAAAAAAGCACAAACTTAAAAAACCCATGTATTCTTAAACCATCTTGCACACACCCAGGCACAAGCTAGAGGCATAATACCGTGCACCTACACTATCCACCTGAAAAATACAGTAAAATGACTTAGAAACACACTCTTTATTTGAAAAACTTTTATTTCGCATAAAACAGACCCATTCCCTTTGTGGGTCAGATGTTACTACCTTTAAAAAAATGTTTTTTAACTCTCCTTCCTGTCCCACTGAAAAATTTATTTTGAAAGGGTTAAGAAGAGTCTATCACTGCTGGTCAAAATCGGCCTGAGGATGGCCGCCAGGGGCAAAGGCCTGAAGGCATCATGTGGGCAGGCCTGGAAGCCCACGGGGTGCGGCATCCTCAAGCCCAGGGGCGGGAGCGCCTCCGGACTGCCCTCCAGGGAAGCTGCATGTGGACCTCCACGGTATTCAGCCTCCAGTTTAGTCAGCCTTGAGTCTGGGCTGCTCCCGCGCCTGCCGTTTGATGTGTGTGATATACGTGTATCCATCCTGCTTCCCTGCCTTCAGGGGAAACCTGCCTGGAGCTGCACATATTCTCACAGCTGGAGAACACTTCACGCAGCAAGTCACCAGAGTACTCAGATCAACTGCAAACTAGTGGTTACAAAATGAGAGCTTTAAAAAAAGTGCTCTACTAGAACTGGGTGTCCTCACAGTCAGAAGCAGAAGGCTGGGGCTGCTGTGCAGGCCTGCGGCTCTGTGGCGCCTCTCTGCAAAGGCTCGGGTCCGCCTTCCAGACTGCACGTCGCCGTGTGTGCTGTGGAGGATGCCACAGTGTTAAGGCTGACCAGGACCAGAAGGTGACACTGGGCGCTCCTGCTACGTCCGGCCACTTATAGCAGATCCCTAGGCCACACTCCTTCCGAGCCACTTTGCAAACTGCTTCCCTGTTGTGGGGCCAGCAGGAGCTGCAAGGGCCGAAGGCGGCTCTGCCAGGGCTGGACCAGTTTTGTGGCATTCGAGAGGAGAGGTCTGGGAAAGGCCACGTGGCCAGTGAAGGTCTTTTCCCACGTCCAATTTTATGGGACGACTGGGGTTTGAAGACGGAATCTAGAAACCCTCCTCTCCCCTTTTTTAAGTAAAGAGAAAAGAAAAGGAGACCTTTGCCTCATGTGAGAACAGGTGGAGAATCAGAGCTGTGGCGGCCACTAGCAGCGTTATCTCCCGGATGTGCATGGGAGAGAGATGGCAGCTTCTGGACAGACAAGGATGACACAGGTTCTTTGCTCCTTTGCAGTTGGGATGAATGTTCAAGTTGAGGCACAGTGTGGTTCCCATGGAAAGCCCGAGGTCAGCACGGCCACTCAGCCTGCTCCGCTGTGGGACGCCTTGGAGGGGCCAGGCCTCTGCTCCCAGCTGGCCCCAGCCCACGGAGGTGGCAGGCGGCTGGACCGCCCCTGGCAGGCGGGTCTGGTCCGGATGGTTCCTCGCTGGGCTATGTGCTAACTGCTTTGATGGACAAGCACCCCACCCCGATTAGCTCAGTGGCTTGATGAGCTGTACACAGCCAGGCTGGTGCGGAACCGTGAGAAAGGAACAGTTTGGCTATAGGAGCTAGTGATTTGGGGCTCGCCACCCTTTATGGCCCCATGAAGATCCGGCACAAGGCAGGTGCCCGTCGCCTTCAGAAGGAAGGGCGGGAGTCGCTGATCTGCTTGAGAGAGGCCAGCCTGCATCCCAGCATCCACTGCAGCACTCACGTTTCCATCTAGGTGAATCTTAGGTTGGGAGGAGGGAATTCTCACCAGCCACACGATTCCAGGGTCCCACCCTGCACCCTCTTGGCCAGTGTAGATGAGGGTCCATCCTGAAACCTTCTTTAACATACGTGCAGAGGAAGGTGAAGCCCTGGCCCCCAAACTGAGACAAGGGCCAGTTCTGCACAGCCAGAATTCTCATCGGGAGGGTGAGAGTGGCAGCTCTGCTGTTGGCTTGTCCCAAAACAGAACGGAAATGCACCCTCATCACATGAGCGGTCCAGATGGTATAGCGCCAGGGTGAGGCAGGCACCGGGTGGAGGAGGGGACAGAAAGCTGTAAGCAGGACCCACACGGGGGTTCTGGGCAGCTCCCTGATGCCAGCCAGGCCAGTGATACGAAGAGAAAGGCTAATAAATAGATGCATGTGAGGAGCGCTGGGCAGCCCTGGACCAGGTCGCGTAGGATGCACCAGATGCCGCTGTGGCTCCCGCACCCGGGTGCAGGTGATCAGTGTCTCTAGTAAAGTATACAAACGAAGTTACTTCTTTTCAAGTATTAAAAAAATAAGTTAATTGACAAAAAGGGTTTGAAGCGGCTGAGCATCTTGCCAGGTTGTCAGCTTCATTTCAATGTGCAAACACAGGAAAAACACCGAGGAAAAGGTCATCTCCTGCCCCGACATAAATGTGGAACAGGGACAATGCCTGTCTGCCAACTGGGGGCTTAGAATGCAGGGCCTCATCCTGTCCCCCAAAGTCAGCATTTTCCAGTGTCAAAACGGTTGTGAACTACAAGCAAAATGCAGCAACCCACAAGCCTCAGGCCACAGCCAGCAAGCGGCCCAGGCATTTGGCCACTTAGGGTCCAGTGTGTGATGTTCGGCTGGAGGGCAGACCCCTCCTGCATCCTCCTAATTTGCATAATAATTCAGGAGCCTGCCTGCCCCTCCACGTCTCCTGTGATGCTGGGGTGGGCGTGACTGGACGCCCCCATCCTGGGTCTCGATCGCACCC
Organism: Nomascus leucogenys; assembly: GCF_006542625.1. Taxonomy (NCBI): domain Eukaryota; kingdom Metazoa; phylum Chordata; class Mammalia; order Primates; family Hylobatidae; genus Nomascus; species Nomascus leucogenys. The sequence continues at coordinate 44,825,007 of NC_044387.1, forward strand.
TGACCCCTGACCCTGCTTTCGTGGGGCATTAAGTTTCTTTGGTGGTGCTCCAGGGAGCATGAAGAAGACAGTGCCCCTCGCACGCTGTGGCAGCGCACTGTGGTTCTGACGAGGAGCAGCTTCCCTCTCTTACCAAATGTGCCAGTGGAAGAAAGGGGCACAACCAGCACATCCTCAGGGAGCACGTGGGGTGGTCCCCTGCGTCATGCCATACACGCCGTGCTCCTCCTCTGAGCGGGAGGTCCAGGTGGGCCTCCTCCCAGGAGGTAGAGCCATCTCAGATAACCACTGTCACCTGGGGCTCCCCGCTGCACGTGGGACTCTACCACTTTCCAAGCAGCACACGGGCATCTGAGCGCAAACTCCAAGGAGGTGCCAGGCCTCCTCAGATAGCGGCTCCGGGTGGTTTGGATGCCACTGCCCGGCCAGGCGGATGCCAACAGAAAATGGAGCGTTGGGTGGGAGCTCAGGACCAGTTAAGGCTGAAGCCCTTGGACAGCATGGCAGCCTCCAGGTCCTTGTCCTCCTCTCTCTCCCGGAGCCGCTGCTCCTCCAGCAGTGCCACCAGTGAGTCTCTCTGCTCCACCACCTCCAGCATCTCATTGAGAATCTGCTTCTCTTCTGACAGCTCCTCCTCAGTCTTAAGGTGATCTTGAAGGAGAAGAAGGCATGAGGTGAGGGGCCTGGAGGTGGCACCCACCCTGGCCTCCATGGGCGCCTCACCCCACTCACCTTCCACTGCCATGCGTTCCCGGAGCTCCTGCTGCAGTCGGCTCTGCCGGTCTTCCAGCTCCAGCTCCCGTGCACTGAGGAGGCAGGGCAGGAGGGAGACAAGCCACAGTGATTGGGGACCACCCCTCACCCCCAAATCCGGAAGGACCTCCATGCCTGCTGTGACAAGCATGGCGCCGACGCCCCCTACCCAAGGCCACTCACAAGATCATCAGCTCCGACTCGTAGCGCACCATGGCGTTCTTCTCCTGCACTAGCTTGAACCACTCCTGCATCAGCTTGGGGTCGTCCTTCTTGCCCATGCCTGCCGAGAGAACGCTTGTGTCGGGTGCAGGGAGTGCCGCGCCCACCCTGGCCCGCAGGAATCACACGGGGCAAATGTGCAAAGAGGGCCGAGCAAGATGCTGCCGGAACTTCCACTCCCAAGCCAGGCCCAAGGTTTGCCTGCAGCCATGGGGCCCTGGCGTCCCCCTTCCCAGGGCCTGCACTTTCCCATGTCCTGCCATCCCTGTTCACCCCGTCGGTGACCTCACCAGCGGGGACCTTGCCCTCCCCGGGGCTGGTTTCTACCCCTCCTGCTCTATGTCCTCTCTTAGGATGACTTACATTGCTTTCCCTCTTTTTTCCCACTCAATGTTTATTTGGCACTTGCTACGTTCTAGGTCTCCTCGGAGGAAACCCGTCTCCTAAACGAGGCAAATGTGAATTTGTAAACTGCACCCTGCCCTCAGATCATGCTCTTTTAACTCAGCTCTTTCTTGGGCTACTGCCCCTCTCCAGGGGCCACCAGAATAGATGCCTTGTCTTTTGTTTACCTCCTGACCAGGGAGAGAAGACACCACCCCTTAACTTGTGGCCTATCAAACTTCCGGATGCTCTCCCGCCGGATCCCGCATGGTCGATGCAGGGCATCTCAGGATGGCCGCAGGGTTTCTCATCAAGAAAGAGCAGAGAAACACTAGCAGCCCCTGGGGATGAAAGGAGGTGGCCACGCCCTGCCCTGGTCCACTCCAACAGAATGCCTGTGGCTGGTGGCTGCCTGCTAGCTCAGGCTGCCTGAACCAACAGGTGCCGATACCAAACCTCCCCCAGGGATGGCCTGACCGCTGGGCTTCACTGTGGCGGGAGGACAGAAGGAAGAAGTCTCCAAGGGACCAAGCCACCCAAGGAGAGAAGAAGGTCCTTTTCCTTGGAGCACAGAAGTTCATGGCAAAAGTGTGGTCCTGCCTAAAATACATGCTGTGTCAGTGGCTCTTCAATATTTTTGGATTACAAACCACTTTGAGAATCTCATAAAAGCTAGGGACTCTCTTCCTAGAAAAATGCTTACGTGTGCAGAGCAAACCATTTGATGCCGAGTTCCAAGCTGCTCCTGGGCTTCCTGCGGTCCATCCATGGGCCTCAGGTTAAGGGGCACTGGATGGGGACATCTTTCAGAGGCCCTTGCACTCTCTGCATCGCTTGGCAGGGGGCCTTCTAGGCCAGTTAAGACAAGCCCAGGAGTGTGAGGAACACAGCCTTGGAAGGGCCAGCCACAGCCCGAGTCCTCCCTCACTGCTAGCTGCCTTTCTCCACCTGCCTTTCTGGCACACGGTACACAGACACATCTCTTATCTGCAGTGGTGTCTGCTAGACAGTCTCTACCCAGCGGCCACACCAAGGAGGCAGAAATGCACCATGTTCAACAAGCAGGGGTTAGTGTCTGTACTGTGCCCTAGTGCACATGCAGTTCTGCTCCCAAGAGGGTTCCTGCCCCTGAGCCTCCTCTGAAGGACGGAAGCCCCCCGGCCTGTCCAGCCTGTGACTGTGGAGTGCGTGCCTGAGGGTCAGGGGACCAGTGCTCTCCTGCGACTGTGGAGTGCGTGCCTGAGGGTCAGGGGACCAGCGCTCTCCTCACCCAATCCAATAGGCTTGGGTCTTGGCTTTTAAGCCAGCCCCCACTCAGTTCCATGCATTGCTTTCGGAGCATCTCTGCACAATGTGCCCACATGGCTGTGGAGGAGGGGCCCGAGGCATGCAAGCTGTCCAGTGCGCCCGGCCACGGCGGCACCAGGGAGTCTCTCCCGCTGCCCACCTCCCCTCGAAGATACAGAAAATGCCACCGGAGACGTGCGGACAGCGCTCACTAGCTATGGAGAGCTCGCCCACGGCCGCCGGCAGGGGCTGTGGTGTGTGGGCAAGAGTCGGGTGAGCGCTGTGGACGGCAGTTAAGAGTTAGCAGGGTTAGTCATGGCCACACCCCCCACATGCCTTTCAACGACAATCTTATCACCACAACAGACTTCAAATCAGACAAACTTAAAAAACACACACTCGGCAAGACACGAGGTAGAGAGGTTTGCTTTCAGTGGTTGTTTGGAAAGGGGCCCGAGGGTACTTGTGTAGATCAGTCTTTGTAAGGACAGTATTCCTTGACTCTCCCATCCAAATCGCTGCATGCAGGCGGGAGGCTCCTCACCTGCATCCCTGCCCCTCTATCTGATGGATCTGAGACTTAAAGGCCCCAGCCACCAAGGGCCAGCCAATGCTGCAGCCCTGAAGGACCCAGACCTGGAGGCTCTCTGGCTTCACTCTGCACCCTGGTCCTCCCCATAGACAGTCAAAGGGATACTGTACCTTTAGAAACTGCCACAGACTCATGACATTTTGTAACAGGACTATTGAGGGTCAGAGAGAAAGAAAGAGAGAGAGAGGGAGGTAGGTGGGTTCTGGCTCTGGGTTTGACTAGTGTTGCTACACCCCCTCCGAGGCAGTGGGGATGGGGTTGGCGAGGTTACGTTACCTTCCTGGACACAGCAAGGGCAGAAGGAGAGAGGTCTACGTCGTGGAGTCCCGCCACTGGGCTCAACTTCAAAAGGGACCAAGCAAGGAAGAGGAGGAGACGGAGAAAGACAAAAAAGGAAGAGGAGGAGAGGAGCAGGAATTTGGAAGTGGAGAGGGACAGGGAGAAGGTGGAATAAAAACAAGCAGAGGACAAAAAGCATAAAAAGTGAGAAAGGAACAACAGGAGGAAAAGAAAATAATACAAGAAATGGAGAAGCAGAAACAAGGGAAACAAAGTCTACAAATGAATTAAGTCCTTTTTTCAGCATGGAACTGAACAAGAGCAGACCCAGCTCCAGGCAGCATCACAGAGGGGGCGTGGGGCCAGAGCCGCAGTGTGGATTCCTCCAAGAGGGATGACGTGTTCCCTACACGATGATGGCAGCACTCGGGCCACAGGGCCCTCCTGCCTCTACTCCTTATCAGGAGGGCGGTGGCAACTGGGTTGTCATAACAGGGGCCTTTGGGGCCTTGGGCCCCCTCCTCAAAGCCCCTGGATAGGTCTGCCTGGCTCTGAGACAGACTGCATTCAGTAAGTGGCCAACATGGCTTCCAGGCTTGCAGGTGACAACCTGGCGTCACCTCCCAGACCCACGTGGAATTCTCTAAGATGTCACCACAGGTATGTGCCTGAGGCAAAGCTGGCCTTGACAAGTGCAGGGCAAGGAGGGGCCTCTGAGTCTGTGGGGGCAGCACCCCATCCTGTGATGGGCCTCCAGGACGCTCACACCTGTGCTGCTTCAAATTCTGAGCCAGGACAATTTTGGGGAAATGTACAAACACAGAGGTGACTTCCACCCGTCTGTGTCACTGTCCCCTCTCTCCCCCAGGAACGGGGAGAGCCAACCACCCCCTTTTCCTTCTGGCCCTTCTATGGCTGTGCAGGGACCCCACACTGCAGCTGGGGGCTGTCACACTCTGGATTGTGAGACCAAAGGGGTGAGCTGACAGGACACGCCAAAACTGACAGGAACGATGCTGGGAGGAGTGCTGACGGGGCATCGAGAGACAGTGTGCAGAGAGACAATTCTAGATCTGGGGTCTGATGGCTACTCAAGGACGAGGGAGAGGAGTTTGGCAAGGGACCATCACAGAACCACAGAGCACACACAGGGACAACAGAGCCCAGGAAGACACGGGGCCTCGGCCCGCAGGGAGGGCAGTGTGTGGTTTACAGAGAGAACAGGGTTGAAGAAATGGCCTTGTTTTACTCAACAGAAGGCCAACAAGACAAACGGCTGGCTGAGAGGCCGCTCAGCGGTGCAGCTGCATGAATACAGGTGTTTTCTGTCTTTGAACCCTTCCAGTGTGGTGCCTAGTACCTTGGGCACACTGAATCTGCTATTGGGTACAACTTCAAAACCAAAGCCAGGGACAGTGTGCACGCGTGTGAAATGCTGACTGTACCCACTGTGCTAAGCACACACGGCACAGCCGGCCGAATGCATGGGTACGAGGGAGGATTTCTTTCCTCAACAATACACTCTGCCTTACAGCCGACCTATGGTCAACCTCGGCTTCAAAGTGTAGTCTGTGTTGAGGCTTGGAACACCTGCATGAATCCCATCAAATATGTCAGTGAACAGTCCCTGCCACCTCCTGGGACTGGTGTCACAGGTGAATAGGCCACGTTGTGGAGCGGAACAGCGCCCATGTGATACACAACCAAAACATATCCAAAAGGAAGAGGCAGGCGCCTGCATGGGTAATAATTACAACACGTGCTTCTGCTTTCTGGACAGCACAAAATACAGCTTTCAGCTGTTTTTATGTAGGCCACATCCTCATACGCCCTTCCCAATACAGAGAACAATATAACAGAATACTGGGAACAGAAATTAGGAAGTGAAATTAGAAAAAGGGAGCATCAGGTAAAGCAAGCATTTAAAGAAACCAATAAGGCTTTCTCCTAGCAAGAGGCGGAAGCACGTGTGAGCGACCGGCGAGTCCGCGCTGCACTGCGGGGCCACTACCTTCGGACTTCCCTGTACGCTCCACCACTTCCACAACGAGCGAGGCTACTTTTATAAAATCAGAAAAAATGCCCAATCAATACAATTTTCAAAAGAAGAAGTGGAAGGGAAAAACCGATCAAACACGGGGAGTCCCACCCGGCTGGAACCTGACTGAGCATACGTGGGGCGGGGGTGGGGGGCTTATAGTAAATGCTTTGCCTTTTAGGGGGATGTAAGAAATAGAAGATTTGGTTCACTGGTTCTAAGAACAAAGATGCTGTCAAGCTTTTGGCAAATGGAAGTTTTTTGGTTTTTCTCAATGTCAGGGTAACGAGTTTCCATCTGTTGCTAACAGGTGCTATAATTTACCACTTCTCAAAGCACTCCTGTGTGCCCTGGGCGCCGGCCCCCCCTCCTGAGCTCCCAAGCAGTGAGCGGGTCCTGGTCAGAGGACCCCTCCTCCCTGGAGCACTCTGCTGCGTCCCCAACACTCGGGGGCACATCTGCTCCATCTTTCCCTCTGAAGCAGCACTTCCTTTGGACGTGTGACCCAGGGGTGGCTCTTTAGTGCCACTTGCTTGACACCTGGCGGGCAGGCAGTGCCTGTCACCAGATTTCAAAAAGCAACAGTACACCACCAGGGAGTGAGGCCTGTCCAGAGCAGTGCGTGAGATGGGCATGGACGGCACTCTCCGGCTTCAGAGCGCCCTTGCATGCACCACCCACGTGATCCTCACACCGGCCAGGTGTGGCTGCCAGGATGGGCAAATTCAAATGAGGGTTCTGAGGCTCAAAGGAGTTAAGTGTGGCAGAGCCTGCAAAAGAAGCCAAATCTTCTTGCCCACTCTGAACTCAGAGCTTGCCCTCTTCAACACAGGCTCTAGGCAAATCTAACAAATGCTGGCATCTCAGGCAGCTCAAGGAAGAGCAGTCCCACAGAGCCTGATCAGAATGCCACACCTGGAAGGGAGGCCCGATGTCCCTTCCTGCCCCATCTTCTGAAGAGGCCCTGAGAGGGTAAGTAGAGTTTGTTTTGTCTGTACCTGGGAGACAGTGAAGGCAGGACCTGAATCCAGGCTTGGCCTTCCTAAGTCGGGGTACCCCCTACACTACCACCTGGCCCTTAGCACACCTCAGCACCTCACTCCAGGCCCTGCCTCTCATGGGCCCAGGACCCAGTGTGGGGTAGAACGGCGGACAGGGTGGGGGAAAGAGTGGCCAGCTGTAGGGCAGGTCCCTTTCTCTGTACTTGTCCTTCTATATTCCCACCTTCTCTCCAACCAAGACTCTTCACCTTGGCACACTGCATCAAGAAGACACATGGGCAGCTGGAAAAACAAGCAGACGAGCCCACACACTGAACCTAGATGGTCATCTGGAAGGCAGGCAGGGCCTACCTTAGTCCTTCTGGTACTCAAAATCCAAGAGCCGTAGCCCTGAGACCGGGGGCAGAGGCTTGAGTGCCCAGCTCACAAGGATTAGTGAGGGTACGGTCAGAAAGCTCGGAGGTACGGGGCTCACACCTGTGATCCCAGCACGTCGGGAGGCCAGGGTGAGAGGACTGCTGAGCCCAGGAGTTCGAGACCAGCCTGGGCAATGCAGTGAGACCCCGTCTCTACAACCATTAGCTGGGTGTAGTAGCATGAGTATTTATAGTCCCAGCTACTCAGGAGGCTACGGTGGGAGGGCTGCTTGAGCTCGGGAGGTCAAGGCTGCAGAGAGCCGTGACTGCACCACTGCACTCCAGCCTGGATGAGTGAGACCCTATCTCTAAAAAATAAACAAATAAGTAATAATAGCCCAGAGGGGCCAAGACAAAGGCCCAACTCTGTTCACAGCCCGACAACCACCAGTGACAATCTGTGTGGTGGTGGGTGCTGGCTTGATGCTCTGCATTTCCGACTCAATCATTCAATTCTGCCTGGTTCTATTTAACCCACTGGCTTCTACATTGATGCTGATATCAAAAACAGCAATGTCATAGATGAATCATGGCTTGTGGTAAGGACAATGTGGGAGACTAATAATTTATACCAGAAATGTTTACCGAGCACCCCAAATGCGCCAGCCACCAATGCTAACCACATGGCAGCCATAGCAGAGGAAGCAGAGGTGAGCACAGCCACAGTGGGCAGGCAAGTCAGTGGGCCGTTCTCCAAGGCTGCTGAACAACTGGCCCCAGGGACCTGCCCCATCTCAGTATCCATCTCTGCCCACTAGACAGGCTCCCAGCTACCCCTGGCTGGACAAAGGCATCATCCCCACAGAGCTGGGGAGGTCCCTAAAGCAGTGTCCAGCAGACCAAAAGAGGGCCAACGAGGGAGACTTCTAGAGCCCAGAGGCCCCACCCTGGAATGTTGCATTTCCCCAGGGAAGACGGGGTAGGTCCTGGAGTGTCACCAGACTAGTACCACACACAGAGATGTAATGAGGAAAATGGGCTTTTTATGAGCTGAGCCATCATTTACAACTGTATTTCCACGTGAAAATACAGAATTCCAAAGAATCAGCTTGCAAGCGTTTTAGAACACCAGCCTTTCAAGAGGTGGAGGCTGGCCCCACACCCTCCCTTCTGATACGCTGTTGTGTGTTGCACGCACAGAAACTCTGTAGAGCCCCAAGGTTAACGTCTTCCCCTTTCAGCCACACTTTTGGAACATCCTGCATAGATAGAGATCATTTTTGGTTTTCAGTTCCCTTTGGTCTCTGAGGATCACACTCCAAGGCGTCGGGGACAGGAAAGAGGCTCGCTTATTTCTCAGGCATATTTCGAGGCTCCACTTTCCCGCCTCTCTGGGCAGCCATGTGCAGCCCTTAGCTTACCAGGGTGGACTCTCTGGACTCTCATTTCTCTTGTTTTGGCGATAATGCCACTATATTTACTGCTAAATATAGTACCACTATAAATAATAACATAAATATTATAATGATAAATAGTGTTGGAGCAATGCCTTTTTTTTTTTTTTTTTTTTTTTGAGATGGAGTCTCACTCTGTGGCCCAGGCTGGAGTGCAGTGGCTCGATCTCGGCTCACTGCAAGCTCCGCCTCCCAGGTTCATGCCATTCTCCTGCTTCAGCCTCCCGAGTAACTGGGACTACAGGCGCCTGCCACCACGCCCGGCTAATTTTTTGTATTTTTAGTAGAGATGGGGTTTCACCATGTTAGCCAGGATGGTCTCGATCTCCTGACCTTGTGATCCACCCGTCTTGGCCTCCCAAAGTGCTGGGATTACAGGAGTGAGCCACTGCGCCCAGCCAGAGCAATGCCTTTTTATCAAACTCCTGTCACAGACACCAAAGAGCTTTTGTCACCTTTTCCTGGGAAACACCAGGGGCATTACCTGTCATGGCTATGCCCAACTGATTGGATTAAACTTTCAGAAAGCAGTCACGTGTGGTGGCTCACACCTGTAATCCCAGCATTTGGGATGCCGAGACAGGTGGATCACTTAAGGTCTGGAGTTCAAGACCAGGCTGGCCAACATGGTGAAACCCCGTCTCTACTAAAAACACAAAATTAGCTGGGTGTGGTGGCGCACGCCTGTAGTCCCAGCTACTCAGGAGGCTGAGACAGGAGAATTGCTTGAACCCGGGAGGTGGGGGTTGCAGTGAGTGGAGATGGCGCCACTGGGTGGGTTCCAGCCTGGGTGACAGAGCCAGACCCTGTCTCAAAAACTTTCACGAAGCAAAGTGCTCAGGGCTGGAATTCCTTGGCAGTTCAGGTTTACGGAGTGGGGCCACTGTAGATTTTCCGCTCTGCCTTGCTCAGGTTATGCAGCCTGGGAAGTGTGAGGGAAGACTGACCAAATGTGTTGCTGACTAAGAAGGCACTCGGCTATTCTGAGTCCCCAACCCAGGAAGCCTATTTGGTGGGCACCACCAATGCCATGCTCCTGGCCTGGCGCAGCCTTGGCACTGCAAGGCTGAGGTCCAGTCTAAAACCTCGGGCGATGACAAACACCATGGCCCTGACAGGGGTCCCAGCTGGCTGGTGTGCAATACTGCAGACATGCAAGCAGCTGTCATGACAGGGTGAGGCTGGTCCGGCAGGCCCAGTCTAGCATACACATAGTAGGGCTGGGAGACACCTGGTGCTACACAGACTTAGTGCAGAGATAAAGCTCCAGGTTGGGAGGAAAAGTGAAGGCAAGAAACCAAACAAATACATGTAAGAATTACAATCTAAAACACACACACACACACACACACACACACACGCTTTGGGAAACCTCGCAGGTTCCAAAGTTCCTAAGCAAAGCAGAACCGAGCTGACGGTGGACTGGTCAGGCAAACCAAGAATCTATCAACATGAAACCCAGAGAAGCAGAGAGAACAGGAAGACAGCTGCTCAGAAGGGCAGGGGCCGGCGTCCCTGCACCTCCATCTCACAACAGCAAGAGGCCACCCTCCAGTCCTTCATGTTACATTTCTAAACCTTTCGTGTTCTTTAAATTTCCTTTGAGACATATAAATCAAGAGATGAGGTCCCTGAAAACTAGAAATTATGTGTGTGCATTTTCAATCCGTTTTAGAAGAAATGTGGTTTTCTTCTAGATTTCCAGTCATCTGTCTGTTCTAGTGCAATAAAGCAGGCTGGGCTGAGCCTGTTCCGGGTCCCAGGGAAGAAGACAGAAGGGGAGTGGCCACCTGGGGACCCTTCCTCTCTGGCCCAAGGGTTGTTTTGAGTCTTTTTAATGATTTCTTTGGAAACCACAAAGTCCAGCTATGTGAGGAAGGGAAATCTTCATTCTTTATACTCTGTGGCTGAAAAAAGAGACTTTCAGAGCCTTTAGGTAGTTCACTGAGAGCCACTGAAAGAGCCTGGAGCGTGACACACAGAGCACAGGGCAGGGATAGGAGTCGGCCCCTCTGGGCAGGAGGTGGCATTCCCAATGCTCCGAGGGCTACTTGGAGCTTTGCTCTGCCCATGGGAGAAATGAGACAGGTGCTATGGCACAGAAATGGGGCTTCAGGGTGGCCTTTTGGGGGTACAGGCACAGAGGGGCAACCAGGTTTTACATGAGGCTCCAGATCTCAAAAGGGTGATTTTCCCTCCAATTAACGAATATTACCAAGTGCTCCAAGAATGTAACAACAGCAGAAACAGAAAAGAAACCTAATTCGGGCATTGCCGTCATCCTCATGGGTGTGGCGAGAGCAGGGCCTGAAGTCCACAAGAGACTCCCCGCAGAGGGGAATGTCCCCTTCAAGCAGCAGCCCCCACGTGGTGAGCAGAACCCGAGAAGTCTTGAATTTACGCAGCCTAACGGTCTGGGAAAGGGGAAGTGATGAGCTGATGAGCCCACATGGCTTCAAAGGGTTATGAGTGTCAGTGGTGGGGCACTATGTGATTCACAAGGCACCCTGAGTTTCCTTTTTCTATTTATTTCATTTCCCCCTGGAACTTGCTGGAATTCTAAATTCAAAAAGCTAGTAGCTGGAGTCTGGGAACCCAGAGGAGAAAGCAGCTCACTACCTCTTCTCACTCTAGCAAGGGGGGTAAAGAAAGCAGGAGATGTGGGCCGGGCACAGTGGCTCACGCCTGTAATCCCAGCACTTTGGGAGGCCGAGATGGGCGGATCACCTGAGGTCAGGAGTTGGAGACCAGCCTGGCCAACATGGTGAAACCTCGTCTCTACTAAAAATACAAAAATTAGCCGGGTGGGGTGGTAGGCGCCCGTAATCCCTGCTACTCGGGAGGCTGAGGCAGGAGAATCACTTGAACCCGGGAAGCGGAGCTTGCGGTGAGCTGAGATCGCGCCACTGCACTCCAGCCTGGGCGACAGAGCGAGACTCCGTCTCAAAAAAACAAACAATCAACAACAACAACAAAAAAACAAAAAACAAAGAAAGCAGGAGATGCGATGTGTGTGTTAATGGCATCTTGAACTGGGAGGGAAGGGTGGATACAGTCCTAAAGAAATGCGTTCTGACAGCCCCTTCCAGGAGATTCTGAATGTAAACGATTTTTTTTTTTTTTTTTTTAAAGAGACAGGGTTTTGCTTTGTTGCCCAGACTGGAGTGCAGTGGTGCGATCACAGCTCACTGCAGCCTCAAACTCCTGGGCTCATGTGATCCTCCCACCTTAGCCTCCCTAGTAGCTGGAACTACAGGCATGTGCCACCATGCCCAGCTAATTTTAAAAATTTCTTTATAGAGACGGGGTTTCACCAACTTGCCCAGGCTAGTTTCAAACTCCTGGGCTCAAATGATACACCTGCCTTGGCCTCCCAAATTGCTGGGATAACAGGTGTGAAGTTTTTCACACAGTGGAATTCGCTTAGCATGGACATGAACACTCGCAAGGTGGTGTTAGGAGGAGGCAAGAGGCATTAGATGGGAAAAGGGTCTGTTAATTGGAATGTAAGCACCGGCCCTTCTGCAGCACCAGTGGCCGTTGAGTGTGGAGGTCCCTGAACACACCAGAAGCCCTGGGACACCGAGGGAGTTTCCGAGGGGGTGGGTCCGTGGGAGTGCGGGATTGGAGAACACAGGAAGCACAGACAGCAACAGTCTTTCTTCCCAGGGAGGTGAGAGCCCCGCCTTGGATGTGGCACTGTCTGATAGGTGGAATCACAGAACTATGACATTGGTTTTTAAATGAATGGGCCAAGAAGTGACCCTCTTAAAGGAATGGGGTCAGGGTAAAACATGAGACAATTATCTTTGACATTCTTCTGTTTGAAGACCACCTCTAGGCATGGAGCCTCCACGGGGAGATGAAGTGGGTAGACTGCCAGATCAAGGACACAGGGACAGGGAGGAGGAGCCAGAGTCCCCAGGATTCCCCTCGACAGAATGGCAGCTGCCCAGGAGAAAAGCTGCCCAAAGCTTAGAAATGAGACACGGGGGTCAGCCATTCCTCTGAACTAATACAAATGGCAAGATGCCAAACATACTGCAACCTCTAAGCTAGTGGTTCTCCTGCTCTAGAGGGCATCAGAACCCACTGGAAGGTCTGTTACAGCAGATAACCAGGGCTCACCCCGGAGTTTCTGATTCTGCAGGTCTGGGGCAGGGCCTAAGGCTGTGCCTTCCTAACAGGCTCCTAGGTGATGGTGCTGCTGGTCCAGGGACCACACTTTTGAGAACCATGGCCTTGAGCTTTTCCTGTCTTCACTGAAAAGAAGTACAAAATGAGTCCCAGGACAGAGCAAGGAGGGAGGGGCGTTGTTATGGGCACCTGTCAACCTGGCTTTGAGTTTGGTGACTCTGGGTAGAAATCACTACAGAGAAGCCTTTCCCTCGCACTCAGCTCTTCTAGAGAAATGAGAGCACACCCCGGTGAAAACGGTCGGCCTGAGATCTTGGCATGTTTGCTTCTTTGCGTAAGTGTGGCAGGCAGTGAGCTCCCTAGCAGATATGATGCCTACAGTGAGGGATGAGATTCAGGGCAAAAGCTGTGTTGGAGTGTGTGTATTTAGGGGACCAGGATGCAGATGCAAGGCCGGTGGAGTCGGGTGGGCAAACTTTTATTATAAAAAATTAAAACGACCCCAGGCAGCAAAAGCAAGCTCAGATCTTCCTCTGGAGCACACGTGGGCAGTGGGGAGATCAGCACGCTGCTCTGTTTTGAGCTGGAAAAGGGTCTGTGCTTTTGCCATTTGGTTATTGGATTGATTTCTCCTTGTTTTTGTGAGCAGGGACTGGGAAGCGTGGGTGGAGAAAGGGTGTCAGCGGGGTTAGTGTCAGCACAGGCGCTGCCATACATACCACCCAGATGCAAGTCGATGAGGTCACTGTAATAAGACTCTCCCCAATAGTCTACAACAAGGAATTGGTGAAGAGAGAGTTATTCCATCAGGTAACCCTCCTGTCCCCCCATACCCAATCAATGATATGATATGGAGCAGTCAATGATATGGAGCGTAAGAAACAGACACAGCGAGGCGGCAGAGGAACGGCTGGAAAGCATGCGTGCCTAAGTGCATCACATACCGCATGTCCACACATGCCGTATCTGCATACTGCGTGGCTGTGGGAGGAGGGCAGTAACTAAAACCCACTGTGGGGAGTCAACAGTCACTATCAACACGATCCTGCGTACGCCAGGGATCAGCCAGGACAGAGGCCTTGGCTTTGCTGGGAACTCCTGCCCGTGGGACTGAACCTTCTCTAACTAAGAGTTAACAGAGCGGGGCTGCCTGCGTGTCAGTTGCTGATACTGGAAGCCCCAGGCTGAGGGGCTGGAGGCAGGAGGCAAACGTCCTACAGAAGCTCTGAAATCCTTAGGTTTCACGCAGCCAGTGCTCTCCCAGGAATTCCCACGACCCCACTGCGGACTCTATCAAATGCCTTGCAGACCCACTTTTGCCAAATGGGTTTGAGAGGAAGGGGATCCTGTTTCGAGGCTTAGGCCTCCAAATTCAGTTGGCCTTCTTAAAAACAGGAAACGAGCAGAGATTATGCAGAGTTCTTCCCCCAGGCACTTGGCCGAAGGCTCCTGGAGGTCTGCCGGCCCAGGGCACTCCTAGCCTGGTAGTTCCACAGCTGTCTGGCCAAGAGCGCTATGTAATTTCCACGCCTGAGATGCAGACGGGGCGCTGCTGAGAGGCTGGGCTTGAGCGGGCAGTCCTCATCTCCCCAGAATCATAAAGACACACAGAGCATGGCACTCGGCCACCATGGTGTTGCCCTCTCTCCAAACCCGCATTCTGAATGCAGATCCTCACAGCCTCCGGTCCCACCTGAGGGCTTCCCCTTGAGAGTGACACAGCAGACAGTAGTAGAATGCGGTCCTGCCCCAGCTTTTCAACGCATGCTCAAGGCTGAGCCAGTGGTTTTGTAACAAAAAGGCTTCCCAGGTGCCCCAGGACTGGAAATTACCTAAGTCGTGGCCTGGCCCTAGGATCAAAGGTGCTGAAGCTAATCCTTGCAGCCTGGCCATACGTTGTCATACCTTAGACAAACGGAGAACGGGATGGCAGGTCCATGCCAGAGCCCTTCTCTGGAAAGGCAGCTTGGCTAACAAAGTCTGACGCCCTCAGACGGTGATGGAAGCTGGAGACCACCAAGTGAGATGATGGCAGGTTCCAGCCAGTTTACTACAGTCCCCAGGGAAGGGCGGACTGCCATGATGAGAAGACTCCAGATTATTATCATGCCCAGCTGCCACTGCCTTCTTCAGGGCTCAGCCAGGTGCCACAAGACTAAGGAGAGGAACGGGACGCAGAAGCAGGAGAGAAAGCAGCAGCAGCACGCACACCTGGGCTTCAGAGATGGCATCGGCCAAGGAGGGGCAGGGCCACGGGGAACTGCGACGGGAGACCAGCCTTGGAAGGGATGTAGTCACATAAAAGAAGGAACATATTTGGAAATTCTTATATTCTTATGGTAGGAACCATAATTCCTGAAAATTCCGGAGAGTTCCTCAAATGCATCACAACGAAATATCCCAACAGAGCTACTAGGGCCCATCTTGAAAAACAGAACAGAAACATCTTTGGATAGATATATCTGCTGAAGACTCATCTAAAGGAAGGAGTTTGCACTAGGACAGTGGTTTTCAAGCTTCTGTGGAACCCTAAGGTTCTTCCAAAGGCATTCCAAGGGGTCTCCCAAATACCTGATGTACAACTACTTGTAGCTCTTTTAAGAGCCCTTATTAAAATAAGACACACCACCTTTAAATGTTTTTAAGACAGAGTTTCGCTCTTATTGCCCAGGTTGGACTGCAATGGCGTGATCTCTGCTCCCTGCAACCTCCGCCTCCCGGGATCAAGCGATTCTCCTGCCTCAGCCTCCCGAGTAGCTGGGATTACAGGCATGGACCACCACGCCAGGCTGATTTTTTGTATTTTTAGTAGAGACGGGGTTTCTCCATGTTGGTCAGGCTGGTCTCAAACTCCCGGCCTCAGGTGATCCGCCCACCTCGGCCTCCCAAAGTGTTGGGATTACAGGCGTGAGTCACCGTGCCCAGCCCAAATGTTTTATATGTCAACTTTTTACACACTGGAGCCCATCAACCCAATAATTTGTGCTGCCAGGTGAGCTTGATTTTGTGGGGCCCTCAGGATCAAGTTTCTGCCTCTCTCTGTGTGTAAGTGGCTGAACTCCCTGAAATGTGTTAGTGAAGAGGACGTTTTATTCATTTATTTATTTAAATTCTGGCCTGTGGCATAGTGCTCACCTGCCACCGTTCAGGGTCTGTCCAGGAGAGCTACAGCTCAGTGACAGCATGCGCGCCTGTCAGCGAGTCCCTTTATGTAGGTGGGTAACACATTTTGCTGCGGTCTTACAGCATAGCTGGGTTTTTGTTTACTTTGTTTGGGAGCCTCTTGTTTGAGACTTGTTTGTCTTGAGGAACAGGAACTGCTGTTAGATTTGCTATGATCCAACCGTGAAAAAAAAAAAAAAAGCTCTTGCCTCATTTTAAACTTCTAGTGTCTACATCATTTAAACTGCAGATATCCTGAGATTTCCAAGTAAGCTGTTAAAAAAACCAAAAACCAACCAAACAAAAAAACCCTGTTGTCACTTTTAGCAGCTACAGTTCTTGTGTGTACTGGCTGGATGCTGGGGCTCGGTCATGTCCACGACTCTCTGCTATAACCTGTATTTTCAAATCTGTGTTAATTATTAACATTTTAGAGTAATTCTTTTTGATTTTAAACTTGAACTTATAATCTTGTAAAAAGGGTTCTGCTGCTAAAAAAACAAGTTTGAAAACCACTGACTTAGATGGCATTCGGGTTGTATATGTTTGAGGAAATGTGATTATCTAACGACTGGAAGAAATAATTCTGGCAAAATCCTACGCCAATCTTCTATGGTATATTATTTTCCGGCCCTTTGGCAGAAGCTTGAATAACAGGGCCTGTGACAGGGGCATCGAAGCATTGTTTTACACTCAGACTTCACAGAGGCCACGGGCGCTCAAGTGCTTTACGGAAACCACCAACCTTGATGGCACCACCACCTCAACCTCGTGAGTAAGGAGGGCAGGGCGCTGTCTTCTTCCTGAAGGGCTTAAACCACGAAATGTGGTTATTGTGTCTGTGTGTTGAGATCTATCCACTGCTTTCCATCTTGGCGGAAGTGATTTGTGGAGAAGGGCAAGAAGGAATGAAGATGAGCCTAGGCTCTCTCCTGGTATCTTCTGCAAGAAGAGAAACGGCACAAGGGCAGGGCCCCAGATGCCCGGACGCAGTCGGGCACAGGTGGGCTGGGGCCAACTCCATCTGGGCTCAGGCTTAACTGAGGAGGCCAAATCAGAGCGCGCAGAGCAGGGCAGGGGGGCAGAGGCACCGCAGGTTCGCTGGGAAACCTTGGACCTTCTTAGGTGAACCCACATCTCCTTGCTGTGCTTGTCTCACAGTAACACATCCCAGTCGTCTCAGCCTATTGGATGCTAAGTGCTTCAAGTTTTTGCATTTCCTTTGGTAGCCTGGACTTCATGCATTAACAGCATCAGGTGAGCCCAAACCAAGAACATCCACATCCTCACCTTTCTCCCCATCCCATCTCTTTGCCTGAAGGTCATCACTGAGTAGACCGATAAGCTGCAATTTCCAGGCCTTAAAGGGCCTGGGAAAGGAGACCTACTTCCATTCTGGACTCCCTCACTCCCCACCACACAAACTTCAGTCCTACGGGCCATAGGAATTCATCTTCACACCAGGCACTTCCCATGAGCCCATGGGTCAGTCTTTGAGCAAGATCAGATGGCAGCAGCTGGCCCTGCTCCTGGCCGCCTCCTCCCAGTTCTTCCGTTTCACAGACAGCCTGCCTGTCAGCAGAGGCACCCTGCTCCCCTCTGCCACACTAGAGTGAGGAAGTAAGAGGACACTCCTTTTCTTCATCCCCAGCTCACAATTTGAACGCTGAACCTGCAGGCTATAAAGAGATGGAAGTTTCCCCATCCAGAGACTAGACGAAGATTTGTGGATGTTTGAGAAGGCAGAGTGGCCACTGCACCCCCGGGGCTGGTCCTGCAGCTTCAAGGTCCTGAACCAACAGGACTTCCTGGGCCGTGGGGCCAGAGACGCCTCAGGCACTCCCTTGCATTCTCTGTGCCCAACTATGCTGAGCGCGGCCGCTCAGCTTCCCTGGGTGGAATGGCAGGAATGAGCGCACCACACTCTCCAGGGCTTCCTTGCCAGGAGCAGCAGTCATGAGCACAGGGCCCTGCCAGCCACTCCCTGGTGTCTGCTCCACGTCGGCTAGTCACATGCCCCGAGCCTCTCCAGCCCTGCCCTAAGTGACCAGCGTTCAGTGGACACAGGGCCTGGGTGCCCTCTGGAAATCTGTGTGTGCTGAGGGTGGCCACATACTCCCCCACCAGCGGTGTTGAGGGCTCTGTGGGCAGGAGGGTCCCAGGGAACTAACGACAGGAGGGGGTCTGTGGGATGCAGGCTGGGGACCTGCTCAGTGCAGTTCTGTGATGGTTCCTTGCGGTTCAATCTCCCTCACTCCCAGTTATTCCCTCCTAGAGTAAATGGCGGGGTGGGAAGGAGGGGAAGAGCCAGCGCTCGCCATCAGCATGCCTGGGACGGAGTTTTGCTCTATGGGAAACGGCAGCCCAGAGGGGCTGCGGAGCAGGATGGGCCTGGGGCTGTCTCAGACGGGTATTTTCTTTTGCTTAACAGGAAGCCCCAAATCTCAGGGATGAAGGGCCCCAGAAAATCCTGCTGGAAAATGAGCTGAATTCCAGGTGAGGTGAAGCAAAACTAGCCTACCACGGCGGGAGGGAGGGAGGGCTTCCTCCAGGAGCAGAGCTTAGGAGGGAGCCTGGCAGTACCTGCTTCGCCCCGGAGCGCCTTCTCCACAGCCACGCCCCTTTCCTCCAGCCGCCGCTGCCTCTCCTCCACCTGCTGCAGCTGCCGCTGGATGATCTATGACAGACAGCACAGCCTGAGCACCTGGCTCTCCAGCCCCGCTTCAGGAGGACACACAACTCCACACCCACGTGAGGGGAAACAAAGGAGTTGCCGCTCTGGAAAGGGCTCTAGTCTGTGGGCGGTGCGCTCAGGGTGTGGTGTGGAGACCACCTGCACCCGAACCACCTAGCTTGTGTAGACGCTAGGCTCCGGGCCTTGCTAGTCAGCATCAAAGCGTGTGGACGTGACTCAAGTAGTGACCACCCTCCTAGGAGTGTTGCAGAGACAGGAAGTGGATGTAAACTGTGGCAGGAGGGGCCTGAGTACCAGAATCTCGGACTGTTCTCAGGGCAAGACTGCTAGAGTGCTGGAGGGGGTTCCTGAAGAGTGCGGTGGAAATCCCATCTTTACGATAAAAATTTAAAAGAGAAGGCCAGGGGTGCGGTGGCTCATCCTTGTAATCCCAACACTTTGGGAGGCCGAGGTGGGCAGATCACAAGGTCAAGAGATCGAGACCATCCTGGCTAACATGGTGAAACCCCATCTCTACTAAAAATACAAAAATTAGCTGGGTGTGGTGGCACAGGCCTGTAATCCCAGCTACTCGGGAGGCTGAGGCAGGAGAATTGCTTGAACCAGGGAGGCAGAGGTTGCAGTGAGCTCAGTGCCACTGCGTGTCCAGCCTGGCCACGGAGTGAGACTCCGTCTCAAAAAAAAAAAAAAAAAAAAAAAATTCTACAATGGTCTTCTAGATTCAGGGTCTGTGCAGCCTGAAGACAAGCTGGAGAATGGGAGGAGAGCTCTGACCTCTGACCTCTTCCCACAAAAATCCCAGGCCTATCAGAGGCTGAGGGGCCACAAATGGACTCCTGGTGACAGTCCTCACAATTGAATGAGGTGACTTACAATGATTATTCTACAACAAAGGATTCGGGAAACTCAATGCAGGGCTCTTCCCCCTTTTTTTTTTTTTTTAATGAGATGGAGGTGGCTGGGCGCGGTGGCTCACGCTTGTAATCCCAGCACTTTGGGAGGCCGAGGCGGGCGGATCACGAGGTCAGGAGATCGAGACCACGGTGAAACCCCGTCTCTACTAAAAATACAAAAAAAAAAAATTAGCCGGGCGTGGTGGCGGGCGCCTGTAGTCCCAGCTACTCGGAGAGGCTGAGGCAGGAGAATGGCGTGAACCCAGGAGGCGGGGCTTGCAGTGAGCCGCGACTGCG
The DNA here is from genome assembly GCF_006542625.1 of Nomascus leucogenys. Classification (NCBI taxonomy): domain Eukaryota; kingdom Metazoa; phylum Chordata; class Mammalia; order Primates; family Hylobatidae; genus Nomascus; species Nomascus leucogenys. The sequence goes on from NC_044387.1 coordinate 44,844,557, forward strand.
CCACTGCACTCCAGCCTGGGCGGCAGAGCAAAACTCCGTCTCAAAAAAAAAAAAGAAAAAAGAGATGGAGGCTCGCCCTCTCGCCCAGGCTGGAGTGCAATGGTGCAATCTAGGCTCACTGAAATCTCCACCTCCCGGGTTCCAGCGATTCTCGTGCCTCAGCCTCCCAAGTAGCTGGGATTACAGGGGCCCGCCAGCATGCCTGGCTAATTTATTTTTTTTTGAGACACAGTCTCTCTGTGTCGCCTAGGCTGGAGTGCAGTGGCACAATCTTGGCTCACTGCAAGCTCCACCTGCTGGGTTCACACCATTCTCCTGCCTCAGCCTCCCAAGTAGCTGGGACTACAGGCGCCTGCCACCATGCCTAACTTTTTGTATTTTTAGTAGAGACGGGGTTTCACCGTGTTAGCCAGGACGGTCTCGATCTCCTGACGTTGTGATCCGCCCGCCTTGGCCTCCCAAAGTGCTGGGATTATAGGCATGAGCCACCACACCCGGCTAATTTTTGTTTTTTTAGTAGAGACGGGGTTTTGCCATGTTGGCCAGGCTGGTCTTGAACTCCTGACCTCAAGTGATCTGCCTGCCTCAGCCTCCCAAAGTGCTGGGATTACAGGCATTGAGCCACTGCGCCCAGCCTGCTCTTCCCTTTTGACTGACAGCTCCACCAAGGCAGGGCCTCTGTGGCTGCACAAGCCAAAGGTGACCTGGATGGCAGGGAGGCCCGTGTACCTCTGCTCTGCTCTGCACTGTGCTTGTGTGGCAGGGAGCAGCTGGGTGGATAGGGAGATGCTGCCCAACCCTCCCACGCATGTGCCCTGGTCCCATCCTCCATGGTTTTACCTGGGCTCGATGCAGCCGCTTAAGCTCCTCCTGCTTGGCCTGTCTCCGAGCTGCCTTTTGCACACGCCGGGTCAGCTTGGCATTCAGTTCCTCCTCTGTGTAGGTTCTTGGCTGGAGAGAACAAGAGAAATTTCCTCAGTCAGGTGCACGGAGGCCTGGGACAGGGGTGGGCAGCAGCCAGCAGGGGCCTGAAGAGGTCTGTCCCCCATGTCGGAGCTGGTACTCGGGCAGACAGGACAAGCTGTCCTCTGTACAGTGCTAGCAGGACGGGGGTGCTGATAGGCAGAAGGCATGAGGTCTGCAGAGTCCCCAGCCTGCAGCAGCCCTCAGTGCCACGGGCACACCTAAGATCCACAGAGTGAGACATTTCCCCACCTCTGCACAGGGATAGGAGGCTGAGTGGGGACCGACTGTTAGGCAGTTAAAACAATAAAGGGACACACACTCCTTTATCATTGAGATCACCTGCTTCCCAAATAAGGATGTCTGGTCTTTTTAAAACTTTGTGGGAGTAAAAACATTGGTAGGCTGTTTCACCAAGCCTCCTGCTTCTAGGAGGCTTACAGGGGAAGCAAAGAGAGAAATCGGGATCCTTTTATTTTCCTGTTTGGTATCAAAGGCCACTTTCTTCAGAAGAGCAGTATCCATGACAGTCTTCCAAGAAATGACACCCAAGTAGAGAGAACAGGGATGTTTCTCTTTAAGTCAAGTACAGTCTGAAGAAGGAATTGTGGAGGTGAACCTGGACCGACTCTGGGGTCTGCAGAGGCAGCCGCTGGCCGCTGGGAAGAAGAGAGGTTGTGGCCTGGCCAGGGCTGTTGCGCCTAGTGCCATCGAGAACAGAGGAGGCAATGGCTCAATCCAGTGCAAGTCCACGGACTGGACAGCCACAGCCCCCTGCCTACGTGGGTGCCAAGGGCTCAAGGGAGCATCAGATGCTTTGAACAAACCGTGGGCAACCAGAGGGGCAAAGGTTAGGGATTTGCCTTTATTCATAAGACCCTCTTTATTGCCTCTAAGAAAATGAAACAAGGAGACTATATGAAAGATTTTTTTTGAGAGAGGGTCTCATTGTTACCCAGGCTGGGGTGCAATGATGCGATCATGGCTCACTGCAGCTTCAAACTCTTGGACTCAAGTGATCCTCCTGCCTCGGCCTCCCGAGTAGTCAGGACTATAGGCGTGTGCCACCTCGCCTGGACAATTAAAACAATTTTTTTTTGTAGAGACAGGATCTCGTTATATTGCCCAAGCTGGTCTTAAACTCCTGGGCTTAAGTGATTCTCCCATTTCAGCCTCCCAAAATGCTGGGATTACAGGTGTGAGCCACCATACCTGGACAACAAGAAAACTTTCATAGACTTCAAAGAAGACAAACATGACTTGGGGTCTATACTCATAACCTTCACTCGAAGAGCTCAAATGACAGAGGGTCCCCTGAACAGGCAGTCCCTAAGGGTCATCAGTGGTGTTTCAGTGCTACACCTTGCTGATCAGAGCTGAGGGCTGCTGAACTGCCCCTCTCTGGGGTGCCCAGCCCCACAGTGGCAGCTCTGTCCCAACCCGAGGAACCTGGAGCAAAATGACCACATGCACTCCAGCCGGTGAGGAGCAGGTGTCTCATCCTTCCCGCTCAAGACATGGCTAACGGAAGTACTGCTGCCAGTGTGTGCCACAGCCCCATGCACGCACAAACACAGTTAGTGAGGATGTGGCTGGAGGGCCAGGGCCGGCGCCGGGTGGTTAATCACAGACATGCATGCAATGGTGACCAGCTGACGGGAACGAGACACTACCTTTGATGCACATGATCTCCTGAATGCCAAGGCGTGTGGTACATAAATCGACTTTTAAGCGGATGGCATCAGAAAACAAAACAGAATAGTAATAATAATAATGATTAACAAATTAAAAATTAAGAACACAGAAATATGGAGCAAAATAAGTTAGAAGTTGAAAACAAACACACAAGACTTAAAACACGAGATTATTTTTCACAAAGTCACACAGTACTGCCTAGGTAGGAATCTGGGTGTGAAGATCCTAGTGGCGGCGTCTGAGTGGACCCGGTTTTGAATACGGCCGGGGTTCACTCTTTTACTGGGAAGAAACAGCTTGTTCCTCGCCACCCCCAAAACTCGCCTCATCTCAGTGTCCCTTGTGTAAAGTTACAGCCATTAAAATATGTGATTCTAGATGCTTTTCTCAAGTGACCATGTGCTTGTGGAAATTCAACCCACTTCTTCCTGCTGAATGCTCCGGGGGAGTGGAAGTGGGGGGCGGGAGGAAAGGGGGTCCTGCTCTCAGAGACAGACAGACGCAGCAAAACTAGAAAGGAAACCGACCATCTCTCCCGAAAGGCCCTCCGCTGGCAGTGTCCCTGTGTGCCACCCAGCTGCCATTTCTTGATTGTGCCCGGTAAAGGGAATTGAACTAGCATCAGTAACTGCTGTTCACCAAAAGCACGTCAGACAGCAGCAGGAGCCTCTTCTCATTCCATCACACCTTGCGCAGAGCCGCTCTGAGGGTCACGGTGAGTCACATCTGCTCTTGTGGTCTCACCAGCCATATTAAACGGCTGAAAGGCACTAAGGAAACCAGGGTGTGTGGTGGCACACAAGACAGGGAAGTCCTGAGAGTTCCAGGCCAGCTGCAACCCCAGCTGCGCTCCTTGCTGCTCTGTTCATCCCATCTGTGGGGTGGCCTTGTGCAGAGCTGTGCTTCCCAAGCCTGTAGGCGAGGGAAGAATAAATTTGCCTCCTTCGACTTTGAGCACCTGTGTCCCGCCTGCCTCAGGTGGACCCACCTCTCCCACACATCAGAACAAGAGAATGTTGTTATGAGAACAAGCCGGTTCAGAAAAAGAGAGAGACAGATGATTTCCCGAAGCGGCTTGCAAAAAGCCCACAGGAACTATGGACCACACCCTAAGGAACAGCATTAACATCTTCACCTATGGCTGATGTCAACAGTAATGGGGGGCAGTGGCTGCCTTCCCACAATCTACCCGTTTTCCGGGCTGGGAGGGGTGAAGTCACCACCTGTCCCTGTGTGCCTGAGGTGGTGGCCAGCCACAGGAGCTGACGTTCTGCTGTGAATCTGGATGCGGGGTGGCAGGGTGCCCAGGCCACACCCTGGTGGGCCGCAGGGCTCAAGAGGCAGCTGTGTTGCTTGTATTTAAAGTCAAATGGGAGCAATTAGAAAAGAGGTAAACGCAAGTGCTCTCTTGTAGTTCGGGCTACAGGTGACTTTTTAAAAGTCTGAATTATCCTAAGTTTTCTATAATAAACATTTTAAATAAAAAATAAGTATTTTGACTGGTTTAAAAGTTTCTAACAAAACAAAACCCAGGCTCTTGTTTCACAGATGCTGTGAGGCGGGAGGAGGCGTCTGTGCTGCTGGAGTGGCTCCGGGATCCTGGTCTGGCAGAAGTGGCTTCCTCCTTCCGAGGCAGGTCAAACCCCATCCTCACTTCAGAGCCCCTGTTCCCCACACTTATTTTGAAAGACTTAAGCCCACAGGAAAGTTGAAAGAGGAAGACAAGGAACATCCAGATGCCTCTCACCCATGTCTGCCAAAGGTTACCATTTTGCCACATGCTTCATCTATATGTCATCTTTTATATGACCTTTTGTAATGAATCATTGGTAGACACCACGATGCTCCATCCCTAAACATTTTAGGATGGACTTCCTAAGAACTCAGACGTTTTCCTATATAACTTTCCTACATAAAAGTACATCAACAGTGCCTTTATCACTTGCAAGGAACTTAACAATTTGATAATATTACACATTTATACTATCATCCAGTCCTCAGCTGAATTTCTTTAATTGTTCCCAAAATGTCCTTTATGGCTGTTTTTGTTTGGTTTGTTTTCCTCTTTAGCATCCGTGTCTTGAAAAGGCACAGTACCCAGCTCTCGCTCAAGCTGACTCCACACCATGCGGAAGTCAGGTCGGCTGCCTGTGGCTCGGCTGTCTCCCGTGTCATCTGTCTCCTAGGTTGGCCGTCCCCTAGGTCATCCATCCCCTAGCTCGACCATCTCCTCGGTCCTCAGCCGTCCTCTAGGTCGGCTATCCACTAGCCTGTCTGTCCCCCAGGCTTGGCTTTGGCTTTAGTATTCCGTATGTGACCTCTAGCAAATGGCTTTGCCTCTGTGGGTGCCCCTGGAGCGTGAGGCCTTAGAGGCCACCCTCTGGCTCTAGGGTTCTATGATTGGTGTCCATGGCTTGTTCCTGGGGTCCTGTTCCTGTTCCTCCCTTGCTCCTCGTATCTGCTGGGCCCTGGGGAGGCTCACCAAGTACCAGCCTTGGCACAGCCAACCCAGGCAGTAGGTGCTTCACAGATGGAGAAGCAGTGGGCACACTGCCCACCACAGCAACGTGAGGGAGGTGGGTGGCCAAGCTGACACAATAGGTTGAATGTCCACACTGTCACCACTGAGGCAGTGACCTTGGGACCACATTCCCCATTCTTTGCTGATCCCCTAAAGCAGCACCCGTCACCAGTATTGGGATGTGTTTAGGGACCCACATAGAAACCCAGGGGAATTCTCAGCTCAGCCCCAGTGCAACTGGGAAAGCTTGACAGGGAGCCTTGACGAAAGCACACTCTCCTGGTCCCTGAGAAGGTGCAGATCCCAACCCTAACTCAGTTGCTGGCCTGGCTGGGGCACATGGAAGCCTGGCTCTGTAGAGGGTGGAGCAGGAGGAGAGGCCTGGCTCTCTAGAGTCTTCTAGGAGAGGGGCCAATGAGCTGGAAAGGCCAAGGGAAACGAATGCACCATGGAGGGGATAAGAAATAAAGCATCCGGTTTGCTGAGTTATTTAAAGAGGAACTGGGTCAGGCTGCAGGAGCCATCTTCACCGAATGGGCACATGACGGGCTCAGGCGCACCGTGGCCCACCCTGACTGGGCTATTGGATGGCAGGAGAGGGCAGACTCAAGTCCAAGCCCCAGAAGCCTTGCAATGAAGGCATGCTACATTCTGGGGAAGCTTTTCACGCAAAAGGGAGGCAGGAAGCAGGAGACAGCCGGGCTGCCCCCAGCAAGGAGGAAGAGCACAAGCCCCAGGGCTGGACAGTGGAGGTGGGGTGACGTGATGCTCCGCAGAGCTCCGCCCACCCTGTAGGCTGACAGGTGCCTGTTAGAGTGTGCTGATTCCTCTCCCTCCCCCTTCACTGGATCCACCCAAAGTCGTGGGCTCTGGAAAGTCAGGGGCTGAGTCAGACCTAGCAGCCCTGCAGGTCAGTTCCCGGACCAGTCCTTTAAGACGACAAACCCTCCCTAACTATCAAACCCACCAAACGGGCAGGACCAGGCACAATGCTCAGTGCCTGAGGTCCCAGCTCCTGCCAGCAGCCCTGGACTGCGCAGTGTTCTCAAGGCCCTGGGGCTGGCGGGCTGCTCCCTGCGGGATCACCTATGAAGAAGCAGACAATGCCAGGCTGCCTCCTCCAGGGAAGGGGAGCGTGACGCAGGAATGGCTCCAGTCTTCTCTTCTTGACAAGAAATCAGGAGCCCTTGCTGTGGATGCCAATGGCCCCAGCTCCCATGTAGAAAGCCCAGCATGACCGCCTCAGTGCATAGGGCTGGGTCAGCAGTCAGCTGGCTCTGCGCCACTAGCTGTCCATCCCTGGCTTCAGGTTTGCTTTCCCTCTCCTCTACCCTACCAAAGCCCAATAGTGAACAGACAGGGCCCCAGGCCCTGTGAAGCCCCTCTGCCTGACTACCCACCTCTCGCCGGGACTTCTGTGAGGACTTCTCAAGGACATCGTCACTGGAGAGGTCTGAGTCCTCGGAGAAGCTCAGCTGGCGCCGGAGCTGCAGCTCTGTGGAGAGAGGGAGGCCACGTGAGGATGGCGCCAGACAGCAGGCGCGGCTCTCTCCCGCTTCTACGCTCCCATGTACAGCCGAGGAGGCCGGGTGGGGGGCTGGATTCATTTTAGTTTAAGGGATCCATCCCCCATCCTGGGGAGCCAGGAGCTGGGACACCAACCTTTGCCTGGGCAGGGCAGAGCTGACGCCAAGCGGGTGGCACCTGGGCCTGCCCAGCCCCTCCTGGTAGCACTGCCCTCTGCCCTGTGCATGAGTGACCCCTCCGGGTCGTCTGACTTTAGGAAGGGCACAAACCTCCAGTCTTCCTGGTCCGGTTTCAAGCTGGCTTTGAGAATTCTGTTACTAAGCTGGCTATGCCCTGTGAACCCATGGTTCGGTCCGTTCTCCAGGTCAGCACGGCTCCTGAGAACCCTCAGGGAGCAGCGTGTGAGTGTGGATCCTGAGAGCCCCAGTGACCCGAACCCCTCCCGCACCCCTCCCGCTCCGCCTGCATGCGGACCCGGCTGCTGACGCACCTGCCCTTACGACGGGAAGCGCCCTGTGCTTGCCGGAGTCCACCGTGGCCCCGCTGGAGGGGGTGCTGGGGCAGGACTTGTCGTCGGCCTTCTTCTTCTTGTCCTTCTTGTACCCGGAGAAGACGGACTTCCACAGGGACTTGGGTTTGGTGGCGGCTTCCTCCGGGAGGTTGGAGCTGGGCTTCTCCGGGGGCCGGCCCTCGCCTTTGGACTTCTTCTCCTTCTTGTTTCTGCGTGGAGAGAAGAGTGACGACCTTTTCTTGCTCTTCCCGCTGGAGCCCTCGGATGAAGTGAAAGAGCCATCTGGGCCCCCCGAGTCCGACGGCGGGGAGAGGACCTCCTCGCTGGTGGCTTCATGCTTCAGGGTGGGCTCCTCGGAGCCCCTGAGAGTGGGGCGTGTGGGGGAGTCGGGCCGGCGCTCCTTGCCCTGGGAGGGTGCTGAGGACACCTTGCGGGGCCTGGGGGCGCCTGAGGCCAGCTCCATCTGCTGCATCCTGCTCAGCTGCCTGGCCATGGCATCCCGCAGCGCCTGGCTCTTCACGGACTTCTCCCTGGCTCGCATGCGCTCCTCGGCCAACTCCTTGGCTTCCGCGGAGACCAAGGGCAGCCCCCTCTTCTGTGGCTGCAGCGTCCCCTCCAGAGCAGGCAGCCTCCCGTTCTCCTTGGCCAGGGGCGGGTGGGGAGGCTTCTCGGGGCGCGGCCAGCAGGACGGGGGCGTGAAGAATTTCTCCTGCAGGCTTGAGTCCTCAGTCTTGTCGTCGTAGGTGTCCTCCACGTCGTCAGCGAAGGGGATCTCCTCCACGCTCTCCACAAAAGACTTCCGCACCTCCTCTCTGGCGGGCTGAGCAGGCTCCCGGGGGGGCCGCATCCAGGTGACGGGCAAGGGCGGCGGGACCACTGAGGCGTTAGGCTCGGCCTCCCTGAGCTTCCTCCGCAAACTGGCGGGCTCCTCGCCCGGGGGCGGTGGCGGAGGCGGGCTGGAGGGGGGCGTGAGCATGGCGGAGTCCGAGGTGTTGAAGCTCTGGCTGCCCAGTGTCTTCATGTTGGAGGAGCTCCCGTGCAGGCCCAGGCCAGAGCTGCTGGCCAGCTCCCTGTGCTCCTCCTGGGCGCTGCGTAGCTCTCTGTCGGACGGGGCCCGGGGGGGGGGCAGGGACAACGGCTCGCCCTCCGGCTTTGGCAGGCCCAGCCTTTTGGGGACGGACAGAGGCTTGAGAAGGGGGAGTCCCTCATCCTGGGGGGACTTTTCAACGGAATAGGATTTGAGGGACACTGGCCTGAAGGCAGGCGTGGGGAAGCTGGGCTCGGGCCCCTTGCTGCGGTCCACAGGTGTGAGCCCGAGACTGCGGCGGATCTCCGCACTCTTCATCCAGAACTCCTCCACCAGGTCGCTCCGTCTGAGGGCCTCGTCCACAGCAAGGGGGCTGCCCAGCCTGTCCTTGGTGTCACTTTGGCTTTGGACAGGGAGAGGGGCCAGTGGGGTGGATGTTTTGGCCGGGGCAGGCTGGAAGCGTATGGGGGACTGGGTAGGGGACGGGACAGTGGCCTCGGTGGAAGGCTGGGGCTGGGAGCAGATGGGGAGTGGGCTGGGTGGGGGCGTGGAGGCTGCCACGGGTGGCCGGGGCTGCGGGCTCCCTGGTGAGACAGGAGTCCTAGCTTCTGGCAGGGCCACTGGCTGAGATCGGATGGGAGAGTGCACAGCTTTCAGATCCAAGGGGGCATCAGCTTTGGGCTTCTCTTTGGGGAGCAAAGGCTCAGGGAAAAGGCGCTCCTCCAGTGATTTCTCCTGGGTGGCGGCAGGGACAGGTGGGAGTTGGGGGCCCTACAGGGAAGGAAGACAGAAGCCGCTGAGAAAGTGCGGGCTTTCACGGCCAGCAGCACCCTCGGGGAGCTTTCTCACTCAAAGTGCCTGCACCTGCGCCTGCTGCAGGACTTCCCCGTCCTTCCAGCTGTTATTAGAACAGCTCCAGGAGAACCCTTTCCACTGTCTGCTCCAGGTGTTCAGTGTTTAGAACCTTAGAACCACTCTGCTTAGTTTAGACAAACTGGGTTTTCAGGATTTGGTTCATCTCAAATACATCCTATATTCTTTGTCCACTCACAGGAACACTGGCCAAAAGAACATGCATGAATGCAGTTCTCACCCTCCAGGAGGCCCCAGAGCGCCAAGATCCCTGATGTACATACAGAGGGGCCAGGACTGTAAGAAGACTTACCATAGCTATTTATCACGGTGCATTATGATCAAATTGTCCTCCCCAGGAAGCTCAAAGATGTGCAGAGATTCCTGCACCAGCCCTTATATCACCCCATCCAAGAGTCTCAAACAAAGCCTCCCCATTTCATAGACGGCTGAGCGCAGTGGCTCATGCCTGTAATCCCAGCACTTTGGGAGGCCGAGGTGGGCAGATCACGAGGTCAGGAGATCGAGATCATCCTGGCTAACACGGTGAAACCCCATCTCTACTAAAAATACAAAAACAAAATTAGCCAGGTGTGGTGGTGGGTGCCTATAGTCCCAGCTACTCGGGAGGCTGAGGCAGAAGAATGGCGTGAACCTGGGAGGTGGAGCTTGCAGTGAGCCAAGATTGCGCCACTGCACCCTAGCCTGGGCGACAGAGCGAGACTCCATCTCAAAAAAAAAAAAAAAAAAAAATCCAATCAGTGAACAGGCTAGGCGCAGTGGCTCATGCTGTAATCCCAGCACTTTGGGAGGCTGAGGCAGGAGGATCGCTTGAGCCCAGGAGTTGGAGGTTGCAGTGAGCCATGATCATGCCACTGCACTGTTGCCCATGCCAGCCTGGGCAACAGAGTGAGATCCTGTCTCAAAAAAAAAAAAAAAAATCACTGAATAGTTCCATGCTTCCTAGAATCCCAAAGACTGTATCAAGCAGATACAGGCCTTGTATTCCAACTTTCTCCCTGATCTGGCCTGCAGACAGTATTTCCCAAACCATGTTCCACAGGACCTGCTGTCACAGTTGGCTTCGCAGCATTCCCCATGTGGTTCATACACCACAAGCTGTCTGCATGGATGTTGTAAATTTCTTTTTTTTGGAGATGGAGTCTCGCTCTGTCGCCCAGGCTGGAGTGCAGAGGCACGATCTCGGCTCACTGCAAGCTCCACCTCCCGGGTTCATGCCATTCTCCTGCCTCAGCCTCCCGAGTAGCTGGGACTACAGGAGCCCGCCACCACGCCCGGCTAATTTTTTGTATTGTTAGTAGAGACGGGGTATCACTGTGTTAACCAGGATGGTCTCGATCTCCTGACCTCGTGATCCACCCGCCTTGGCCTCCCAAAGTGCTGAGATTACAGGTGTGAGCCACCGCGCCTGGCCAGATGTTGTAAATTTCAACAGTTATACATTTATTTTAACATAATGTTAAAAATGCATTTGTCATATCAAACCAATCATCCCATCAATATTATTGCTTTAATTTAAGCAAATTTATTTTTAATAAAATATCAAATGTTTTATACCACTTATCATAAAAAACTATAATTATTTATTTTTAATATATTATAAATTTATAAAAAATAAATTTGTTCTAACAAATTTTAATAAATTTATTTATAATTTATAAACAATTTTAATACACCTGTTTATTATACATTTATTAAATATAATAAATTATTTATTTTTAGGCTGGGCACAGTGGCTCACGCCTGTAATCCCAGCACTTTGGGAGGCCGAGGCAGGCAGATCACGAGGTCAGGAGATCGAGACCATCCTGGTTAACACGGTGAAACCCTGTCTCTACTAAAAATACAAAAAATTAGCCAGGCGTGGTGGCGGGTGCCTGTAGTCCCAGCTACTTGGGAGGCTGAGGCAGGAGAATGGTGTGAACCTGGGAGGCGGAGTTTGCAGTGAGCCGAGATCGCGCCACTGCACTCCAGCCTGGGCGATAAAGCGAGACTCCGTCTCAAACAAACAAACAAACAAATTATTTATTTTTAATAAATTTATGTTTAAATTAAACATATGGTGTGTGGTATGTGGACCTAACACAGTGACACGGGGTAGATGACTCAGGTTTGGGATCAGAGTGGGGCAGAGTTAGTAGGTGCCACCCAGACGGCCTCATCCCCAAGAGTACTGAGCTAGAACTCCAAGGCCACTCCTGTCATCAACAGCTCCACTTAATACAAGGAGGATGATAGTTTTCAGTCTTCCTCAGAATGAGGAGGCCAGCAGGCTATGTTAGCCCCAGTCTTGGTGGGACCCACACCATGGGCCCTGAAACAGAGAAGTTAATATGTGTCCTTGGGGTCCCATTAGTTCTCTGTACCCCATAGCGAGCCCCAAACCCTTACCTCTGTTGAGGGGCTGTGGACTGGAGTGAACAGAAGAGCTGATTCCTGGGGAGACCGGATGGGGCTGGTGGCTTGGGAGGGACCTGAAAAGAATGAACACAGGGACTTACAAGAGGAAGCCCCCCATGTGCCAGGAGGGCACCCCTATCAGCCAGCCCCAGAGGATGGAGGGGAGGGTGGAGGGCGAGTCGCTGAGTCTGCTCCCAGTTCTTCTGGAAAGCACAGGTTCTCTCAGAGGCCAGGGTCCTGGAGCCGCCTTCCCAGGGCTGCCCGGCACTCTCTGCAGGTGCTCCTGTCAACACCAGGTCAGAGCGTGGGCTTCCTCCACGTGCAGGCTCTGCACACAGAGCTTCAGGACAAACCTTCTACCTTCTCCCACACCCAAACGATGCAAGGAAAGGGCCTTTGGCCAAAGCAAATGCAGCAGCCTGTGGCACAGGGAGGGCGGACAGAAGAGGAAAAGGCAGGGAGCTGCCCGCACCTTGGAGGCCGGCGTGCACCATGGCTCTGCTCTGAAGCCCCTGGCCCCTGAGCCACTCTTGTGTGCACATGGCCCTCATAGGAATTCTGAAGTTGTTTCTCCCATCAATGACAGGCTCACCTCTCTCTTGGTGCTTTGGTGAGGTGGGCAGCTTCTCCTCATCTTCCGACACCCTCAGCTCTGGCTCTGCTTCCCCCTCAGCTGGGCGTGGCAAATGCAGCTCTCTGTCAGCATCCGACGGGCTGTCAGACCAGTGCTGATCTGGCAGAGGGAAGGGGCAGAAGCGGGTGCACACCCTAAGTGAGGCCAACTACTTTTCCACCTGAGAGCAGCCGCGCCACTTGCTCATTTGCAACACAACTGCTCAGGTGCAGGCCAGGAGGCCCTTCTTATGCAGCGAGAGACCTGCCTACCAGACCACCCACGCTCCTGAGGGGCCCGGCCAAGAGCACCCTCCTGCCTTTGCAATGCGGGGCCACATCAAAGCCTGTGGGGCTCTGTTTCTTTTAAAATACAGCAACAGTCACACATGATGGGCTATGACAGAGAAAGACAGGGTGTGCCTGTGGAGGGCAGGCCTGGCCTCACAGGCCCACTTCTATGCACCTCCTCCTCTCAGTAGCCCTGACTGCTGCCCCAACTCCACAGCTGAGGCCTGCGCCCCCTCACAAGCTTGGGTTCTTCTCATTCTTCCCAGCCTCGTCCCTGACCCCCTCAGCCCCCCACAATCAGACTGCGATGCAGAACACATCTCCAGGTATCTAGCTTTGGGAGCCAGTCAGCAGAATTAAAGGCCTTGTATAAAGCCACAGGTTGGCTCAGGCACCCAGCTGCAGCTGGAGGACTGCAGGCCAAGTCGCCTGGTGCTCGTGGGTAGGTGGTGGTTGGGTGGAATGAGATGCATTCCAGCCATGATGGAGCCAAGAAGGAACCAGGAGGCCCAATGGCGGCCTCACTGAGCTTGATTTTGCTGGAAAGCATATTGCCTTCACCTTCCCTGAGCTCCCACCACAGGGCGGGGAGGGCGGACCCCTACCGTCATCCAGCTCAGCACCAGTGTCCCCTGGGTCCCCATCCTCTGCTGCCTCCCCTTCTATCTCGGCTGGTTCCGAGTCCACATCTTCCTCTAGGTCATTCTCATCCAATGGGGCTGCAAAGCAGAAAGGTTCAAAGGAAGGAAGAAAAGGAGGACAGACAGGCTGCATCTTCATGGGGGTACTGCCTTTCTCAGGGCGGTTCCATGCAGGCCCCAGGAGAGGGGAGATGCTGCCAGGCCCAGGGGGCTCTCTACATGTAGCATGGGTGCTGGGGGGGCCCGGGGCACCCAAACACAGGAGGCGGGCAGTTCTCCACACACAGCATGGGTGCTGGGAGGGCCCGGGGCCCCCAAACACAGGAGGTGGGCATTTCTCAATGCTAGGGCCAAGTGGGAAGAGAAGAGTGGCTGAAGGGGCATTGTTCCTCTTCCCCCAAAGGTTGCTGTAGGAACCTCAGTTGGAGGAGGGTGGAAGGCGAAATGCTGCTTCTCTGGGCCTCGGCCCAGCAGCATCTGCCAAAGCCTGGCTGTGTGCTGACTGCCTCACACACCATGGGTCATTCAACCCTCATAATGCAGGCTGAGCATCCTGAATCCGAAAATCCAAGATCCAAAATGCTCCAAAATCTGAAATTTTCTGAGCACTGACAAGAGGCCAAGTGGAAAATTCCACAGCAGACCTCATGTGGTGACAGTTACACCCAAAATTTTGTTTCATGCATAAAATTATTAAAAATATTATATAAAATTATCTTTAGGCTACGTGTACAAGGTGTATATGACACATAAATACATTTCGTGTTTCGACTCGTGTCTCATCCCCAAGATCTCTCATTATGTATATGCAGAGATTACAACATCTGAAAAAAATTCGAAATCCAAAACATCTCTGGTCTCAAACATTTTGGGTAAGAAACACTCAGCCTGCAATATAATTAGAGGGACCGTTTCTTTAGCGAGAAGGCCGAGGTCCAGTCAGCTGAGGGGTTGTCCACAGCACCGCATGCAGGGGCACCAGATGAGCTTCCCTTGCGATAATTTAGAGCAATACTAATACTTTGGGAGGGCATTGGGGGCTGAAGGTATGTAAAGTTCATCCTCTGGACTCCAAGTGGCCCTTCAGGGCTGCAAAATGAGGCAAAGCTCTCGACAACTTCCCCTCCCCAGGAGCCGACCCCTAAGCACGCACACAGCCTGTCCCCACCTCCCACACTCCAAACTTGCACCAGCAGGAAGAGGGCGGCACGCTCTGCTCTGAGGACACTGTGAGACCCGCACCACCTGAGACCCACAGGACCACCGGCCGGGGGTCTGCGGGCTCTCCTAGGGTTCAAGCCCAGCCACCCTCAAATTACCCCTAAGGGTTTCAATTTCAGGAGAAAGGAGTTATGCTCTGCTGTCCATATACAAGAGTCTGCACGGATCAAAGCCCAGGCTGGGGAGTGGGGAACTGACGGCGCCCGGTTAGGTGGATTTCTTAAAAAGCTGTGTGGAAATGGGAGGGCGCAGCCTCGGAAGCAACATCTTCTCTCCCCAGGCCAGGCACTTAGAAGATGCTGGTAACGTTTTATCTCTTGACCAGGGTGGCAGTTATATGATTTTTTGTTTCGCTAATAATTCCTTAAGCTTATGTTTATCTTTTATGCACAGTTTGTAAGATGACGGTTCAAATCTAGTGTCTGAAGAACTGTATGAAACAGGTTTGGAAGGAAACAGACGGCCCACGTCACAGGGAGAGATGGGCGGGTTCCCAGACTAGCTGACAGTTAGGCCATGAGCCTCCCTGAGATACCAGAGTGGCCCACGGAGCTGGCCGTGCCAAATGCTATCCTACAGCAACGGCACCTGCTGGGGGAAGCAGGGGGGAGATACCTCAAGTATTTCTATTGGTTAAAACCTCGGTGTGAGAACATTGCTTTTGGCCACTCAAGGAAGACAGTTCATCAAACACCAGGGAGTGGGACTTCTGAGGCAAAGACAAAAGAATTCATGGCTGCACTACACCGATTCTGAAAAGCAGGAACAAAAGCTCCGTGTGGAACAGAACCTGGCCCATCCCATGGAGAGGGCCACTGTGCCTGACAGATTTGTTGGGGTGAATCTGGGTGCCCAGGGATCAAGATGGCAACTCTACACTCTTGCTGGCGAGGGAACCGGAGGCTAGCACCAAGGAGACCCACACAGGCCTCCCAGCCGGGCACAGCCCAGGGCACCCTGGGTTAGCCTGATCCCGCCCTGGTGCCTTGGTCGTTCACACGGCTCTTTCTACTAAGAAATGCCTGTGGTAGAGTCAGGCGGGTGAGAAGTCTACACTCCTTGGCAGTACCTTGAAAGGAACAATCGTCACATAGATTAAAAAAATAAACAGGTGAGAAATATCAACGCAGCAGCAGCAGTGTTGAAAGAGACACAGCTTGAGGGGTGGATCTGGGGGTGAAACTCAGGTTAAGACGGAGAGCAGGGTGCTAGAAGCTGCCACGCAGGTTGATGAGCCACGCGCTATGAAAGCCAGGAGCCACTGACCCGCTCAGCTCTTGGTTTCCTTCAGTCTCCAGCTGGGAGGCTCTTGCCCCACCGCCCTAGGGACCCACACTACCTAGAAGAGGAGCCGGCCGTCTCTGCGCAAAGAGCAGTGGCCCTCCCCTGCGGCTGTGTGCGCCTGTTTCTCCCACTGCCGGGAGGACACAGGGAGAGGCTGCTGAAGCCCCATGAGCTCCCATGTCCGCATCCCAGAAGTGACCGCTAGGACAGTGGTGCTGTTGGGGGTAACACTGCCCTTCCTCCGGCAGTGTCTGACAACTCATGGAGGGATTTTTGGTGTCTTCATGGGTGGTGGAGGCTGCACGGACATTCCAAGGGCGGAGGCCGAGAATGTTAAACCTTCTGCGAGGGAAAAAGCTGTCCTGCCCCAAATGCCAGGAGCCCCTCGGTGAGAAGCGCACACTTCCAGAAACATGTAGGAAGGACAACTCAGGCTGCTCAACGATCTCTTGTACTTGAAGAGACGCCTGCAGCTCGGGCTGGATTTGGCTGGTGTCACCCCTGGTCACACCCAGCCTGTCCCCACCTTCTGCTGAATGGCACCTGCCCATCCTCTGCTCTTCCCTCTCCACCGTCATCCTCCCATAAACCCCCTGGTTTTGACGGCCTCCTTCTCTGATAGCTTGGTAGGCTTGTGGAATATCTTCTGATTCCTCTCCTTTCACACTCAATCGGTACCCACCTCATTCTCAACACACTTTAAAACTCTCAGTGCCAAAAACGTTCCTTTGGCTTTGGCCTTTTTACCCGACTCTATCAATAAAAACCTGCCTGTGTCTGTCCTGCCTGCCCTCACGTTTCCCTCTGAGCTGCCCTGAAGGAGGGGGTGTGCGTCTGATCCATGCAAGGGCGGGCTGTCTGGCAAGGCATGCAGGTGCCCCCACCCGCCTCCGCCGCCCTGGCATGCACTTGCGACAGGCCCAGGAGTCTAGTGTTAAGGTACCAGCAGAGCCGCCTAGAGAGAGGTTATGGTGAGTGGGGAGAGAGTGAACATCACCAGACTACCTCCGGAGACCGTCTCCAGCCAGGCCTGCACTGCCGCGCGGCGTATGGAGGGAAGGTCGGGCACTGAATTTAAAACAGACGACAAATACAAAGTTACACAGCAATATGCGTTCCCAACGAGGAGAGCCAAGGTCATCCTTAAAACCCGAAACAGAAAGAAACTGAGAAGGCGTTCAGGACAGAGGCCTGTCCGGCACCAACAAGGGCTGCGAGCCCTGTTGTTAACCTGTGTGATGGAGAATCAGGATGAGAAGAGAAGAGGGAAAACCTAAGGTAGGGCCGCCTCTGGCCCAGGGCTGCAGAGCGCTCCCCAGCTCACAGGCCAGCCCAGTGCTGCAGGTGCTCATGGTGCCGCCACAAGCCGGAAACGGAGGTTGGTCTTGCCTATAGGTGAAGACTTGGGACCAGGGAGGAACAAACGTCTTATTAGATGCTGTTTCATGATGGCAGGAAATGCTCCTTTTGTATGCTCAGAGCCTGGCAGGAGGTGTGGCCCGTGACCGGCGCTGAATGAAAATGTGCACACACAGGAGCGACAGCAGAGGTGACACCGAGGGTGAGTATTTGGAAGACGGCACGCTGGGGAAGATGGCACAGTGGCCACCATGTCCCTCAGCAGTCTCCATGGTTCTTCTCTTATTGCTATTCCTTTCTTAAAAAAAGCCAGAATAAGGTGCATCTTCATCCTACTGTGTGACACAGACCGTCCCACCTAAAGCCTGGGGCTGGAGACAGTGCTACTGTGGAGGCCTCCTGGATAGAAATCTCTTTCCAAGACTTCATTTCACTTCCAAACATGCCCCTCCTGCCCCCTTCCTGCCAACACACATTCATGTCCAGTCACACTCTGAGGAAAGTACCAGAACACTTTACAAAGTGAGGAAAGAGCAGCGGTGACCAGAAACATGAGAGAAAGACAGAAAATTCTTGGTTTACCCAAGATCAGGTTCATTTTACCATTTTGCATCAATGGAGAAAGAGTCCACAACCTCTTAATCCACAGAGAACTTTACATATCCTCAGATGAAAAGTACAGGTGTCACAACTGACAGCAGCAAAGTGGGATGCACCTGGCTCCCGTGTGTGACCTCTCGGGCGGCTCTGCCCTGACAGAAAGGCCCCCTGTGGCGACAGAGGCAGCAGCCAGGCGGTGCTCGGGGCACGCTGTGGCCTGGGGCTGGGAGTGTTTACCTCTGGAAGCAGAGGACTCAGAGGCCGGCGCCATCCTCTCTTCCTCCTCTCTCTCACGGATATGAGTCCAGTGCACGTCAGCCTGGATCTCCAGAGGATCCGCCGTGTGCATGACCTGCTGGAGCCTCAGGTTCCCGGCTAGTGTCCCAGGGTCGAGGGGTGGAGAAATGAGGTGGGGAAGGAGGGGATGAAATAGCATGGGAAAGGAAACAGAAAGAGAAGTTACAGCATTGGCCAGGGTCAGTATGAATCAGAAAGAAGTAAAAATTAAGAACATGTATGCACATGTATACACACACACACAGATGCACGGACACACAGACACACATGCACAGTCCTTCTGCTCATTCAGTGTGACCCGGTCATTTCCGCCATATGTGTACCATTAAATTCAGTGAAGAGAATCACACGTTCCATTCTGAGACTCCTTTCATCCTAAGCTGCATTCAGCGGGCCCATGCACCAAGATAGAAAAAGAGCAGATTCCAGCCTGCTTCTGCAGGCCCAGCCCCAAGGGGTCACAAGGACCTGCTTCGTCCCTAGCACAGTGTGAGACCCCAGGAATGCACTATCCTGCCTCTCTGCTGGTAACATAGCAAGGTGCCCACCACCACTCGCCCAGCTGATGGCCAGGTGACGAGAGAGGTGGGAAGAGATTGTGTCATTCTGCCGCCAGCCGGCCAGCTCACACAGGACAGAGATAGACTTTGCTGGCACTTTGGTTTGCATCTTCTACAGCTGGAGCTGCTGCTGGAGAGAAAAAGTCCCCGTCCCTTAGTGGGCCTCATGATGCATGCCGGGTCTGAGGCAACGACATGGATCCCAGCGGAGGGTAGAGTCAGGGGAGGCAATGGCTGGGAGGGAAGCAGAGCTCTTTCATGTACATTTCCAAACCCTTGGAAGTTCACAGGCGAGAACGAGACCAACAGCTCTCTGAGGTCAAAGCCCTCACCTGAGAACTCCATGTGGTGCCCTGCTTATCACCTCTGGAAACAAGGCCTGGTTTCTCAGCTACACGGAAACTCACCAGTGGCCCCTCCGGATCCCTGCCTGTGGGATCCCTGCCTGTGGGATCCCTGTACTTAGCTTGGACTGTGCCACACAGGTGGGTTAAGATAAAGGGACAGCTAGCAACTGGGAAGGGAAGGTGGCTGTTCAGGCAGTAAGAGCAGGTGTCACCCGATCTGAAGGATTCGTGCTCCTGCCAGGAGCCAGCTTCCATCTGGGAATGGGTGACATGCCTCCTCTGAGTCTAACCAGACAATCTGGCCTTGGCTTCAGTCACTATGACAGCCTCTTCAAGCAACAGGGAATGTGAAATGGGCAGAAAGGACCAGCAAGACCACCCAAGTGTGATGCTGGCCCTGTGCTCTGCCGTATGTGGGGTATCAGCCCGTTGTTGGAGCTGCTAGTCTCTATAGAGTTGTTGCTGGCCCTGCAAGCTGTATGTGGGGTATTAGCCCCTTGGAGTTGCTGGTCTCTATAGATGTGGCTGGTCTCTATAGATTTGTGGACTTTTTCTGAGGCCAATTTGCCTTTTTTTTTTTTTTTTTTTTTTGAGACAAAGTGTCGCTCTTGTTGCCCAGGCTAGAGTGCAATGGTACGATCTCAGCTCACCGCAACCTCTGCCTCCTAGGTTCAAGCAATTCTCCTGCCTCAGCCTCCCAAGTAGCTGGGATTACAGGCATGTGCGACCACGCCCAACTAATTTTTTGTATTTTTTAGTAGAGACGGGGTTTCTCTGTGTTGGTCAGACTGGTCTCAAACTCCCGATCTCAGGTGATCCACACTCCTCGGCCTCCCAAAGTGCTGGGATTACAGGCATGAGCCACCGCGCCCGGCCATCAATTTGCCTTTCTTTACGGTGCTGGATGGGACTGAGTCACAGCAGAGTCACCTAACAGCCTGGATGTCACAGGACTGAAGAAGGTAAGTCGAAGAGTGCAGGGCCTCTCTCTACCTTCTCAGCAACAAAGAGAAGAGAGGCACTCTTCTCTCAGAGTCCTGCCGTGCTTCCTGCTAATACATGCAGCCTTGGGGACTTATCGACAGCACAAGCCAGCATTTCCTCCTTTCTCAGAGAGACATTAAAGGCACCTGCGCTGGTGATAGGTTTCCTGCATCAGAGAAGCAGCCAAGTCTTGGATGGAGATGAGCTTGCAGCAAAACATATGGGGCATAGATGGGGCCGCATTCCATGAGGCCACTTCTGGAGCCTTCTCCAACTTCCTCCAGAACCTCTTCTGACTCACATGCTACTTTGCGCCTGACTGTCTGGGCAGGCTGGGACCACGGAGAGTAGCCCAGCGAGATGTGTGCAGAGCCCGTCAGCACAGTTCCATAAAACACAGACCTTTGTCTGTGAGACATACTCTTGGAGGCAAATTTTGGATGGCTGCCAGGGAGCTGGGGTAGAAGGTGGGCACGGGGCAAAGTGGGTACCTTTAAATGTCCTCAAATCTTCTTCCTGTGGGAGGTACCTGGTGCCACTGGCCTTGCAGTTCTGTGTCCCAGGGGCAGTACTCCCCTTCTACGGCAGGGGGAGCCAGAAACCCACACAGCATCAGGAATCCCACAGCGGGATCAAGCAGGGAGGGAAGGGAAGGGAGCAGTGGTGTCCAGCCACTGCCTGCACAGGCACCGTCGGCTGCCCGACACACACCTGGGCTAGGGACACAGGCTCCGGTCCGGGACTCTCGGAGTTCGGCTGAATTTGTCAGTATGTGTTTGTGTAGTTAAAGCTCTTTTCCTACAGGTTTGGTCTTGACGTTAGGACTAAGTCCAGGAAATTAAGTCTGCGTGAAGGAAAGGGGGCTCAACTCTCCTGAAAAGGGAACGCGCTTCGACCCTAAGCTGTGCCGGGGCTCAAAGCTGCCGAGTGATCATCATCAGATGGAGATGACGACGTCTGGAACGGTGCAAACAAAACACCGTGCCCTGGACCAGTTGTGCGTGCTCACTCCGCTGGCTAGCAGAGGCCATGCCAGCACCTGGCTCCACAGACACAGCGGCATGGAGGGACAGCCCAGATTCACAGACCCCATTTCTCCTACGGCGGACTGGGTGGGAGTGAGGGTCACTAAGGGCCGCCTGTGGGTCCTGCCCAGCCTCTGCCTCCGGAGGGAAGAGTAGAGAACTGGGAGAGCCGCTCCTGACCCCGACTGCTCAGGCGGATGCCCAAGGGTGCAGTTCCTTCTGGCCCAACCCACCTCACCGGGGCCAACATCCCGGAGCTGCACAGCTCCCGGGGGACTGGATCAGGAACATGAGCCCTGTCAGGGAAGGGCTCAGGCCTGTGTGCCAGAGAAAACAGATCCCCCCGGATGGGACTGGGCAGCAAGCACACAGGTGCCAGGAGAAGCAGAGATGAGCACAGTGCCAGCTCAGTGGGGCCTGGGGTCACTGAGAACTCAACCATTCCTCTGACCGCTGCAGGGAGTCACTGGTGCTCAGAAATTAAAGGTCATGTCCTTCCTGCTCACTCCACATTTATCTTTCGGGGACTCAGATCTCCACCCGCCCTGGCTCCGTCTTCACCACCCCCCAGACTTCCACACTGCTGGAGCAGAGAAAGAATGGCCTTCTCTCCTGCACAGGCCCAGCAAGTCCCTCCTCATCACTTGAGGCCACACACAGCCAGAGACAGGTGGAATTGAAAAATCTCAAGTCCAAGGCAAGAGACTATTTCAGAACCCACCAGAGCAGCTGGCCCCTGAGCCTGAGTCTCCCTTCAGGACACTGTCCCCAAAACGCTGCCCTGCGTGCCATCAACTGAGCCCCGTCCAGTGGGCACTAAGCTCATAGCCACCTCCGAAACCCCAGACTAGGATCAGGGAATCCTCTAGAAAGCTAAATTCCCTTTCTTTATTAAAATAATTTTTTCAACTGAAACTACAAGGCAAAGTCCTTGGACTGGCTCTCTGCCTTCCACTTCCAATTTCTAAACCAACGTGCACAAGGGACATTATTTCCACTGCCAACCGCCTGCTCAACACCACAGTGTCCTCCCCCCTGCCCCCCATGTCTAAGGTCAGGAGGGGTGGTCCCTGGGCTGTGCAGGAGGCACGTCTGTGTGACGTCAGCCCCAGAAACCTCTTACACTCACGCATGAAACAGATCACTTTGGGGGACAGGGCAGAGTTCGGAGCAGAGATTTTGTTCTGACCTTCACTGGACTCTTCCTCCTCCTCGTCAAAGTCCTCCTCCTCCTCCTCCTCTTCATATTCTTCCTCCTCCTCCTCTTCTTCATTCTCAGGCCCAAAGCTCTTTGAGGCCTCTAGCTCCTCTTCACTTTTCCCCTTCAGAAGGGCATGGATCCGCACGGCCTCCTTCCACGGAACACCACCCAGGTCAGACGGGGGCAGGCGAGGCTCCTGCTCCTCCTCCTCTTCCTCCTCCTCCATCTCAGACTCAGAACTACTGTGAGGAAATAACCACATAGCCAGAGTGAGGGAATGAAGAAAAGCTGAGAAGGGGAAGGGGAAGGGTCACCATCAGAAGCAATGCGTGTCAGGCAAAGCAGCTGCTGAGCAGGCAGAGAGAGACAGGAGGGAGGAGAGAGCGGGCATCAGCAGGACAGGGTACCCGGGCAAGAGGAGCCACCTACCCAAGCCCGACTAAGGGGACAAAGGGAAGAATGCCTCCTGCTCACAGACCTCTCGCGCTTGTCCTCAGGTGGATGGGGTGGGGAGGGGACCACTGAGGGCTGCCTGTGGGTCTGGCCCAGCCTCTGCCTGAGGAGGGGAGTGTGCAGAACTGGGAAAGCAGCTCCTCAGGGAGCCCATGGGAGTTCCTGACCGCAGCCGCTCAAACTCAAGCCACAGCCCCATCCCTCAGGGTGCTTCAAGCAGCAAACACCGAGATTGCTGGTTTACGTTTCACAGACGGCCTTGAGGGCACAAGCAGGGCAGTGGACTCGTTCTGATATAAACCCATAACCCTGGGAATCGAGAATAGATTGTCCTGGCCCGCTGTCTGGTTAGAGGAACTCAATTCCGCGTGAGTGCGGCCTGTCAGAAGCCTCTCAGGAGAACTGTGGGCGTGGTGGGGGGAGGGGGGACCCAGAAAGGCCTGGACTGAACCGGCTGATGATCAAGGTCCGTGTGCTGGGGTGGGGCGACAGATTCCATTTCCCGGCACTCCTTAGAACCCTACCACGTGCCAATCCCTGAGCAGGACACTGTGGGGACACACAGGGAAATGACGGCAAAGGCACCGCTCACTGCAAAGCCACAGGACAGAGATGGCGGGGAAACGGAGACAAACCTACAACCCCAGGGCCGTCGCTCCTGCAGGCTGCTGCACTGCCAAGCACTCCCCTCGCAGCTGCAGGCAAGTGCGGCTGACATAGGAAACTGCACGCCTGTGAGAATGCACACGCCACAACGGACACTACCCAAACCGTAGCTCCTCGCTCTGGCCACCCTCCTGCAGCAGTGTACCCCACTCCTGCCCTGTGGAGGGAGGCAGGACAGGAACAAAACCGGGTTCCCTGCAACCTGTGGGGCTCCAATATGCGCAAAAGCCCCAACATTGCTGCACAAATTATCGTGGTCTGATAATTCCCAAAGCATCTTTTTCAGGAGAGGGCTTGCCTGCAGTGAGAGGCCAGGGGAAATCAGCTTTCACGTTAAAGCCATGGCCCGACCTCTGGCCCAACAAAATCCAAGAAGCATCAGGCACGAGGGGGCATCTGCCCTGACCTCCTGCGAGGGTGTGTCTTCTCTCTGCCCAGGCAGGCTCTCCCCCAGCCCGCTTGTGTGTGAGAGGGCAAACCAGTGAATACACCACGATGAGCACTGAGGGGCACTGCCAGGGCGATCGCTGCCAGGTGAAGAATCTCGCCTTGTCCAAAGAGAGGACCCCAGCCCTCATCCTTGGCTTCACGAAAGTAACCTAGACACGCCCGGGATGCCCTGCCTATGGGGCTGTCACTGTTTGCCAGAGGCCTCGGGTCATGTTGCATAGTCTAGTAATGTGATTAGGGTGAGGCTTTGGGTCGCACGGTATCCAGTGACCCGGAGACTGAGATCAACCATGTGGACAATCAATCAATCAATCATTGCCTATGTAATAAAAACTCCAAACACAGAGTCTCAGTATTGCCCAGGTGAGCAATACTCCTGGCGTATTGTCACACATCGATACCAAGAGAGTACGGCTGTCCTGGCCCCACAGTGAGC
This sequence comes from Nomascus leucogenys, assembly GCF_006542625.1. Classification (NCBI taxonomy): domain Eukaryota; kingdom Metazoa; phylum Chordata; class Mammalia; order Primates; family Hylobatidae; genus Nomascus; species Nomascus leucogenys. Next base: position 44,868,501 of record NC_044387.1, read on the forward strand.
ACAACGAAAGCTGAGTCTGGTTCCTTCCTGGACTCACCCTATGTACTTCTTCCCTTGGCTCACTGACATCTGTACCCTTTCCCTGTAACGAACCATAACCATGAGTACAACAGCTTTCAGTGAGTCCTGCGAGCTCTAGCAAACTATCAAACCTGTGGGTGATACTGGGAGACTCCGGAATTCACCACTGGGGTCAGAAGTGGGGCAGTCTTGTGGGCTGTATTCCCTCTTTTCAGCTGGCCATTTCCTCACCGTGCCACACCAGCTCTGCTACTGGCTGGCTGTGTGACTGTGAGTTATTTGTGCTCTCTGAGTTTGCTCAATGACACGTTCATTCATTCACTCGGCGAACATTTCTGAGCACCTACAGCTCAGCCAGTGGACACAGGAATATACTGCAAGGAGCTCAGGGTAGTGAATCGGCTTCACTCGTTCATTTACCTGAATAAAACTTACTCAATTATCTTCCCCTCACAACGCACTTGCCAGACACCGTAGGGAACACAAAGGTAACACAGAAAAGACTCTTAGGCTCAGCTGGGCCCGGTAGCTCACATCTGTGATCCCAGCACTGTGGGAGGCTGAGGCAGGTGGATCATTTGAGCCCAGGAGTTTGAGACCATCCTGGGCAACCACGGGGAGACCCCGTCTGTACAAAAAATAAAGATAAAAATAAAATAAAAATAACAAAAGCTCCTGATTCTCAAGGGGAGGAAAGGTGTACGCACATCATGCTAAAGCGCAGCAGAACACAGGCACAGTGGGCGGAGGGCCAGGAGGAGAGGTCGAAAGTGGGCAAACCTGAGAATCTGGGCCACGGAAAACTTGGCATCTGGATTTTGATTATTTTTTAGCACTACCTTTATTGGTATTCTTTCTGCCTTACGCTTGTGTTTTCATTAATTTACTTTCTTATTAATGAACGATACATAACCTAGTGCATGTCATTTAACACCGTTTAAACATAAAATAAGGCTAAGGATGCATCTATGCTCATGTTAAATCTTCGCTGGGCCAAGGGAAGGCCCCCTGGCTTCTCCTTCCCAGCTGAGAAGCCAGGGCCTGTGCAAGGCTGGCCAGCAGTTGGCAGCCGGGCAGGGACGCACTGCAGTTCACTGGGAGGGGGCCTCAGCACAGGCCTGTCCTCACCCTGCGCCATGTCGTGAGGACAGCTGCACAGGCACAATGTGGGCACTGAATAGATGCCCCGAGATGAGGCCAGCTCGGCCAGCTCACAGCCGTGTCGCATCAGCTGGTTTCACAACAGCTCAAGGACCACGGGAGCACAGAAGACAGCAGAAAGCAACCCTCACCTCCGTGCATCAGCTGCAAACCCAGCCCACCTCCCAGAGACCTTGGCGCTTGCTACTGCAGCTCCCAGACAGGCCACCCTCTCTTCGTGAAGGACACAGAGGAACCCGGCAGGGGTTTCCAACTCCTTTCCAGCCCATCATTTTCAAAGGACTGGGGCAGTCTCTGGCTTGGACCAGGTCCTGTGTGTCACACACAAGATTGGCAGTGTGAATTCAGTACCTCGAGGCTCCGAGCACCTGCATCTCTGGAGGAAGGGTGCAGAGGAGGGAGGAACCTGCAGTGTGGCCGACCCTTTGGACCTCAGCCTGGAAACTTCTTAAGCACAGAGGATCACTACACCAGAAACAGATGTGACACAGACAACTTCCCCCTCCCTCTGGGAGGCTAACTTTTCAGAACTGCCTCCCAGGAGGGACAGGACCAGAAGATCTAGTCATCAGGATCACCTTGCCCTCCTCACAGGATCTGTTTTGGCACTGGTGACAACACACTGTCCTGTGAGATTGCTTGATTCGGGTCTGCCTCCCCCAGGGTCACACTCTCTCCAAGGGCAGGTGCCGGGTCACCACTGTGCTTCTCACAGGGCCAAGTGTGGCCAGGACAGCAGGAATGTGCCAGGGGCTGCAGTGAAAGCCAGGGCAGGCTTACGCTACTTTCAGAGGTGTCAGAGGTTGCAGCCCGACTGTCTCCTGGTAAAGCCTCCATCAGAAGGTGCTGGCCGTTCCAGTTAGAAGAGTGTCCGGCAAAATCCCTCCCTGCCTCAGTGTATACCCAGCTACTCAACTCGAAGCACCTGCTCTGAATCTCCCCCCAGCTGTCTTCTCACTGAGACACTGGCGGACCCAGCACGGGAAAGAAATCCAACGGGCACATGCACCTGATTCTAAACAGACAAAGTTTGCTCCACTTGATGTGCTCTGCAGTCCTCTGCTGTGTCAAGAGGGGCAGATCCGAGGATGACAGTGATTGACGGAGGGCAGCCCTGACCGCATACCCGCAGCACAAGGTGCTTCCCGTGGGTAGCTGATTTAATCGCACAAATGCTCTAGGTCACGGGGCTGCCCTGCTTTTATAAATGACAAGACCGAAGCCTAAGGAAGTTGGGTCATTTGCATAAGGAGAAGTGGGGATTCCCACCAGGGTCCACACGGAGTCATGCTGTGCCTTCCTGGGTGGTTCTCCCAGAACCCAAAAGTTCCCAGCCAGTAGCCTCTGTCAGGATGGCAAGAACAGGAAGAAGGTCTTGATCAAGCTCCTGGCTGCCTGGATGCAACCTGAGAAGTGCAGACCAGGAATTCAAGCAGACCCTACCATGAAAGAGCAGGCTGCTGCCAGGAACCACTTGAAGTTCCTGGGAGGTTATTTATTTATTTATTTTTTGAGGCAGAGTCTTGCTCTGTCGCCCAGGCTGGAGTGCAGTGGTGTGATCTAGGCTCACTGCAAGCTCCGCCTCCTGGGTTCACGCCATTCTCCTGCCTCAGCCTCCCAAGTAGCTGGGACTATAGGTGCCCGCCACCATGCCTGGCTAATTTTTTGTATTTTTTTAGTAGAGACGGGGTTTCACCGTGTTAGCCAGGATGGTCTCGATCTCCTGACCTCGTGATCCGCCCGCCTCGGCCTCCCAAAGTGCTGGGATTACAAGCGTGAGCCACCGCGCCCAGCCCCCTGGGTGGTTTTTAAAGAGCAATGGGGAACCATGGTTTTCACTTTTAAATTAACCCACTCGTAATCAGAGGGACTCTGAAATCCTCTGTTCTTTTGGGCCGTGCCCCTAGGTTCCCTCCCCTGACAACTGTGCAAACACTCTCCTGCTGAGGAGGTAGCTGGAGAAGATGCACATCATGCAGCAGGCTTCACACGGTGGAAATGTAATCCATGCTAAAACTAGCATCCTGCTCGGCAATGGCTCAGGAGCTGCTTCTGCAGGAAAAGGGGGTGAGGCGGGAGGGAGAGAACAGGCAGAAATCCCCATTTATTCACAGCCAGCCCTGAGGGAGCGGCCTTCTCTCACTTGTGGTGTTATTCTGAAAAAGTGGCCTTCTCTCACTTGCGTGTTATTCTGACAGCAACGCCTGCCATCCACTTTTCTGTGACCTCGCCTGTCCCATCAGAAAACATACCTGTGTGTGCTGGCCTTCCTGACATCTCTCTAGAGCCAAGAATGTGGAAACGCTAAAGAACTTCAGCACGTGGGCACTGCACCAGCTGCCTTTGCTGCCCGGGGCGCATTCTTCCAGAAAGGAAGGCAGTCACAGAAAACAACACAAACATCACAAAGCCAGCCCTCCCTTGGCTTTGGCCAACTGGCCTTTCCAGTGAAAACAAAGGTGCTATTTCCAGGGTCTCCTCCAGGAGATAGGCCCCACCTTGCCTGCAAGGTACAGGCATGAAGCTGATTAGGCCTGGGCCAAGGGTCTGTGACAAGGCTTGGGATTTATAGGCGCCTGTGTGACTAAACCATGAATTGATTATGAGACTCACCTGGAGGATCTGTTAGACACTGACATTCCTGGCCTCCACCCCAAACCCACTGAATTAGATACTCCAGGGAGGGCCTAGAAATTACTTTTTTTGTTTGTTTGTTTTGTTTTTTGAGCCAGGGTCTCACTCTGTCACCCAGGCAGTGAACTCCTGGTCACAAACGATCCTCTTGCTTTAGCCTCCTGAGGAGCTGGGACCACAGAAGCGTACCACCACGCTGGCTAATTTGTAGAGACTGGATCTTGCTCTGTTGCAGCGTCTGATCTTGAACTCCTAGACACAAGCAATCCTCCTGCCTTGGCCTCCCACAGTGCTGGGACTACGGGTGTGAGCCACCATGCCTGGCTGCAATTAAATGTTTAACCAAGCAACCCAGGTGATGTTTATCATCAGAGAAATTTAGAAACATTGAAGTGGTGTTTCTCAAATTGTGGTCTTTGGACCACAGCATCACCTGGGAACTTTTGGGAACTAAAAATTCTGGGGCTTTACCCCAGAGGCACTGAATCAGAAACTCAGCCCAGTGTGTTGTGCTTTCATCACAAGCCCTGGGTGACTCTGGCATGGGAAAGCTTGGTTACCAACATTCTCGGACAGGGTGAGCTCGAGCCAAGCCCAAGTCCCGACATTAACCCCCTGTTTAAGGAAACCAATACAAGGCTGCCTGGCCCTGCCCCTGGCCCTGCGGTGAGGGAGACCTGTGCTGCACCAGGAGAGTAACAGGAGCAGTAACTCCGGGCATCAGGCTTTGTCCGTGCTTTATACGACTTAATCCTCAAAGCAAACCGATGAAGTGCAGCACCTTTGCGGATGAGGAAACTGAGGCAGGGAGCGGTTAAGTAAATTGCCAACAGCCAGCAGGTGGCAGAACTGGGCTTCAAATCCAGGCTTTGTTTGACTCCAAAGTCAGGTTCTGAAACATCACGCTGCTGTCCCCTGCAGCAGAGGCCAAAGTTAAGAGTTCACTGAACTTGTGAAATGAGAGTTCCTTGGCTGGAATGGTTAATGCCTTAAAACGATGCCATTTCTCATCTTCCAGTCTAACTAATCTCAGCAAGGAAGGACCGAGGGCTGGAAAGGCATCCAACTCTGTGCTTGGTGCTGTAGGGAAGACAGAGAAAAACACCACGCACTTCCTGTCCTGTGTCCTACGGCCACCCAGGGAAGTAAGACAACATTTATAGCTCCTTCCCCTAGATGCTTTTTTTTTTTTTTTTTTTTTTGAGACAGGGTCTTGCTCTGTCTCACAGGCTGGATTGCAATGGCATGATCCTGGCTCACTGTAACTTCTGCCTCCCTGGTTCAAGTGATTCTCCTGCCTCAGCCTCCTCAGTAGTTGGGATTACAGGCAGGTCCGGATAATTTTCATATTTTTTGTAGAGATGGGGTTTCATCATGTTACCCAGGCTGGTCTCAAACTCCTGGGCTCACGTGATCTGCCTGCTTCGGCCTCCCAGAGTACTGGGATTACAGGCATGAGCCACCGCACCAGGCTGGGCTCTTCACTTTTTTTTTTTTTTTTTTTTTTTTTTTTGAGATGGAGTCTCCCTCTGTTGCCCAGGCTGGAGTGCAGTGGCACAATCTTGGCTGACTGCAACCTCTGCCTCATCCTCCCAAGCAGCTGGGATTACAGGTACGTGCCGCCACACCTGGCAAGTTTTTGTATTTTTAGTAGAGACAGGGTTTCACCATGTTGGCCAGGCTGGTCTTGAACTCCTGACTTCAAGTGATCTGCCTACCCCAGCCTCCCAAAGTGCTGAGATTACAGGTGTGAGCCACCACACCTGGCTGGGCTCTTCACCTTTTTTTTTTTTTTAAGATGCAGTTTCGCTCTTGTTGCCTAGGCTGGAGTTTGATGGCACAATCTCGTCTCACTGCAACCTCTGCCTTCTGGGTTCCAGTGATTCTCCTGCCTCAGCCTCCCGAGTAACTGGGATTACAGGCGACCGCCACCATGCCCAGCTAATTTTTTGTATTTTTAGTAAAGATGGGGTTTCACCATGTTGGCCAGGCTGGTCTCGAACTTTTGGCCTCAAGCGATCCGCCCACCTCAGCCTCCCAAAGTGCTGGGATTACAGGCATGAGCCACCGCACCCGGCTCTTCATTTTTAAGAGACTGTTCTTCATTCTGTATAACACTGAATGCTAATTTTAATTATCTTTTTTTTTTTTTTGAGACGGAGTCTCACTTATCCCAGGCTGGAGTGCACTGGTGTGATCTCAGATCACTGCAACCTCCACCTCCTGGGTTCAAGTGATTCTCTTGTGTGAGCCACCATGCTTGACCTTTATTTTATTTTTTAATTTTAATTTTAATTTTTTTTTGAGATGTAGTCTCACTCTGTCACACAGGCTGGAGTGCAGTGGTGCAGTGGCATGATCTCGGCTCACTGCAACCTCCACCTCCCAGGTTCAAGCAATTCTCATGCCTTACCCTCCCAAGTAGCTGGGATTACAAGTGTGCACCACCATGCCCAGCTAATTTTTGTATTTTTAGTAGAGACAGGGTTTCATTATGTTGGCCAGGCTGGTCTTGAACTCCTGACCTCAAGTGATGTGCCCACCTTGGCCTCCAAAAGTGCTGGGATTACAGGCATGAGCCACTGTGCCCAGCATGAATGCTAATTTTAAAATCTTTTTTTAACTTCAATCTGAGCAAGATGAGGCATGTATTGCATTGCGTAGATGCTGACTGATTTCATGTTTTCTGTGCTGCCCTCCTGTCATACCTGCCATAAATGCCAGGGGTTAGTCTTCCTGGAATGTCCTTGCTACATTACATGAACTTGCTGCCCCACTGCCACTCACAATTTATAAATTACAGTGGAGAAAATGGTGCTGACCCACACTCAGCCCAAGGTCAAGCCAGTAGCTCTGCTCAAGGGTTTATAAATGCGTTCTGACACACAGCATCTCTCACCCTCACTGCAGGGTCAGTGTAGAGAGAGAGAGGGCTCCCCCTCATCTGGGCACAGTGGGGAGAGTGGGGCCTCCATGGGTGCTCTGGATAGGGAAGCAGAGTTCTGGATGAGGATGCGCCATCAGTGACAGCTTTGCAACTGCAGACACCAAGGCAGAGGCTGCCCCTGGCATGCATGGAGGAGTGGTCTGTGACGCAGCCCAAGAATGAATCTAGGCAGAGGGTATCTGACACGAGGGCTGAGGTGGCGGGTGCAGCTGAAAGCAGCTCGGCCCAGCAAACACCTTCTGGAAAGTGTCCTTGGACCTTAAAAAAAACTGCTCTGCTCTCCTTATCCCCACATGTTCCTTTCATCATGGCTAAATCAAGGTGCCTGGTGTGTGATTCAAATGCTCTCCAAGGCCACTCGAGGCCTCTGCCCCTTGGGGTTGCAGCCTGTGCTCCTGTCCTGAAGCCCTGCAGGACACCGGCCCCCTTTTTGATTCTTGGCTCTCTTGATCATCTGTAATCGGCTGAGCACTTTGAAGCCTTCTCCACTGATACGGGAAGCCCTGGGGTGCAGGGCAGCAGATATAGGGAGTCCTGGGGTTATAGCATGCACATCCCCAAAGGTGTCACCCAGCTGGATGTGATTACAGCTCCGGGACTGCCTAAGCATGCGTCCACTGGTGCTGCATGTGGTCCCTGGAGTACAGGAGAAAAAAAGATGCCTGGGGAGATGGACTGGGCCTCCCTCAAGACGGCCCGGTGCACTGGTGGCTGAATCACCCAGAGTCCCTCCCTGTGTGCCCGTCCTTCCCTCTGCTGAATCTGTGAACAACCCGGGGGCAGAGCCTGCCACTTTCCTTCCCAATGACAAACTTGGAGCTGGTGACATGTCAGGTCCTCAAGGAATAAATACTTCCTGAATGTCTGAATTGAGTCTGATAGAGGAGTCCTCAATGACTAGAAGATGAGGCTAAGAACCTAAAAGGGACTGGGGAGAATGGACTGCAGGCAGCAGGAAAGACAGGAGGCCTCCCTTCACCGAGAAGAAACCGAGACACACAGAGGTGAGGAGGCTCTTAGGGCCGTGTGGCGGGTGGGCGCCCTGCAGCCCTGCGTGCTGACCTGCTGGCGACGTCCTCTTCGGCACCCGTGTCCAGCACGCTGCTCAGGTTGTGCTCGGCCTGAGTCTCCTCGGGTACCTCTTGCAGCGCCTCAGCCTGCCTCAGGGACAGGCGGTAGTTCTCCAGCTCGATCCGCTCTGGGGTGCCCCTCAGCCGCTTGGCGATGCTGGGGTCCTCCAGGCCGTTCACGCCTGAACCTGCAGGACAAGCACACAAGCACCGCACTGAGGTCCAACCACAGACGGGGCGTCGGGGTGGGGGCTGACACCCAGGCTGCAGGCCCTCCTGCCAGGACTTGGGGCAGGACAAAGGTCAGAGCATTCGCAGAGTTGCCAGAGGCCAGAAAAAGACCCTGGCATGAGAGTGGGAATTTCACTATGCAGGAGAAAGGAAGGTGGCCCTGTCTGCCCTCCAGGTCAGGGCGTTCTCTCTCCTTCATCACCCTGAACCCGGCCCCCAGAGGGGAGACACAGTCTCCCCGCAAGAGTGACTGGTGGTGAGGGGTGCGGGCCAGACCGCAGGCAGCCAGGAGCCAGGTGCCCCTGAAGCAGCCTTGCCTAAGAAGGGCATCCCCGGTGCAGTCTGCTGCAGGGATCCAGGCCCCCACCAGGTGCATCCCCCACTGCCTGCCCTGGGATCCAAGTCCCCAACAGGCACGTGCCACACCAGTGAGGGGGCCTGGCTAGCTGCCTGAAGAACGTCTCATGCTGCGGATCTGTCTCCTCACAGTTAGATAAGGCACTTTCGGTTTCATAAGGCCATGTGGGTGATGCTGCCCCTACCGCAGCACCGCTGCTCAGAGGAAGGACACCAGGCCCGACCGCTCACAGAGGTGGCGCCCAGGCCTCTCTGCAATGCACAGGCACACTTCCCCATCAGTCAGGCCTCTCTGCAATGCACAGGCACACTTCCCCATCAGTCAGGCCTCTCTGCAATGCACAGGCACACTTCTTCCCCATCAGTCAGGCCTCTCTGCAATGCACAGGCACACTTCTTCCCCATCAGTCAGGCCTCTCTGCAATGCACAGGCACACTTCTTCCCCATCAGTCAGGACTCTCTGCAATGCACAGGCACACTTCCCCATCAGTCAGGACTCTCTGCAATGCACAGGCACACTTCCCCATCAGTCAGGCCTCTCTGCAATGCACAGGCACACTTCCCCATCAGTCAGGCCTCTCTGCAATGCACAGGCACACTTCTTCCCCATCAGTCAGGCCTCTCTGCAATGCACAGGCACACTTCTTCCCCATCAGTCAGGCCTCTCTGCAATGCACAGGCACACTTCCCCATCAGTCAGGCCTCTCTGCAATGCACAGGCACACTTCTTCCCCATCAGTCAGGCCTCTCTGCAATGCACAGGCACACTTCTTCCCCATCAGTCAGGACTCTCTGCAATGCACAGGCACACTTCCCCATCAGTCAGGACTCTCTGCAATGCACAGGCACACTTCCCCATCAGTCAGGCCTCTCTGCAATGCACAGGCACACACACACCAAGTGATTTTAAAATCCCATCACTCCGGCTGGGTGCGGTGGCTCACGCCTGTAATCCCAGCACTTTGGGAGGCTGAGGCAGGCAGATCACAAGGTCAGCAGATCAAGACCATCCTGGCTAACACAGTGAGACCCCGTCTCTACTAAAAATACAAAAAATTAACTGAGCATGGTGGCGGGCGCCTGTAGTCCCAGCTACTTGGGAGGCTGAAGCAGGAGAATGGCGTGAACCCGGGAGGCAGAGCTTGCAGTGAGCCGAGATCGTGCCACTGCACTCCAGCCTGGGCGACAGAGCGACACTCCGTCTCAAAAAAAAAAAAAAAAAAAAAAATTCCCATCACTCCTCCTCCACTACCATTCTTTGGTAAAGAAGCACTTTTTCCCATTTTTAACTTTATACTTTCAAGTACTGCTATGGACTCGGATTTTTGAAAATGTGTTTTACAACTGTGCTTTGTCTCCTTTAACGTGGAACAGTTCCGCTGCCTCCCTTATCACCACCACTATTCTCCGTTGACGTCCCTTGTCCTCCTGATCCTGGTCAGAGGAGGCCGTCATGAGTCCTCTGGTGTGTCCCCTGTAATATGAGTAGCACCAGGTCGAGGTGGAGGCAGGCAACCCCAGGTCGGATTTCCTCATCTTACAGATGCCTGGCTCCACCAGTAGTTGGCTGAAGGCTCTTAGAAAATTTACAGAACTCCTCAGAGCTCGTTTCCTGATAGATAAATGATGGCAACACCCACCTCCCAGAGCCGTCATGGACACCGAGTGACATGACCCACACATACACATGTGGGGGTGCGTGTTGACCCTGCACCCCACACACACGGTCACCTTCCTCTTCCACTTAACGCCTGCCACCTGGGGAGTGCCCAGGAAACATGAGTGAAGCAGCAAGTCTGGTGTCCAGTAACATTTCTCCACCACTGTGTGCATACTCCTGGAAAGCTGCTTCCACAGGCTCTGGAGAGCGAACAGTCGTTACTGAGAAACAGGGCTGAGGCACAGTGCCATGTGGTAGCAGCCTGGTGTTACCAGATTTTTTTTTTTTTTTTTTTGAGACAGAGTCTCGCTCTGTCGCCCAGGCTGGAGTGTTGTGGCACGATCTCGGCTCACTGCAAGCTCCGCCTCCCGGGTTCACGCCATTCTCCTGCCTCAGCCTCCCGAGTAGCTGGGACTACAGGCGCCTGCCACCACACCCGGCTAGTTTTTTATATTTTTAGTAGAGACGGGGTTTCCCCATGTTAGCCAGGATGGTCTCGATCTCCTGACCTTGTGATCCGCCCGCCTCGGCCTCCCAAAGTGCTGGGATTACAGGCGGGAGCCACCATGCCCAGCCGTGTTACCAGACCTTTAAGGAGGCAGAGAAGGGGCAGAGGTGCTGGAGGGAGCAGGCCATGACTGGGCTGCCATCCTGGCTGGGCAGGTCACCGATTCCTGCAACATTCTAAGCTCTAGAAGACAACGCTGGGTTTTGGCATGCCACATCATACAAGCCAGTGTTGAGAGACAGGTGGTCCATCAGGCAAAACCTGGCTAAAGGAAAGTGGCGGGTGATTTAGCAATTTTTGTGGCATGACAGGTTGTGCACAAAGTGTTTTCTGAAAGCCTGCACTTCCGTTGTGTGCAGTATTTGAACGTCTTTGTGGCGGCCTGAGAAAGAGCTTTTAACGAACCCTGGTAGTCACAGGATAAGGTCTTGGCACATCTGTTGGAATTACTGGCATCCTCCACCAAATAGCATCTTCCAAATTTACTAGAGAATCTTTACTAAAAAAGCAAGATCCAGTGGTGTATTCATATACAAATTCAGGTAATGGTGTGATGAAGGGGCAAAACACGAATACTTGGGTTCACTTGTGCCCTGTACACGTGCCCACCTGTTTTAGCCTTTGCATCCTTGGTGGGGGACCTTTTTAAACATCACTGCTCCATTCTTCAACACCGAGCTCAGAGCACAGAAAGAATATGCGATGATGCTGGGCTAGGGCATCTGGAAGATGAGGAAATGTGGACTACGGGTAATGGCAGAAAAGAGGCAGAGAGCAATCCTGATAGATTCGACCTCAAGTTTCTCCAGACCTGCCCTCCCAGGCCGGGGACAGCAAAGGCCCTAACTGCACTAGCTCATCATTCCCAAATACCAGTCTTCCCACCCCTTCCTTCTCCTCATCAAAATCCACGGCGGCCACCCCATAATGAACAGGCGAGGGCTGAGGATACCCTGTCTGCGGCGCCATTTGATTCTTTCCATCATTTATTTTTGACAACTGCCATTCAATGGAAAGCAGATGAGGAAGGAAGATAAAGTCAAGCAACTACCCAAGAATCAGCTTTCTGAGAATTCCATAAATACGGAACAAAAAGGGGTATTTCTTTTAGATGGGAGAAGAAAAACAGGATAAGAACTATCACTTCAGGGAAACAAACAACTAACAGCCATCAATTCAGATGGAAGCGATTTTACAGTAGAGTGAACAAACACTCGGGAAGGAAAACATTCAAGAGGTGTCTGTTTGACGTGGGTAACGTGGGGAACGCATACTGTCTGGCAAGATTTCTACTAGGACCATGGGCAACAAAGCAGATTACAACACTCTCTACTCTAAAAGAGCTTCAGTAGCACCTGGGAGAGGGCCCTGCAGGAATCCTTTCAGTACGACGTGTCAAGTACCATGAGCCACGTATGCACTCATGGGAGAACACAGAGTGAGTCAGCACACCTGGCGGAGTCAAGAAAGGTGTTCTGGAGGCATATGGAGTTAGCCGGCTGCAAAAAAAATACATTCTGTGAGGTAGGAACTATCATTTGCAAATGAAGTAACTGAAGTTCAGGTCACACAGCTAGTGAGCCCTGGGGCCAAGATCTGAACATGAGGAGGAAAGGCATCACTCAGGATATCACCACGCTGTCCCTAGACTTACAACGAGAAGAAAAACCAGGCACATGTTCACAACAGCCCTATCTGCCTTCCCCTTTGGGTATCTTCACCATTGTCTCCTCCCCACTGTATTTTCTAGGTGAGGGACACAGCACTTCATGAAAGCTTCTTGGGAGCAGAGAATCTGGCATCTAGAACGACAGACACTCAGTCTTCCCACTGTTATTGCCCTGGAGATTCTGCAAATCCCGCAGACTAATGGGTTGTCAGGCAACAGAACTTGGCAGTCCAAGCCCAGGGCCAGAGATCTGGAAGGGAAAATGCTGATTTAATTTTGGGCTTGGCTACAACCAACAAAAAAGAAACCAGAAGCACTGGGAACTGTTCAGATCCTTCACACGCCAGTCCCCGGAGAAAGCCGGCAGAAATGCTGCGCTGGGGACGGTGGAAAAGGGGAGCTGGGAGGCAGCAGTTGCCTCTCCTGTGCCAGACCCGCCAGGCCATCGAGCCAGGTCCACACAGAGCTCCAGCTCACCCTGTGGCGAGACAAGGACACAGAGGCACACTGGCAGGCCATGCCCGGGGGTTCACTGTTTCTAAAGGGAAGGTGGCACTCAGAGGACACTGGGCAAGGACCCCAAACTCACCAACTGCCAAAATATGCTCCACATTCCCAGCCCTTCACCTCAAAGTGCCATGGGAAATTAAAAAAAAAAAACATGCATGCACAAACAAATCAAAACAAAACAATCAGCATCCTTGATTCTCTGTCCTGAGCAAGGGGCTTTCTGTCAGATGAATCAGACGGTGATGAGAAACCAAGATAGTGAGGGCGGTAACAGTGGGGGCCTGGGCAGCGAAGACAGCCCTGTGACCTCCTCCCTCATCAACTAATGGCAGAACCCAGGAGGAGAGAGCAGGAGTGCAGATGTAAACAAGTGCTTTGCAAGGTGCTGGATTGCAAAGCCGAAGTGCACCCCGCCTGTCAGGCTAGCTGGCCCTACCCCCCTTCCCTCTACTTCACATGCCTTAGTGCAACAACAACCCAACAGGGACTTTCCAGCTCAAAGTCGGATCAAAGATCTGCAATAATTTCCAAGGCCAAGTCTTCACTAAGTCAGGGCAGACAGCTCTCAGGTCACTGGGAGGCCAATTACAGCCCCACACATACCACAAGGAAACAGCTCCCAGGATCTGGGCCACATCCTAAATAGGAAAAAGGCTCTGGGCCTCACCACAGGTTCTGTTTTGGAATAGTCACTGCCTGCATGAGCTCCATACATCATTCTGGAAGAAACGTTTCTCCTAACAGGACAACCTGCTCTCCGCTGATGGGCAAGAGCTGGCAGGGGGCTTTATTTGCTTCCACCTGACTCCTGGAGAGGCATCGGCGGGTGCAGAGGATACTAAGAGGCGGGGTCTTCCCAGGGCCTCAGCAGGCAGCTCCTCTTCCTCCTCCCTGCAGCGGTGGCAAAGGCCCCTGTACTTGGCACAGCAGCTGCTGAGGACACTTCAGGGCTCTGGGCCACTGAGAAGGGTGTCGCATAGGAAATCAGGATGTCCAGGGCCTCTTCTGCCTCTTTCTGGCCTGTCCTCTCACTCCTTTTTCCTTTCCTTCTTTATGAGCTTGGGAAAGTTTGAATGGAATCCGAGTCTGACAAGGACTGAAGGACAGGTGCTGTGTACACAGACTGATTCCAATCCTGTTTCCCATGTCTGTTAAGTAGGATGGCTGCAGGGGTTCATTCATCCAATCACTGATTCAACAAATGTTTCTTCACCACCTGCTTCCAACCAGACACCCTGCAGATGCTCAGGCACACCAGTGACACAGCAGACAAGATCTGTGCCCTGGGGCAGCCCACATTCTGATAGCTTATGGGTGTCACCCATCTGCTAAGAGAGGCTGATGACCTCAGGGAGATAAAAGAGGCCGACTGTGGCCACCTTCCGGCATCACCTTCCGGCAAGAATGGCGGATTCTGTGATTGAAATGACTCGTCCATTTGAGAAGGGTGCTCCTGCCATTTTGGAATTCAGAGATTCTCCTTAAGCTAGTCCCTCTCATTCCTGCTGCTTTTACCAGGCAGTACTGGGTATTTTCGCTGTGACTCTGAAGAAAGATCAACTAACATCATTTCAGCTTGGTTATTTCTCTTCTTCATGTTTTTGTAGGAACAGGGTCTCACTATGTTGCCCAGGCTGGTCTTGAACTCCTGGGCTCAAATGATCCTCCCAGCTCGGCCTCCCAAGTAGCTGAGATCATAGGTGTGAGCCACCACACCCAGCCCAGCTAACGTCATTTCAGCTGCCTTCCCCCACGTGTCCACCCAAAGCCTTCCCCGTCCCGATCTTCTTGAACTAAAGGAAGCACCAAGCCATGAACCCATTCTGAACCGCGGCGTCTCAGGGGAGATGTAAGGAAGAGAAACGTGAAGAAATGGCCAGATTGGCAGCATGAACCTAAGTTTCCAGATCCGCAGCGAAATCGGTCACAGTGACGTTCATGCTGTCTGATCCACCGCTCTCAGAAACTCACAAAATCACCCTGGGAAACTGGGGTGCCCTCTTCGCACAGAGCCCAGATCATGGACAGGGGTGTAAGGGGGATCCATGCCTCCATCTGTTTGATCCCGTTCAAGTTGGAAACAGTACAGTCCCTACATTCTCCCACACGTCCTCATATACTGGGAAATGGGGATGAAACCACGTGAAGTGTGGCTGTTCTGAAACATCCGGAACCATGTCTGGCACAGACATTTTCCTGTTTAGGGCCAGGCCTATGGAATGTATGAAGCTGCAGAGGGACCCCACTGCCTGATCTGGGCTGGTCAAAATACAGTGAAGAATCAGCTTGGATACTGATTCACTCCTATCTCGCTTTGAGCTAAAGTTCCCACAGGAGATCCCATTGGCAACATGGCTGCCATTCTCACTTAGAAACCTAAAGTAGTGGGATGGGTCACTACCTGCCTCGGGGACTTCACCACTCCTCTGGTCAAGCTGCACATCATCTGGTATCTGCGGGAGAAGGGCTCTAGCCTATTTTTAGAAGTCACCCCTGGGGAGGAAAGATTCAGAGGGCTTGTTAAAGGGCCCTGCAGTGTACAAAAGGTCTTCCTGCACTTATTCTCAGGCACCTGGTGCCACCAACTTGGGCTTTTCTCCTCTGCTGCCCCATTCACTTGCCTTAGCAGGCTGCTTGATGGGGCTCACATTTTTATACCGTTGACAGCTATGTTCTCATTCCAGGAGGGCAAGCCCCAGAGCTGTGTGTGGAAAGGAAGTTTCTAAGCCACTGCTATGGCAGGCAGGGTGGTTTCTATCCCCACACGCTGCCCTCCAACAAACTTCTTCTGCAGCTTCCTACTAGCAGGGAGCTGTGTTCACAAGTTTTTTCCAAGATCACATGACATGAGGTGTTTCTTGCTAGTGAAGCGGGCGATGAGGGATAAGCAGCAGTGTTTGTTGAGCGACTACCTGTGCCGGGCACTACGACAGGCAGGCTCCACACACGGCCTTAAACATTACAAATCCCACAAGTCCCTGTGATTATATTGAGGGCTCTGGGTCAGTGGTGTTGAATAACATGTCCAAAGACTCACATGAGCCAGAGCCAAGGCTAACCCTAGTCTCTAAGAGTCCTTCCAAACAATCATGCAGGAAAGCATTTGTTTGTTTTTGACACAGGGTCTCACTCTATTGTCCCAGCTAGAGTGCACCGGTGCAATCGTGGCTCATTGCAGCCTCAAAATCTTGGGCTCAAGTGGTCCTCCCGTCTTAGCCTCCTGAGTAGCTGAGACTACAGGTGTGTGCCATCACACCTGGCTAATTTTTGAATTTTTTTTAGAAACAGGGTCTTGCTATGTTGCCCAGGCTGGTCTTAAACTCCTGGCTTTAAGTGATCCTCCTGCCCTGGCTTCCCAAAGTATTGGGATTACAGGCATCAGCCACTGTGCCTGGCCCAGAATGGAATATGTGTATATGTACATGTGTGTGTGTGTGTGTGTGTGTGTGTGTGTGTGTGTATATATATATATATACACATATATATACATATATATATATACACATACACATATATATACATATATATATATATACACATATATATACATATATATATATATTTTTTTTTTGAGATGGAGTCTCACCCTGTCACCCAGGCTGGAGTGCAGTGGTGCAATCTCGGCTCACTGCAACCTCCATCTATCAGGTACAAGCAATTCTCCTTCCTCAGCCACCCGAGTAGCTGGGATTACAGGCGCCTGCCATCATGCCTGGCTAATTTTTGTATTTTTAGTAGAGATGAGGTTTTACCATGTTGGTCAGGATGGTCTCGATCTCCTGACCTCAGGTGATCTGTCCGCCTCGGCCTCTCAAAGTGCAGGGATTATAGGTATGAGCCACCGTGCCTGGCCGAGTTAGTTTTTTACTGTCAGGTTATTTTTACTGTTATGATTACATCATCTCCCAAGGTGCCTTTCTGGCGATGGAAATCCTGGTACACATCAGTGTATCTGGTCAAGGCAAAGAGGTTTCTTTTAAGCTATACACCCAACTCTCCAGTAACATATAACTCACCAGTGTGTCATGCAGCTCTCCTGAAAACGTATTTTTCACGTGTTATACTATCTCACAGGGAAACCTTGACTTGATTTGTATCAACTGGCCAGGCCATCCTTCCTGATGGCTGCTTCTTGGCATTGGGAGGCTGTGGACATGTCTAAAGCACTGGAATTCAGCTGGGTCTCCTCTTAAATTGCACGAGTGCTGCACTCTAGCTGTCTACCTTCATTACCTGCCCACCTGGATGTAGCTGGGTAAGATCTCAGAAAGGGTAGTGGTTATGCGCTGGGGTTTGAAATATTTTAACTCTTTGGTTCAAATACGTGGCTCATGAACCGGGAGGTTCCATACAGTTACATAACAAGTAATCTGTCAAGTCAATAGTTGCAGGGCTGATCTCTCAAATCCTAAGGGGCAGGTGAAGACAGGAAGGATGGCTTCCCCCCTACTTCTGCCGTCGTTACCCGATCCTGCTTCTGGCTCCACTTCACACCCTCGAAGGGCTTTTATACACATCTTTATTAAGGCATCTCTCCCCTTCTGTTCAGGTCTGAATAGACTCTAAAACCAGAGGCTCTGCTGGCGAGAGGGATTATTCTCATCATCTTTGTGTTCCTGAAGCCATCAGTGCATCAGGGTAGACAGTCAATGAAGTGTTTTGAATAAATGATCAGGATAAAGGATTCTAATCGTATGTCTGAGCTTCGCTCCAGTATAATGTTGAGCATATTTTGGCCTTGGTTTCCTCATCTTAACACAGAGACTTTGTGACCACCATGCCTGTCAGGTAGGCTGGTGCCACGCAAGGCCCCAAGAACAAATGGGAATAGCCGCCTCATGAAAAGGGCAAGGCTACCAAGACAGCAACAGTTCTCATAGCACTCAGGAGAGATTCTGATGAAGATGCCAATGGCACAGAGGACATCAAAGTTCTCAAAAGAGACTACCTCGAATGGCTTGATGTCCTGACACAAGCACTTCACTTCATGGTAGAGAGGAGTTTGGTTCTGGGAAGCAGCTTGCTCACCAGAAAGGGGCCCAGTGTTGACACATGGCGGGGGAAGGGCAGAGGAGGACATGGATCAGCACGAGCACGTCCAGGCTGATGTGCTTTCCCCAAGACTCCAGGCTCTATTCCGACCCTCCTGTCCTCCAGAGCAGAGTGCCCCTGGCACTCCCAGTCCAGAATGCATCCAAAGCCAGCTCTGATGTGACCCTCCTGTGAGCAGCCACACAGCCTCAGCCAGGCTCGGTCTACATCGCAGGATCCACAGAGACAAACCCACGTTCCAACAAAAGGCTTCTCTTAAATAGGTTCAGATGCCTTTCTTTTAAAGACACAAAATCACATATACATACTCCCTTGGCTAGCTGCAGATGTGTTTTTGGAAAGAAACTAAAGCTGCCTGCCGCAGTGCCCATGACTACCCTGTAAAACGTCAATCACAGTCACACTCCTGTTTTCACCTGTCAGAAGGCCACTGAGGCTGGCCTGGAAGAGAATCATTAGTGTCTAGGGATGGAGAGGCTCTAAATGAGCAGGCAGACACTAAGAACAAAGGCTGATGGTGCAGGAGCGCCACAGCCCAGGCTCAGGGCACCCTTTCTGCAGCATCAGCAGCAGCTGAGCAGCTGCTGGTCTATCGTCACCCATAAAACACCCATTCATGCACTGATTCCAAGAGGAAATCAGGTACCCTCCTCTCCTCCAAAGGGGCCACAGGGTAACACCAAGGCTCCTGGGTCTAACCAGCAACCCCAGACAGGCACTGGGGCCACGCATAAAGCCTTGCTCTGCCTAAAAGAAAGCTACCTGGCTCCTACTCACCCTTCCGACTTTCAGGTTAGGGGTTGAAAATCTAGCTTAATGAAGGCCGGGCCTGGTGACTCATGCCTGTAATCCCAGCACTTTGGGAGGCTGAGGCGGGAGGATCACCTGAGGTCAGGAGTTTGAGACCAGCCTAGCCGACATGGTGAAACCCAGTTTCTACTAAAAATACAAAAATTAGCCAGGCGTGGTGGTATGTGACTGTAATCCCAGCTACTCAGGGGACTGGGGCAGGAGAATCGCTTGAACCTGGGAGATGGAGGCTGCAGTGAGCCAAGATCGTACCACTGCACTCTAGCCTAGGTGACAGAGCGAGACTTCATCTCAAAAAAAAAAAAAAAAAAAAAAAAAGGAATATTTAGCTTAATGTAAATCCTGTGTAGGACTGTTTGTGCTTTTGTTACTATAGTGAAGAGCCCCTAGGGTGTCATGGAATCAGTAGGTGACTTCACATCCCATTCACGCAGGCTGAGGGAAAAAGCAATGCCAAATTTACCCAAGCAGCCACGGAGATTTAATAGTGCTTCCAAACAACTGTCATGCAATGCAGGTCAACTCCCCTAGCCCACTCTGCTGTAGCCTGGAGACAGCCAAGCTCTCACCTCTTCTGCTTCCCCCAATTTCTGTTGGCTGAAGATACATCTCAATGGGCCACCTTGTCCTAACCCCACAGCAGGCACAGGCCAGAGAGCGAGGACTGTACACAGCCAGTAGAAACGATTCTAATTCACCCTCACTCTAATTCTTCCGGAATTTCCTGGAATCCCTGCCAATGACAATCACATTTGATATTCTTGTAATGCTTTTAAATAAACAAGTTTCATACATCTTATACGCTCTTCACAACAACTTTAGCAGACAGAGGAGTAGGTGGCATTTTTCTTCATTTAAAAATTTTATACATGGTGAAACTGAGGCTCACAGAGGTTATGACGGCAAGCATGACAGGTGGCAGAACTGAAACTCAAATTAACATCTTCTGTTTCAAGATCTGTGCTGGTTCCATTGAGACCCAGCTCCACTCTCCGAGGCTGTGGCCACCACCAAAGGGTGTGCACATCCACTGGGGTACAGAAACAACACAGGATCTCTGCTTTTATTTTGCAGGTCTGCCTTCTAAAATGATCTGCACCCATCTGTCCTACAGCATGCAGTCTTCGTACGGGGTCCCGATGTGTGAGGAAGCACAGCCACCAGAAAGTGTGTTCACGGTTTTGTGGGGGCTGACAGGTCTGGAGGCGTGGGCTGGGAGCTGGCAACACTGTTCAGGATCACTTTTCTGATTCTCACCGTCCTCTATCCTGATGGCCTCCTCTACCCCACCCCCACTCCTCCCACAATATAACTGAGGCTGACAGCATGTCAATGTCACGTCCTTTCGTCTAACTTTAGTCTAGATCCGTGGTTCTCAACTGGGGTGATTTTTCCCCTGGGTCACTTGGCAATGTCTGCAGACATTTTCTGTTGACACAGCTTGGGGAGGGGGTGCTACTGATGTCTGATGGGGAGAGGCCAGGGACACACCCGACACACCACAAGGCACAGGACAGCCCTCACAGCAAAGCAGGATCCAGCCCAAAATGTCCACAGTGCTGGGTAGAAGTTATATCAAGTTATTTCTAATCTCTTACCAAACAGGCTGACCAACCAATTCTCCACATGCTCTGACGTGGTGAGCTCACGACCCTTCACGGTGACTGCCAAGGTGCAATGCCTGACCAGCAGGAGTGCAGTACATGCAGGACCAACCGAGGACTGCCTGGTGAACAGGTAGCTCTGGGCTTGCCATCCACAGACGGGAATCCGTGAGAGAGGTGCATGCTGTGACCAACTTGGTCACTGCCACTCGCTGAGCACCTGCACCCCAAGCAGCTGCATGAGCCGCCTGAACTTTCCTTTGTCTCATGACACGACTCTACTGACAGAAGGTGACTCTGCTCCTCCTGGCAATGCCCCTGGAGGGCACCTGCACATCCCCTACCCCTCCGTCCATGTTCGTCATGTGCGTGAGGCCGCAGGAATTAAAGGAGACCACCAGAGATGAATCTGATGGGCTTCTCGCCTTTCACTCACTTTCTCCTGGCTGGATGCTAGAAGCCTCTGACAGACAGAACGTTCCACTTGGACATTACAGCAGGACGTCTCACTAAACCCAGGAAGAAAACTGATGGGAGAACGTGGCATGGAAAAACACACCTACCTTTGTGCTGTGTTCTCAACTCTTCTTTTTCCCCATTTTCCAGAAACCTCCAACCTGAGAGCTCTGAGGGCCCCTGCCACAGCGTGCCTTGCCAAGGTCAGGCCAGGCCGCGCCGCACGTGCCCAGGAGGCTTCCTGAAAACCTCTCTGTGCTGAACCATGTTGCAGCTGGCAGGCACAACCAGGGCTTCCCATGCACACTTAGCCCAAAGACTTACGAGTCAGTCACTTTACGTGTGAGTTCAGTACAGAGTGGCCCAAGCCTGAGCAGATCAGAATGTCCATATTCAGCACGAAAAGAGGTACAAAAATCATCCCTTCCTTCCCCTATCCCAAACCCCACACAGGCCCAGGGCAGGCAATGTCTTAAGAGGACTGTGAATGGCAGCTGTGAAGCTGTAACACAATGGAAGTGTCAGCTCCACCTTCACTCAGGCCTTTGAAACATATCAGAAAATGAGGTGGGAGAGGAAAAGCCAACAGATTTATAAGCTAGAAGCAGTTACACCAGAACTCGAAGAAAAAACATTCCCCAAGCATGTTCCCCAATCCTCCACATCACTGGCAGGGCGGACGGATGGAGGAAGGGCTTACTCTTCATAACAAAACCTCAGGCTGGATTTGAGAGGACCAAAACGAAGGATGATATAGAGAAAATGAAGAGAAAGTCCATTTCATATTATTTACAGTCAATTCAGATGGTTGTCATTCTCTTCCTCCGTTTCTTTTATGACCTCCCCCCTTGCACCTCAGTGATGAAATCCTTTGCCTTTATTTAATGTGCTGTCTTTCCAGAGGCACATTCCCAACTCTGGGATGGTTGTCAAACTGGGAGACCTGTATTTTCCAGGAATAATGAAATGGAAACCCACTGGCTTCTCCAGGGCATCTACACATAGAGCTCTTGCCTCTCACCCACGCTGCCGAGCCCAGGCTGCAGAGAATGATGAAAGGCAGCTCCTGTGTCCTCTGCACAGCCTCTGCCCAACTCTGAGTTTATTGGTTACGTGGCCTTGGCCAAGCCTGCCTAACTCCTGTGTGCCTGTTTCCCCATGTGCAACATGGGGCCTGTCTGTCTTATGGCTGCTGTGAGGATCCAAGGTCAGCTACACAAAGCATCTGCTCAGGGCCTGTGCACAGTGCGGGCTACACATTAGTGACCGCTGCTGCTGCTACTGTGTGTCTCCCAGCTTCCTCTTCTGTAAGTGAGCATGACGAGGGCCCCCAGGGCTAACTGATCAACATCAGTCACACGTGGGGAAAACTGCAGGAGTGACAGCACTGTAAGCTTTACTGTCGATTTTTATTTGGGGAAAGTATTTCAGCAGAGAAGAGGGCTTTCTTGGTTGCAAACACAGACAAGCCCTAAGCACGGTCTTTTCAGCAGCAAGAAGGATGGCTGCTGGCTCTCGGCAACACAGCAAGCCAGTGCGGACTGACTCTTACCTTCCTGGCCCTTCGTTCTCCTCACTAAGCACCCAGTGCTTCCTGTTTCTCTGAGATTGCAGAGCCCTCTTCCCTCCACCCTCCACCCCAGCGTTCCTGTGCCTCTACCAACGCCAATGCCCCAAGAAGGCTGAACTGGCCAAAAGGAAGGCAGCAGCTGGTTCAGAGTAATTCACGTTAGATGAAACTCTGGAAGAAAATGTTTACTTTTAAAAGAACCTACTGACCTAGTCTCTTGGTAGTAAAATGGTGGGAAGGAAATTTTATAGCTGGTCTCACTGTAACCTGGTCTTTTTAGAGTCTTAGTTCTGGGAAACAGGGCAACAATAAATAAATATGCTGCCGTAATCCTGTTAATCGGTACCAGCTCTTTCTTGGTCACCAGGTTGTACTTTGTCCACGAAAACTACTCCAGCAGGAGTCCCCACCCCCTGCGCTGTGGCCCGGGCTGGGTCATAGACCCACCGCCTGTCAGGAACCAGGCCACATAGTAGGAGGTGAGTGGCTGGCTAGTGAGCGTCGCAGCCTGAGCTCTGCCCCCTGTCAGATCAGCGGCGGCATGAGATTCTCCCAGGAGCGGGAACCTATTGTGAAGTGAGCATGTGAGGGACCCACACCGCATGCTCCTTATGATAATCCGACTAAGGCCTGATGATCTGAGGTGGAAGAGTTTCATCCCAAAACCATTGCCCACCCCGGTCTGTGAAAAAACTGTCTTCCACGAAACCAGACCCTGGTGCCAGCAAGGTTGGGGAACACAGCCTGTGGTGTGGCTCTTCTCACGCAGGTACAAGGAGAGTTGGCTCCTCATGCTTCTCAGTTTTCAGGTTTGAGCTCTGGGCAGAGACCAAGTGCCCAGGCTACGCCCCTCTCTGGAGCACTCTTACACAGTGCTCCTGGCTTCATTAGCCCAGAAGAACATGAGAACAGCATGAAAACATACTCATTTAGGCCTCTGCCAGGAAAATGGCTCTGGTTTTGCCAGGCTTTTCTTGAGGAAAACCCAGACCCACGAAAGCCCTGAGTTCCGGTGCCCGTGGGACCTTGCCTGGTGTTGGTCTTCAGGAATTAATTCTACCTTAAGGAGCGCCTGTCACCAGAACAACTCAGGGCCCGTGCCTTTCCAGTGGTTCTCCTTTCCTGGGGAATTGGCACTGGCCGAGGCAGGGTAACACTGAGATGCAGGTGCAGGGACAATCCAACCTTGCAGAAGGCTCTGGAATCCCAGCGAGGCAGGAGGCACTGGGCTGAAACGCTTTGGGTTCTTCTGGGAACAGGGACTACTCAGTGTAAAACAATTACTGAAGACCAACAGTTCCAAGCATGGACCTAAAAGAAATCAGGCTGCACTGACTATGAAATAAGAGTGGTCAAATGGCAATAATTCCGATGTTTCACAGAACACAGAATAAGGAAATCAGTCACTTAACAGTCACACCTGGGCAGTCTCATGTGATTAATGTAGAAGCACAAAGGGCTGGGTAAGTACAGAAAGGAAGAGAGATAAAGAAAACACAAGAGGCCAAGAGAAGTTCTGTAAGGATTTTTCTAGTAGCTGTCCCAGCATGGCCCCAAGAGTCTGCAGCAAGGTGGAGCTGGGGCCCTAGACTCCCTGTCTGTGGAAGGGTGTTCCAAAACTCCCCTTTCATGCCAACAAGGGCCTTCTGAGGGGCGTGTGCCTTCTTCCCATTTTGGGCACATTCTGCCTGTGCATGGCACACTTCTTATTGCTGGGAGGAAAGGCTCATCAGTGACAAGGTTGGGCTTAGCTAGCCTGAGTTAGGGTGAAGATGCTGGCAATGATTCAACCTCTTGCCCACTGTCCTTCTTGGAGACCCATTAAAGTGCCCCCAAAATATTCAGAAAGTGTTCATAAACAGCTTTTGCAAAGCGATGTGGAAGTTGGCCCACAGGAAGTAAAAGGGAGCTGGTGTTCACGTAGCTGGTAGAACCCGGAAGTAATTGATGGAGAGTCCCATCCGCCTGCAGGCCCACGTCCCCTCCCGGGCAAGGAAACGTGTTTCTGCACACAAGCCTACCACCCCCTCCCGCCAAGGTAAGCGGTGAGGAGACAAGGAGCAATTATAAAGAAAGAGGTGTTGGCAGCCAACAGGGTGCTGAGAATTCTGGGCGGTGGTGAGAGGAGCCCACAGTGCCATAACCTGACCTGGGCAGGAGTGCCAATGGGCCTCACCGCCCCTTGTTTCATGATGACTAATCTACTTGCTGGCACTTGTGAGGTGCTTGGCTGGTGAGCTGCAAGGTAAGGGCTGGTTTTTGAGTCTCAAGGAGGTTTCAGGGCTTCGTGAAAGGGGCTGGAATTTGGAGAGACTCCTCCTGAAATCTCCACATGGGTGTTTTTATCTCGGGGGGCACTTGTAGGACCTGGGTCCTATATGGCATCATCCTGCCCTACTTTTTAGCATAAAAATAAGAGTGGCAAAAAAAAAAAAAAAAAAAAAAATTAGCCGGGCGTGTTGGTGGGCGCCTGTGGTCCCAGCTACTCGGGAGGCTGAGGCAGGAGAATGGCGTGAATCCAGGAGGTGGAGGTTGCGGTGAGCCGATCGCGCCACCGCACTCCAGCCTGGGGGACAGAGAAAGACTCCGTCTCAAAAAAAAAAAAAAAAAAAAAAAAAAAAAAAAAAAAAAATAAGAGTGGCCCATTTTCACAGCCTGCTCTCCTTCCATGTCTGTGCCAAGGCCATCCTCTTAGGCAGTGTGTTAATTAGGGAAACTGACAGGGAATTTATGAGAAAAAAGAACAGATTTCAAGAAGTTTCAGAAGGAAACTGAGATCCAAAGGGGATTTTCCGGGGTGTTCCCAATGGGCAGCACAGAATCACGTTGGGTGTCCCCACCTTCCTGTGGGAAGCCTCAGGCATCGCTCTGAACAGCAGTGGTCCCCTCCCCTTTATTGCTGGGGGATGGGCAGGCAACAGCAGCCAGGGGCTGAGATTTGAAAATTATGCACATGTATGTATCCATCCTTATTACTGACTCTTAGTTAATTTATTGTCACTTATTGCGCCCCCCACATCCCAATTCCTTCTCTGCCTTCTGCAGGCACCAGGATACTGACTTATTTCAGAGAAAGGGGAGCAAGAGGCTACAGACGTGGGTGGCTGAGGGGAGGAAGGACATGAGCAGGCCAGGAGACACCGCCCAGACTCTCGGAACCATCAAGGCTCTGAGGAAAATGACGGTGTCACAGCAGAGCTGTGAGCTACTGAGGGGTTGAGGCCCTCCCTGACTTGGACTGTGGTTGTCGAGAATGCCAAGCAGACCCCAGGGACCTGCTGCTCTGATCTATGGGGAAGCCAAGACCTCTTCACATTCCATGAGAGCTGCTTCAGGGGGATGGAGGCCAGAGAGGGCTCTTTCATGTGAGAACACCCAAGTGCCTAGGGCCCGGCAGGTGCAAACTTGGGGCTCAGTGCTTTGCCCACCACAGCACAGTGCCCTCTCTTAGGCCAATTCAGCATGAGGCTAGGCCTGTGCCCACTGCAGTTGGCAAAATGTGGGAACAGTGCCATGGCTGCTAATGCCAGCAGCGGTGTGTGTAAGAAGGAAATAGTCTGTTTTTAACACAGGCTAGTCCCTCCAGGATGGAGAAGGGCCAGAAAGAATCAGATATCCCAGCTCAGTGTCCAGGTCACACCAAAGACAGCATGAGAGAGAAATCAGCTCAGGAAGAAAGAGCAAGAACTTTCAACCTTACCAGGTGCAAGGCTGCTGTGCCTGCGGGCACGCCTGGCAGAGCCTCCAGGCAGAAGACAGACACGCCCCTGGCCCCAGCTCCCTGCCACAGTTGGAGGCAGGAAGAAGGTGCCTGGCTCTATGTCCCTATGGTTGACCAGGCTCTGTGTGGCGTTTCTACCCCTCCAGCCACTCAGCCTGTGGGCCCTCCTGCTGGTGGACTGCACCTGAGGCCCATGGGCACAGGTGGCATCCTTCTTTTCTCCACTTGCAGCTGCTGCAAAGCAAAACTTTGCACCACTCCAGCCCCTACACAGGAGTCCTCTGTTAACGGGAACCTATGTCAGGTATAAAAACCTATTTCCCCACTTTGCACCTCTGCTGTCTTGCTGACCCCCCGGAGTGGGAGTGCTGAGCCACAGTGGCCTCAAGCTCATTCCCAAGACCTGCCTGAGCTTCCCCCTTTCCCACCCTCTGGTCAAGAGAAAGGGAAGGAAAAGAAAAACTCAGAAACCCAAAGATTGTTTGGAATTTATTCTCTTAAATAAGAATGTAACATTTGTTAAAAAAAAAATTAAAAGCACGACACCTTGGTTTCACAGTAAACGGCAAAAACAATGTTACACAATTAAATAAAAACTCACAAAGAAACACACCAGGAACTCACAAGAACACAGGTTAAAAACAAGGGCAAAAATAAAAGTTGAGAGAAGGCGGGCAGTAGACAGGCAGCAGCGGCGTGTTCCTTGGCACAGCTAATCCTCTCCTGTTGGGCTCTCGTACCGCCGCCGGGAAGCCGGCTGGCTGTCCGCCCCTCCCGCATGCACCCCAAGCTGAACGGCTCAGGAGAAAAGTGAACCCCTTGGTGCCCTGCTCGGACCTTCAAGGCTATGGTGGAACCCCTTTTGGGACAGCCTAAGAATGTTCCAGTGTCCTGCAGAAAAGAGTTGAAGATGCACTAACCACCAAAAGACAGGAGTGGGCTCAAACAGCTAACTCAGTGGAGCCAGACAGGAGCCACGTGAGGCAGGTGCCCGGCTCTCCATGGTGCCCTGGCAGCAGCAGCCCGCTGCGTTCCTAGTCTGCTCTTGGGGCCCCTTCTTGGGGGTGTGCTGCTCATTTTCTGAGACACCCACCCACTCATCTCCTTACAGGCGTGCTGCTCTTACGCTGCTGTGCACCCTCAAAGCCCTGACCTGGAGTACGGCTCTCCAGTGTGAGGCTCCCGTGGTTCTCAGAACCAGGAACAAGAAGCTTTAGAAACAGCTTCACAAATATTATAATTACTATAATTTAGGGTGCGATATATAAATATCTACCCATATATGTGCAATTAGATCTATATACATACAAACGTGTACCTATATATAAACATTCACACATCACCGTTAGCTATGGCTCGTGGGGTAAGGTGGGAGGTAAGCTGGATTGCAGAATTCTCTTGCTCTGCTAAAAGGCTTTCCGTAAATGCCTAGAAGGGAAGGGGACGTGGGAAGCAGTAAGACTTCCTAACTTCCCTCTGTCAGGTGGGAATCCTAGGGTTGAATGAAATTCTACTGCCTGGCTACCCTTCTAGCTGGTGTGGGAAAGGCCTGCATTTCCTAATGGCCCATTCAGGACCCGAACTATGGAACCTCATGGTTATCGGGCAAGGAGTGTCTGGGGACAGGGGTCAGGCAACTGCCACTGTGACCTTCATTTTTTAACTTCAGATCATCTTTTCCATAAGATGACAGGAAACTAACGTGCTTCTCCCCGTCCATCTCTGGCTGGCAGTGAACCCGGTGATGAGCACTCGGGGAAAAAGCTCTTCTGTTCCTTTCCGGCTATGCCTTCGGCTTCCCTGCTTCATTTTTGGTCATCGACCATATCAGATAAAAAGAGGATTCCTCTGGACAAAAACGAATTCAAGAAACCTGTAACTAAAGTTCTCATGTCCAAGGGGAAAATAATCCCTTTTGGGGATTTCCTTTCTCTGCCTATTGTTGTTCAAGCTTTTTCTAAAGTCACAGTGGACAGTACGAGGCCAGGGTAAGAAAATCTGTGCCAGGACCACTAACACGCAGTAGTAAGTATAAGCTTGGAAACACAGCATTTATAGATTTAAGAACAAAAAAGAGGATTTCTATATTAAAAGCACATTACAAACAGAAATACTGTAAACAATGCCCCCAAACACTAAATTAGGCAGCAGGTACAGATGTGGTTACCAGAGAAAGACAACACTTTAAAGCCGACCTAGACTGGGTTCTTTGAACTGCAGGTTGTAATTGAATGTGGGTGTTTTTTTTGTTTTTGTTTCAGCAACAGCAAGAATTTTGGCATAAAAAGAAAAAGAACATAAAGGAGAAGAGAGAAATGCCACAATATAAAGAGGAGGCACAGAGTAAAAGCACAGCTGGGTCAAACACTGCCCAGTCACAGCTTTACCAGCCCTGCCTCCTGGGGATGTGGGTCTAGGGAGGATGGCTGAGTTACACACAAGAGAATCAAGTGCCGTCATCATCGCCTCTTCTGGTCGAGTGCACAGTGGAGGCGGCTACCATGGGCCTGAGCTAATGACTGTTCTCTACAACATACATTCTGGGACCCTGAAACACCTGAGCTTTCCCTTTTCTTCTTTTTTTTTTTTTTTAGATGGAGTCTTGCTCTGTCGTCAGGCTGGAGTGCAGTGATCTCGGCTCACTGCAACCTCCGCCTCCTGGGTTGATGCCACTCTCCTGCCTCAGCCTCCAGAGTGGCTGGGACTACAGGCACCCACCACCATGCCCAGCTATTTTTTTGTATTTTTAGTAGAGATGGGGTTTCACTGTGTTAGCCAGGATGGTCTCGATCTCCTGACCTTGCAATCCACCTGCCTCGGCCTCCCAAAGTGCTGGGATTACAGGCATGAGCCACCCTGCCTGGCCACACCTGAGCTTTTCTGAAACTTTTTAAAAGGAAGTCTAGTTAAGTCATCAAAGCTTCAGTTTCATATTTAAAGAAGGAAATCTCTATCAAAGGAGAAAAAGGTACCTATTTCATGCCAGCCATAAAATACTGCCCATAATCCTGTTCCTTTTCTACCGAGGCTAGCAGCAGAGTGAGCTCACTGGGAGGCAAGTGCCCTGGATTCTGAGCTGCCGGACTAAGATGTTCCGGACTTTGAGCTGCTGAAGGGTAAGCCCCTCAGCCCTGAGCTCACTGGCCTTTGCCACCCAAGCTGGGGGACAGTGCCTGTCATTAACTGTAAGGGTCCACACTGTGATTCCTTTGGGACACCACCTTTTGAACTCCCGTGCTATACCAAGTCACCTTCTGGCTCAGAATCAAGAACCACGTGGACAGAGACGTCCTTAGGGCTCTGACTCTTTCTTGGTGGTTTTGCTCTTTAACCATACTGCCAACTCTCATCCTCTCTCCCCACTATGTAGAACATTCTTCCTCTTTTTCTCTATGGAACCCGTAATTCTTTAGAACTCCTAAAAATCTGAAACCCATTATACTTTCAATTAGATGGCAAGAATGGCAACCTCAACCAGATGGGAAAGTCAGCAAACCTGGCTTCATTCAGGAATAACCTTAACTTCATTGTGTTTAATTCTTTTTAAAAAATGTTCTGTACTCCAAACCCAAATGGAAAGTTTAGTTTCTTTTGAGTTGTTCTACTGAGTAGTCAGGTTCCTCAGAAAATCCATCTCTGCTGAAATAGGGCCCAGACTAATAAGGTGGTGCTCTCTCCAACTGAATGTACATTCTATAGCATAAAGCCAAAGTCTCTGTCTAGACCCCTTTGGTTATTTTTCTCTACCAGTGATTCTGCCCATGCTTTGAGAGTGTCAGCTGCAAAGACCTGTTGGTACTTCACGAGAAAGATGGATTATAAAGATCTTCAAGACTGTAGGTTTAAAAGTCATTAATGGTTGAAACATGGCTATAAAATGTTGGTCCCACCTGCAGGGTACTTAAAAAGCTTGCTCAGATTATAATGCGGGCATGTGCAGCAGCAGCAGCTGAGTTCACCTGGCTCGGCTGGGGTTTGCCGGGTCTCAGCCTCCAGTTCACTGCTCCCAGGGCGCACCGCCTAGCCTCTGGGCACGTTTTCCCTCTCCCAGAATGAGCACCACAAGGCCTACATGAACCAGCTTTTAGGGAAGGGAAAGGATGCAACTCTGGGAACCTCTCATTGAAGGCCAAATGGGTAATTCTCTTGTCCCACCACGGAAATTCTATGACCAACTCCTCCTCCACGGTTCCTGACACTGGCTGACCATCTTTAGTTTTTATGAGTTTTGTACATAGCTGCTTAAGATACATGTGTTTTGAACAAGAGGAAAGTGTGACACAGAAACACAGCCCTGCTGGCCCCCTCTTGCCACAGTGACCCTGGGCCGTGAACCACCTGGAGCTGCATGTGGGACATTCAGAACACCCGGCAGTTTGTGGAGCTCTGGACGCATCTCACAGGCAAGTTTTACAAGGAGCTGAGAGAGGCCATTTTAAGGAAAAAACCTACATATTTCTTCCCAACAGGCCTGGTATCCACAAACCCTGCAAGTCCTGCCATGCTATGACAAGAATAAATGTGTTTATAGAGGTAGAGATGGTACTGTTCACCTCCCAACACAAGGAAGTGGTCATGAAAGTAGGGCAGGTGAGGGCTTGGACCTCATGAGAAGCCCAGTGGCCAAGGGGTCAGGACAGAGCATGTCCCATCACGGTGCAGGGCAGACAGGAGAGCAGCCACAGCTCATCCACACACAGTGACAGGGAACGGACGCAGAATCTTAAGTGAAGGTGAACGCAAAGCCAGACCATGGGGCTTAATCAACACAGCTCCAGGCCGTCAGAGGAGCTTGGAAGCAAACTGCATGAAGGCCGAGTGGCCTTGGCCTCACCAGGGCGGGTGATGGGAGCAGTGTCTGAGCGCCTGCGAGCTCCTATCTACCTACACAGGACCTGGGCCGCCCTCAGGTGTGATGGTGCGGGACGGGGCTGAGGGACAGCACTTCACGGCTCTGCCGCCCACCGGACGGCCCCATCACTGGGCCACAGCCTGCCAGTGGAACTCCCCTCTGATTTGCACCAGCACCTCCGACAGGCCATAGAGAAAGGGGACTCCGAACGCAAGCAGCTGGCACATGAAAAAGGAGTCCAGAGGGTTTTGGGCCACTTGATGCCCGAATGAAGAAATGTTGCTTTGGAGGTGCTGGCTCATGCCCTTGGCCTTGTCACAGAGGCCGAGGGAGTGACGCGCCACCCAGCCAAACAAGGAAGTGAGGCT
Source organism: Nomascus leucogenys (assembly GCF_006542625.1). NCBI lineage: Eukaryota > Metazoa > Chordata > Mammalia > Primates > Hylobatidae > Nomascus > Nomascus leucogenys. The sequence continues at coordinate 44,899,703 of NC_044387.1, forward strand.
ACCTGGGGTTCTCTCAGTTGAGCTGGCCATGGTGTTGGCCCGTCCGTTTGCGTCTGTGCTGGCGCCATCCTGCAGGGGTCCTTTGGCCTCCTAGGAAAGTTCATGAGAAAAAGAAGAGTGACTCTGACTGATGCACTCAAATCCTCAAATCCCTAGAGGCACTGACAATCTGACAGGCTGGTTTTAAATTTTATTTATTTATTTATTTAAGAGGGCCTTGCTGGCGCCCAGGCTGGAGTGCAGTGGCATCATCATAGCTCACTGCAGCCCTGACCTCCTGGGCTCAAGCAATCCTCCCACCTCAGCCTCCTGAGTCACCGGGAGTCAAAGTCTAGATCCATCTAGGTGCACCTCTTCCTGCCAGTCCCTCCGCAGGCAACAGAAGCCCTCAAGGGGGACTGACAGGCAGGCGTGCTGCCAAGGTGGCAGCCATGCTGAAGAGACTGCTGGGTTCACCTCGACAAAGACAGGTGGAGAAGCCACCCTCATTAAAAAGAGGATAAGAAGGGAAAAAGTTTGCAGACAAATAACTCACAGAACCAGTGAAAGGCCCCACAGGCAGGGCGCCCTTTGGGTGTGGGGAGTGAGGGTGGGGCCACCGAGGGATCCTCCCGACAGTCTCCTCTCCCACCCTGCCCTTCTGGAGGAAGCTCTAATCATGTGGAACATGAGGAGGCATCACCCCAGTGGCAGGGTGTCCTCTCAGAAAGATGTGTGTTGACGAAGGCAGGTGTCTATGCAGCTGAGACAGAGAGCTGCATCATCTCCTGGGTCTGACTCAGGCGGCAGGTGGAGCCTTTACCTTAGCGAGGCAACCTCAGATCATCCATGAAAAGATGGTTCCCTCCCCACCCGGGACTGCCACTGCATCTTGGGCCCTCCCCGTTCCCAGGAGAGGCAAGGCCACAGGGGCGTTTGCAGGTTGGCCACCCCTGGCCCATAGCCACACTGATGCAACACCCACTGCTTCTCCCCCACTTACAGGATGGTCACCATTACCTTTCCAGACAGGGGAGCCACCGCTGGTCTCTTCCTTTGTGCGTAGCCAGAGAGTCGATAGCAGTAGTGTGGCTTACAGTAGAATTTACCTGCAGACAGCAAGAGGCAGGGACAGAGGCGATGAGCCAGGCACGGATCCTGAATGTGCCTCCCTGGTCTCAGCCACTCCTTTCCATCTCCTCCAGCCTCACGAGGACATCAAGCCACCCAGCCTTCCCTGGGCCCAGCTTTCTTGTCCGGAGAAGCCAGTTCCTCCGGGTAAACTTTGATTCTAGCCCTCCTCTCCCTTGGCCTGAAGGGGGTCTTTTCCTTTGGGAATGTGAAGGCCATTGAGCCATCACCCAATCAGTGACCAGAGCAAAGATGTGAGGCCTGTGTGGCAGGGCCAGCAAACAAAGTGGCAGTGTGTGAGGAACAAAGATGTGGTCACATGAAACGCTGGGAGTAGCATTGCTGGGGAAACCAAGAATGAATACAAGTGCGGGGTGGAGGGGTGGAGGCGTGGAGGGGTGGAGGCTGCAGGGGTGGGGCATCGCCTGGCATTGGCTCTGACAGGCCCATCTCTGCTGCTCCCCCTCCCGCACCCTATCCCTCACCCCCTCCCAGTCCCCTCAGAGGGTCAGGATCAGCAGGAAAGGACATTAGAAAACAAAAAATACTGCAATGGACTATGAGTAGGATGGAACGGAACACAACAGAACAGAACAGAACAGAACAGAACAGAACAGAACAGAACAGAACAGAACAGAAACCAGAGTGAACTGTGGCATGATGAGAATAAAACGTTATTTCTTGGAACTTGCAGCTGTGTCTGGGTCTCAAGGTAACATGCATCCCCATGGGGGGTGTGGTCAGAAAAATCTGAACACCACTGAACTTGGCTTTTCCCATGACTCTGGTAATGGAATTAACCCACATGGTCATTTTTTTCTGACTCTTTTTTACTCTCACTTAAAGAGCAACTGACGACTTTTGAATCTCAAGTGATAAACCCTACTACAGAAACTGTTGAAACAGAAGTAATCCCATTTCATTTTCCTCATTTGTAGAGAGTGCTTCTTAGACAAATGAGCTTTCCTGATCTCAAAGCTACAATAAGAGGACCTAAAAGTCAAAGAAAATAAAGGTAAGATGGTATTCTTCCCTTTCCCTTTCCCTGATGATCTGATTGTATCTTTCTTCTTTTCCTTCAGAGAAACTGACTTGTTTTACCTGCACTCCCTATCCGATGCTGAATAAATCTATTAGAAAGACACAGATCTTAAAAAATTTTCATAATGCCTAGTATACTTTCTCAGATGGAATGTTTCACTGGCTACTGGCACTTGGCCAAGATGCAGAGACTCTACAGTGGCAACACCTGACAGCCAAAAGCCTGCCAGTCTTACCGCTTGTTTCTCCACCAGGGGAGTGGAGCCACAGGTTGCTGCCTGGAGCTTGGCCACAACTTCCTTTTCCCATCTGAATAAGCCACTCAGCTTTTGTAAATGTTGGCCACCAATAATTAGGATAAGATAAGATGTATGAGTGCTTGGATCATGCACTACTTGTTTTGGTCTGTTTTGTATCTCATTCTTTAAGAAATACCACTCCCTCCTCCATGAGACTCTGACACGGGCTGGCAACCACGTGGCCTGAGCTTCCACCACCAGTAACGCATGACCCAGGCCACTCGGCAACTCACTCCCTCCACCCTACCCAGGATAGGGTGCTCTGGGGACTGGCATGTGGCTAAAGGCAGGCTCGCTGGAGACGTTATGGGGATGGTGAGGGAGGTGAGGGAAGGGGCAGCCCTTCCCTGGGGACTGCTATCTGGATGAAAGCTGTAAAGTTAAGGCTTCAACTGTCATCTGCATTGGGTTTCTATTACTTGTAACCAACAGCCTTGCTTATTACAGTATCAGAAAACTAAAATGTTATCATGGCTTTCATTTCTTCCATTTTTTTCCTACATTAATTTGCTTGTTTTTGCAAAAGTGGAATCCCAGATCTTAAACTATAACTCCACTGAACTCAACTGAATCCTCCTTGAACTCTGCTCTGGTAACCTAAACTAATAAAGAAAAGAGGTTTACATTTCAGAAACAAGTCCTCCAAGCCTAATCAAAAAGTTCCAGCAAAATGTTTTCTCTAGGAAGACAGTACAGACGATGCGAGGAATGTGAGCGCTAAGAGTGATCTCTGTTCCAGCACTGTCTCAACCGCTCAGTAGCTGTGTGAAATAATCTGTCTTTTGGAAAATGTCTCCTCCCATGGAGAAGAACACAGCACCCACCTCATAGGTGGAGATATTAAATGAGGTGGCACAAGTCACGTGTACGCATCTCCCCATATCCCTTCCCAAACTCAACACGATGGCACTTTTTGCTTTTTAAATTAAAAAAAAAAAGCTAATTTTAATGCTAACATTTGCCAAGTGCCAGACACTATTTTAACTGCTTTCCATCTATCAACTCATTTAATCCCTAAACGAGCTGGTGAGGCAGGTGCCATTAGTACCTACCTCTTTCTCAGCGAGGCACAGAAGGCCGAGTGACCTGCCCAGCGTGTTCCACAGTCAGTGAACCGCAGAGGCGGATGTGGTCCAGGATGCTGCTGCCAGAGCCTGCACTACCACGACACTACTATGCTTGCCTCAGTGGTAAACCCAGCCTTGCTATGTTTTTAATTAGCTACGAACTGTGGGTGATTCAGTCAAGTGACTGATTCTCAATGGTCCAAATTAAGGAATCCTGGTAACTGAATATGGGAGTGACTGGAAAAGGGAAACGGAGAAAACAGATGGCCACAGGGCAAACCCAAGGTCAAGTGGGCCGTTCATTCATTCATTCACCCAGGCCTGAGTGCCACCGTATGACAGCTACCGATCTGAACACCGAGAGCCCCCAGGCAAGCAGGCAGACTGGTTCTCCAGAGACGCATGGATAAGATCAGACAGCGCGAGCCCTGCGTGGAGAACCACACGGGCACACCGGTGCCTGCGCAATTGCCCTCTATCAAAAGAGCCAGACCCCTCTCTGAGGAGCACCTCATGGAGATGTGGAACACAGGCAGCTCACTCTGTGGAGACCAGGGGGTGTACTCCAGGAGAGGACAGAGCAGAGCCACGTCCTAAGGGAGCAGTGGCTTCATCACGCTTATGGGATGGAAAGACACTGGAGCAGAGTGCAGCACACTGGGGGCAGCTGACGGCAGAGGCTGGGGTGGACACGCAATGCTCTCTCCACCTGGGACAAGGTTGCGGGCTCTGTCTGCACGGCAGTGGCTAGGACATTGGTGAGATCCAAGTCACACCTTTTAAAATCCCTCCGGTTGCTCTGTGGAAACAGACTGGGGTGTAACAGACGCAAGGAGACCAGTGGTCCAAGCAGAAGATGCATGGCTGGCTTGGAGGCTGCTGCAGGGATGGAGACAGTCTCAGGCTCGTCACTGACGAGGGCCACCCTGCACACACCACCTGTGGAGGTAATGTGTGTCTCTTCTCAAGATGACAGGGAAGGGCCTGACACTAATTTTGAGTCCTTGTCTTAAGAGCTGGCAGTGATCACGAATGAGCTAGTGCTTTGCAAAAACAGAAAGAGCAGCTCTGTGTTTGAGCAGACGGCATCCTCCAGAAAGAGCTGAAGACAGAACAAATAGCACCACAAGTAAAACACGGGGACATCTTCAAATATGATTCTTAATTTACTAGTATGGAGTTGGCAGCAGGCCTGGAGTCACAATCCCTGAATCTCTGACCTGGAATGAATCTCAGGTGTCATTTGGTGCAAGTGAGCTATTACTAGTTGTGTCAATTTGGACAAACAACATACAAGTTCTCTGAACTCAGCTTCCTGACTTCTAATTACAGTAATAAAAAGAGTTACCTAATGGGGTTGTTGTGAGGACAAAGGGTGTGATGTGTTTGTTGGGGCCCAGCACAAGGCCTCAGTTACTTCCTCCTGCCACAACCTCCCCAGCTTATTCTTTGTTCTCTGAGCCTCTTCAGTTAGATTTCTGAGACACTTGGCAACTTGGATAAAAAACAGGCTAAAACTTCAGTGCCCCTAAAGTTCCTTCCTGGCTGTAGTCCATCTGTCCTCTGACAGATGAGGGGGAGGACTGTGGAGAGGCTAAGCTGATGAAAATTTTATCTGGGTTAAAATTTGGGGAGCTGGTTTAGAACAGCTGTCTTCTCTGCTCCAGTGTTAAGAATACTGCACTCAACTAGGCTGGCCTCATCCTGTCTCGGCCTCTCACTGCCACCTGAGCTCCTGCCAGGTGCGTACCTCTGCCCTCTACTCAGCCACCATACCCTTCTCTCTCAAAGTCTAGCCAAGGGTCAGGGAGGTCAGTCCAAGATGCTCTTGAACTTCACAGATTTCCTCCTCCCCTGCGCTTCTACAAAGCGACAACCTAGGCTGTGTAACCGAGCCTTTCGCTGCACACACTCGTGTCGCCTGCTACTCTTCATGGGTCTCATCCCCATAGAACAGTGAGCTCCTGGAGGCACACATTACACTTCTGCATCTTTCACAGAATGCAGCAAAGATGCACACACACCCATGGGCAAAAGTACCCGTAGATCAATCAGCTGCACCTTGTGACATCGTCTTTCCGGGCAGACTCCATGGTGAGAGGCTAACTAGAACACTCTGAGCATCAGGGACAGCTGAGCGAGGTTGGGTGGCTCCCTCTGCCAGGCCCCATCCTTGAGATCAAATGAGCTATCCAGAGAGCAGGTGTGTGGGAGAGGTGGAACAGAAGACTTGACAGCAAACAATCTGCCTGCCTTATCTAAACAGCGTCCTAATTCTTCCATTCTTCCCCGACTCGGGAGTGCTTTTTACCAACATAGTAGAAGGGCCAGGCACCATGACAGGAGTCAGCCTTTCTTGGCTCACCTCTCTGGGCTCCTTCCTTGCTCCTTCTAACAGAGAGGCCTGTTTGTTCACCCTCAGGACAGCTGAAGTGACTAGGTCCTAACTGCATGGCACCCCTCTCCTATATGACCTCACTTTAGAATCTCACAGTCACGCAATCTTCTATCAATGTCAGGGTCTTTATGCCACCTTATAAAGATTACTGCCTCTCCTATTAATCTAGGCCCCTCATTACTCTGGAATCTATAAGACTGCCTCCCACGAAGTCCCTCCAGCATCCTATAGGAATGGGGCTGGGGGTCATCAATGCAGGGTCCTCAGATGGCGGCCAGCATGCCTCTGCCCATCACAATGGCTCTATCATCTGTGTGCAGAATTCTCTACTGTTTACCTTATCAAGGTCTTTTCACTGTAAAACTGGCAGCACATGTTGCCAAAGACCAGGCCTTGAACACCACAGTAAATCAGATTCAGGCCCTGTGCAATGGTTCGCAATCCACCAGAGAGAGAGATCAGACAGATGCCAGAGAGGTGTTAACACGGGCCACCTTGCAGACATCTCCAAGAGCAAAGGTCTGAGAACCCAGGGGCCTGAGACCCAGCTCCAACTTGCTGTCATCATCAACCTTAGGCAAAATATGTGACTTCTATGAATGTGCAAGTCCCCTTCTGTAAAGACAAAAAACCTTATTTTTATTGTGTTCCTTTTATCTCAGGTTCCCACCCTGAGGTCAGAAAGCAAGTAAGTATCCCTGAAGTCAGAGAAATGACTTAGGTAAATGCATGCCATTCTCATCAGCCTGGTGACGCTGGGAAATATTGATAAGTAAGAGTCTTAGAGAAAGAGCGATGGAGGGAGAGGGGCAAGAAAGGCTGGGAGAGGCATGACGGAAAAGACGCACATGGAATAAGGCAGGAAGGGGCCCGAAGGCGCCCAGCTCAGATGGAAACACTGTCCAAGCACAGTTTCGCAGTGGGGCTGGAGGCGCGGGGTGTCTCACCATCCTCGATGTCGTAGGCGTAGGCCGAGAGGCGCAGGGTGGTGGCGCAGTATTCGCACTTGAAGCAGCTCCGGTGGAAGAACTTGCCCTCGGCACTCAGCCTCTCCATCACGTAGACCCGCTTCTGGCAGAAGTAGCACGTGTCGCTGCCTCCCAGGTTCTGCGGGAACTCCTTCTTCATGGAGCCCTGCAGGAGGTGGCAGTCGGGAGGAAGGGGAGCACCTCAGGGAGTGCCACACAGGCCCTCCTAGAGGCACAGCCTGGCGAGCAAAGCCAACCCTCACTAAGGGGTCTGTTTTGAGACAGACTACTAACTGGCTATGGTCAACTTTGCTCTTGGCTCTGCCACAGAGTGACGGCACCGCCACAGTCACTGCCTCCACGCGCTGACAGAGAACACTTGGCACAACCGCGAAAGCCCGGGCCAGCCTGCCGCTGACAAGGGAGCCAGCATCACAGTACTTCACACCAGACTTGAGTAATGCTATGATACAGCCTGGCGACGCTGTGAAATATTGACAAGAAAGAGTCTTAGAGAAACAGCGATGGAGGGAGAGGGGCGAGAAGGGATGGGAGGGGCATGATGGAAAAGACGCACATGGAAGAAGGCAGGAAGGGGCCCGAGGGTCCCCAGCTCAAATGGAAACGCTGGCAGAGTTCTGTTCTGAGGGTAGCTGTATCTGTATCTATTCCGTGTTGACATAGTTCACATGAATATATGTGGGTCCCTGGACTCACAGAACAACTACTGCAGTCTTAGGAATTTGGTATCAAAACCCAGACAACCTCAAAAGCAATTACTGCATAGCATACACGGGCTACACAAGTTATAAGTGACCCAAGCACACAGGTGTGTTTCCCATGGCTGTGCTGGGTCTAGCTAGACAGTGCCTGGAGGCATCTCTTACCAGTTCCTTCTTGTCTAGAAGGGCTTTGGGTGGTTCTTTCCTTTGAAGCTGATTGGCTATCTGCTCAGCCAATGAGCTCACTCCGCCCGTGTACATCTTTATATACTTCTATCGGTTGAAGATTACAAAATGACCAGAATGAAGGGAAATGAGAAGGAAAAAAATACATAAATTAAGAAGACACGGGAAAAAAAGAAATCTTTGGGAAGTGCAATTTAAATACAAGGTGCAGCAGCAAACCATGCCAACACAGTGCTCACAGGCAGGGAAACCAGGTGGAAGAAAAACATCACGTCAGTGTCCACACAGGGGTACCGGCACAGGCAGGACGGCTGCAGGGAAAGTGTCTTCCTCGGGAAGAACTGGGTCTCTCCCATCTCTGTGGAATGCACAGTTCCAGGGAATGGTGGTAGAAGGCAGGGCGAACGCGCACAGAGACGGGCAGGCAGGGCCTGGGTCCTGCGGAGCTGGGCTGCGTTCACAGAACTCGAGGGGCACCCCCATGCACGCAGCGGTGCCCAGGCTGACCCCGTCTTTCACGGGCCAGGAGGCCATCTCCTCACTCAGAAGGAACCACGCTTGCTCCTGCACAGGCCGCCTCTGTATGGGTAGCGCACATCGCCAGCTCTTCCTGCTTCCTGATGCTTGGCCCCACAATGCCTGCCACAGGCAGCGAACGCTCCCAGGCTATTTTGGAAGAAGCCTTCTCAGCCCTTTCTCCCTGCTGATGTTATTGGGGGTCTGAGGGCAGCATGATGAGGCCCATGTGGCCCATCCAGGTGCTGAGGCCAAAGCCTTCTAGACTGGGCTGAGCATGTTGGCCACGAAGTGTGGCCATGCAGCCAAGCTGCTCCACCAGCCCAGGGAGGTGGGAATGTGTTCTAGGCCAGGAGGGATTATTTTAGAGGTTGAAGAAAGGTAAGAGAAAAAAACCCAACCAACTCAAGCCTCTTTCTGGCAACACTGAAGAAACCACAGGAGAAAGTTCCACGTCTCCATCGTAAGCCGCCCTGCCCACACCTAAGCTGGGCGCCCGGGCAGCCCCGCCTTGACCTGTCCCAAGAGGAAGTCCTCTAGAGACTCCCACGACCAAGTCACCCTTGCATGTGGAGATGGCCACGCCACCATGTGGGTGACACTCCTCTCATGAACTTCATGGAGTAAGGGGGCTCCCCGCCCCCTGGGGGAACCTGACCCTAATTCTGACTCAGAAACTCACCATGAGCCATTATCCTGGGGATGCCAACAGCCCCCTTAGGACATGGCCTGAACGGACAGACGCATAAGGCCTCGTGTGAGGAAAAATCACAGAAGCACTGGGCAGGGGGAAGCAGGCGCTCGAGGGGCTCACAGATGCACACATGACGAAGCTGTTCTTGTGGCTCAGCTCAAGGCTCAGCTGAACTGCAGAAGCAATTATGGTTTTTAATTCAAAAATAAGATTCCCAAGGATTGGTGCCATTTGCCCATTAACTTCACAGATTATACCTATTAGTGGTCAAGACAAACACGTGGCTCTCAGATCTAAACCTTCTTTAGGGACACTAAAGAAACTGAGGCTTGGGACAGACAGACACCAGGCAGAGCTGAGCAGATAACTTAACAGCTGACACTGAGGGAGCAGAAAATGGCATTTCTCTCATTCTGCAGCAGGCATGGGGGAGTCTAGGCCAGATGCCAAGTATGAAGCCAGGACACCAAGCCAGCCCTGGGCCCTCACTGCTTAGCCAGGACTCTTTTCTCCTGAACTAAATCATCTGGGATTAGTTGAACTAAACCTGGGGCTGCCTGCACAAAGGCATCTGCCACATTCAGTTCTCAGCAAGTCGGCAACACTGACAAGTATCCCTGAAAGAGAGGTGAAGACTCAAGTTCTATTTGTTTCTGGCATGAAAAGCGATGGTTTCCTTCTCATCATTCATAAAAAATAGCAGAAATGTGGCAATTGCGGGATCGATCCCACTGCACATCATACGTGTGCATATGCTACCATGGACATAGGCGTCAACCCAGGCACGGGAAATACCAGCAGGAGCAGCAAAGAGACCTTCCAATCTCTCTAGAAACTCCCTGCAACTGGACCAGCACTACTTCAGATCCCGCCGCACACCATACACGTGCATATGCTACCATGCACATAGGCCCTGCAGTCCGGCGTCAATCTAGGCACGGGAAATACCAGCAGGAGCGGCAAAGAGACCTTCCAATCTCTCTAGAAACTCCGTACAACTGGACCAACTCTACTTCAGGTGACAGCCGCGTTCATTCCTCAAATGATGACAATAGGCAGCCAGAATATTGCATCGTCACCCCTCCATTGAGGTGATTTAATTACACTGTGGTTCCTACTTTGTAATACATATTATTTTGGAAGACATGTGAAGTTAAAAAAGCCAATGGCTGAAAAACATTTATCATTATTTGATATAGTTGAAATAGGATCAAAGCGGGTTCACATCAACAGACCTGGATGTGTCAGATACAGTTGGATGAAAGCCAGCAGCCACTTTAGCTGAGGAGTGTGCCACAGACCTCACACACAAGACCGACACAGGCAGACAGCAACACATGCAGCCAGCTCCCTACAGGAGACGGGCCCAAGCAAGGAATGCTACAACCTCCTGGGGTACGTGACACTTGCGAAAGTGACGTGAGTGGAGGCTGCAGAGGGCAGAGTTTTAGTGAGTCCTAGGCCATGCTACCTGTCGGAGGGAGTCGGAGGAGGGAGAGGCGGGGCGGGCAGAGGAGCGGAGACTAAGAGAAAGCTCCCACTGGTCGACAAAAAATCGACGAGGTGGTTCAGGCTCTGGCTATAAAATACAAGATGGAGAAAAACAGAAGTAAAGGAAATGTTAAATTAAGTCACACACTGACCTCTGAACATAAGATGGTTGGCAGTTGTAGAGTCTTTTACTCTAGACCTTTATCTAAATACCATGTGTAGTAAAAAAAAAAAAAAAGTAGCTCCAGAAGCATAAGTAGCCCATGCAAGGCTTCTGTTTTGCTTTTATCTGTCCTTCCCTCAGGCTTGCAGCAGAGCACACCCTGGAACGTGGTCCCGCAGCTGTGGGCTGCCCGGCACAGCCTCGGCCTCCCTCTGAGTGGGTAAGGCAGCCAGCAGGAGGGGCAGGGGGTCGGCTTGTCGACTCACATGCTCTGTGCTCTGCCGAGAGCAACCCCTGGCCTGAGCTGGGATTTCTCCAGGGCAAAAAGATTCTCCCACCACCCCATCACCCCACTGGCCTTAGAAGTAGCAGGCAGCGGAGACAGCAAATCTAGAGTGAAGCTCGCTCCTTCTACAGAAGGGCCAGGAATGCAGCATCTCTTCCTTCCGCTTAGTGCTCAGAGAGGCTCTGCTTGCCAAAGAGCCAGCTGAATCCCAAGCAAAGATGAGGAGAAAAGACTTGAGCCCAACTCCTCTGCAGACTGCACATAGCACACGTAACAAAACTGGGCAAGGGTCTCCCTTAGCCGTGGGCCCATGCAGCTAGGAACCCAGTCCCCACAGTGAGGCAGTGACTGAAAGCTTTGGCAACCAGTAACTGCTTCGTTTCCCACCAGGTTCAGAATGAACTATTTACAGGTGGGAAGGACAGCATTAAGTCATGGTGCTAGGGAGCCCTCTGCTCCTCCAGCTCCAAGCCAGATCGGTCACACTCCCTACCTCAGCCACGTGCACTTCATAGCTCCGTGGGGTGGCGACATAGAGTGGCAGTTACCTGGTACTTCAACAGCCTCTGCTTCAGACACTCGGCCAGCTCCTTGGCCCTGGGCTCAGCAACACAGGCCCCAGAGAGAGCTGGAGAGGATGGCTGTAAGCACCGCCCCCCAGAAGGAAGCAAGAGAGAGACTCAGCAGCCCCCTGGGGGGCAGAGCAGTCAGAGCCAAGGGGAGGAGTGGGGGACTGGGTAGAGGTGGGGCAGAGAGGGTGAGTGCACATGCAGGGTTATGGAGGTTATGGAGGTTAGGGAGGTTATGGAGGTTATGGAGGTTATGGAGGTTAGGGAGGTTATGGAGGTTAGGGAGGTTAGGGAGGTTAGGGAGGTTATGGAGGTTAGGGAGGTTAGGGAGGTTAGGGAGGTTAGGGAGGTTATGGAGGTTAGGGAGGTTAGGGAGGTTATGGAGGTTAGGGAGGTTAGGGAGGTTAGGGAGGTTATGGAGGTTAGGGAGGTTATGGAGGATGGCAGCAGAGTCCAAGAAAAGAACTTAAGTAGTGTCCTCAAAAGTATCCAGCCTGGAGCCCTGCACCGAGGAGTGCAGACACCAGCTCAGAGGGAAAAAGAGAGAAACATCTCGGCAAGCCTTATTGCCTCCTGAGCTCAAAACCCTAGCTCATCCCCTCTCTGCACCGCAGCCCTAAACTTCAAATTGTTTCTCACTGCCAATCTCTCCTATTCAACATGCTCCCCTCCCTTCTTTTTTTTTTTTTTTTGAGACTGAGGCTCATTCTGTCGCCCTGGCTCTGTCGCCCAGGCTGGAGTGCAGTGGTGCGATCTCGGCTCACTGCAAACTCTGCCTCCTGGGTTGATGCCATTCTCCTGCCTCGGCCTCCAGAGTGGCTGGGACTACAGGCACCCACCACCATGCCCAGCTCATTTTTATGTATTTTTAGTAGAGACGGGGTTTCACTGTGTTAGCCAGGATGGTCTCGATCTCCTGACCTCGTGATCCGCCTGCCTCGGCCTCCCAAAGTGCTGGGATTACAGGCCTGAGCCACTGCGCCCGGCCTTCCCCTCCCTTCTTCTTTTAGGCACTGTTTCATTAAACATTATCAGCATTTCATTAAATACGCAATCCCCAAAATGGAGGGCACTGCCCTGCTCAATGAAAAGGGCTGCTTTCCTTTTTGAGGGGACACAGCCTGGGAAGAAGGGAGAAAGGGGCTGGGCACACAGCGCCGTGGGAGAGCAGCCCCAGAAAGGGTGAGCACAGTGGGGTGAGGCCATGGAAAGGGGGTGGGAAAGACTCCCACCTCCAGCCCAGCCTCCTCTCCCAGACCCAGCACCAGGTTCAGGCAGCACACACACTGCCCGCTGCTAGCCTGGTAAGAGGGCGCAGGAAGATGGCACTATGATTAGCTCCTATCGGGTCCGAGGGGTAACCTAATTTACTGCTTGGCCATAACTGCATTTCTCAGAGAGCAAAGGCAGAAGGGAGTTAGAAGCCAAAATGGCTTTTGTGAGATTAACATCTAGAGATGATCCTTCCCGCTAGCTGCAGAGCCATACCCACTTGGAGATGTTTAAAGGTAGGAATAACAAGAACAAAAGTTTCATAAAGTAAGCCGGCTTCTTTGACTGGGCATCTCGGCTATCCCTCACATTATACGATGGCCAGCTGCAATCAGTAATTTCTCCCCTCAGTTTTTCAGAAAAGACTAAAGCTTTCCACGGGTACAGCCCCATTTTGCCATCACCTACCTTTCTCCCCCTCATTCTCATCCCACTGGAAAAATCCTCACGCTGGTAAGGGCTTTGGCTCTCTTAGGATTTCCACTTCAAGATCCGTGACTGTTGAATGCCACTTGAATACTGATCTAGACCCTCTCCCTAAGAAGTTGTATCTGACAGTCCAATGCTACTACTCTACCACTGGCACATAGTTTGGGGGTAGAAATAGTATGGTCTTGGAAGTGGAACAGTGGGCAGAAATGGGAAGTCATTAAGGCCCTTTACAAGAACACACACATTTAGGATCAGCATCCCATCTGAATGCCAGATGGGTGACTGCTTGACAGTGAATGCTATTTGCATTGGTCAACACTGCTAGCAAAAAGAATTCTGGCTCTTGGCTGGCTGACAAGAGAGTGCAAAAAGCAAGGGGAGGGGGCTGTCCCCCACATCCCTTCCCGCTGCCCCACCACCACCACAGCGTGCCCCGTGTGCTTGGCTCTCAGCATCCCATGCCACGGGTTCATGCTCTTTTACCCTCTCATGGTGGGGGCTCTGCTTGCCACGGTTGTCAGCATCAAGATCCCTGTATGTCTGTTGGCAACAAAGTAGAAACTTAAGCTCCATGCATTTCACTCTATTTGGACCTACTAAACGACAGTGGGAAATTCAGGGGCAGAAATGCAGAGTTTGACAGCTATCCCCTTCCCCTACTAACCCCATCCCCAGGTAACCATAATCCCATCTGTATCAAATCCCATGATACAAGGCCGACCTTCTGCACAGCCATTCCGCCCCCCACCGGCCTCCGATGAGGCCAGCTACACGGATCAATAAAGAACTATGGTTAGTACAAAGGTGGAACAAGCATATTTCCTTCACACAGTGGCATAAGATCAGAGGCATCAAATGGAAGGTTTAGAAGGAGAGGCAGGTTAAAAGGGTGACACATTCCACAACGAGACATTTTAGAAAGCAAAGGTGAGGAGGTGGAAATTGGCTAGAATAAATGATAAGACAGTAGTCCAGAGGAAACTCCAGAGTGGGGAGTGGTCCCTGAATAGGAGCATTGGGCCAAAGCATAATTTACTAAAGGGAGAAGTGAATGTGTTTTTGGCGAATGGACGGGAAGGTATATGTGAAAGGGTAGAGACCTGCAGATAGGGACATGGCCTTGCTCATCCGAGGAGCCAGGAGCGGCAATCACAGGACCAGGGAAGGCTGCTGGCATTACTCTTTGGCTGGCTAAGGGTTCACCTTACAGCCACATGCGAGTGGAAAAACAGCCGCAAGGCCTCTGACATGGCTGCTCCTATCTAGCACCCGTGAGCATAATGTCTCTGTGGGCAGAGGGAGGCTGGAGCGTAGCCCCGGTCCCACAAGCCAGATTCGAATCTGGCTGCATTGCTTACTATGTGGCTCAGACACGTGACACGGCCTCTCTACCCTATGCTTCAGTCTCCTCCCTGGTAAAACGGAGCCAGTAACAGCACCTGCCTCACAGTGTTATTGTGAGAACTGGCGGAGACACGGCTTGAGAAGAACTGAGCGTGCTTCCCAGGCGACAGCGGATGCTGAGGACGGCTAGCTCTCCTGCAGATGAAGGCACCCAGCAGCTGCTTAACCTGCAACGGCTCAGTTCTGAGAACCATGGACATAGGAGGGGCCTTTAAAATCAGTCACGTTACTACGGTCACACTTTACATAGGCCACCTTAGGTGGGAAAATGTCTTTCCATAGATCCTGCTCTTGAAATTCACATTTTATAGAAACATACCATGAAGGTCAACAATGCCATCCTACAAACATGCTGCAGACACACGCCTGCTGTCCTCACTGGCCACGGCTGCGGCTGGCTATGGGGCCGCTCCTGAATGCTGTGCCTGGCGTGTGAGGCAGGCGGGAGTAGTGTTTGTTGGAAGATGCTGAACGGGCAAAAGGCAGAGCTCCCAGAATCAGAAGGAACAAAACTCACGTGCAGAAGCCCTGTGGCAGTGCCCAAAGGCCATACCCCACCTCACTGTGCAGCGAGAGAAAAGGGCTGCTTTCAGTGGGGTTTTAGAAAAACAGGTTGCTCTCAGGGCTCCTGGGCCTCGGATGCATGACAAACTTCAATTACAGCTGAACTTCTAGTTCATGGTGGGACAGTCGTGTTTCCATGATGTGGGTGGGACTGCCAGGGTCAGGTGTGAATGTAGGATGCACCATCCTGAGGGCCATAAAAGTTGCTTCCACCACAAACAGTTTCTACGCATGGCCTTTCTTCTTGACAGTTATTGCTGGTAAGAGGGAAAGTGACTTGGTCTCTACACTAGTCACCTACATAGACAGGCAGGCAGACAGAGACAAGAACACGGAGCATGCAGAGAGGATCACCTGCTGGCTGCCACGTGCCCGACAGGGAGGTGGAGTAGGGGGAGGAGACAGGGTGATCACTTTTTTGGGGCAGGTCCGAGAACACTCCTTTTCCCGTTGCTTTTACACCAACAGACACAAACAGAGAGAACATTATTCAAACAGTGGCCACGTGGAAGCTGGTTCTGGGAGGACTGAAGGGTGTTTGTCAGAAGCACCCCAGGGAAGCCTTTCCTTGCCCCTGCATCCTCAGAGGGCAGCACAGTGGTCTCCCGTGGGTCCAGGTGGGACGTGCACCTTCTGATAGGCACAGCCACAGAGGTGATCTGCAGGACTGGGGAGAACCAATGGTGCAGCACTTTCCAGGTGCCAGGGAGCAACAGTTTTCTCAGGGAAGTTGGGGATACAAGAAATAGGCTTGCTGATGAGTAGAGAGGGCAAACAGGCCAACCACTAAGAAGGGACACAGAGACCCCCTCTCAAGGGCTTGGTCACGTGCATCCAATGCAGCGAAGCAGCAGCCCCTTCAGGGAGCAGCTGTGACAGTGGCTGGCACTGCTGCCCTCCTCTCAGTCCCTGCACTCACAGAGGCTCAAAGGGCTCCAGGAAACTAACAAGGAAATGCAAGAAAGGCAGGAGCATGATGTCAAAATTAAATGTGTCTCACTAACATGTGAATGCCATATACACGTCCCTGGCTTTTCCCTCATTCTGCCCCCTCTGTATTCCCTTCGAGAGTCTGTCTACGATTTACAAAGCCACTGGTATTTGAGAAACAATCACACATTCCCAGGCCTCTCTGATACCTTCCAGGGAAAGCCTCATCTCTCTGTGCCCAGGTGACCCACGGGGCAGCATGCAGGGAGCGGGGGAGCAGGGAAGCCATGAGGCCTGGGGAAACAGCCCCGTACTCGCTCAGAGCTCCCATGACAATCTACTTCCAAACTAGGGCTGGTTAACGCACAGAGCTTGCCTTCAGGATGTGTTTCTGAGATCAAAAGGCAAAAGGGTGGGGAAGGGAAGAGCCACAGTGTTTACAAAGTAAGGAAATAAAGAGAAGCCACTGGCAGGCTGAGCTGCTATTATTTTCCCTCTTCCATACGATGACCCAGGCTGAAGCGGGCCCTTCTGTCAACTCAGCTATCACTGCCCTGCCAGGCAATGCCCTCCTGCCTCTGAACCACCTCCAGAGAAGCACCATGAGTCACAATGGGGTGCTGCCAGTCAGCCCTGCTTCCTGAAGGGAGATGCGGAGGGCCAGCCATGGGGGGGCATCAGACGCAGGGCCTGGGTACCACTGGAGTGCCTCTGTCCCAGGCTTCTGCAAGTATCTGGCACTGCAACTCCAACTCTCAGGAGGTAAATTTAGAAGGCCCAGATGCATGATTCAGAGCTGAGGAAGTTCTATGTGAATACTGTACATTTCACATGGACGTAAGAACTGTGAGTTCTGGTTCACAGTGCTATCTCCCTGCCACCTGGTAAATTCGCAAATCCCTACTGGATATCCCCCGTACCAAAGAACCTAATGGGGTTCTCACCGCTAACGATTTCTCACCAACCAAGTCTCATTTATACATCTGCCCAGCTACTGTCTCCAACTGTAATCTCCGGTGCCCATCCCACAGAACCTGCGTTTGACTTTCATGGTTCTATTCCACTGCCCATACAGCCTGCCAGTCTCCTACTCCACCATGACCATACTGACTCAAATGACAAGCTGCACTGGCAGGGACTACCAACATTCTCCAGGGAGAGGGCTTCTGGCGGCCCCTCAGTGCTATTCCAGCCACAACCACCTGTTCCCCCACTCGCCTGTGTCACTCCTGACCTCCCTCTCCCTCTGTTCCTCCCACCTCAGGCACCCGTTATGAATACTGTAAGAGGTTTTGGAATCCAATTTAGAGTTCACTTTCCCCTGCAACAGATCCTCAACTAAGCATCATCTTTCAAATCGTATCTTCCACCTAGACATCAAGGCAAAGGTTAAGAAAATAAAATGCAAGTAAACTTCCAATTAGATTTTTCAGAAGACTTCCCTCATGCACAGAGAAAGAGTGAATTCGTCTTCTGTTGTGAGTTTGGACACTGCTCCCAAAATTCCATCTCAGCCTTTTGGGCCCTGCCTTTAATGTGCTATGTTTCAAAGAATGGTTACAAAGGAACATTTTTGCCTGAATGTAAGTAATTTAAATAAAACCCAACTCACCACTCCTCAGTATCTCCTAACAATAAAGTCACTTTACAGCACAGGAGGCTGGGGAGACCCACCACGCAAGGCACTGACAGCATCCCTCTTGGCATCTCAGCAGACCTAAATTATACTGGACGACGAGGCAGCCAACCCTTGCTCCACTCGAGAGCAGGGACTTGCTCAGCTGTGACATGGAGGAAACGCAGCTGGGGCTCCCAATTCCTCTGCTGGGTTTTCTCTTAGAAAGCGCATGCCGTCACCTGCCCTATTCTGTACTACTTAGGATAAGCAGTTTTCCAGGAGATCTTGCCAAAGTTTTAGTGAAAATTTCCAAAAACATTAATTTAAATGTAGAGAGAACACCAAGAAAATGTCCAGGAATACTTTCATCCAGGATTTAAAACAAACACAAACTCATAGTTCCAGACTATTTTCCTGGATAACATTCTCCTATTTAATGTAAAAGGCTCTACACCCCAACTCTTAGGCCTGACATACTCAGAATTCTCTCTACCAAGGTCACGAGGAAACATGCTAGAAAAAAGTCAACTTGAGACAAATGTGACAACAGCAAACCCAAGAGCGCGGGTACCCATGGGTGAGCCACCTACCACACAGCTTCAGCGAGTTTCAAACCAAATCAACAGTCTCCCTTTTAACTCTTTCTCAAATCCCCATAAACCATGCAATCAATCAGCACTGCCTGTTCAATGCTTTTCCAGAGCTACTACTCGAATGAGCAGAGATTTCCTGCCCTCATGAGCTAGGATTCCAGAGCACAGGCCTGAACCCTGGCTGGCTCAGGAGGAGGGGAAGGAAGGCCTGGAGAGACAGCACCCATCCTGGCCCTGGCAGTTCCTTTACCTGTTTCCACTGGGGGGTGGGGGCAGGACGAACCTGCCCAGGCAGGCAGCAGGACGGCTGGCTGGCCCCACGCTCTTGTGTCAGCTGGGACACACAGGCCAAGTGTGGGTGGGGACAGGACATGGAGACAAAACAAAATAAAAATACATTAAGGTGGGAGAAGAACAGAAAGAACTTACAGGGGACAGCCCCACATCTGTGAGCTGTGGGGAAGAGGGAGGATTCATTCTTAGAAAGTCACACTTCTTTTTTTTTTTTTTTTTTTTTGAGACGCAGTCTCACTCTGTCGCCCAGGCTGGAGTGCAGTGGCACAATCTCCGCTCACTGCAAGCTCCGCCTCCTGGGTTCACGCCATTCTCCTGCCTCAGCCTCTCCGAGTAGCTGGGACTACAGGCGCCCGCCACCACGCCCGGCTAATTTCTTTGTATTTTTAGTAGAGACGGGGTTTCACCGTGGTCTCGATCTCCTGACCTCGTGATCCGCCTGCCTCGGCCTCCCAAAGTGCTGGGATTACAAGCGTGAGCCACCGCGCCCGGCCAGAAAGTCACACTTCTAAAGCAAAGCTAACAGCCTCCCTGAAACCAAAAGCAAATGCAAAAGAACAGAAAAAGGGAAACAGAAGCTGTAATACGCGTCATCTCTTTTCCAAGCTAAATGTTCTCTGAGTCTAAACCACTCATTCTGATTTGGAAAACTAATATTCCCACCCAAAATGAGGAAAGCAACCTTCTCTTAGAGGCAACCTTCCTCTAACGGACAGCATTCCAGCCTTCCCAAGACAGGGGCACCTGGGGCTGCCAGAGCCTCCAGACAACCTCAATTGTTTATCAATGAATATCACCACCTTTTCTGTGAGCCACAGCATGAAAAGACTGGCATGCAAAGACTAGATGTGGGAGGTAGTTAATTATGGCCAGACTCCAAGCAAAGCTGCTCCCACCCATCTGGTCCATAGGAAGAATGGCTGATGGGCATGGAAAAGACGGAGAGAAGGGAAATTCAGAGAAGCAGCCCCTGCCCTCCGGCTGCTCTCTCCAGTTATCATGGAGATTTATGAGACACTTTCAGTGTGAATCTCCAAAATTCCAGCCCTGCCTCTTGCAAGAAGTCAGAGTGACTTTTAGACAAGCAAGGGGAGAGACACGCCCTAACCAAGACACCCCAAGCCACAAGCTGCTGCCATGCACTCGCATGCATGGCGTGTGGGAGTGCCGCTTAGCCCTCAATGCTCATATTCCTCGGAAAATATCCCGGGAAACAGCTGCAACACACAAAAGAAGCTTTATCATAAGAACGTTTATCCAAAGATGAGAAAGAACTCGAACATCCAACAGTAGAGCAACAGCTAAGAGAAGCCTGATGCCCACACATTCCAGAAGGTGCTTGTAAAGAGCAGGAACAACATGGGAATGCCTACGGTTAAATGAAAAAAGGAGAATCGAAAAGTATATGTTAAGAATGACCCCCATCTACAAAAACAAGAATACACTGAAAAAAACACCAGAAACAAGGGCAGGAAAATATTAATAGAATTACAGGTGGCTTAATTACCTTTACTGTACTTTTCAGCATTTTCCTCAGTAAATGTGTACTTCTCTAGAATTTAAATATGTCTGCAAACGTATACAGATGTACAGGTATATGAATACAGATATTTTTTAGATCCCTCTGCTGATTCTTGTCAGTGGACACCTCAGGCCTGAAGCAAGCATATACAGGGCTCCTCTTTGCTGCAGTCAGGTAAGGGAAAGCCAGATGCCAGCCCATGAACCCCAGGGTCTGTGACACAGCCCATCTCAATGGACAGAAAAGATCCCCCCTTCTTGTGTGACCTGACCAAATCGGTGTAGGCGAGGCACAGGTTGGGTTTACCTGTCTCCGTATGCCAATGGACTGTGCGGGTGCATTCTCTTCAAATTTGGCCAGCAGCTGGGTCGCCATGTACTTCACTTTGTTCTGGTTCCCAACGGCAACGTCCATCCTCCTGTCTGTCAGAGTGCTCACCAGGGTCGGTCTTTCTCCTCTGTGGCCCCGAGGAGCTTCCTCCTGGTCAATGCCAACCCCAAAGAACCCGGCGCTGTGACAGGAGGCTCCCCCCATGCCCCTCCCTCACAGAAGTGCACTCGGGACCTGGCATGGGGGCTGGTGGTCTGGCTCAGCTCTCAAGGTTCCCGTGTCCACACGGAGACAGCAAGCCTGGAGCTAGGGCCGTATAAAGAGTACTGGGACCTGTGCTGGTACTGCCACATTCCAGGAAGCCACTGCCCTCGAACACATGTGATCCAAAGAGACAAGGAGGCCCTGGTGCACATGTGGGCATCCCTGGTGTGCTCTGGAAAATTAAACAAAGGTGGCCTGGCGCGGTGGCTCACGCTTGTAATCCCAGCACTTTGGGAGGCCGAGGCGGGCGGATCACGAGGTCAGGAGATCGAGACCACGGTGAAACCCCGTCTCTACTAAAAATACAAAAAATTAGCAGGGCGTGGTGACGGGCGCCTGTAGTCCCAGCTACTCGGAGAGGCTGAGGCAGGAGAATGGCGTGAACCCGGGAGGCGGAGCTTGCAGTGAGCCGAGATTGCACCACTGCACTCCAGCATGGGTGACAGAGCGAGACTCCGTCTCAAAAAAAAGAGAAAATTAAACAAAGGCAAACATCCACAGAAAAAACCAGAGAGGCCAGGCATGGTGGCTCACATCTGTAATGCCAGGACTTTGGGAGGCCAAGATGGGTGGATCGCTTGAGGCCAGGAGTTTGAGACCAGCCTGGACAACATGGTAAAACTCCATCTCTACTAAAAAATTAGACAATTTGGCCGGGTGTGGTGGCTCATGCCTATAATCCCAGCACTTTGGGAGGCCAAGGTGGGCAGATCACTTGAGGTCAGGAGTTCGAGACCAGCCTGGCCAGCATGGTGAAACTCCGTCTCTACTAAAAATACAAAAATTAGCAGAACATGGTGGTGCACACCTATAATCCCAGCTACTTGGGAGGCTGAGGCATGAGAATCGCTTGAACCCTGGAGGTGGAGGTTGCAGTGAGCCGAGATTGCACTACTACACACCAGCATGGGTAACAGAGCCAGACTCTGTCTCAAAAAAAAAAAAAAAAATTACAAAAATTAGCTGGGTGTGGTGGCACATGCCTATAATCCCAGCTACTTGGGAGGCTGAGGCAGGAGAATTGCTTGAACCCAAACCCAGGAAGCGGAGGTTGCAGTGAGCCCAGATCGCACCACTACACTCCAGCCTGGGCAATGGAGCAAGACTCTGTCTCAAAAAAAAAAAATAAAAAGAAAATAAAAGGAAAGAAAAAGCCCAACAGAAATTCTCATAAAGGAAGAATATGAAAAGACCTAGGAATACCAATGTGGAAATGAAGAATTTTAACCAAAAAGGGCTATTCCACATGACCATTCTAGCAATTCCCCAAGTGAATCTCACCTCCTCTGATTGACTGGTCTTTCTCCTCTTCCCAGCACCATCCAAGTCCTTTTCCTTTTTATCCTGTACCAAGGGAGGAGGGAAACTGCATTATTCTAGCCACACATACCTTGACATTAGCTTTGCAGCCAATCAAGAGACTCCTCCACATACCTTGGGAGAACGCTTCCGAGAGATGGTCTGGCCAAGTTTGCTTAGGAAGGAGATAGGGGATCTGGTGCTGGCTATCAGGACTGCTTTCTCCTCGGCATTTAGGTCCAAGGTGTCTGGGAACAGAAACCAGTGATGTTCAAGCACAGCCCTTGAGGGCGCCGCAAAATCTGACCAAAACTACTCTCCCTCGTGGACGGTTCGCAGAGCCTCAGAAGGCTCTAAAGGTTCACCAGCTTCATGACAAGCATGTGGTCTCAGCAGGAAACGCCACAGAGGAAATGCATACTTGGGTATGGACATTGAGCCTCCTTTTGTTCATCTACACAAACAAAAATGACTCTTCTTCCCAATCTACTTCAGTTACCAAAACCTGCACTTTTGCTTTTCAAAAGTTGGAAGCTGGCTGTGATTGTTAGTTACAGCAGAGTGCTGAAGGCCCGTTTTTGTGATAAAAATTTCAGGACAGAGAGGGAGGGAGAGAGAAAAGCAGAGAGGCGATGAACTCAGGGTTCCTGGTTTTAGTGTATGCAGATGCCATGCTCTGAGCTGCACACAGATGGGGGTGGCACTGAATGGGTACGTCAGTGTTAGAGCTGTGGCTTTCTGTTGTAAGAATGGCATGGTTAACCAGGAAAAGCCACAGATCCTTACAAGAATATATGGGCTAGAAAGCACTGGAGGGTGGTAACACAAGCTTTTTGGATTTCAATGTTTCATTAGTAACAACAGCAATTTTTAAAATAGTCATTAATTCATAGTAAATCACTAACATTTATTAAGTACTTCCACTGGCCAAACATCCTTCTTGGCACATCACCGTGTAATTATACATATTATCCCCATTTTACACCCATTACCCCATTTTACAAGATAGGTTGACGGAAAGTGAGACACAGGAAAATTAAGTAACTTGTCTAAGGCCAAGTGGAAGCCTGGGATACTGTAAATCCAAGTCAGACCCCACAGCCAACACTCTAGCCTCACACTACACTTACTCTAAGGGACAATTAATGGCAACAGGAATATTTTTTGTAGCACTACGAGAGCCTGAGGCAGCAGGCTGAGACCCAAGCAAAGAATTTTGGGAAGTGCTAAGAAGTAGGAGTAGAAAGAAGCCAGAGAAGGCACAGTGACAGGAGAAAGAAGGGGGACAAGAGTGGTTCAGGATCACAGACATGGAGGAGACAAGAGAATTCCAAGAAAAGGGACATTGTTCTCCGGCGCCCAACAATGCAGAAAAGCAAGTGCACGAGAGATGGGAACTGAGAAAAGAGTATGAGGTGGGAATCCTCCTCACTGGGGAACAGCTGCGGTAGCGCGGTATGAAGAGAAGCCGGATTACAACCCATTACAAAGTTTGGGCCGTGCAGAAGCAGAGGCCACAAGCACAAACCACTTCTTCAAAAAGGCTGGCTCTGAGAGCACGAGCACTAGAAGGTGGTGGAGTCACGGAAAAAGACTTGGTACAGGAATGATTTCTGCATTTTTATAAATGCAGTGAGAAAGAAGTGAGGGGTTGAGAACATACTACTAGAGAAGGGAGAAATAATGAAGCAAAGCTCCAGAGAGTTCCCTGGCAGCTAACTGGTAAAAACACAGAGTAACTTTGTGTTTGGTGGCACTGCTGTGGGACAGTTGGGAGGAAGGAAGGAACAGCCAGGCCACAGCACAGCAGCAGGGGGCTGCAAAGCAGCTCCTCCCAGGCCTTACCGCTAGAGGGGAGGGAGTCCTTAAACATCTCGTAGAACTGAGTCAGGTACATCACCATGGACAGCTTATCAGGCTCCCCCACGGAGGCCATTTCTTTGCCTGTCATGATGGGAGAAATGCCCAATTCCTTCTCAGCAATGTCAAAGGCCAGTTGGTTATTCTTCTCCACATTTTGCTCATCCAAAGAATCAAAATCTCTGAGAAACAGGACAAGGAAAAGGTATCAAGATAGGCTGACTGTCCTTAAACAGAAACACAGTACCCTGGAGTCATCGTCTTTTCTCCGTTTTCAGCTAAAATCCAGGGTGCTGTGCATCATTGACATCTGAGAGCAAACCTGTCTTATCTCACCTCTTGTTGTTTTTCTTTTTACTGAGGAAAAGCAAAGCAACCTCAGGAAGTGATTAAAGGTCTACCCACCAAAGAAAAAAAAAAAGGGAAAAAGTCAAAAAACTACTCTCATTTTTCTAGTAACACAAATGTACTACTAAAATGTGAGCTCGAGAATAGGGACTGGCTGGGCATAGTGGTTCACACCTGTGATCCTAACACTTTGGAAGGGTGAGGCAGGAGAACTGCTTGAGCCCAGGAGTTCAATTTAAATTAAAAATTTAATTCAAATTAAAAATTAGCTAGGCATGGCGGCATATGCCTACAGTCCAAGCTACTTGGGAGGCTGAGGCAGGAGAATCACTTGAGCCTGCAAGTTCAAGGTTGCAATGAGCTATGACTGTGCCACTGCCCTCTATCCTGGGAAATAGGGCGGGACCTGTCTCTAAAAATAAAAATAAAAAATAATAGGAACTATCTTTAATATATCTTGATCCTTGTGTATGGCCCATCCATATTAAACTAATGTCAAAACATGATACATCTCTGGTTTGGATCAGATTGCTCCTACAGGCCTGGGACTATCACCCACCATGGCCCTTAGACCTGACGAGTTAAGGTACTAAATCAGCTCTGATCAATCTTAGCCTTCCCCTGGAGGAGAAATTCCAAAATCCTCCTCAAAAAATTTTTCCATTGCTAAGTTTCCTATTTAGATTAATGGCCATTTCCTACTGGGTTTAAGCCTCTTGCTTTTCAGAAGACTGATCGCATTCTTCTTTACGTGACTTCAGGTTAACCCAGCAGCCCTTATTCTGTGTTAACCTAGGACCCCACAGCATTTTCCATTTTCTCAAACTCCTCCTCACCGTAGGTTCAGCCTCTGAAACTATGACCTCACTGCTGCTGAACAGTGCCGCGCTGTCCCTGTGCTACTTTGCCTTCCTAGAAGACGGTCCCCTAACCTTCTCCAGGCGCCCCTCCACCCGCTAGGCTCCGTCAACCACTTCTGCCTGTTCCCTCTGGAACAGAGCTGACTCACCTGCCCATCCTCTGCCACTGATCACAATCTTTCCCAAGCTGCTCTTCCTTGCCCCACCCCCTTTCTTTGGCAGGAGTGAATAAGCCCTATTTTTACTTACTTGCTATCAACTTCTGGGTGAGCTAAGTGACAGGAGCACCAGAGGTCACTTACCTCCATCCAAGCACACCAGAAGTCCCCATTTGTAATCCACACTGCACAAGGCTATTTTTACCAGCTCTTGCCTCGCCAGTTTATAATCATCATATAAATAGCAACTATATCTTGTAGGATTCCTTAAGCAATCATTAAACAAAACAAACGGAAATTGGCCCCTTAAGTGGACCTAATGATGAAAAGGACAGGAAACCAAAATAACGCAACATGCTCTGCTTCTGAATCCTTCTGTTTGGCTTCCGTGGTAACAAATGCCGATGGGGGAACCTGGGTGTGCTGGTCCCCGCAGCTGACTTGGGGTCACCCTAGAGCTCTGATTCTGTAGACAGGTGAGTGGAGAATGGCCAAAGGAGATGTCACTGGGATAGGTGGGTAGGACAACAGAGTATGTCTGTAAAAAATGCAGTCTTTAACATAGAGAAAATACCAATGAACCATCATAAATTGGTCAAGTGTTCATGATGTTTTGCTTTGTTAGTAGTGACACACTTGCCTTGAGCTGGCCAAATGTTCTAGCCAGGTTTCCCTTGTGACCCACAGAATTTGAGAGATAGCTGGCCGAAATGAAGAGTTCAATCGGGGCCAATCAACAGTTTTCCTCTGTGGGAAGCTAACAGGCCCAGGTGGGTGTCAAAACCAGTTTTTGACTTATGAGAGTTGTGATTTTTAAAACTCAGCTATAGGAGCACAAAAAAAAAATTGGAAAAAAAAAGAATAAAAATCATTCCTGGGTTGAGCTATATAATACATGACATAGAGAGTTTCAAATATAGTGAAATCAAAATCACTGCCTTCTAGAGAAAGTATCTTACTGTGTACCTCATTCTAGGAAAAAGGACAAAATGTTACTTGATAGCAGAGTGGTCTGAGATCCTTGGGGAATATAAAAAAAAAACACAAAGTTTGATCACAACTTACATCAGGTCAGGGCGGTATCTATGGATAATTGCACAAAGGGCCAAGCCACTTTTCCAGGACATGGTGAGATCTGTCACGTTTACCCCTGCATAGCCATCTGTCTGCCTCTGGCACCAACCCAGCAGTTTGCTTGAACGAGCTACAGACTCTAAAACAACAAAACACATTATTATTGGAGGTGTGGTCACCTGGTAACGCTGACAGAGAATCCTCTTTGCAGGACACATGTCCACTTTCCACTTTGAAAAATTACTGAGGGTAGGGACAAAACCGTCAACACTAGTTTCCATGCAAAGAAAACAGTGAGGAATAAGGTTATGCAAATGGTATCATGACAGTGAATTCTAAGAAAAGAAACTACTAGTTTATCCAGACTCTAAGGTCAATGTCCACCCCCCAGCACCCTGAGGGACCACAGCCTGACAGCCACAACCCGCTGTCCCCATGGCACTAAGGTGGAAGAGCGCCACCTACTGTGTGGCCAGCCTGGCTTACAGCAGCTCTGAGTTCCCGGACAGTCGCTGGCACCTGGCTGAGGAAGCCTTCCCCCTCCAAAGTAACACTGGGAAAAGGAGAGGAGAAAAGGCTCCATTCTATAGGGTGGCACATTCAACCCAAAGCACCCAGGCCTTGCCCTTGCACTTCCAAGACACTGCACAACTTGCCAAGAGAAGAAGCCCTGCAGGGCTCTGCTGAAAACACTGGGGCTCCAGACCAGACAGTCCCCGAACAGAGCTTGGCACCTTGTACTATGAATTCTCAACCCTGAAAAAGTGAATAGGCAAACACATGTGCTGGGATGCTTTTTACAGTTCATTGAAACGTCTTCTAAAAAACAGCCTCTTTAAAAATCCTATTATTAATCACATCAGAAGAGCTCTGATATGGGCCATTCAAGAGAATCTATGAACTATTTATATCCAAGAAAGTCTGTTCCCTTACCGAGGGCAACTGAAGTTTGTACTAAGTCATTTAGTAATTTGTGAACATAAGCTAAAAACCAAGTATCATGAAAATCCTGTTTCATTTAGGTTTTTCGCCGTGAAAATGTATTCTGCGATAACACATAAAACCACTTTCTGGTGCCATCTCTTGGCTCAGAAATGAGCTTTTACTCAGATCTGTCTCCTATGTGTATATCCAACCATCCAATATGTAAGAGGCAACTTCAATATTCCATGCTCTAAAATAAAAACAGTGAATAAAGATACACTCTGCTTTCAAAGAGAAGACGCTCCAGTGGAGAAAAATGCAAATGTTTCCAACTGCCTGCTGGTTCTCACATCCACCCTGGCATCCCAATGGCACGTCAAATTCACAATGTCCAAATGACTCAAACCTCTCAACCCTCTCAGCCCTCCCTCTGCCTTGCTTACACTGATGTAGCACCATCTACAAACACCTACCTCTTGCCCCACAAGGCGATCAACTGCCCCTGCCCATCGACTTCACCTCCTTACCATTCTCTCTCACATAACCAACAACGGCAATTGACCATCCACCGGCAGGCCCGGCACTCATGATCACAATGTGAGGTAGACACTGCTGCCCCCACTTCACAGACAAGGAAACCGAAGTTCAGAGCTATTCAATCACCTCTTCGAGGTCGCACAATTCACCAGCGGCAAAGCTTGGCCTGGGACCCAGTTGCACCTGGCCCAAAGTCTGAGGTCTCCTCCACTGCCTCCTCCCTTCTTCATCCCCAGCATCACGCCCAGATCTAAGCCTCCACCACCTTCAGCCTGACTATGGCGAGGTCTTTCTACCTGGTCTCCCTGCCTCTGGTACTTCCCTCCTCCATCCCCTCTCACGTGTGGCTGACCAGGTGTGCTCATGTCATTCTCTTTCAAAAAAGTCTTCAGGGCCTTCAATACATACAAAATCTGGAGTGGTCCTCACCTGTCACTGAATCCTGGCAATGTTGCAGGACCCAGCCAAAGACTTCTTCCACAAAGTCTTCTCCCAAAACCTTGGCTCTCACACTCTCTCCCTCTCGCCCCTCTGACCAGCGTCTGTATCTGGTTTCTCTCTGTGCTCTCATAACACCTCAGGCCAAGGTAATTCTGTGTGGTGGAGACCTGTCTTGTGCATTGCAGGATGTTTAGCAGCATCCCTGGCTCCTGCCCACTCGAGGCCAGGAGTACCCACTCCCAATCATGACAATCAAAAATGTCCCCAGACAACTACCAAGTATTCCCTGGAGGGCAAAATCACCCCGGGTTGAGAGCCAGTGGTTCAGAGAGTACTTCAGCCACTGCCTCGGACCGCACCTTATGGCTCGGTGAATGAGTACAGACTTCTCTGAAAGGGCTGCCTGCATTTTAAAAAGCCACCACCAGAACTCACCATTGCGAGTCAATTTGGGGGTGGTTCGGGAATTCACCAGGCTCTCCATTTCCAGGTGAATATCTTTTGTTTCGCCAGTATCATATAAATGGCGCACCTGGCAGAAATTTACAAAGTCAAAAAGAAAGAAAATCAAACATCAAGTAACAAATTCCTACCTAAGAGCAGAATGGCTGAAAGGAAAGTCTGGGATAGAAGGCTAGGCAAAGTTCAGACATAAGTTAGGATGATGACCTTTAAATCCTTTATGAAATAAGGTGGGGTTAGAGAAAAACAAACACATTTTAACTGTGGGACTTTGTGCTAGAAATTAGCTACACAGGGCCAGGTGCGGTGGCTCACACCTATAATCCCTATACTTGGGGAGGCCTAGGCTAGCAGATCGCTTAAGGCCAGGAGTTTGAGACCAGTCTGGGAAACATAGGGAGGCCTCGTCTCTACAAAAAATTTAAAAATTAGCTGTAGTCCCAGCTACTTGGGAGGCTGAAGTGGGAGGATCCCTTGAGACCAGGAAGTCAAAGCTTCAGTGAGCCGAGATAGTGCCACCACACCCCAGAGAGCCTGGGCAACAAAGCAAGACTCTGTCTCAAAAAAAAAAAAAAAAGAAAAAAGAGAGAAAAAATTAGTTACTTGGCCATGGAGGTCCCTCTAAGAGTCTCGGTTGGACTACTAATAATGCTGCCTCTTAACAGAAGGCCTAAAGGTATAAACTTCAAGTAGAAGGTGAACAGAAAATTACACCAGGGGCCGGGCGTGGTGGGCAGATCACGAGGTCAGGAGTTCAAGACCAGCCTGACCAACACAGTGAAACCTCATCTCTACTAAAAATACAAAAATTAGCCAGGCGTGGTGGTGGGTGCCTGTAATCCCAGCTACTCGGGAGGCTGAGGCAGGAGAATCGTTTGAACCCAGGAAGTGGACGCTGCAGTGAGCCAAGATCATGCCACCGCACCCCAGCCTAGGTGACAGAGCGAGATTCCATCTCAAAAAAAAAAAAAAAAAAAATTACACTAGAACAAATTCTTTCAAGTGAACAATCTCTTTTGTCCTCACAATAATCCTGTGAGTAGTCAGGGATTATTATTCCCATTTTTCAGGTAAAGAAATTGAGGTTCAGACAATGTAAGTCACACGTAACTGGCAACAACAACACAGATGGAAGTTACCTCTCCTCACTAAGGGGCAAGTGCTCTTCACTACAATAAGAATTTGAATTAGGAGACGTGACATAAAGGCCTGGATTTTTATCATGTTTGATTTTCTCTAAGTAATTTAACAACTCTATGCCTTAGCTCTCAATCTGTTGATGGAAAATAGTATCTACTTCTACCAATTCAGAGAGACATCTACCTGGATGACAAAAAAAGTATCCTTGTATGTGTGGTATTAATAGGTACACGCATCTCAACAGATCAGAATTCTCATCAGTCCTGCAGATGGGCCCAGATGTAAATACTGACAAGAAGGTCTTACCTGGCTTGGCCGGAGGAAGTTGACGTTAATATTGGGATACCGAGTGACGGGGTCGATACTGTACTGGCTGAAGTTCTTACTCACATTCTCAGGGGTGGTCTGAGGCAGCAACCTGTAAATACTTTCCCTGCAATAACACAACAATATACTCAGAGTCGGGACCGGCACCATGAACATCTCCCTCTCGTTTCATGATTGTTCTGACAGCCCAGCAAGTCACCTGACATGCCGACAAATCCTCATCCTTGACCAGTCTTCTTGAGTCCTACATCAGCCCCTGCTCCCCACACCCACTCGCAGTGACCCCACGGGAACTGACCGGGTAAGAGCCGAGGAGAGAGAGCAGGCACAAAACCGTGAGCGCCCACAGATGCTGCCTCCAACTCAAAGGGCCACATTTACTCTTTTATTTTTTCAAGCATCCCAATATTTACTTCAATTTTAAAGAAAATCAACACAAAAAAGAATTATCACTATATTTAGTCAGAATACCTTAAATAAGAGACAAAATAAAATGATATCAACTCCCAATTTCATTTGAGAAATCTTGTCTCTAATTCTTCTGGTCAAGGCATTAGTTCTTTATCAGAAAGCAAATCACAGGATTTTTATTGCATTTGCAAAAATGTGCTTCAAAATATCCCATTTAGGGGTTTGAGAAACATTTATAAGCAGTTTGGCGTTTTCCTCGGAATTCAAAGCTACTTTTAAGTTCTTCTCTGTCAGTAAGAAATTTATCTTGGAAAGGAGTAAGAGAAGACTTAGTCCAGGAGACTCATCTTTAGGTTTCTATGATTTTATGAAATCCTATTTTGCCTTTCCTCTTTTCCACATGAAAACATCTTTAATTAGGAAGGCAGAGAGAGAAGAAGGAACTTGCACTCTGCCTGAGAGTAAACCACTCCTTCTCCCCAGTTTTCTCATGAAAGGAACCCTGGGTTACTTCCCATTACCTCTCTGCCAGCACTTCCAAAGGGCTTGTTCCTAGAGACCAACTTCGGACCATCCAGGCAGAGTCCATGGCAGCTAGAAAGCCCCGGGCTATTCCTGTTCCCATTGGCCAGAAAGGCTGTAAATAAGACATAAAACAAATAATTAAAAAATAAAACACCTTTCAAAACGGGAAAAATAAACTAAGGAACAAAGAGTTTGCTGTTGACAGTAGTGTTTGGCAACTGTTTCAATAACAAACTGCTCTGCTTCCCAGATTGGCAAGGAGCAAGTCAAAAAAGGGGCAGAATTTCCACTCATACATAATAGGCCTGGGCTCCCAGCGGCCTGTAGCCCTCCCCTACTTCCTGGTGTGACTCCTGCAGGGAGTTTACCTGTGCTGTACAACACTGCAAACGCTCATTCCAAAACCCAGGATGCCCAGATTCACTCCTAATTATTCCTGCCCCTACCACAGAGCGCTGCCATGCTTAGCACTCACCTCTAGGAGGCTGTCCCCGACCAGAGCCACTAGTAACTGGTGTCCGTTCTGCTCCCGCACCAAGGCGGCGTTCTCGGAGGCATACATACAAGTGAAGTCAAACATGGCCACATCGGGCTGCCCATAGTGATTGATGGCAAAATCCAGAGACGGCAGCTGCTGCTGGGTAGAGAAGTCTGCCGCCTCCCTGGCATAGTTGAGCAGAGCCTCCTGGTCCACGTTTTCTCGGGAAAGCAGGAGCTCTGTGTCGGCGTAGTCCTATCTCCAGAGAAAGAGGAGGGTAGGGATGGAGAAGCCCTGGCACTCGGCCAGAATCATGTTACACAACCTAGGGCCACAGCTTCTCCTTCCCCCCAAAGTGACTCCACAATCCAAAACCAAAACTTTTATACCATTAAAATGGGCGGGGGGAAAGGCAGCCAGGCACAATGGCCCACACCTGTAATCCCAGCACTTTGGGAGGCTGAGGCGGGCAGATCACTTGAGGACATGACTTCGAGACCAGCCTGGTCAACATGGTGAAACCCCATCTCTACTAAAAATACAAAAATCAGCCAGGCATGGTGGCATGTGCCGGCAACCCCAGCTACTCGGGAAGCTGAGGCAGGAGAATTGCTTGAGCCCAGGAGGCGGAGGTTGCAGTGAGCTGAGATAGCACCACTGAACTCCAGCCTAGGTGACAGAGTGAGACTCCATCTCAAAAAAAAAAAAAAAAAAGAGGGGCTTGGGGGGTGGATTAGTCCCGAGAGAACATAGACCTTGCTGCCTAAACACACAGTCATGGCTTTTCCATTTGCTTGGAACAATTACTACTTCTTTGATCTTATCCAATCTGCCTCAGGGTTGTTCTGAGTATCACATACATGACAGTACTTTGTGAACTGAAAGGGCATTTCATTATCTTCTGGGTAGTAAATGGCTTTTGTCAAATGGGACCACATGAAACACTCAGCCTCGCATAACTCATGACACCCAAAGGAAGAACCCAAAAACTTTTGAGTGCCAAAAAGACATGGAGGTGGGAGCAATGGTGTCCAGGAGGCTGGGAAGGAATATGTTGAAAATGGAGCAGCGGTTTTCAAAATAGTAAGTAAGACTCGAAAGCCTCCATAGAAACCCACAAAGAAGAACAAAGGACTGAAAAATTCCTTTTCTGTTTTGGAGGTTTCTGGCACACTGAGCCAAGTCTTTATTCTCTGAAAGTGGGGCCTACAGTTTCTAAGTGGCCGTGATGGTCCTTTCAGCCACCACTACAAGATGTTAAAGCCAAAACACAAACACTCAGGTTGGTCCTAGAAAGACTGTTTGCTCAACACTAAGTAGCCACATGGGTTTACTATTTAACAGCATACACTGAAGGCATGGCCCCTGCCCTCTTAAAAAAAAAAAAAACATGAAGGCAAAGTAAACCAGGTCTCTTGGCATTCTAGACTGCTCCTATCGAATTCTGACCGACAACCACAGTTCTGCCTGCGTGGCAGATTTAAATCTTCACCTCGTCCCAAGGCGTACGAACTGCTTCACTGGCTATTTCTTACTGACAGCAATGTAAACCTGATGTAGTCCCAGATAACTAGCAAGGCAATTTTAGAAAGCATCTAACCAGATACGTCTTGCTTATGCTTTTGGGAGAGTGGGCTGTATAAACAGCTTTGTCCTGGTTCTCCCTGAAAGCACACAGGATGGCTGTGCTGAGAAACACACGCAAGGTTCCTGGGTAGAAAGAGGGGGCTCTCGAGGCCGGGCGCGGTGGCTCACGCTTGTAATCCCAGCACTTTGGGAGGCCGAGGCGGGCGGATCACGAGGTCAGGAGATCAAGACCATGATGAAACCCCGTCTCTACTAAAAATACAAAAAATTAGCTGGGCGTGGTGGCGGGCGCCTGTAGTCCCAGCTACTTGGAGAGGCTGAGGCAGGAGAATGGCGTGAACCTGGGAGGCAGGGCTTGCAATGAGCCGAGATTGCGCCACTACACTCCAGCCTGGGTGACAGAGCGAGACTCTGTCTCAAAAAAAAAAAAAATAAAAGAAAGAGGGGGCTCTCTGCCACCGGCACATGCTCCTCAGCTCACTCCCCTCTCTGCTGTCAGATAAGGTAGTACTGTAGCTCAGACTAAAGTGACTGCATTCACATCACCCTGGAAAGACAAAGGACTCCCTGAAATTCAGCTGTGAGTCTCTTATGGGAACTGCGCAGGCCTGAATCAGCACAACTGGTGTCTCTGCTTCTGTTTTTCTCATCGCATGGGGACAGTGATTCTCACGTTGAGACCAATGAGACCAGGCAAGACTTAAAAAACTCTCCTTCAGGGACCATCCACGTGGTGGTCTTCTGACTTCATATTTCAGGCCATCATCTCAGGGCACACCATGCAGTCACCTAGAAACAGGCTGAGCTGGACCTGGCTAGGATGGAGCTCGGACCTGTTCTGTGGTCATGAAGAGGCCTAAGTGTAGCCTGATCCCGTCAGTGCTACCTGGACCTCTGAAAACTGTATCTGCAGTGACACCAGAATCCTCATCGGGCTCCCATAAACACCAATTATTGCTTCTTGGTCAAACTCCTTTCCCTCTATCACTCCCCTTCCCAAAAGATAACTCTTCAACCAACCAATCATCAGTCAGATATGGAATTCGCAATAACCACAAACCAAATCACCTAAAATTAAACTGAGTATTTATGCATGAAATGCTGTCTGAAACCTGCTTTGCAAGAACCCAGTGGTGAAGAAGGAGTGCACTGAAATATTACTGACAGAACACTGGCCATGTGCTGAGAACTGTGAAAGCTGGACAGTGGGTACGCGAGGGTTCATTACACTATTCTCCCCCCATTTTTATTTACATTTGAAATTAGCCATAGTAAGAGTTGTTCACGCTAAACTGGAAAACATCAGGGGTTACCAGAAGATGCATTCAGTGCTCATTTTCATTCCCTTGCAGGAAAAACCCATCAGACAATTCTTTCTCTCGGTGATATTAACCACTTCAATAAGAAAGAGTTTTGAAGGAAATCCATGGCTCACATGTAGTATCACTCCTTTGTCCAGCAAACTCTGCTTTTTGGCTGTCATAACGAAATAGTGTGTGTCATCTTTGTAGTAAACGATGTTCTCCAAGTCAATACCTGGGGCCAGAAGACAAACGTGTGCGTGTAAGTTTGCTGAGATGAAGGTGCATCAGGGCAGCCTGAAAGGTTACACACAGGCCTACAGAGACAACGGCCTGAGACTCCAGGCAGGGAAAGGTGTCTAAGCCCAGATTCTCACGTCCTGGATCATCAGTTCATGGAAATACAGGGAGCTTTGTTTCTCTGTATTCACTCAACACCCCAAGCAATCCTAAAAACAATGACTGATAGTAAACAGAACTGGAGGTACGGGAATAAAAACAAAACAAGCAAAAAAAAAAAAAAAAGAGGCTAACCTCTAAAGAGGGCTTGGATTAGTTATCGGGTTAAGCCTCTCGGGACAGTCATCAAGGAAGCTGGAGGAATCTCCTAGATTCTTAAGAACAGGATAGACAACTTGACGCCTGGAAGCAGAGAGTGAACTACTAACTTTTTAATTAATCTAAAAAATAGATGTGATGGAAAGAAATCAAGTTCTAGAAAACAAGAGAATGAAGGCACATTTAGCAAAATATGTAAGTTGATCTATTCAAAACCTATCATACAACAATCTCACCGCTATCTGACACATGGTTTGCCTTCAAGCCTGAGCTGGAACTCAGGAAGAAGACTACATACTTAAAAGGCCTAAAGTCAGCTTCCCAAGCAAACCAGGGAGCCACCGGCCAGCAGCTACACCAAGCAGCATGACTCAGCATCACAGCACAGGGCAGGCATTGGGAAGAACTAGCGGAGGCAGAACGAACGCTTTAAAACAAATAAATAAACAAACAAATAAAACCTCAGGCTGGGTGTGGTGGCTCACGCTTGTAATCCCAGCACTTTGGGAGGCTGAGGCAGGTGGAGCCCAGGAGTTTGGGAGCAGCCTGGGCAACATGGCGAAACTCCGTCTCTACAAATAATATGAAAAATTAGCCGGGTGTGGTGGCGCTTGCCTGTAGTCCCAGCTACTCAGGAGGCTGAGATGGGAGGATCACTCGAGCCCAGGAGTTCGAGGCTGCAGGGAGCCGAGATCACACCACTGAACTCCAGCCTGGGCAACAGAGCGAGACCCTGTCTCAAACAAAAAACAAAACCCAGAGCGGCCCAGTCACTGTGAGGAGGTTAAGAATACGAGAGGAGGAGACAAGTTCTGCAGGAAGCATTGTGCTAGGAAGAAGGAACAGGAGTGAAAAGAGCAGGAGAGGCAGACAGTGCAGGAGGGACACCGATGGCCACTCAACCCAACCCACCAATCCCCCAAGAAAAAGCCACCAGGGACTATTTAAGTTTCTATCCTAGGGCTCCGAGACATCAACACCAACCTGTGGCTTCCCTCAGTTCCTGGAAAAATTTTTGGTTGAATATAAAAGCCACACCACTGATCTCTTCCACTTTAGCCTCTGCTGTTGTATTTCGGTTGATAAAATTTGCTGTGATGGCGATGGCCAGTTTGCCACGGAATTCTTTCCGACGAAACCCTGGAGGGAAATAAATTTTCAGAGGTGATAATCATTGGCTAGAGAAGGAAGATCACTTCAAATGAAAGTGGGGGTGCTGATAAAGACATCAGGGAAAAGTCGGGGATGAGAACTGATGGGAAAGTTAGGGTAGCTCTTCTGCAGATGAAAATAAGGCATTTACCTACCCAAGAATATGAAAATTCAGGAAAGAAGTCAAAGTCTCCATTAACAAACAATTTGAAATCTGACTGGCCAGAATATCACTCAGTACTAGGGATTCCTCTTTAAAAAAGGGATGCGTAGGGGGAGCACCTGCTTATTAATATGTAGATTAAGTCCTACAGGTACCAGTCACTCAAGGTACAGCTGGGCTCCTAGTGCCCCAGCAAGAGTGCCCTGTAAGCAGCAGCCTGGGGCAGGTGAGGTGGTTCACGCCTGTAATCCCAACACCTTGGGAGGCCAAGGCAAGCAGAGTGCTTGAGCCAAGGAGTTCGAGACCAGCCTATGGAACATGGCGAAAACCCAATCTCTACAAAAAATACAAAAATTAGCTGGGTATGGTGGCACACGCCTGTAGTCCCGGCTACTCAGGAGGCTGAGATGGGAGGATCGCTTGAGACCAGGGAGATTGAGGCTGCAGTGAGCGTGATCATGATACTGCGCTCCAGCCTGGGCAAAAGAACAAGACCCTGTCTCAAAAATAAAATAATTAAATAAAAAAAAAGCAGCAGCCCGAGTGCCAGCTGGCTAGCAGACGGCGGGGCCTGCCATTCCATCAGGGCAGGAAGCACACATTCATGCTCTCAAAAGGGTGGACGCTGGTCATACGCAGTCTCACCCCAGGGGTAGGATAGCATCAGCTTTCCCTCTGCTATAAGCCAGGCAGAGGAGCACAGACCAATACCTTCCAAGGTGTTCCTCCGACCATCCCCACCGATGATCACTTCAAATTCATACTCTGACACAGGATGAGTCTTGGGGTGCACCAGTGCCCGCCAGCCTATCCCTGTGGACCAAAACCAAATAAATGGGGGTCACCACCCAGACCACATTTACAGCCAGGACCATCTCTAGATACCCAGTCATGTGAACTGCACAAAACCCTGGGCCAAAAACACTATGTGTAGAAGCAGTGGAGACAGAGGCCGGGCACAGTGGCTCATGCCTCTAATCCCAGCACTGTGGGAGGCAGAGGCTGGCAGACTACTTGAGGCCAGGAGTTCGAGACCACCCTGGCCAGCATGGTGAAACCCTGTCTCTACTAAAAATACTAAAATTAGCCAGGCATGGTGGCACATGCCTGTAGTCCCAGCTACTCTGAGACCTAGGCAGGAGAACTGCTCAGAGGTCACAGTGAGCCAAGATTGAGCTACTGCACTCCAGGCTGGGCGACAGAGTGAGACTCTCGTCTAACAAAGAAAAAGCAGTGGGGACAAACCGCAGAAGGAAAGCAGCCTGCAGAGGGCTCACGAGGCCCTTCCCACCACATGTGTGCCTGCGACATCTAAGGCTGCATCCAGGCCAAGTCCCCAAAGGCACAGGCTTTGGCTAGCTCTGGAAGCAGCCCTCAGGGGCCTTTGGTTTGCTCCCTCAATCTCATCTTCCTCACCCATCAACACCCTCTCACGCCTTCTTCACTACTCCAGTATAACTTACGTTCATTCTCTTGGTCCTCAGGAGGCTGTATAAGTCCTTGGAATTCCACATTGACGTGGATTTCAATGCCTAGGATCAAGGCTACTTTCAAAAGTATTAGTTGGAGCTGACGGATACCTGGGAGAATACAGAGATGACGTTGCTGGGAACACATGGAGAAGGGGGTACCCATCTGTGTCGCGGCTCAGGCTCCCACCCCGCCACCCACGCCCCCTTCAGATTCCCAAATCTGTAGCAGGAGACCTTCCAAAGCCACGCTCTGTAACTTCTTCCTTTCTTAAAGGCAAATAGAACCCAGTGGAAGAGCTGTTCTAGAGCAACACACAGGACACTCCCACCTCTATGAGTGTTTTAAACACTCAAAAGCTCAGAGACAACATGGGACTGTGGCCTACAGGAGATCCCTTTCCATCTTCCCAATTTGGGGCTGCCATATTGGCGGCATCTCCAATCCTGCTAGGAGGCAGATGTGCACCCACAGGGTGCAGCCCAAGGTCAGATGCAGAGCTGCTGCATGACCTCCCCGCCCACAGGCGTCTCTCTTTCAGCCCATTCCCTGGTTGATCATCATACATTCTTATAAGGCAAGGAAGGGAAATTGCAATCCAACCAGATCCTCCTTCCATTCCCCCTCCCACTCCTGGTCTATAGCTGTGGAAACTGAGGCCAGAATGACTGACAATCTTGCTTATTTTCACAGTGAGACTGATCGATTTATTCGACGTTCATGAGCACCTGCAGGCACCAGGCATGGCAGCGACTTAAGGTGCAGAGATAAAGATCTAGGCCCTGGCAGAAGACCCTCTCAACCCTAAGATGAATCTTGCCACAAATAAGGCAGACAAATCCACTGAGTTAATGACCCTTGGTCCTCTCTTAAGACCAAACTTAACTGGAGCCTGTGACTAATATGCCAGGAGCAACGCAAATCCTCCTCACGTCATGTTGGTTGTTCTCCCCAGTTTACCACAGCCACCACCCTTCTGAGTCCCACTCCCAAAGACTTGTTAAACTCTGTGCTAGCACAGTATTTTCGCGGAGAACTGTGGGTCCCAAGATGCTTTACAAACTATAGCCAGCAGATGGGCAGAGCGCTTCCTCTGCCAGTGGAATGTGGTCACTGCCAGCCAGCGTCTGATAAATTGGCACAGCTGCTGCAAACAGCAAAAGGTTCCATGACTGACTGTGTTTACAGGACACATCTGGAGAAGCTCAGAACAAAGGCTCCTTGATAAAGCTTTCCTGAAAGCATTAATGATAATCAATAAAAAGCTTTCCGTTTCATAACGCACACTGTCTGTTCTGAATTGCTTTTCTGGCCACTTACAGTCAAACACCGCTGATTGCATTAACTTGTATTCATACCCTGTAGGATCTCAGAAAAGCAAAGGCCCGGGCTGAGCTTAGAGGTGACAAAAGTACAGCAAGAGCTTGCAGAGCGCACGAGAACCACCTAACCAGAGGAATGCCGTTATCCCCTTGCCATTAACGGCCAGGCCAGGGCTCTGCTCCTTCTGCAAGTGTGGCTTCCCCCAGGACTGTGTCCCCACAGCACTTTGTTCTTACGTTAGTAGAGAATGTATCAGGTCACAGCACAGACAGCTGCATGCCTGTGTACTTCTGCCACTGCAAGAAGGACCACCAGAGGGTCTGGGCCCAAACTGGTCATCGTTTCCCCAGTGCCTGGCACCAGTGCCCATCCCACAAACTGCAAGAGCTCAGTAGGAGTCCAAGACCTAACAAAAATCCCCATGCCAAACCCCACAATTCATAGGTTATTGATACACTCACATTTAAGAATCCTAAATTATAGAACCACCGCATAGCAGGTGTTTTTACTTCAAGATGAGTGCACTTACTATAAGAAAGACAGTAATGAGATTAGAAGAAATTGGGTGGCATATGAATTCCTCAGCTAATCTGCCTGTCTCTTTCTACTGAACAAGTGTGCAAGGGGTAGGGTGGAATCTTACAGGAAAGCTAGTTTTACTTACTGATATGGTCGATGGCTCCAGCACAGAACTTGCCATAGAACTTCTTGGCACCCAGACCTCGTAGATCATGTATGGTGAATGGCCAGAGATGCAGGACGTTGTTGCGGGAGAAGGCATCTCGTTTCTCAATAACAACCACCTTGGCCCCCAGTAAGGATAAGTCGATGGCTGTACGGAGACCACAGGGGCCAGCCCCAATGATGAGACACTGAAAAACACAGCTGCTTTCAGGGCAGGCGGCACTTCCAACAAACAATTCTCAAGAAGTCTCATGATTGTATGATCATCACTCCCTAAAGCCCCGAAATAGGGCTATTTTCCCCACTGCCAAGAAACCTTCAGACCTACGTGGGTCACAGCAGAGCACCTGCCATGGCTTAAGAGAAGAGCTAGTGATCACCACGAATGGAGAAGACAGAACCATCAGTGCTAGACACAAGATGGGCACCTGTTCACCTTGGACAGACTGGAAGGCCCTTGATCTGCAGCATATTTAAGTGGCCATAATCTCAACAAACGATATGAAAATCAAACACAATCTTACATCAACAGGAGAGGACCATTTCGAAGGTTTCTAGGTCAGGCAGATTTCTGTCCAAAGAGATACAGAGCACTACATACACACTCCAGGCAATCTCAAGCCTCCTGGAATGAGTCTACCACACACGATTCCCGGGAAGCAATTTTCAAGAGCCAAAGTTTTGTGTGCTGAAAAAGAGTTCCAAAATCCCCATTTCTAGACTGAAAGTCCAGGAACATGATCTCGAAAATCCACGCTCCAGAGAAGTACTGAGCAGGAGACTGGACGCATATCTTAAGTAGTTTGCTCTGTGTGTGCGGAAGGAAAACGTGCAATGCTTTTGGCTTTGTTTTTGTTTTGTTCTTAGTAGAGTCCAGTACTCACTCATGAAAGTCATGCCTTTACAGTTCTTGAATTTTGCTGATGAATATCTACCCAAATGCAAATCCACTGGGGGTGGGGCTCTAGGTGTCCCCTATTGCACAAATTAAAGCTCGTGAAAGAACGTAACGTAGCCATGAAGTCATCTGCAAATTTGTGTGCCTGCTAGCTTGTTCCAAACTTCTCACATTAGGTGTTCTTCTAAGGAGGGAAGCAGGAAATGTACCTCTCCATATCCGCTTCCTCACACCTACCCCGACAAAGGCAAGTGCATAACTCAGGTCTCTGCCTGGGCCTACCTGCTTCATGGAAACCCTATTTCTCCACATGGTGAAGAAAGCAACAGAA
Source organism: Nomascus leucogenys (assembly GCF_006542625.1). Taxonomy (NCBI): domain Eukaryota; kingdom Metazoa; phylum Chordata; class Mammalia; order Primates; family Hylobatidae; genus Nomascus; species Nomascus leucogenys. The sequence continues at coordinate 44,940,747 of NC_044387.1, forward strand.
ATACTTTGGTCCACAAAGTCCTTGCTTATGAATCAAAACAGACCTTTGGAACATGGATGGGAAGAGGTTGGAAGCTTGTGGCAAATCCCAAGTTTGCAAATAGTATACCTTACCAGCTACTGAGTATGGAACTTTGGAAAGAGGACATGCCAAGAACCCCAAAGCTGTGTTCAGACAGGATACCAGCAGGGCTTGGCTACGTCCCTGCTAAGTGACCTGCATCCTCTGAACCACGTGAGGTTCAAAAGAGAGCTTCAGCAAAATAAAAAGTTCCCATGTCACTTGACTTTGGTTGTTCTTAAATACTTGAAACTTTGAATGTTCAATATGTAAATACATGAAATATGCTTAAAACAGGGTCTGGGTCATGTGAGTCAAACAAAAAGAGGTAAGACATCCACAAAATTTCAACAGGGTTGAAGCTTGATTTCCTATGCTAGGTTGTGGCTAGACTTTGCCTGGTTCTCACTCAGCCTACCTCTAACTCAATCCTCCTCTTTGGCACCTGGATACGGTCGATGGCTCCGGCACAGAACTTGCCATAGAATTTCTTGGCACCCAGACCTCGTAGATCATGTATGATGAATGGCCAGAGATGCAAGACGTTGCGGGAGAAGGCATCTCGTCAGTGACCCCAGGGCCCCACAGGAGCAAAGCTTACCTTGGTGTTAGTGCACGCTTTTCCCTTTTTGTAGTCTTTGTGACTGCCCCGTTTGTCCAACTTTGCCCAGAGGGCTTTGGCTTTCCAGTAGTTAAGCTTGGACTTGAGCTTGTGATAGAAGGAGCGGTAGTCCTTTGGCTTCAGTTCCAGGTGGTCACAGAGCTCCTGGAAGGCCTTGAGGGTTCCCTTGCAGGTGGTGGCCTGGACAAACCGGTCAAAGAGGACATGAGCTGGGTTCATGGTCTCATGCTTCCTCTCCTCCATGCTGCCGCACTCTCAGCACTCCCCAGAGGGGGAGGTAGGATGGCTGTGGGTCCACCTGACACTGTCACGTTAATCTGACAAAAAGAAAGAAAAAGATGGTCAGCATTTCTGTCTACAAACATTCTCCAGGAGACATACTCCTCTTCAAGCCGAGTTCTCAAGTGTCGCAGTCATCCATCCACAAGTGTGGACTGCACACCTGCAATACTCCAGGCACTACGAGACACTGGGGCTGGAAAGGTGAGCAGGATGGTTCCTGCTCTCGAGGATCTGACAGTCTAGGAGACGAGGCAGACACAGACACAGAATGTCTCGATGGACCGTACCAAGTGCCACTAGAGAGGGAGACACAAGGGGATCTCGGAAACAGAGAAAGAGGATCTAAGTCACTACTGGTGGTGGTGGGGGGGGGGTCCCCACTGAAGGCGAGCCTCTGACAGGTGACAGCTGAGTCTCTCAGCATAAATGTTAGCCAGGCAGGGAACAGGTGTAGGACATGGGAAAGTGACACAGGCAGGCCTGAGTGACTCGTACAGATCAAAGAGGCAAGGATAACTCCCAGGTTTCCAGCTTAGGCCCCGGATTAAACGGAGACATCAGGCCAATGGATTAAAAATAGAAGCACTCCTTGGTGCCAGTGGAGCAGCGAGCCCCTTCCTCACCTGCACATGTGAGCTCCAAGTGGAGGTGCTCACCAGGCAGTTGGTATGAATGTGAAGTTCAGGGAGTGGCTGGGGATGCAGATCCAGATTTGGGAGTCGCTGGCACACGGGCAGTAGCTAAGCCTACAAAAGCAGGAAGATCACGAAAGGAGAGTGCACAGGGCAGAAGAGCCGCAGGCTCTGGAAGAGATCCAGGAGGCCCCACCTTCAAGAGGCTGGGAGAGAAAGATGAGCCCTCTTAAAAGATGAGGAACAGTAGGGAGAGGTCTGAAGAGAACCAACCAGCAGCGTCACAGAAGTCTAAGGAGCAGAAAGTTCCGGAGTGTCAAAGTTGGCAGGGATTAAAAGAACTGAAGAAGTCCTGCCATTGCATAAGGTAAAGGGTCGGGAGACTTCAGTCATTCCATTTTCACCCCGAATCGAACTGAACAGCAGTAAATGACGATATCTATGCCTCCCACCTATGGAAATGTCCACACACCTACATCCAGTGAGTCTGCTGGGCAGAGGCTGGGAGGTGGGAGATGGCACCGCGTGTACTCCTGCACCCACCGGCCCCTGTGAGTCTGCAGAATTGTTTTTGCATCACATCTGATGAATCCTCACCACTGGAACTGTATTGGAAGGTGGGAGGCAAAAGGACAAAGAACAAAACTAGAGAGTGGAGAGTGGGTCAGGGTGACGAGACGAGTGTGACCACAGGGCTGAGCCCACACAGCCAGACCCCGGCTGCACGACCGCGCTGCACAACTCCGGGTAAGCACTGTCGCACGAACCCTCAGTTTCCTTGTGTGTAAGACAAGGAGGTTAGACAGCACCCCTAAGACTTTCTTTTTTTCTTTTTTTTGAGATGGAGTCTCGCTCTGTTGCCCAGGCTGGAATACAGTGGCGCAATCTCTGCTCACTGCAAGCTCCGCCTCCCGGGTTCACGCCATTCTCCTGCCTCAGCCTCCCAAGTAGCTGGGACTACAGGTGCCCACCACCACGCCTGGCTAATTTTTTGTATTTTTAGTACAGATGGGGTTTCATCGTGTTAGCCAGGATGGTCTCAATCTCCTGACCTCGTGATCTGCCCGCCTCGGCCTCCCAAAGTGCTGAGATTACAGGCGTAAGCCTGGCCAAGACTTTCACTTCTGAAGTTCTCCGAGGCTACTGCTGAGAAATCCACATGCCCACAGCACTTGCTCCTGGTGCTCTCATCACAACAGCCCAGCACAGGCACATCACCAATTTACCACGAGGGTGACCAACACTAGACTGGACTTTGCTTTAAAGATGTACTCGTGGGGTGGGGTGCAGAGGAAGGGAGTGGTCGATGCACTATGTTCAGCAGGCATGTAGAAGCAAGAAACTGCCCACTATTCAGCTGCAGGTGCTGCTGAAACCAACTCTCGGAAGACAGGCACCATGTTCCAGAATGATACAGAAGAGGCCCTGAAGCTCTTACTTTGGGTAAGCACACTGAGCAGCAGTGTGAAGTAGAAATGACATGCCACTTCTCTCCGCACCTCACCATGGTATCACAGGATTAAACCAAACCAAATGAGATGCATCTTAAGTTTCATGAGAGAAAGTTGTAACTAAATACAAGGAACTGCCCTCTCCGCCTTATGTTTTCTATGTCAACAGACACAACACTCGTCACATAATGTGGAGGATCCATTGCAGATGGAACACACTGGCTGGGCTTTTGGCCTCAAATATATCACGTACTCAACAACCCCTCCTGGCTCTAGATGTTAAAAGCTACACTGCTGGCCCAGTGTGGTGGCTCATGCCTGTAATCCCAGCACTTTGGGAGGCCGAGGCGGGTGAATCACTTGAGGTCAGGAGTTCAAGACCAGCCTGGCCAACATGATGAAACCCCATCTCTACCAAAAAATACAAAAATCAGCCAGGGGTGGTGGCACACGCCTGTAATCCCAGCTATTCAGGAGGCTGAGGCATGAGAATTGCTTGAATTCGAGGGGCAGAGGTTGCAGTGAACTGAGATTGTGCCACTGCACTCCAGCCTCGGTGACAGAGTGAGACCCTGTCTCAAAACAAAACAAAACAAAAACAAAAACAATACACTGTTAACAAACTTAGCTTCTCCCAATAGCCACATGGCCAAGAGGCCAGCAAGAAATGGAGTTAACTGGAATTAACATTCAGTTTCCCCCAAAAACAAATGTTTTATTCTAGGTAGCAGCAAGAGAAATACTTTACAGTTCCTAAAAAGGGCCCAATGTTTCTCTTACAAGCCAAGGCTTATCTTAGAAATGTTAGAGAGTCAAAAGATGGCTTGTAGGGCAGCAAAGAGCAGATGTGCTTATGCGAAGGCATGAGAAACGGTGACAGCTGACAACCCATGACTAGAAACAAAGGTTCCACACCATTTTCTACATCAGGGACCCTCTTTGCCTCCTGACCTCTTTGTGGGACTTCTGAGGCTTCACTTGCTCTTTGACAAGCACACAGCACGGCACAATCCTGACCCTGTGTACCCTGCCTGCATTCACAGTCAACCTGAACTCCACCAGAGTCACAGGGTTTGGTAAGCTTTGCATACACTGGGTCTGATCCACCGCTACCTCATGTCAAAGAAGAAAATGACTTTTCTTTGTTTCTAAACAGTAGCCACTTTCAACTCCTTGCCAGGATTCAGAGCACTCAGAACCATGACATTCTTGCTGAAGCCAATACATTAAAGGTCCTGCAACCCGTAACTCAAAATCCTTCCCATCATAGCACCTGCCTTGGCTTACACCTCCCCTGAAAGAGGGTCTGGGGCACCTATTTCCCAAGAAGAGTTCTTCCGTGTGAGCTAACAACCCCATGGCTGGTTGTAATCCACTCGGTTTGAAATAATTCACTTCCAAAGAGCTGCTAACCACCACAAAGAATTTCCAAATCAAACCCCACTACAGAGGAACGGCTTCACTAATAACTGTCCCCAATCCTTCTGCTAGTGAAAACACTTTTAAATTAACAGATGTCAGCCACAGCTCCCAGAGAGCTGCAGAGCCAACCAGCAGGCAAGTATCAATTCCCCGGCCGAAGAGATTTCGACCTGCAGGGCACTGGTGACAACCGATGAACAGAGGCAGGCTGGCTCCTGGAACAATGCGACCGGCACCCAAGGTAAGACGACACAAGATGAATTCCCCTGGGCTGCCTCACTTTTCCTGCTTTGCAGCTGAATGATGACTGCAGCGCAAAGACTCCTCCAGAGTGTGACAGCATTGCTCTGTGGCTCTGCTGGGCTGGGCCTGTCTCACACTGCAAGGGGCTTACCCGGCATTCTCATTGGCTCTGACAACAGCCGGGAAGCACAGCGGAGCAGGGCTATTCCTGTTACCGCCCCCATTTCCCTCATTCCTTAAGGTCAAAGCCAGATCATGCTCCTCCTGGCCTGTCCTGCACCACCCTGTGTACAGTTCATAATCACAGGAACCTGGAGACCAGGAAACCTGGCAGGAAGGTGCCAGAAATCCCAGAAACTGAAAAGCCAAGGTGTGCAAGGAAGGGGTAGAGGAAGTGAGGAGCCGGGTTGGGGGGTTGGGGGGAGGAAGAGGAGGTGATGCCAGGTTTCCAGGCATCTGTGAGTCTCTGCCAGCTGACTCCAGCCTGCATGTTTTGTCCGCAGCAGCTGACTGCTGACTCAGAAGGCTCGCATGGGCCTTGGCTGTGGAGGACGGCACTGCAGAGACGGCCTCTGAAGCACATGCAGGACATGGTTATGTTTCTATTTACAACAATAGTTGAAGGTTGTCACTGACTTCTGGCTGGCTATGAGAACACTCAATCTCTAGCTCTTAGAAGAGGTAGCTGGATGTTTGTGTGGGAGTAGAAAGGAGAATCGTGTTTAAAAATAGAAAAAGAAAAAAGAAACAAAACAACAAAATAAGAATGACACTTCAAGAGTATAGCATCAGAGTGAAGCTTAGTTTTCTCCCTATTCAATGCACCCTGAACACACCAGCGAACGTGCAAATCTCTGAAGCTTACACAGCAATCTATGAACTGCGCCTTCCCCTAGCCCATTCAGTCAGAGGTATGTCTCATCTAAATAGACCTTGAAAGCGGGTGGAAGGCCAGGCGAGGTGGCTCATGCCTGTAATCCCAGCACTTTAGGAGGCCAAGGTGGGAAGATCACTTGAGCCCAGGAGTTCAAGGCCAGCCTGGGCAACATAGTGAGGTCCTGTCTCTTCAAAAACAAAAAAATTAGCTGGGTGTGGTGACATTTGCCTGTGGTCCCACCTACATGCGAGGCTGAGGTGGGAGGATTGCTTGAGCCCAGGAGGTTGAGGCTGCAGTGAGCCATGATCATGCCACTGCACTCCAGCCTGGGAAACAGAGCAAGATCCTGTCTCAAAAACCAAAAAAAGAAAAAAGTAGGTGGAGAGGAACACTTGTTTTGGAATGCCATCAGGAGGAAGCTTAGATGAAAAATGCACTATGGATTACTGGGATTCCCTCATATTTTCCCTCAGAAACCAGGACCCAAATCGCCAACATGCCTTGGGCTCCTGATCTGTCTTCCTTCAACATAGGCAACTTAGCATCATTATTTGAAAAGCCTGTCCTTTCCGTACTGAGTAGTCTTGGTATCCTTGTCAAAAATAATCTGACCGTAAGTGAGGTGCATGAGGCTGAGGCAGGAGGATTATTTGATCCTCCCAGGAGCTTGAATCCAGCCTGGGCAACACAGCAAGACCCCAACTCTTAACAAAACATGGTTTGACCATATATGTTAGGGTATGTTTCCGGGCCCTCTATTGTATTCCATTGGTTTATATGTCTGTCTTTATGCCAGTACCACGCTGTTTTGATTAGTATAGCTTTATAGTAAGTTTTGAAATCAGGAAGCGTGAGTCCTCCAGCTTTGGTCTCCTTTAGAAGGGCTGTTTTGGCTATTCAGGGTCCCTTGAGATTCCATGTAAATTTTAGGATGGGTTTTTCTATTTCTGTAAAAAAAAAAAAAATCATTGGGATTTTGACAGGGAGTACACTGAATGTGTATTGTTTGGGTAATTGTTTTCATTGTACAAGGCTTTCACCTCCTTGGCTAATTCCTAAGTGTTTTATTATTTTTGATGCTACTGTAAACAGAATTATTTTCATCATTTCCTTTTCAGACTGTTCACTATTAGTATATAAAAATGTAACTGATTTTTGTGTATTAACTTTGTATCCTGCTGCTCTGTTGAATTTATGTACTAGCCTTGAACAGGTTTTTCTGGTGGAATCTGTAGGATTTTCTACACATAAGATCGTATCATCTACAAATGGAGATAACTGTCTTCCTTTCCAATTTGGATGCCTTTTAATTTCTTTTTCTGGCCTAACTGCTCTGTATAGAACTTCAGTATTATGTTGGATAGAAGAGGCACAAGTGGGCATCTCTGTCTTGCTCCTGATCATAAGAGGAAAAGCTTTCTGTCTCTCACTGTTGAATATGACACGTGCCATGGTTTTTCGCATATGGCTTTTACTAGGTGAAGGTAGTTTTCTTCTATTCCTAGTCTGGTGAGTATTTCTATCATGAGAAGGTATTGAATCACCATGTATTGCATCTTGGGATCTATCCTGACTCTCCATCCTATTTATCATCAAGCTGACACTCAGCAGGATGGAGAGGAAACATGAAGCCAGCTCCTCCCCCCACCACTGTGCCCTTCCCCTCTCCTGCCTGTCACTCACCCAGCTGCACTTCTCATCTGCTCCTGCCACTCTGCAAGGACATTATTTAAATGTCTCTCTCCTCCACTAACTGTGAACTTCCTTAGGGCAGGGACTGGGTCTCTGCGCTATAACCTGACCTGGAGTAGAAATAGGTCGTGTTTCTGTGGAGGTGATGAGGGTAGGATGGAGCCCAGCAGCTCTGTACTTGGAGGACCGGTTCTGGGGAAAGCACTAGCCTGGCCTGCGTGGCTGCGGAAGGTGAAGGAGACCTGGACACATGTTACAGAGAGACTTCCAATGTGCTACCAAAACGTGGTATCCAGGAATGCAACAGTCAGCCTGGATGGGCAGTGACAGTCTAACAGGAACACTGCAAGAGTGTGGCACTTTTCTCATGACCCGCACTCTGCTTGGCTGGGTGTGGATGACCCCTCTCTAGAGGCAACTGAGAAGAGCCAGACCCAGATAACCTCTGGGTTCTCTTCCAGGTCCCTAATCCTGCAGGACCGTAGTACAGTCCTAACCCTTATGTTGTATCTTTTCTAATTTTTCATTTCTGTTCTTTGCTAACAACCTATTTCTTCATGAAAACGAAGTTAAGAACATCCACGCAGCTGAGAAATGAAGTGAGTCAGAAGTGAGCTGACCTCTGCCTTGCAGTTCTGTCACCCCAAACACTTAAAATGTCTGAATCACAACGAGGCACCCAATAAACACAATCACCAATGATGATGTCAACTCACGTTCAAAGTAACCCCCAAAACAAGTAATCAAGAAGAATGCCTGAGGCTCACCATCCTACAGTCTCCTCATCTGTAAAATGAAAATCACAGGGTTTTGTAGGAAGTAAGGTAACGAATGTAAAATGTTTATCAGTGCCAGGAACACAGCAAGGCCCAACCCACAGTAGCGCTGTTATCATCCAGCAGTTTATCAATAAACCCCAGCAACAAAAGTGCATACTCAGTCTAAATAAAAACAGAACAACAGGGTTCAGATGGTTTTGTTTTCTGAAGGAAAGAAAAATGGTTTGGAACTTTCTCTGCTCCATTATCACTCTTCCCCTCTCCACTCCATCTGTTCTAGAAAGCGTGAGAATGGCATTGGGGGGGGGGGGGGGTGGGGGGGGGGCTAAAGGAGTAAGATCTGTGTAAGTCCTGCCAAACTGTAGCGTTAAACAAGACAGATAGAAGATACTGAGTCGTTACTACTCGGTGCCACATCCACGCCTATGGCATCTTCACCACCATCCCGCGAGGCAGGATATATGACCTCCATTTTGCAGATGGGGAAAGTGCAGCTTAAAGAAGTTTAAAGGTCACAAAGCAAGAAGGAGGCAGTGCAGGCATGTTTTGGGTCCAGACTTGTCCAGTTGAGAGCCTAAGTCCTTAGCCATTATGAAAAACCACCTGAGAATACAGCTTGAGAAATGAAAGCTCATGAGAATGCATGCCTCCAGTCCCTAACCACCCGAGAGCAGGAACTTGCCTGCCAGGAAGATAGCTGCCCAGCTAGCAATGGATATGCAGTTTCAAGTAAATTCAGCACGGACACACAATACAGGATTCTTTTTCTCCTCATGATTTATCACTGCATCTGCTCCTTTGAAATGGAGCCCTTTCCAAATGGCAGTGAGAGCAGTCTGGTTTCACAGTAATTCTTCTTACTGGCTGCCAAAAGGCAAAGCAACTAAAACAGTGCTAACACAGTACGTATCAGTCGGCATTCTGCGGCAGGCTCTTGCACCCCAGCCATCAGCAACGCCTATGAGGAGTCAATGACAAAACATTTTCCAATCACCTAATACTACTCCATCCATTGTAGGAGCTTGGGGAAGGACAGAAGGTGGACCTCAACCTGCCCACTGTCAACAGTACAGACCAAAAGACCCACACTTTCCTGACCCACTAATTCAAGAGCCCTGCCCTCAGGGGTGATGAAAGGCCTCTAGGTGGGGAGAAAGCCTCATTGAGGATGTGGGAAAACACAACCAAAGGAGAATCCCAAGAAAAAGCTGTTCTCCTCAAGGGCCGGAATCCAATCTATTAGGTCGGTGCAGGAGTCAGTGCAGTTACTTTTGCCATTACTTTTAATGGCAAAAACCGCACTGACTTTTGCACCAACCCAATACTCTGCTTAGCACCATGTACCCAGTTTCGGGCACACAGCAGGTGCTCAATAAGGTTCTGCTGACTAAAGGGCTACCCCGTCACCTACACTTGTGCAGACCCAGGAAGCTGGCTGGTTGGTAGGCCGTACAGGGCAACCTCCAGGCCACTGCACACAGGGGCTCAGAGAATGCCAAGGCTCCAGCAGTCCGAAGGGAGAGAAATACCTCACGAGATGACCAGAGAACTTGCAGAAAACACGCAAGGTCCTGCCAAGGCACTCGGGTCAGGTCGCTTCCTCCCTCTCGCAGGGGCAGAGCCTGCAGCTAAGGCTTTCCAACACTGGCCCAAAACACAGCTGGCAGGAGACTAACCTGGAACAGAATATGGGGTTTCTCAGGTGTCTCGCCTGCCAGTCATCACGGCCACAGAACCACAAAATACACTGCAGTCAAGGCTCAGCACCATCTGAAAGGTCATCTAGGCCCACCAGCCACCCCACACCTGCCTATCGATGACATGTCAACGGCACCAAGCTGAGCAGCTTGCAATCAATGTTCATTTCTCAAGGATTCGATTTCTGTGTAGAAGACCAAAACAGGCTGGGTGTGGCAGCTCATGACTGTAAACCCAGCCCTTTGGGAGGCTGAAGCAGGAAGATTGCTTCAGGAGGAGTTCAAAACCAGCCTGGGCAACATAGCAAGACCCTCATCTCTACAAAAAATTAAAAAATTAGCCGGGCATAGATGCACACCTGTCGTCCCAGCTGCCCAGGAGGTCGAGGCTGCAGTGAGCCATGGTTGCACCACTGCATTCCAGCCTGGGGACGGAGCGAGATCCAGTCTCAAAACAAAAAAACAAAAAACAAAACAAACAAAAACAAAAAACGAAAACACAATTTCTTTTCTGCCGTGGTTCTCAGTTTCCCCACCTTCTTGGCATTCTTCCACAAGTTTCTATCGGTAATCAACGTCTATGCCCATCTCATCTGCCTTCCCTCCAATGACAGTGAGCAACATCTGCCACATGTCTCGCTGAAGCCAGCCTCTGCCTGTGCTTCTGATCCTGTCCCCGCTCTTACTCAAGCATGCTGCCTCCCACACTGGTCCCTTCCCTGCAGTGATCCTCCCTCACCCCACTGAACTGTCTTCAGCAAGGACACGTCTTTCAACACCCAGTCCTGACCCCACCCGCTCCAACTAACTTACTCTGCTCCCCTTGACAGCAAAACTCACTGAAAGAATTGTCAATGCTTTGTTCACAACTTTCTCTTCTCCCACTGTGATCTTTGAACCTCCAACCAGTAGACCTTGTCCTCAGCCCTCCACAGAAATGCCTCATCAAGGTCATGAATGACTTCCAGGCTGTCCAATCTAACGATCAGTTCTCAACCCTTGTTTTCCTCAACCTGTCTGCAGCACAAGTCACAGCTCACTACCGCCCGCCCCCCCCACAACCTCACCGGCCTCCAGGACAAGGGGACACTACTCTCTGGGTCCTGCTGTGGCCTCATAGCCCCTCTCTGCGTCCTTTGCTGGTCCCAGACCCATCCCAAGCCTCTGCATGTTGAAATGGCCCCGGAATCAACTCAGTCTCTGATCTCTTTTGAAACTACATGTCCTTCTACATCAGTGGCTTTTAAACTGTGATCTACAGTTAAAAAAAAAAAGCTTCATACTGTGATCTAGGACACAGCTCTCTTTTTACATAAATTTAATTTTAAAAACGTTTCATAGGGCAAAAGTCCCCTATCAGTTGGCATAAAATTAAACATTTTACAACAGCCCTTACTACTGAGATATTGTTTTCAATTCTATTTCATTTTTTGAAAATTGCTGGTGCCCACTGTATTGACTTCATGACCCACTGAGACACAAGCCACTGTGAAAGCTGTGCCCTGAAGGATCCTCCCTCCCGTAGCTTTATCTATACAGTATCGATAACCAGTGGTGCCTTAATATTTATTTCGTCTCTCCTGAACTTGTGCGACCAATCGCTTGTGTGACATTTCTACCTGGATGTTTGACAGGCATCTCTGGATGGCGACACTCTGATGTCGCTCGCCAGAGCCTGCTCCTTCCCTAGTGTTCTGCATCTTGGTAAACAGCACCGCCAGCTACCCGGACACTCAACCCAAAACCTTGCCCCCGTCTGCATTTCTGTCACATCCCACGGTCCGTTCTTCAGAAAATTCTGTGTTCTACCTTCAAATACAGTCAAATCAACCACTTCTCACCACGTCTTCTCTATCATCCTCACTGAGACACCACCAGCTCTCACTTGTTCATTGTATGAGCCTCCCCTACTTCTGCTCCTCCAAACCCACCCTCCAGAATATTCCACAAAGCAGCCAGAGCATCCACTTAAAACACCCATCAGACACGTTGACTGCCACATCCCAGCCCCAGGTCAGGTCCTGCCACTCTCCCCAACACCCTTAGGCCCAGCCAGATGGCCTCTCTCCTGCTCACCAAGGCCTCCCTGGGCGGGGCTGCCCTGGCCAGCCATGCAGAGTGCTCCTTGCTCTTCAGGTCTTGGCTCACCTTATCAGAGAGACCTCTGCTGACCACACCCGAGGAAGAATGACCTGCCCCTGCCCCTGCCCCGTCACTCTTGACACGCATCCTGTGGACACTGTGTACAAAACATGTCCTTTCCCTCTATCTCCCCTGGCAGAGGTAAGCCCAGCTATGAGAAGGGAGTAGAGCATGAGCACGCAGTGACTCCAGAGCCTTCTCCTGCTGAGGTGCCCGTCCACAGCATGCTGCCCGCCCAGATACACCTGCTTTGTCCTCAAAGACAAATCAGGAATTGGTAAACTGTCTTCACTAAATTTCCTCAGCTGATTCAGCCATGACTTCCTATCTCAGCCAGCATAAAAGCAAATATAAAATAATGGCCTACAAGGCCCTATAAATGTGTCATAAACATTTTGGTCTCAGGACTCCTTTATATACTTCAAAGCTACGGAGGACCAGAGTTCGAGGCTGCAGTGAGCTACGATCATGCCACTGCACTCTAGCCTGGGGGACAGAACGAGACCGTCTCTTAAAAAAAAAAAAATACTGAGGACCCAAAGGGCTATCAATATTTACTATATGTAAAATTAAAACTGAGACAAAATTTCAACATTAATTCACTTTAAAATAACAACATAAATCTTAAGAAAAAAATTACTTTCCAAGACAGAAATTTAGTGAGAAGAGTGACAGTGTTCTACATTTCTGCAAATCTCTTTAATGTGTAGCAGCCAGATTCTCCTGCCTGCTCCGTCTGCAGCAGCAGCACACATCACGTAGCCTCCAGAAAAGCCCACTGTACACACCTGGGCAAACGAGGGTGGGAAAAGCACATAATAGCACTCAGTATTATTACAGAAACAGTTCTGACCTCAGGGAGCCCCCACCAGACCAACGCCCATACACACGCCTTCCCTCTGTTGCCTCCTTTCCTGCCGCCAGCCTCTCCCATCCCCGCCGGCCGCAATGGCCTCCCCACGTTCCCCACCTACCAGACACCCTCTCACCTCAGCCTTCGCATCTGCAGCTCCTTTTGTCTAAAAATGCTCTTCGCTCCGATCCGTTCACTCAAAAAATATTACTGAGCATCTATTATGGGCCAAGCACTCTTCTACGCTCCAGAAATAACAGCAGTGAACAGAAGCTCTGACTTCCAGGGCACGAGCCTTCTAATGCAGCTGACACATATATTCAAATGCCAGCTTCTCAGTGTGGACTTCCCTGGCCACACCGTTTAAACCTGCTCTTCCTCTTTCCCGGGTTTTCTCCAAAGCACTTACTACAACTTGACATACTCCAAATGTTTTTGTTTTTTGTGGGGTTTTTTTTTTTTTTTTTTTTTTTGAGACAGGCTCACTCTGTCACCCAGCCTGGAGTGCAGTGGCATAATTATAGCTCAGTGCAGCTTCCTTGGCTCAGGTGATTCTCCTGCCTCAGCCTCCTGAGAGTAGGTGGGACCACAGGCGCACACCACCAAGCATAGCTAATTGTTTATTTGTAGAGATGGGGTCTATGTTGCCCAGGCTAGTCTCGAACTCCTGGGCTTCAAGCAATCCTCTTGCCTTGGCCTCCCACTGGGATTACAGGTGTGAGCCACCACACCCAGCCTCTAAATATTATTTACTTACAATCCATCTTTCTGCTACAATGTAAGTTCCAGAAGGGTGAGGATTTTTGCCATTTTATTCACTGTTGCGTCCTCGCACCTGGAACAGTCCCTGGACCACAATAGGTGGTGCGCAGTGAGGGCCACGTGATGAACAAACGGCTATGTATATGAACTTCTCCAGGCAGAACTGAGTTAGGATATGAGACAGAAGTCGTATCAAATGAAAATGAACCGTGTGCTTTCAGGCAGTGGCACCAGGCTGGGAGTCACAGAGACTGGGACCCCTACGAGGAGAGTCCAGATGGCTTCTGCCCAGCGGGGGAGGTGCTCCCCTGGAGACCTGCCCTTTCTCCATGACCACGACCAGCCCTGGACTTGGCTCACACAGGCTCTGCCCAGCAGGCCCCACACCCAGCTCAGGGCCTGTTCTTGCCAGCATTAGAGAGCCTGTCAGGAGCCAGGACCTGGAGGCAGCTTTGTTTCAATAGCCAAATAGTTTCAGTGTCACTGTCCCCTACAAAAAGAAACTGGTTTCTACAAAAGAACTGCGGTATCAGCGTCAACAAATGCTATGCAACAGCCCCAGCCCACTACCCCAGAGACGAGTGAAGGACCCATAACATTTCTGATTCCAAGTTACCTGTATGGCTAACATCTGCATGAGAAAGCCACGAAGCTGCCACAAGCCCAGGTGTCAGACAAGGCAACATTTCTTCATTTGAGGCAGGAGGACACAGGACTCAAAGGGTTACTGTGCATTTCATACTTGCTGGGCGGCGATGGAGGAGGCAAGTGAGAGGGAAAGCTGCACACATGAAACGCCAGCCTCGGGAGTGGAATGGGGGTGGGACAAAAGCATATTTTCTGCAAGTCCCCGCAGTGAGGACTGATGTGGCTGTACCTGCCCCATCATCTCCACCCATAGGTGGGGCCCCAATACTGCCTTCTACAATACCCCTACTGGTTCCTCCAGACTGGTGCTGTGTCTTGGGGCCCCCAGCCCATCCCCACCCTCTTAATGACCCTCTTCCGGTCATCTTTTCACTCCCTCTCCAATCTGGCCTCTGTCTCCAACACTCCACTGAGGGCGACGGTGGCTTTCAAGTGAGACGGCTCAGATGCGTTCCAGTCCTATCTGGCTAGCTCCCTGGCTGCAGCGCTTCCTGGAACCCGCCCTCCCCTGGCTGTGCTCTGTCTCCTGCTTCTGCCCACTCTCCACGCCAGCCTCCAGGCTCTCAGCTGCAAGTCTTTCATCTGCCGCTCTCGAAAAATTGGATGGCCCTTGATTTTTATCATTCTGACCTTGCTCCGGAGATCCAAAGCTACTAAACATCTCCATTTAGCCATCCACAGGTGCCTCCCACCAAGGAAGCCTACCCCACATGGAGTCAAACCTGCCACCCACAAATGGAAATCTGGGGTCATCTCAGACCCTTCTCTGTTTTCCACTCCTCAACCCAACCTGTTGATTCTAACTTTAGAATGTTCATCTCCCTACCATGATCCTGGTGGAAGCCCCGAGATTCCTAGTGTGAAAGGAAAATAAATATTGGGGCCCCAAACTCACTAAGCCAAAGGGAAAGGCCAAGCTGGGAAAGGGGTCATGCAAACCCACCTTCCATTCTGGTTCCTAAATAAGATGACTACAAAGATGACTCCCTCACATTTTGCCCACAAGGAAATTCCTTGTGGGCCCCAAGATCTTTACCCTAAAGCATTTCTGTTAAAATTCATCATGGCAATGTAAGTTGACAGCTTATCTTCACAGGTGCGGGGACATAAGACAGAACTCAAAGTCTTCCCTCTGCCTACCTGTGACAAAGGCATATCTGATTGTTTCCTCTGCTCTACTGTTTATGTTATCTTATGTAAAAAGGCAGGTTCAGAGTCAAAGGCATGAATGACTATTCTTCCCTTCCCTCAACATGAAAACTGTATATTTCACAATATCCCACTCTTTCTCCCTTAAATACTGAAGCTCTCAAAATCATCTTCGGAGCAAGGCATAGACCTGTCTCCCGGGTATGCATCCTTAACTTTGGCAAATGAATCTCTTAAAATGACTAAGACTTGAGACTGGCCTTGGTCATTTTCCTTGATTGACATTAGCTTGGACCAGCACAGCTGCCTCTTAATCTTTTCTTTTGTGTGTGTGATGGAGTCTTGCTCTGTTGCCCAGGCTGGAGTGCAATGGCGCGATCTCAGCTCACTGCAACCTCCGCCTCCAGGGTTCAAGTGATTCTCCCACCTCAGCCTCCCTAGTAGCTGGGATTACAGGCGTGTACGAGCACACCTGGATAATTTTCATATTTTTAGTAGAGATGGGATTTCACCATATTGGCCAGGCTGGTCTCGAACTCTCGGCCTCAAGTGATCCACCCACCTCGGCCTCCCAAAGTGCTGGGATTACAGGCATCAGCCACCGCGCCCGGCCAGCTGTCCCTTAATCTAAACTCGCTCCAATACATCCTCCACGAGTGCCAGAGGGGTCTTTTGTAAGAGCCAATGTGACCCGTTTCAGCCTCTGCTGACACTACGAAACAATCCAAACCCTCAGCAAGCCCCAAAAAGCCGACTTCTCTCACTACTATTAATAGATGCAACCCATCCTCTCAGGTTCCCAGCATGCACCACGCTCTTAGGTATTCCTCACCTCCGCCTCCTCACCTTTGCCTACAATCTACAATGCCCCTCCTGCACTTGAGACTGCAGCTCAGCATTCCGGACCTCACTAAAGCGACCCCGCCCACCCCAGCCCCAGGCAGCCAATCACCTTTTCCCCTGTGTTCCCTCCCACCTGGGTGTGTGCCTCCCCTTCAACACTCCTCACTTGCTCTGGAATTAAGTCCAGGTCTGCCTACACGTTTGTGTTTGGGTCTGGCTAGGTAGAGGAATTCACGTTCATGCTTGCACGTAGTACAGATGCGGGCAGATGCCAAGAAAGAAGGAAAAAGATAAACATAAGGCTCGCCTGGGCCGTAACATCTAATGTCACAGAATTACACAAAATGAGAAAGGGCATTTGCATGATGATTAACTTGTTACTAACTTGTTACAATTTAGGGGGTGTCAGAAGGACCAGGAAGCAGCCACAGTTGAGTTCCCTAAGGCATATTAGGAGTCTGAATGGTTCCTAATCATGAAAACAACAGGACCGTTGTTTTCCATTCACATTCCAGGATGATCCTTACCTTTTTCAGACACTAAGTCACTGGTATTATGATGCTGAAGCTCCCAAGAGTTAGATTGGTTGAAAGGAAGCCTCATGCCCACAGGCTTCTTAGAGATGCAAATGACTCGGGAAGAAAGAAAACCAGGTTCAAGTGTATGCACCAGGGCGCAGGCATGGTGAGCACAGCTCTGTTGCAGGAGGGTCCTTATTCTCCAATAAGGTAGGTGTGCATGCTCCAACCCAAGCAGTGTGTCTTGGTTCCCAGCCACAGAAGGGAATGGGGAATGAGGGCTAGCTAGCTCCAAGGCCATGGTTTTCTTCAACTATTTTCATGGAGAAAATCTCAGTTGTTCTCTCCAAAGCAGAAATAAATCTAGACAACTGACCCTAAACCAGCTTGGTGGAATGTATTTTCCTTTGAAATTAGCTTAAAAGAGTATGGGACTTAGGCACAATTCATCAGTGGGTCAAATGCTTCTCCAAGCCAAACCTCTCCCTCTGCTGATTCCCACTGACCCCTGAGATCACTCCCCCAGCTACACCCCTCACCACACCAGCTCCATGGGAAGGAGATCCATTTGGTTGGAAGTGAAACATTCAGAGAAAGTGAGTAACAAGCTTGCTTTCTTCTGCTCAAGCAATACTGCAAAATTCCCCAAGCTACACTCAGGCAAGGTCTTGAAAGTCTACAGCCCACAACTTCTCCCCACTTATGCAGCCCTTGCCCTAGGGGTGACCCTACCCTGTTCGGGGCATATTGAACTATAGCCAAAACTGTGGTTTCTTTTCTCCCAAAGACCAGTTGCCAAAAACCAACTGCCATGACCTCTTTGGGCTCCAAAATTCCAACTGCTCTGGGCTCCAGGCCAGCAACCTACTACATTTTTTTTCTACAGAAGACTTATTAATCTGTACTCAATTCAGCACCAATAAGATTAGCCAGTGTAGAGCCAGAGGGACTACCGGCTCCATTCCACATCTACCCTGGCCTAAGATGCCAGCACCTGATGGCCAAAAGGCCCAGGCCACCTTCTGGTATCTGCTGGGGCCCAGTGGTAGTCTCAGGTCCTGAGCTGGGCTTTGCCCGCCCCTTGGTTTTCTAAAGCACTTGTATAGTTTGCTACAGGCACAGGGCTACTGCTCATTGGCCTGCTGGCTCTGGGATACATATCCTTTGGCTTGCTGCAAGGACTGACGCCTAAAATCTGGGCAAACCCCAGTGTTCCTTAAGGGATATTAGAAAGTGTTACTGCTGTGACCCTCTCGCCAACTGTGGCTTACACAAGTCTAACTCCAGGGAAGCCATCTGTATTAGTCCATTCTCATGCTGCTAATAAAGACATATCTGAGACTGGGTAATTTATAAAGGAAAGAGGTTTAATTGACTCACAGTTCAGCATGGCTGGGGAGGACTCGAGGAACTTATGATCATGGCGGAAGAGGAAGCAAACACACCCTCCTTCACATGGCAGCAACAAGGAGAAGTGCAGAGCGAAGAGGGAGAGAAGCCCCTTATAAAACCATCAGACCTCATGAGAACTCACTATCACAAGAAAAGCATGGAGGTAACCGCCTCCATGATTCAGTTACCTCCCACCAGCTCCCTCCCATGACACGTGGGGAATACGGGAGCTATAATTCAGTATGAGATTTGGGTGGGTACACAGCCAAACCGTATCACCATCCTTATGGGAAGGCCACCAAAGGACACCGTCAGCCCTCTCACAAATCCTGGAGAGCTCTGTGTCTGCAGCCAAGCTCCACAGACTCTAACTCACCAGGGCACAGCCAGCGCATCAGGCACATCTCATCCCCTTGGACCAGTTCAGGTACAGATTAAATATAACACCTTGAGAAATACCACTCACTGGGGCAAGGAAAAGTCAATGTACTCTGTTCAACTTAAATAAATATTTGATATAGATACAGGTTGGGCATCTCAAATCTGTAAATCCAAAATTGGAAATATTCCAAAATCTGAATATTTTTGAGCATCAACAGGACACTCAAAGGAAACACTCAATGGGACATTTCTGATTGCAGATTTTCCAATTAGGGATGCTCAATTGGTAGGTATAGTGCAAATATTCTAAAACCTGAAAAAAATATGAAATCCAAAACACATCTGATCCCAAGCATTTCAGAAGAGATATTCAACCTGTGCTAAACACCATGGACATAAAGACTTTGTTTAAAGGGCCTTAATTCAGCAACCCTGTATTTCAGAAGACATCCAACCAGAAGCCCCAGAGCATCTCAAGCCACAGTGTGAGAACAGCAGGTATTTCATAAATATTGCTGCAGGATGACATAGTAACATGCCCACAATAGCTCCAGTGCTCTGACCTTCCTTCCTCAGGGCAACTCAACCCACTGTTCACAGTAAGCTTCCATCCCTGCTGGCAACAGGTATTTCTTTATAACAACACAACAATGGCCTAACACACCCTGTAAACTGGGTGCCGACAGAGCAATGAAATCGACCAAATAGCAATGGGGGGAAAGAGTCATGGGATCTGAATAAGCCACAAACTGGATATTGGGCTCTGGATCCTGGAGAGCTACCCTCTGGCCAGAAACCAAAATGGGCTTGGCTCATTCCTGGTAAATATTCCAACCAAGCTAGGTGCCGAGCACCTGAGAGAGCAAGGGGAGGGGAGCCAGGTGACAGCCACAAGCTGTACCAAGTTCCTAACATCAGTACCTCTGGAGGGCTCGGCCAGGAAGCCAAAGGGCTCAGAGCAGGGCTTCTGGCTCCCCAGAAAGCACCACCAGGCCGGAAAAACATACTGTTCTCAGGCTGGAGGGCATGTTTTTCTATACCACTTGATGGCGGTATAACTTACAGACAATAAGAGTCACCCGTTTTCAGTGTACAATCAGTGATTTTCAGTAAATCTGCCAACTTGTGCAACCATCACCACAATCTAGTATCAGATATTTAATATCTCCCAAACCTGAAGAAGACGATTATGGTTCAGTCAGTTTTACGAGGAATGTGAAAAAAGAAGTTATCTACTTGTTGCTGCCAATTCAGCAACACGAAGGGAGCTCAGAGCAGGCAGAAAGCTGAGGAGGTCACAGCTATCCTGCCTCTGCCTGAAAAGCATTCAACTGGGCTTGGCTGGAAGACCTGGAAACTTAAACAATTTTTTTTTTAAGTAACTCTTGTTGAGAATAGTGCTTCGCAAACTAAAATGAAGAACCCGTTCATCTGTCCATGTTTTCCCGGCACCCCTCCTTCCACAGTGTCGGAAGGGTACTACTGCACAAATCTCTCTTCACCATGACAGATCTCAGCACCACAGCCAAGGAATCAAACACGTTTCAGTTAAATCCTCAAACAGGCATTGTCCCTTCCTCCTGACAGCTGGATGCTTTCAAAAATACTGTATAAAATGACAGGTTGTGAGTCCCAAGCCCAAAAATTTTCTAAATCACTGATGAAAGAAATAAAATAAGATTTATGAAAAAAATGTTTTGACCTTGGAAAACATAAACGCACAGGCATTTTAATTGATGGTATCCATGGGACTGTAAGGTCTTACTGATGTCTTTCATCTTGACCTTGATGCTGGTCAAAGCTCTCAATTTTTCTTCATCAGTAGAACATGAGCAAAGATGCAATGAAGGGACAGTGGAATCAACAAAGCAGAAATGGTTAGAAGACTAAAGGTCTACAACTTCCCGATACACAATCCAACTTCCCTGAGTCCATTTCACCATCCTCAACCTTAGCATTCCAGAACTTCTGTGCCCTCCCAACAACAGCCTGGCTTGGAAAAGGAATATCCCAAGGGAGAAGCGTGACTCTACATGTAGAGTAACCGAAAAGCCAACCTGGTGGAGAACAAGGGATTATACAGCTGAACGCTCCTGCCCTGGTTTCTCTGCGCATGCTCCTCCGGCTTTTTATGCCACTTTCTAAGTACAGAGGCGCTCAGGGCTCTGTCCTTGGCCCTCTTTCTATTTCGTTCCAGTGCCATCTTTGTAACTGTCCCCTGGACATCTCCATCAGAATATGCCAGGGCATATTCTGCTCCAACTCAGGTTACTCAAAACAGAACCCCATCTTCCTTCCCAAACTTATGTCTCTCCCTGAATCGCAATTCTAGTAAAACTGCCATCTACCTAAGTCAGAACTCCAGGTGCTGGCCTCCACACTGCTCCTACTTCCCACTGCAAAAGGCCGGGGGCGTGGGCGTGCAGGCGACTGTACCATGCTAAGCATGGTGGGGAGGCAGCGCAGTGCAGGCTATATTCACATTTGCTCCTCCTGAATTCCTCGCCCATTTATTCCTTCCTTTCTAACGTCACTGCATTGGACTTCATTATCTCTACCTGGACTCTTGCAATAGTCTCCTAAATGTAGACCCTTCTTCAAGATAATTTTGGTTTATTTTCTTATTGTGTTTATATATATATAAAAAACATAAAAGTTGTTTTTAACCATTTTTAATTGTACAATTCAGTGGTATTAAATCCATTCACAATGTTGCACAACCATCGCCACTGTCTATCTCCAGAACTTTTTTGCCATCCCGAACAGAAACTCTGTACCCATTAAACACTGGCTCCACATTTCCCCTTCCTTGGCCCATGGTTATCACCATTCTACTCTGGCTCTATGAATCTGTCTATTCCAGGTACCTCATATAAGTAGAATCATGTATTTGTCTCTCTGTCTGGCTTATTTCACTTAGTATAAGGGCTTCAATGTTCATCCACATTGTAACATATACCGTGACCTCATTTCGTTTTTATGGCTGAATAATAATTCCATTGTAGTCCACATTGCATTTAGTTTCTCCATTCACCCATCAATGGACAACTGGGCTGTTTCTACCTTTTGACTACTGTGCACAATGCTGCCATAAACATGGGGACGCAAATAAACCCTGCTCAAGTGTGTAATTCCCATACTATGTTTCTTCCAAAGTGATCTTTCTAAACAAATCTACTTAAGCCACCCCCTTGCTTACACTTTGAAAGACACCATTTCCCTGCCAGGCTAACCTTGGGGCTGCAGGTCCTGCTTCACCTCCACCCCCATCACCTTAACCTCCCAACACCCCTGTACTCAGCCCCCGACATGTGCCTGCTGCTCCAGGAACACCCATGTTCTTTCCAGCACAGTTTGTTTTCACAGCCTAGAACACACTTTCCCCACCCATGCACACACTTCTCTGAACCTCTGATTGTCCTCTAAGCTGCTTCGGTCTTCTCTGAACTAAGGCAGATGACGAACATGAACCTACTCATCCATCAGGGCTTTAGGGCCATATCTCCAAGCCCTTCCCAGAACAACTTTGCCCTTCCCTTCTTCCTATACACAGATCTTACCTCTGCTCTCCAAGCACCTGCCACCAGGTGCTGGGCTCCTAGAAGACAGCAAGTGGCTCTGGGTCTGGTTTCTATTCCCGGCATTTAGCAGTGCCAGACCCACAACACACACTCAGATCTTTAGGGAAAGAATTAAAGGTTTGGCTTCTGAGTGTATACTCTGAGCACTCGAGATAAATTGGGTTTTATTTACATGTGTCTTGCCATAGTTTACTCTATGCAGCATAGCGTGGTGGACACATTCACCCACTGCAGGAACACCACCCGATGCGAGGAATAGTACTGTTAGAAACACCTGTCTGCAGGCCGGGCGCGGTGGCTCACGCCTGTAATCCCAGCACTTCGGGAGGCTGAGGCGGGCGCATCACAAGGTCAGGAGATAGAGACCTCCTGGCTAACACGGTGAAACCCCGCCTCTACTAAAAACACAAAAAATTAGCCTGGCGTGGTGGCAGGCGTCTGTAGTCCCAGCTACTCAGGAGGCTGAGGCAGGAGAATGGCGTGAATCCGGGAGGCGGAGCTTGCAGTGAGCCAAGATTGCACCACTGCACTCCAGCCTGGGCGAAACAGTGAGACTCCGTCTCAAAATGAAAACAAAGAAAGAAAGAAAGAAACACCTGTCTGCATATGTCTTCATGTAGTGTATGAGATATATCTAGTGTGGTGAACACATTCACTCACTGAAATAAGACTGTTGTGATGCGCATGTGCAAGGAACACTTAAGAAACATAAAGCCAACTTTACGTAATGCAGTACATGCACCACACTTTGGTGAACACATTCACTCCTTGAAATAACACTGCCCTGATACGATGAACAACCAGAACACTTAGACATTTTATACCCTGGCTTTATATATTGTGTTACATGCACCATAGGGGGGTGACCACAATCACTGTAATGACACAACCCTGATGTGACAAATGACTGGCACTCTTAGTACTTTTTTTTCTTAAGACGGAGTCTCACTCTGTCGCCCAGGCTGGAGTGCAGTGTCACGATCTCGGCTCACTGCAAGCTCCACCTCCCGGGTTCACGCCTTTCTCCTGCCTCAGCCTCCCGAGTAGCTGGGACTACAGGCGCCCGCCACCATGCCCGGCTAATTTTTGTATTTTTAGTAGAGATGGGGTTTCACCATGTTAGCCAGGATGGTCTCGAACTCCTGACCTTGTGATCCGCCTGCCTTGGCCTCCCAAAGTGCTGGGATTACAAGCATGAGCCACCGCGCCCGGCCCCCCCCACCCCCTTTTTTTTCTTTTTTAAAGAAAGAGTCTCCCTCTGTCTGCCAGGCTGGGTGTAGTGATGCCATCATAGCTCACTGTAACCTCAAACTCCTGGGCTCAAACAATTCTCCCTACCTCAGCCTCCCAAGTAGATGGAACTACAGAGGCACACCACCACGCCTGGCTAATTTTTTTTTTTTTTTTTTTTTTTTTTTTTTTTAGAAGCAAAGTCTAGTTCTGTTGCACAGGCTGATCTCAAACTCCTGGCTTCAAGCAATCCTCCTGTCCTGGTCTCTCCAAGTGCTGGGATTAACAGGCATGAGCCACCATGCCCAGCCTCCAATATTTTGTTTTTAAAACCATGTGTAAGTTGGGTTATTTAACTTCCAATTCCTGAAAAAAGACCGATAAGTAACAACATTTTTTCCAAAGGCTTCCCTCTGTAAACAGGCCTGAAACCCATCTGTGCTGTATTTCATTTTTCTTTCTTTCTTTTCTTTTTTTTTTTTTTTTTGACAGGGTCTTGCTCTGTTGCCCAGGCTGGAGTGCAATGGCACTATCTCAGCTCACTGCTACCTCCGCCTCCCGGGTTCAAGCAGCTCTCCTGCCTCAGCCTCCCAAGTAGCTGGGACTACTGACATGTGTCACCACGCCTGGCTAAATTTTGAAGTTTTAGTAGAGACAGGGTTTCACCTGATGCCCAGGCTGGTCTCGAACTCCTGACCTCAGGTGATCCACCCGCCTTGGCCTCCCAAAGTGCTGGGATTACAGGCGTGAGCCACTGCGCCCAGCCTCTATGCTCCATTTCAGAAGGAATAAACCTCTTTAAAGCAAAAGGGCTATGGTGTAACCAAGAAAACTCTCATATCTGGAATGTAGAAAAATTTTGTGTAAACCAATAAGGAAAAAAACAGACACCAAAGGAAGAACGGGCAGAAGATTTGATCAGGCATATCACAAAAGAGGACACTCAAATCACCAAGGCATGTGAACAGGTGTTCAACATATTAGTGACAGGAAGTCCATCAAAACCATAATGAGATCCTATTACCCATCAGAATAACTAAAATTAAAGACTGACAATGCCACGAGTAGGCAACGATAGGGAACAACTGGAACTCCCAGACAATGCACGTGTGAACTCGTACAACCACTATGGAAAATTGTTCAGCAGTGGTTCTTGAAGCTACATACACATCTACCCTAAAACTCAGCAATTCTGTTCTTGGGGATACATCCAACAGAGATGAATGTCTTATGTTAGCCAAAAGTCAAGTAAAAGAATGTTCATTGCAGCTTTATTCATAATACTCAAAACATTCAAATGACCAACAGCAGCAAAATGATAAGCTGCAGTTACAGTCACACAATGGAATACCACACAGCAGGAAAGAGGAATAAACTACTGCGACATCCAGACACACCGACGAAACTCACAGATTAGTGCTGGGCAAAAGAGGGCAGACACAGGACAGAAAATACTGCACAACTCCATGTACACAAAGACAAGAACAAACAAAGTTTATGTCTATAGTGCAGAAGGCGGCTCAGACAGTGGCTATCTGGGCAGGGCTGGGACTTGGGACCCTGATCTGGACAGTGGTGCTGTGTCGACTTGGTTAAGCTGGGAACTGTTTCCCAGGGCCCCCAGTTAGAGTCTGAGTTAGAATTGGCCATGCCAGGACATTCCGTAAAGCTTGGAAGGTGAACTGAAGCAGTGGCCATGAGGTGAAGGACACAGACATGGG
Organism: Nomascus leucogenys; assembly: GCF_006542625.1. Classification (NCBI taxonomy): domain Eukaryota; kingdom Metazoa; phylum Chordata; class Mammalia; order Primates; family Hylobatidae; genus Nomascus; species Nomascus leucogenys. The sequence goes on from NC_044387.1 coordinate 44,965,724, forward strand.
CACCTGCAGGTTCCAGCCTGCCCCGCTCTCCACACTGCGGCCAGCTCCTCTTCCTCACGCTGACCCTGCTGGCCAATCACAGGCCCCAGGCCTGCCACCGGTCACTGCGCCGGGGACCCAGCTGGACAGCAGCTCCCCAGAGGCAGCGCCTCCCCACACACCCTCCTCCGGCGGTTCCACCTCCGCAATAGACCGGGTTCCGGGCATCCCTGTGAGCTTGGGCGTGTCCAACCACACCAGTGCTTCAGGCGACCAGTGAGTGACTCCTCTCTGACCTCCCCACCATCTGGAACCCCACACCATCTGGACCCCCACACCCCCGGTCCCCCAACTTGTGGAGAGTCTAATTCCCACAATAAGTCCCTTATCCCTAACTCCCCTGACTAAACCCTGCTGCGTACACACAGATGTTCACATATATAAAAATTCAAGTTGCACACCCAAGCTTTGTGCACTTTATAAAATGTATGTTATACCACCATTTGGAAAAAAACGAAAAACAAAACCCCCACAAGGGTATCGCATAAGTGGTCTGAGAAAACAGAGTGATCTGAGGGACCCAGCAGCCTGTGAATGGAATCTGCACCAGGCTTCACATACTAAGGAAGAACCACACACCACTGCTTGGCATCAGATCTGGCAGACAGCTGGGAGCCCAACGGGGTGTGGCTTCTGACCAGGACCAGGGTTGTGTGCTATATAAATGGCCAACAGGACACATGCTCCCTGCCTGGCAAACTACCAGCAAGTTACCAACTCCATGGAACCAGATCCAGAGTGACTTGTCCCTTCTGAAGGGACAGACTGACCGAACTCAATGTGTACCCTGAATGCAAGCTGAGTCTGGCATCCCCAAATGGGCAGAAAGGGACATGTGGAGGAAGGGCAGGGATGAGTCACAGATCCAGCCTGTGGCATTTAGAACCTGCACCAGCAGGGTTCTCAGATATCCTTCTCAGATGTGCACGCGGCTTTGCATGAGAAGATACCAATGAGGTGTGCACCTGAGCATCCCCACAGTAGCTGTGTGTCAGGCAGAGACACACGTGTCTTGCCACCTTTCACCTCATTTGGCACATTATTTATTGAGTGCATAGTATATGTCAAGATCTGTGCTTGCAATTAAACTTACAGTGGTGAATGGAAACACAGTGCCTGCCCTTGGGGAACTTACCGTCTAGTAGAAAATACAGACAATAAACAAGTAAGCAAGGAAGCACATAATTACAACTTATGGGTGCTGGGAAGGATATGCACAGGTGATGGTGACTTAGAATAGTAGGAGAGGCCCCACATTCAAATTCAGGAAATACAGAGAACACCACAAAGATACTCCTCGAGAAGAGCAACCCCAAGACACATAATTGCCAGATTCACCAAGGTTGAAATGAAGGAAAAAGTGTTAAGGGCAGCCAGAGAGAAAGGTCGAGTTACCCACAAAGGGAAGGCCATCAGACTAACAGTGGATCTCTCGGCAGAAACCCTACAAGCCAGAAGAGAGTGGGGGCCGATATTCAACATTCTTAAAGAAAAGAATTTTCAACTCAGAATTTCATATCTAGCCAAACTAAGCTTCATAAGTGAAGGAGAAATAAAATCCTTTACAGACAAGCAAATGCTGAGAGATTTTGTCACCACCAGGCCTGCCCTAAAAGAGCTCCTGAAGGAAGCACTAAACATGGAAAGGAACAACTGGTACCAGCCACTGCAAAAACATGCCAAATTGTAAAGACCATCAATGCTATGAAGAAACTGCATCAACGAACAGGCAAAATAACCAGCTAACATCATAATGACAGGATCAAATTCACACATAACAATATTAACCTTAAATGTAAATGGGCTAAATGCTCCAATTAAAAGAGACAGACTGGCAAATTGGAAAAAGAGTCAAGACCCGTCAGTGTGCTGTATGCAGGAGACTCATCTCATGTACAAAGATGCACATAGGCTGAAAATAAAGGGATGGAGGAAGATCTACCAAGCAAATGGAAAACGAAAAAAAGCAGGGGTTGCAATCCTAGTCTCTGATAAAACAGACTTTAAACCAACAAAGGTCAAAAGAGACAAAGAAGGCCATTACATAATGGTAAAGGGATCAATTCAACAAGAAGAGCTAACTATCCTAAATATATATATGCAACCAATACAGGAGCACCCAGATTCATAAAGCAAGTCCCCAGAGACCTACAAAGAGACTCAGACTCCCACACAATAATAACAGGAGACTTTAACACCCCACTGTCAATATTAGACAGATCAACGAGTCAGAAGGTTAACAAGGATATCCAGGACCTGAACTCAGCTCTGCACCAAGCAGACCTAATAGACATCTACAGAACTCTGCACCCCAAATCAACAGAATATACATTCTTCTCAGTACCACATCGCACTTATTCTAAAATTGACCACATAATTGGAAGTAAAGCACTCCTCAGCAAATGTAAAAGGACAGAAATCACAACAAACTGTCTCTCAGACCACAGTGCAATCAAATTAGAACTCAGGATTAAGAAACTCACTCAAAACCACACAACTACATGGAAACTGAACAACCTGCTCCTGAATGACTACTGGCTACATAACAAAATGAAGGCAGAAATAAAGATGTTCTTTGAAACCAATGAGAACAAAGACACAATGTACCAGAATCTCTGGGACACATTCAAAGCAGTGTGTACAGGGAAATTTATAGCACTAAATGCCCACAAGAGAAAGCAAGAAAGATCTAAAATCGACACCCTAACATCACAATTAAAAGAACTAGAGAAGCAAGAGCAAACACATTCGAAAGCTAGCAGAAGGCAAGAAATAACTAAGATCAGGGCAGAACTGAAAGAGATACAGACACAAAGAAACCCTTCAAAAAAATCAATGAATCCAAGAACTGGTTTTTTGAAAAGATCAACAAAATTGATAGTCCGCTAGCAAGACTAATAAAGAAGAAAAGAGAGAAGAATCAAATCGATGCAATAAAAAATGATAAAGGGAATATCACCACCGATCCCACGGAAATACAAACTGCCATCAGAGAATACTATAAACACCTCTATGCATAAACTAGAAAATCTAGAAGAAATGGATAAATTCCTGGACACATACGCTCTCTCAAGACTAAACCAGGAAGAAGATGAATCTCTGAATAGACCAATAACAGTCTCTGAAATTCAGGCAGTAATAATTAATAGCCTAGCAACCAAAAAAAGTCCAGGACCAGATGGATTCACAGCTGAATTCTACCAGAGGTACAAAGAGGAGCTGGTACCATTCCTTCTGAAACTATTCCAATCAATAGAAAAAGAGGGAATCCTCCCTAACTCATTTTATGAGGCCAGCATCATCCTGAGACCAAAGCCTGGCAGAGACACGACAACAACAAAAAAAGAATTTTAGACCAGTATCCCCGATGAACATCAACGCGAAAATCCTCAATAAAATACTGGCAAACCGAATCCAGCAGCACATCAAAAAGCTTATCCACCACGATCAAGTCGGCTTCATCCCTAGGATGCAAGGCTGGTTCAACATACGAAAATCAATAAACGTAATCCATCACATAAACAGAACCAAAGACAAAAACCACATGATTATCTCAATAGATGCAGAAAAGTCCTTTGACAAAATGCAACAGCCCTTCATGCTAAAAACTCTCAATAAACTAGGTATTGATGGAACATATCTCAAAATAATAAGTCATTTATGACAAACCCACAGCCAATATCATACTGAATGGGCAAAAACTGGAAGCATTCCCTTTGAAAACCAGCACAAGATAAGGATGCCCTCTCTCACCACTCCTATTCAACATAGTGTTGGAAGCTCTGGCCAGGGCAATCAGGCAAGAGAAAGAAATAAAGGGTATTCAATTAGGAAAAGAGGAAGTCAAATTGTCCCTGTTTGCAGATGACATGACTGTATATTTAGAAAACCCCATTTTCTCAGCCCCAAATCTCCTTAAGCTGATAAGCAACTTCAGCAAAGTCTCAGGTTACAAAATCAATGTGCAAAAATCACAAGCATTCTTATACACCAATAACAGACAAACAGAGAGCCAAATCATAAGTGAATTCCCATTCACAATTGCTACAAAGAGAATAAAATACCTAGGAATCCAACTTACAAGGGATGTGAAGGACCTCTTCGAGAAGCACTACAAACCACTGCTCAACAAAATAAAAGAGGACACAAAGAAATGGAAGAATATTCCATGCTCATGGATAGGAAGAATCAATATCGTGAAAATGGCCATACTGCCCAAAGTAATTTATAGATTCAATGCCATCCTCATCAAGCTACCAATGACTTTCTTCACAGAATTGGAAAAAACTACTTTAAAGTTCACATGGAACCAAAAAAGAGCCCACATTGCCACGACAATCCTAAGCAAAAAGAACAAAGCTGGAGGGATCACGCTATCTGACTTCAAACTATACTACAAGGCTACAGTAACCAAAACAGAATGGTACTGGTACCAAAACAGAGATACAGACCAATGGAACAGAAAAGAGGCCTCAGAAGTAATGCCACACATCTACAACCATCTGATCTTTGACAAACCTGACAAAAACAAGCAATGGGGAAAGGATTCCCTATTTAATAAATGGTGCTGGGAAAACTGGCTAGCCATATGTAGAAAGCTGAAACTAGATCCCTTCCTTACACCTTATACAAAAATTAATTCAAGATGGATTAAAGACTTAAATGTTAGACCTAAAATCATAAAAACCCTAGAAGAAAACCTAGGCAATACCATTCAGGACATAGGCATGGGCAAGGACTTCATGAGTAAAACACCAAAAGCAAGGGCAACAAAAGCCAAAATAGACAAATGGGATCTAACTAAACTAAAGAGCTTCTGTACAGGAAAAGAAACTACCATGAGAGTGAACAGGCAACCTACAGAATGGGAGAAAATTTTTGCAATCTACCCATCTGACAAAGGGCTAATATCCAGAATTTACAAAGAACTCAAACAAATTTACAAGAAAAAAATAACCCCATCAAAAAGTGGGCAAAGAATATGAACAGACACTTCTCAAAAGAAAATATCTATGCAGCCAACAGACACAAGAAAAAATGCTCATCATCACTGGTCATCAGAGAAATGCAAACCAAAATCACAATAAGATACCATCTCATGACAGTTAGAATGGCAATCATTAAAAAGACAGGAAACAACAGATGCTGGAGAGGATGTGGAGAAATAGGAATGCTTTTACACTGCTGGTGAGAGTGTAAATTGATTCAACCATTGTGGAAGACAGTGTGGCAATTCCTCAAGGATCTAGAGCTGGAATTACCATTTGACCCAGCAATCCCATTACTGGGTATATACCCAAAAGATTATAAATCATGCTCCTATAAAGACACATGCACACATATGTTTACTGTGGCACTATTCACAATAGCAAAGACTTGGAACCAACCCAAATGTCCATCAATTATAGACTGGATTAAGAAAATGTGGCACACATACACCATGGAATACTATGCAGCCATAAAAAAGGATGAATTCATGTCCTTTGCAGGGACATGGATGAAGCTGGAAACCATCATTCTCAGCAAACTATCACAAGGACAGAAAACCAAACACTGCATGTTCTCACTCATAGGTGGGAACTGAACAATGAGACCACTTGGACACAGGGAACATCACACATCGGGGCCTGTCGTGGGGTAGGGGACCAGGGGAGGGTTAGCATTAGGAGAAATACCTAATGTAAATGATGAGTTGATGGGTGCAGCAAACCAACATGGCGCATGTATACCTATGTATCAAACCTGCACATTGTGCACATGTACCCTAGAACTTAAAGTATAATAATAATAAAAAAGAAACTTTCTGAGATAACAGAAAGAGTTTATATCTTGATTATGGAGACTATGTGGATATATATTCATCTGTCAATGCCCACCTAAAGACTTAAAAAAACCTGTGCATTATTTTGCATGAAAAAATTATACATCAATTAAAAAATTCTCTAGAATTGAAAGTCATCATTGTAAAAAGAAATTACCATTAAACCAATAAATTAACAATAAAAAACAAACAAACAAAAAATAGTAGGAGAGGCCCTAAGTTAGAGAAGCTTTTCTGAGTAACTTAAAGCAGAGGCGTGCAGGACAAGAGGGAACAGCACGTGCTCGGTCTTGACTCCTTTGGTAGGTCTCCTCTCTGATGCCACCTTCCTCTGCAAGAGCACAGTGACCCAACCCCACCACGTATGTAGGTAGCACTTCATGCTTCTCCAAGTACTTCCATGCAGATTATCCCACTTACAACTCGTAGTTTTGTGAGTCTGGAAGGCTGATGCTCATGTCTCTTCCTGACAGATGCAGAAACAGAAGTCAAGAGAGATGAAATAACATCCTGAGTCACACAGCAAGCTACCAATGGCACTTGCTTAAATGGTAAATTACCTGCTTTATCTCTTTTTGCTTCTTTCCATCATTACTACCTTTAAGTATGCCAAAGAAATACTCCCTGTTCTACCACAGGTCCTTCTGAGGACCCATCAATTCTCCAAGGATGTTATTTTAAATTGGATAAGGCCAAAGTCTAGCTTCCCCCCCACCCCCCATCTACTTCAGTCCCATACTTATTTAACAAAAAAGATGGGCCGGGCGTGGTGGCTTATGCCTGTAATCCCAGCACTTTGGGAGGCCAAGGCGGGCAGATCACCTGAGGTCAGGAGTTCGAGACCAGCCTGACCAACATGCAGAAACTCCGTCTCTACTAAAAATACAAAATTAGCCAGGCGTGGTGGCGCATCCCTGTAATCCCAGCTACTCAGGAGGCTGAGGCAGACGAATTGCTGGAACCCAGGAAGCAGAGGTTGCGGTGAGCCAAGATCACGCCATTGTACTCCAGCCTGGGAAAGAAGAGCGAAACTCCATCTCAAAATAATAATTAATAATAATAAAAAAGATGGATTGCTATCAAAGACAGATTGCTAACTTCACCATAACCTCAAAATAACCTCTATCACGACACCTGGAAAGTTTAATTATTCTCTCATAACCAGTTTACGTGATTGTCTCCCCAGATTCATGAGTTCCTGGGAGTGAGGACCATGTCTCATCTTATTTTCAGCATTAAAGCAGTCAAGATATGAATGAAGCCAACAAATTACTTGCAAGAGTGCACATATTCTCTTCACCTTCTGGCAAACAGTTATATTTCAAGGTCAGATGTCAAGCTCAGTATGAGACTTTACAAACATCCCTTTCTTGCAAGGAGGAGGCATGAGAGGTCTGTCGGCCGTGTCTTGCTGATTATAGTATCTATCTTCATTTATTAAATTTTTTAAAATGTCAAGCATGGTACTGGGCACTTCACAGAAATATTTTCATTTCATCTTCACAACAATCCAGTAAGAACTCATGATTCTCACCGTACAGAAGAGAAAACTCAGGATAACAGGGTAATTAAGTTGGTCAGCTAATAAGCAGAAGATGACAACATTCAAACCCAGCAGTGCCTCACTTTAAAGCCATAATTATTCCACTTCCCCACAAAGAACTCACAGGTGCCAAGAATGAAATACAAACTAATACCTCCATGGGGGGACCAGAGCAACCAACGGGGAGGGAAGTAGGTTTGAACTCACATCACTCAATAGCTGGACATACGGCCAAGCTCAGCAGGGTTCAGCCATGAACACAGCTCCACAGGTAACACAGATTTGGTAGGGGTGGGCTGCCTTTTCCCTACGCTGCTGTGTTACCAGTGCTCCTCCTTACCAATGGAGGAGGCTGTACTAGGCCGCTGGGATTCTGTGCATTCCTGAGCTTAAACTTGGCAGACCACTGCTCTGCACTGATACCAAGCACAATTCTGGACAAGATTTGGGTGTTGAAATGAATGAGGAGTCCCTTGGTCTAAGCTGATGCTTTGATACCCAGAGTCTAAAAGGACTAAATGGAAGCGTGGCAGAGGGTGAGGCCACTGCTCACTTGTGAAAGTCAGCCCACCCTCCTCCACACCAGTGCTCCTGGCTCAAGCTGACATCTCAAGGTCATTCAGCACATGCAGCAAAAACCATCTGGGTTAACACGTGGTGAAGGCGAAGCACACATCTACATAGGCATTAGAGCTCATGATCTGCATGAGTCTCAGGCTCTTGCTACCACCCCTGGCTACCATGTACAGTATAGAAGCTCCCAGTAAAGGGGTGTTGTGGTTTGAATGTTTGTTCCTTTTGAAATTCATGCAGAAATTTCATCTCCAATGTGGCAGTACGGAGAGGTGGAGACTTCAGGAAGTCATTGGTATTAATGACTAATCCATTCATGGATTAATGGGTTAGTGGATTAATGGGTTATCATGGGAGTGGGACTCGTGTCTTCAGAAGAGGAGAAAGTGACTTGAGTTGGCACATTCAGCTCCCTTGCCACGTGATCAGCCCTGCACTGCCTGCAGAGTCCCCACCAGCAAAAAGGCCCTCCCCTGACACCGCCCCTCAACCTTGGACTTCCCAGGCTCCATAACTGTTAAGAACAAATTTCACTTCTTTATAAATCACTCAGTTTCAGGCATTCTGTTACAAGCAACAGAAAACGGACTAAGACAAAGCGGGTCAGGGAACAGGACCTGAGATTCAGCCGGCACCCAACTCAGCAAGTCACACACCAGCTGAGGACCAATGCCACAAAGAAGAAGGGCTGCACCTCCCGCCCTCTCACAAAGGTGCTGCAGGGCCAAGTAGCAGCCATGTATCCCTGCCATCCCCCTAGGAGGCCAAACTCCAGAGGCAGGGCAGGAAGCCTGGGAGACTGGGCTGAATTCTGGATAGTGAATTTGGCCACATGAACGGCTCTGAGTCAACCCTCTATACCTTATGAAGAACAGACCTGCCTCTCTCTGCAATTCTGTTAAGATGGCATCAATGATTTCCAAAGGAGCTAGACAAACACTTTTTCCACATGTAGAAATGAAAAGCCCTCCCTAGCTGGAGAGTGATTGGGAAACCAGGCTCCTATCTTCCTATCTTTATATTAAATTAGAGCAACTGCCCTCCTCTACAGCAAATAGTCTCAGTCACTTCTGCCTACCTAACGCCAGAAAGAGCTACTCTATGCAAGACACCATGGAAACTTGGATAATCAATTTAAAAGACATCGGGACCAGCAACACTACTGCACACTAATGACCTGAGCCCTTTTCTGCAGGCACATAAGTATGTACATACTGTATTTACTGAAGATACTAATAATCCCCTAGAGTCAAAGCACCACAGCCGGAAGTCCTGTACCACTCCTAGGCCAGAACATGCCTTCAGATCACCAGAGAAGGCCCCTGGACTTCATCCCTCTGAAGTTAAGGACAAAAGCCGAGGCAATGAAATGCCATCATCTGATTATTTTCAATGTATCAATCAACTGTCATTTTACTATCTGCCCTTTCAGGGCCAGTTGGATACAACTTCCAAAATAAGACTTCTTATGGTGAAAAGTATTTGTGAGTCAGCCTATAAAGAGGAGAACTGATCCTGCCAGGTGCGGTGGCATGCACCTGTAGCCCCAGCTATTCAGGGGGCTGAGGTGGGAGGATTGCTTGAGCCCAGGGGATTGATGCTGCAGTGAGCTATGATCGCACCACTGCACTCCAGCCTGGGTGACATAGTGTGTGACTCTGTCTGAAGAAGGAAGGAAGGAGGAGGAGGAGGAAGAAGGAAAAAGAAAACTGATTCTGATGAAGGCTGTTAAACCCATACGTCCCAACTTTACCAAACCAAACCCAAAGATGAAAGGGAACAGTGAAGGACTAGTTCCATGAAATAGTCAAGTCTAGTGGCAGAATACAGGGAAGAATATGACAACTTTGAGAGCAAAATAATAAAAAATAAGCTCATTACAAGGAAAGAGGCAAAGGTAGGGTAAATCCAAGAATATAGCATAAAAACAAAAGCAATGGCAGCCAGAGAGAGGATGAGAAAGGGAAACTAGGCAGAGGCGGCAGTCAAAATCAGGCAGAGAACACTCAAGCAGTTAAAGAACATTTTCCAGATCTGTGGACTAATTTCTCAAAGGAAAGGCTATAAGCCCTACCTCACAGGACAGGCCAGCATCAAATAGCTCAAGAGGTATTTAATCAGGGTAGGATGATTTACACAAAACAAGCCAAATGCCATGTAAACTCCTGTGATATCAGAACCCTGGGTAGAATTATGAGCCCATCCACTCCTCCCCAACCTACCCACTAAAGAAAGCACCAGACACCCAGTTATGCCTAGGCCACGGGATGAACCCACTAAAGAAGGCACGAGACGCCCAGTCCTGCCTAGGCCACGGGATGAATGGGCCAAGCAGAGTACTGCTTCCACTCCGTATCAAACACAGCAGGTGCTTCATCCACACCAGCCGGACCCCACGGTTCACCTGCTCTCTTCGTCTTATAACAAGTCTTCACTCAGAACTGCTCCACATCATTTTTCTCAGCCTGCGTTTGCCCTACGAGACTCAAAAGACTCCTGCCCAAAGAGATTCCATCAGTAGAGAAGTGAACAGTGTCAACACTGGCACCAATGTCAACCAAGTTGAAAACTAGTCATTCTGGGGTGGAGATGACGGTTGTCAATCAGTGGATAATGATGACGGCAGGTGTGGTCTTGAGCACACCCCCCCATTCTCAGCTTCTCTGGAAGAAAAGTGTCTGGGGCTTGGAGAGAGGCCAATGGATTATGAGGACCTGCGGGAGACCCTGCCACTGGGTTCTTCCCAGGAGACAAGGGGTCCCCTGCAAAGACAGAAGTCAAAAGATGGAAAGTGGAAACAGGTTGAGCTTCAAATGCTACACCAGAGCAACAGCTGTCATTGTTCATAAAATTCAGGCAGTTCTCAATTTGAGAAATAACTGCCACATGCTTTCCATATGCCACTCCTGGGATACAAGAACTGAGAAGCGAAGAACAAAAATGTATTTTTACTATACTGTGAGGTTAGCTGTTTGGTTGACCTTCACAGGGTACACATAAAGCTCATTAGAATCACCGACTTTAAAACTACGCCAACGTTCAGGCCCCGGTCCAGACCCATCCAATCAGAATCTGTGATGGCCTGGGGCCGGTGTGGTAAATCGCTCCCTCCCACCCCTATTCTAAAGTGCCTCCAGGGCCCAGGAGGGGGAAAGCAGAAGGAAGGCCTGGGGCTGTAGCACAGGCAGTGGAACAGGCAGAGGCAGTGTAACAGGCAGAGGTTCACCTACCTTCAAGCGGGCCTTCTCCCTTACCTGCACGTCAACCACCTGTGTGGCAAATTCCTCCGACCCCCAGCCTTAAGACAACAACAAGGAGAGGCGCCCAGCCACAGCACTCAAGGAAACGACTTGCCTAATCTCGGAGCGTGTCTGTTTTGTTCAGGAAAATGTGAACCAGCTGTAACATTCTGTCTCTCCAGAGGTGCAGCCACACCGCAACATGGCTAAAGATAGCCCGGTGATTGTATGCTTGCAGGGAGGCACAGAATTAAGCACAGCCAAGTGGGCGAAGGAAGTCCATGCACCAAGTGACGGTGGCTGTCCAGCCAGCTGTAGAGTTTCCTCTCACCCAGCAAATCAAAGCCCAGGGTGCTCCAGAAGGTAAACGGAGCCCAGCCCCACCAAGAACAGCTCTGTGGGTTGGGAGGGAGGCTCATCCAGTCCTCTGCCCGTACCGCCTCCTGTCAGACATGCCTCACCTCCTCCACTTAGCGGAGTGGTGTGGCTTTAACAGCCAAGCTTTCTGGAAGCAGCTGTGAAGGTCTGTGCAGACCCATGGGCATGAAGTGGCAATGATCATACATAAAATCTAAGGAGAGTGGTTTTCAGACGCTCAGGACCTCGCCAAGTTTGAAGACAGTCGCCAGCAGATCCCTGATGAAAAGGGAGCTTCCTGCGGGGGACTGCTGTAGGGCCACTGTGGAAGCCCTCTGAGGGAGCCTGGCCTCACACTAGGCTTCCAGAGTCTCTGAACAGCTATAGATGACAAGCACCTAGAGATGCCAGTGATGCTGCTGGGCAGCACTGCGTGAGCCAGGGCCGCAGTGTCAACCAGGGCAGTCCTAGAGGGCTCCAGCTTAATGGGTGCTGCCCTAAGAGACTTGGGCCAGGCCTGCTCTGCCAAATTCCCAGCTGCACGACCGTCCTCTCTACAGCACAGCAGACCCACCAAGGTCCAAGGTGAAAGCAGATCTCATTGAGTAGCTTCTGCCCTCAGGCCCTTCAGAACACAGGCGATGCTGAACTCACACAACAGAGCCACTGCTACAGAACTACAGTTCACCTCTACGATGGGCACATGCTGATGGCAGGAACAATTCCCAAGCTCTGCAAGGAACTGAGTGACATTCTTCTGATTATTTTTTATTTCCCCAAAATCAACTCCTCTTCCTACTCTTTCTTGGGCCAGAAGAGATTTCTTCGAAATTGTATCTATCCTTCTTTTCTTTTTTTTTTTGAAATGGAGTCTCGCTCTGTTGCCCAGGCTTGAGTGCAATGGCGCGATCTCAGCTCACTGCAACCTCTGCCTCCAGGGTTCAAGCAATTCTCCTGACTCCGCCTCCCGAGTAGCTGGGATTACAGGCAACTGCCATCATGCCCGGCTAATTTTTTGTATTTTTAGTAGAGACGGGGTTTCACCATGTTGGCCAGGCTGGCCTCGAACTCCTGACCTCAGGTGATCCACCCACCTCAGCCTCCCAAAGTGCTGGGATTACAGGCATGAGCCACCGTACCCTGAGCTGCATCTATCCTTCTCTTAACAGAGAAGATTAAAGCAGACACGCAAAATATCTCCAGTGAAAAAAGTATTGTTGCTCTGGTAAAAAACAAAGGCTTTTTTCTTTTTCTTTTTTTTTTTTTTTTGAGACAGAGTCTCGCTCTTTCACCCAGGCTGGAGTGCAGTGGCGCAATCTCGGCTCACTGCAGGCTCCGCCCCCCCGGGGTTCACACCATTCTCCTGCCTCAGCCTCCCACATAGCTGGGACTACAGGCGCCCGCCACCTCGCCCAGCTAATTTTTTTTGTATTTTTAGTAGAGACGGGGTTTCACTGTGTTAGCCAGGATGGTCTCGATCTCCTGACCTCGTGATCCGCCCACCTCGGCCTCCCAAAGTGCTGGGATTACAGGCGTGAGCCACCGCGCCCGGCTACAAAGGCTTTTTCCTGATGTGAGAAGCCCTCCTTACTCAAGGTGCCGGAGGCTGAGCTTTACGCATAGATCAGGCAATGTGCAGCCATGGCTCTGCTCCCACCTTTCCCATCTTGTTTGATAGTGTGAACTAGAGGAAACAAAAGAGCAGTAACAGCTTTGCTGTCTGCTGTTTTGGGACCTGTCCCAAAGAGAAAACAATCAGTTTGAGCTTTATGCCATGACATCATCAGCCACCAATCAGCACAGAGAAGGTGGAGCAGGTTTTGTCTGTGAAACCAACCACTGCAATTGTTAGATTGGAAAGGGCAGTGCAGGTGAGAGGTGGAGTTTTTCTTTTACCTTTTCCTACATCAAACTATAGAAGAGAATGAGAAGCAGAGGACAAAAACCTTTCTATGGAAAAAAACAGGCACCCCAGGGATGCACCTGCACTCCTGCCCCTCTCCACCTCCCACCCCTGCCAACACTGACAGTGGAAGCCTCTGTCCCATCTGCCCAGTGCTCCCTGCCAAGGACAGAGTCAGGGCCTTAGGAAAGCTGTTTTTGTTACCTGAGTGCGTGTGTGTGTGTGTGTGTGTGTGTGTGTGTGTGTGTGTGTGTTTTCAAACAGGGTTCCACTCCAGTGAAGAGAGAGAAAAAGACTTTGGTTGACAGGGACATCAGTTAAAACCTCTATCCAGAAACTAACTAACCAGTGTTTACTTGTGCGTCATAGCTAGAGGTTCTTGGGACCTCATTATTTTCAGCCACTTTCCTCCCAGAAAACACTGGCCATCTCATGAATGAAGCTGTTTAGCCAAGGTTAGAATATGCAAGGAGAGAGGGGGTGGCAGTAGGAGAGGGCGCAGGGTTCCAGGAGAGCAGGGGGTGAAGGAGAATGCTCACAGAGCAAATATTGTTTACAACTGCAGAGCCAAGCTAATGTGATCTCCCGCCTGTTCAAGCATATTATTACATTAAGTCCCGAACAATGAAGTCGGAGGCAGCGAGAGCAGAGCCGACCCAGCCTCCGCTTTGCTAATGGCACAAGGGCAACATTCCATGCAAAGTTTCAGTGTGCAGGCCTCCTGAGAACCCAGCAGTGCCAGGCAGCAGGGAGCACACGCAGCCACCGATGACGGGACTGCAGGGACAGGCAGGTGTCAAGAGAAGGGCACTACACCCTTTCACGTGCAGCTCCAGGGGAAAGCAGGCAGGAGAAACTGCATTTTTAACTGAAAACAGGGTACAACTGAACATGTTAAGAGAAGCACAGGCTGCTGGGTCCTCCAACAGCCATCTGAGGGTGAAGCAGGCCACGGCAGCAGATGGGAGAAGAGGCTGAGGCGGAGCAGGGTTCTCCCCACAGTTCCTGGGGACCACTGTACTATTCACTTCCAGTAACATCACTGCACACCTCTGAGATCATCAAACTTACTAGAAATGATAAATATACTATCAAATGCCACTAAATATGAAGTTCGCACTCAGACACTGGGGGACCGTTTTTTTGTTTTTCAACAGTATGACCAGGTGTAAAATTAAGATTAAGCCAACAAACATAGGGTCTAATACCTCAGGCTGGACTCAGTCTATACCTATTAGGGCTGAGTGCCGTCAACTCCAACTCTCCCTGACTCCCAGGAAAAAAGCCTCAAGTCCTCTCTCACACGCCATTTCAGCCTTTACCTTTTCCCATAAGGAAGCCCCCAATCCCCATATTTCTTTCCCCACTTCAGCCTAGCCGGTGGTGGCATAAGACAACTGCCAGCCGAGGGCCTGCGTCTCCTTCACCCTCGTCCACTAATGCACATGAAAATCTAAATTAAGAGGGCACCTTGGGCGCTGGCCCAGACAGAAAGCAGGGTCCTTGGCCAGCTCCCTGCACATGTGCTGCCAGCATCCGCTGTGGGCTCTCAGCACCCCTGCACAGGCCCTGTGGGAGCAGGAGAGGCACCTCAAAGAAAAACAACCCAAGACAAAGGCACCAGCCAGGAAGACCTTCACGCATTCACACTCCCGGGTGTCCCCAAGTAAAACAGCAGGATTCACATGAGGACCTGGGTTCTTCTCCCTGAGACGTGGAAGCAAGGGGTAACATGCGCCCTACTGCCCAGGGAGAGGAAGGGGCTCAGTAAAAGCAGCGGGCCCCTCTCCATACAGCCCCCGCACGCCCCAATTCCACCAGGCACCTCCCTCCCCCACCCAGGATGCCTTCCAGTCTAGCCTCCCACATCAAAGACCACAGCCAAAGCTTCTCTTCTGCCCAGAGAGCAGAGAAAGAAGGGATGAGGGAGAGAAGAGGCTGTGTTTAGCAGGAAGACCGAGACAAAAGGGATGAGGTGGGTCACACAGGCCAAGCCCTACAGGCGCATGTTCACCCGGTGGCGGAAGGGCCACAGGAGCTGAAGGGCCCAGCTGCTCTCTCAGGTTACAGGGAGGGGCAGACACGGGCCCAGAGGGATCCGAAAGCAATCACCTTATCAAGTTATTCAAAATCCAGACTGAAAGTCAGGACAGGAAATCCTTGCTAGTAACAACAGGGTATTAAGTGGAGGAGAGTGTGGCAAGCAGGTACAGATGACAAAGCACGCGGCATCTCAAGTCCTTGGCTGGGTATTCCTGGGAGTCCCCTGTGGCTGTCCCAGGGAGCAGAGACAGTATGCTCTTGCCAGTTTTAACCGGAGCAGCTCTACCTGACCAGGAGGCCAGAGAAGACTGCACTTTCCCTGGCTTCGGGGGTGGGCAAGCACCTCTACTTCCTAAAAGAGCAAAAAGAGAACAAAAGCTGCCTCACAGCTTGTGGACCATATCAGAGCAGCCAGCACAGCTTGCATTTTCACACTCTGCCTGCAACCAGGACACCGCCCGTGTGAAACAATGACCCACACGTGTATTCACTGCACACACACGGCCCCAGAGAGTTCTTTCATTTAGTGTAGGGAACTAACTTATAAATGGGACACATCTTTGTATGTGCAAAAGATCCCTCAGGTGAGCCTCTGTGAGAACACCTACCTGCAGCCCCAGAATGTCTCAGCACACGCGACACTGAGTCATCTTAGCGCCACACACATACAGACAGAGGCACTGCACACACATGTGGACACATCCCGAAAGTACCAGAGGACACAAATCCAAAACCACCAGGTGACTGGGGAAAGTTCCTCTTATCTGGAACATAGAGGAAAAGCCAACTGCCAGTGTGATGTTTAAGTGAGGGCTGATCTATTTTCCCCTTCCGTGCTCCAAAGCCATTCTACTCTAAGTGTGGCATCACAGGAGGACCCGAGGGAGTGGTGGGCAGGTTCCTACAAGCTGCCTATTTTTAACCTCTGGTCTTTCCTGCCCTCTTCCCTGGGGAACACCCCTCCCTCTGCTCTCCAGCAAAGGGCCCAGCTGAACCAAACGATACCCCTGCCAAGCCGGAAGATGGGTGGGGGAGGACCCTGGTATCGCCTCTCCATACTTCAGATTTCAAAGAGTATGGACTGAGGAATTTGGACAAAAAGTGGGAGGGAAGAAATTGTTTAAATCACAAAGAAAGGAGGAGTGAGACTTCAGAAGAGAAACGCAGCACATCAAATGTCTGCTGTCCATCTAAGATCAGAGTCGGGCCGCAAGGCCGCATGACTGGATTGGCCCCCTCTCCCCGCTTTGTTCTCCCAGGCCAGCCTACAGCCCCTGAAACGCGTTCATCTTGCAGCCTGGGCCCTGCCAACAAGGCTGTGCCCACCAAGACAGCCTCTACACACCCAGAGGACAGTGGGCCCCCCAGCACGGCCAAACTGCCAATGAAACAGTGTTTTCCCTTCATGAAGAGGTAACTGGGACAAGGAAATCCCTTAAGGAAAGAGGAAAAGACCTGGGTGCCTGCCTTGCTCCAAACTCCGATTTGCAGTCCGGTTTTCTCTCACCTTCACAGTGTTCTGTGCGCACCACTGAGATAGAATTACCAACATGAACTGAACAGTGAATTCTGCTCATTCTGGTTTTTCATCAACCTATCATTGTAAAATCAAAGTATGAAAAGATGCCTCAATCCCCTCAAGATCAAATTTTTATCTTATTTTTATTTGATCTGTTGTCCAGGCTGGAGTGCAGTGGTGCCATCATAGCTCACTGTAATCTCCAACTTCTGAACTCAAGCGATCCTCCCACATCAGCCTCCCAAGTAGCTGGGACCACAGGCGATGGTGCGCACCACCACACCCAGCTGATATTTTCTTAAATTTTTTGTAGAGATGGCGTCTTGCTATCTCACCCAGGCGAAACTTCCTGGGCTCAAGTGATTCTCCCACTTCAGCCTCCCAGTGTGCTGGATAAATGAGCTACTGTACCTGGCCTAACTTAATGATGCTCATCTTCAAACCGCTTCAAATACAGTTATGAATTCATCCACACATACCGCGTCTTCTACCAGACAGACATTATGTGTTTAATAGCAAAAGGTTAAAAAAAAAAAAAAAACCCCACAAAACTGCCAGTACAGATCCAGGACACCAACTCTAAGGTCCTGGGTTCTCAAGCCTCTGCTCCTGTAAAGCAAGGCACGAGAGCTTGAAAGCTCCAGAGCTGATCTACCAGATGCCTGTGCCATCCACCTCCCTCCCATCCCTGCCACTGGAAAAGAAATCACACTGCAGTCTGGCAAGTCCCACTCCCGCTGCCTGCCCTGCTCTGGCGTGGCCTTACTCCCTCCACAGCAATCTGCGAGTGCCCCCGCAGGAGGATGCGTAAGAGCTGGGGAGGATGTTTCCACAGTGCCACCACAATCTTGCTGGCTCTCCAGCTGGAATCCCAAGAGCTCCCAGGACGGTTACTTTGGTAGACTCCACCTCTTGGTAGTTTGTTTTGTGCAGCATGGATACCGGGGGGCCATGGTGGTGTCCCGAGGCGGGGTGTGCCAAGGTGGCAGGGCTCTCCCTGCCAGCTCCTGCTCCTCCCCTCCCCAGTCCTCACATACCAGCCGCAGAGCATTTGACACCAGGCACCCACAAGACACAGACCCTGCTCTGCGGAATCTTGGGGCTCATCGTGGAAATCAAGGAACAATACAGGGGAAGACAGAATATGAGTCTCAGAAAGTTGTCTATTTTGTCCCTTTTAAAAACAAGATTTCTCATACCTGCAGTCCTAGCACTTTGGGAGGCTGAGGCTGGTGGATCTCAGAGCCCAGGAGTTCCAGATACCAGCCTGGGCAACATGGTGAGTGAGACCCCATCTTCACAAAAAATACAAAAATGAGCTGTGCCCACATAGTGGCGTGTGCCTATAGTCCCAGCTACTTGGGAGGCTGAGGTGGGAGGATAGCTTGAGCCCAGGATGTGGCAGCTGTAGTGAGCCAAGATCGTGCCACTGCACTCCAGCCTGGGTGACAAAGTGAAATGCTGCCTCAAAAAAAAAAAAAAAAAAAAAAATTGGCCAGTGCGGTGGGTCACGCCTATAATCCCAGCCCTTTGTGAGGCCAAGGCGGATGGATCACTTGAGGTCTGAAGTTCGAGACCAACCTGCCCAACATGGTGAAACCCCATCTCTGCTAAAAATACAAAAATGAGCCATACATGGTGGCATGTGCCTACAGTCTCAGCTACTCAGGTGGCTGAGGTGGGAGGATGGTTTGAGCCCAGGAGGTGGCGGTTGTAGTGAGCCAAGATCGTGCCACTGCACTCAAGCCTGGGTGACAGAGTGAGATATTATCTCGAAATAAATAAATAAATAAATATAACAAGATTTCTCAAAGATTAACAAGAATCCAACAAACGTAACTGAACACCTAGCTCTGGCTAAGTACATACACCCAGCTACCACTCACGGCCAAACACTGTGACATGATTCACCCGCATTATCTCATTTTATCTTCCGAGCAACATTATGAGTATAACGTTACCCCACTATAGAAATCAGGCAACTAAATTAAGGTTCAGGAAGCTCACACACAGTGAGCGACGAAGCAGGGAGAACTGCTTTGCTAAGGGTGGGCTGCTTCCAACACCTGTGCCCCTCCCGAAACGGTGCCTTACCTGGTGGATTCAAATGTATTAACTATGCCCTCTCTTACTTTTTCTTGCCCTCTCTGTCATAAACTTTTATAAGCATGCATGCCACATCTCTCCTGCAATTCCCTATATGATCTGACAAGTTTTCAAATAAATGGGGACTGTCAGTCAATCTCAAATACCATAGTGCCTGCTCAATGCCAAGGATGCATCAGGTGCTATAAAGGGGTCCAAACAAAAGACGGATCTGTGAAGCAGAGGACGGAACAGCCAGGCAATGACCCCTAATAAAACGTGATAAGGATGACACATGATGCAGGGGCAGATACTCCCTGTGTGCACACAAAGCACCTGGGGAGCCTGGCACAATGCGAATCTGGGTCCAGCAGGCCTGGGTAAGGCCAGAGATGCTGTGCTTCTAACAAGCTCCTGGGTCAAGCCCATGCTGCTGACCAACAGGAGCTAAAGTGCTTCCAGAGACTCCCTGGGGTGGTCTAGAAAAGGAGAGATGTGATCAGAAACAGCCTGTAGAGGACTAAGTAGAATCTGGAGAAGTGTGGGCAGTGTGTCATCAGGAAGAGAGGAAAGAGTGTTTCAGAAGGAGGGAAAAACTCAGGCAAGGAAGAAGCACAATTGCACAGGTCATTCACAGGGTACAGCTGTCTATTTTTTTTTTTTTCCTTTGGAGACAGAGTCTCGCTCTGTTACTAAGGCTGGAATGCAATGCAGTGGCGCTATCTTGACTCACTGCAACCTCCACCTCCTAGGTTCAGGCGATTCCTGTACCTCGGCCTCTCACGTAGCTGGGATTACAGGCGCCTGCCACTACGCCTGGCTTTTTTTTTTTTGAGACGAAGTTTCACTCTTGTCGTCCAGGCTGCAGTGCAGTTGATCCTGGCTCACTGCAACCTCCGCCTCCTGGGTTCAAGCAATTCTCCAGGCTCAGCCTCCCAAGTAGCTGGGACTACAGGTGCCCACCACCACACCCGGCTAATTTTTTTATTTTTAGTAGAGACAGGGTTTCACTGTGTTGGCCAGGCTGGTCTTGAACTCCTGACCTCAAGTGATCCTCCCACCTCGACCTCCCAAAGTGCTGGGATTACAGGCCTGAGCCACTGCACCCAGCCAGCTGTCCATTTTTAAACACGTTTAACAGCACTCCTAAACTGCACCACTCAGTTGCCAGGACTTACAGGACAACTCCCTTTGAAGAGAGTCTTACTGACTGGCTTGAGAATGAGTTCAGGAGAGGGAACGACTGCTGTTGCTGATCTGAGGAAGAGTCACACTCACGACAGATGTCTTGCGGAGGGCAGCCCCACCAACGCCACTACTTGGTAAGGCTCAGAGGCTAAAGCCATGAACTCTGGCACACCATAGCCTCTCGCCAAAGAATGCTTCATGAGACATTTTTAAATACCCACCATCCCATAAAGAACAGGAAAGGAAATCCCACTGTCAGCCCCACCCTGATCCCACTGTCAGCCCCACCCTGGGCCAGTCTCCTACCACGGGTCTTCCGGGAGAAGGGCCAACGCACTGCTCTCTCCAACTGGGCATCTGGTGATGTGGCCCGGCTTCCTGGCTGGGCCACTTCCTCCACTGTCTCAAAGTGGCACTGCCCTTACTCAACAAGTTCCTCCACAGCCAGAAATGAATGCCCTGACTGTAAGGAAAGGTCACCTGCAACCCTGCAGTGTGCCCACTGTGAATAGGCAGGGTGGTACTGCCGGGAGCACTGGATCAGGATCAGGAGACAGGGATCTGGACCTGGGGTCTGTCATTCAGTAAGCCACACAACCTCTCCACGTCCATCTTCATGCTTACAAAATGCAAACTATGACCCGAGCTCCATCTACCTTACTATTGTGGGTGAAACTCAGCAATGGAAAGTGCTTCACACACTGGCAAGTATCATAAAGGGTCTGAGAGATAAGAGCCCCTGTGTGACGCATGACATACTCTGCTGCTGTTTGGATCTAGTATTCATTATCCCTGCTTCGCCAAGGAAAAAACTCAGGGCGCAGAGAACAGACATGACCTTGTTCAGGTCAAACACCAAATCCATGACTGCTGAGGAATAAAATGACTGCTCAGGGTTGCCATGAAATCAAACAGTCTTCCATTACGGAATAACTAGAGAATTATCTATTAACTATTTGCCTCTAGAAAACCAGTGTTTAAAATTTGTTTTTTTTCTTTTTTTTTTTTTTTTTTTTGAGACAGGGTCTCGCTCAGGCATCCGAGCTTGAGTGCAGTGGCGCGATCTTGGCTCACTGTAACTTCTGCCTCCCAGGCTCAAGTGATTCTCCTGCCTCGGCCTCCTGAGTAGCTGGGATTACAGGCGCCCGCCGCCACGCCTGGTTAATTTTTGTATTTTCAGTAGAGACAGGGTTTCCCCATATTGGCCAGGCTGGTCTCGAACTCCTGGCCTCAAGTCATCTGCCGGCCTCGGCCTCCCAAAGTGCTGGGATTACAGGCGTGAGCCACCGTGCCTGGGGTAAAATTTCTTAAAAGTGCCCCACAAGAGCCAAATCACTTAGAACTCAAGGGCTGCTATGTGATGCATGAACACCCAGGGTGGAATGAACTGCAAGGACGGGAACCGGACTGCAGAACTGGCTCCATGCTTACTGGACCACCCATCCTGGGAAAGGATTTGGTTTCCTTTTCTATACAAAGACAGGACTGGACTAAGTGATTCAACCTTTTGTTAGCAGCCTATCCCTAACACCTAGAACAAGTAAGCACTGCTCTAAGTAGGGACAGGTGCCCCCAACCTCCCTGCCATCCCACTCTCCTCGCCAGACCCCTTCAACACAACCTTGTGTTTTCATTTCCTTGAGAAACCTCCAAGGAAATCCGCAGCATCCAGCCCACAGGCCTGTGTGTGGCATCTCAGCAGCCTGGCTCCACCTCACCCTGCTCTCCCAGCCTCACCTTCGCTACAGGCCTGGAGTTGAGGAGGCCGAACTAAGTCAGCCTGGGTCCACCGTGTGGGGAGAATGGAAACAGAAAGAGAGAAGAGGCTCAGGAAGCAGCCAATCACACACTATAAAACACGAAGCAGCCAACCAAAAGCTATAAAACAAACACCAAGCAGCCAATCACATGCTATAAAATACCAAGCAGCCAATCACATGCCATAAAAGACGAAGCAGCCAATCACATGCCATCTGAGCTCCCATGGCCTGCTGCCAAGGCAGGGGGTAGAGAGGTCCACACAGGCGGGGCTTCAGAGAGGCCACTGAGTGCAACCCAGGTGCCAGTTCTACAGGATCCGCCTGATGAGGAAAAGACTGGTCTATGCATGAAGTCCTGGAAAGAACACTGGGACTTGGAGCCTCGGTTCGATCCCAGCTCTGTCCATGTGGCTCTGGGGGAGTTCTTAACCTCTCTGTTTCCTTTTCGGGCAAAAGAAGACAACACCCACCTACAGCACAGTTGTAACATACGTAAAATGCCTTTTACTGCGCCTGACTCCGAGCAGCTATCCAACAAAGGCTGGAGATGATGACAACAGCGACTCTGCCTCCCATCCCTGACATCGGGAAAGTGATGGCAACTTCAACCAAAATCCTCTGCCCAGCAGGGCTCAGGAGCACAAGGTGGGCACAGCCACTCCAGCCCTGCACATGCGGTTTGCAGCGGGAAGCACTCCCATATCCTTCCTCCATCAGAGTGAGGCATCTCTCTCCAGGTCCCTGAATCTGGTCTGAAAACAGACAGTAACATTCAGCCAAGCTTCTCTTTACCTGTAGGGCCTGAACCAGACTCCATTGGAAAAATAATAAATTACCCCACTAAAATAAACTGAACACAAGAACCTCTCTGAAACCAGTTCTAAGGTCAGCTCCCAGCTAAGGGCTGATAGCATGCCCTTTACTCCTTCCCACCTCTGAAACAACTTCCAGGCAGTGGGGGTGGGCAATGCAATTTGATGTGAGCCAGGAGAACCCTTCTCTGGGAAGATGGGACACGATCTGTCCAGAAAGGCCAGGTTAAGACCTGGGGGAATGTCCAAGCCCCCTAGAAGGCACTCTACCTTGGCTGTCCTGCTGTCTGGACACGATCTCTCTGGGACATGAGGGCTATAGGGGACATCAGGGAGGGGGACATCAATACCCCAACGTCCAACAGACAAGAAACTCCTTGCTGTAGTGTTTGAGAAAAGGAAGACTGGCCAGGTGTGGTGGCTCACGCCTGTAATCCCAGCACTTTGGGAGGCCTAGGTGGGCAGATCACCTGAGGTCAGGAGTTTGAGACCAGCCTGGCCAACATGGTGAAACCCCATCTTTACTAAAAATACAAAAATTAGCTGAACGCAGTGGTGGGTACCCGTAATCCTAGCTACTTGAGAGGCTGAGGCAGGAGAACTGCCTAGACCTAGGAGGTGGAGGTTGCAGTGAGCCAAGATCGTACCACTGCATTCCAGCGCAGGCGACTAAGACTCATCTCAAAAAAAAAAAAAAGAAAGAAAGAAAAAGAAAAGGAAGAGTTTATTTCAAGAAAAGAAAGGGCATTCTGGGGAAGGAGTGTGACATTTATATGAAATATATGAGGCGAGAGAGATGTAATATGGGAAACTGTGAAAGGTGGGAAACTCCCCCTGCTAGAATAGAGGTTCCACCGGTATAGAAACTTTTATTGTCTGGCTTACTGTTATCATCCTTAGCACCTAGAACCTGTTAAAGAAAAAATTATTTGGTGCTACTTGTGAGAATACAGTAAGGAAGCACCACTATGATAGGTGCAGGGACCATTGCAATGGGGCCTTGCAGTGGGGGACAGAGATCAGGTTCAACTCCTAACGCTGCATGGACAAGTGGGAATTCAGAGCCAAGGAGCAGGTGGGGTCAGTGCATGGAAAATCACCAAGAGGAACATCACGGGGAAGGAGATTCTGGCTCAGCCAACCTAACAGGATTCTTGCTGAAGACAGGCCAGGGTGATCGGACATCACCTGGGGCATGGGGAGGGCAGGGAATGGATCAGATATAGAAAATGAGGGTTTCTGGCTAAACCAACTCAGCAATGTTCTTTGCTAAAACTGGATTTTACAAGGAAGTACATAGATGGGCTTAGCAAAAGATTCAGAAGGCTGGCTAACGTTTGGCCAGGCAAACGTTAAACCATGCCTGGAACACCATGGACACTCCAACACTTGATGAACAAATGAATCAGAGCAGCAGAATCTCACTGTGGTTAAGGGCAGAGGCAAGGGAGTCAAACAAACTGGATTCAAGTCTTTTCCCTTTTTTTTTTTTTGAGACGGAGTCTCGCTCCGTCACCCAGGCTGGAGCGTAGTGGCGCGATCTCAGCTCACTGCAACCTCGCCCTCCCGGGTTCAAGCAATTTCTGGGATTACAGGCGCACATCACCACGCCCAGCTAATTTTTGTATTTTTAGTAGAGACGGGGTTTCACCATGTTGGCTAGGCTGGTCTCAAACTCCTGACCTCAGGTGATCCTCCTGCCTCGGCCTCGCAAAATGCTGGGATTACAGGCGTGAGCCACGGCACCTAGCTTCAAGTCTTTTTTAAACTACTTACTAGCTGTGTGACTTTAATCAAGTTATTCAGCCTCTCTGATACTTAATACCCACACAGCAGGATTCTTGTTAAGGATTAAACGACAATGCATTTAGCCACTGAGAATGTCCAGCACACAGCAAGCTCTCAGTAAATGGTGGCTATTCACTGTGATCACCTCCTTTTTCCTGTTCCACTCCTTCAACATCTCCCTGGTTTAGGGTAGAAGAGAAAAGCAGGCACCATAAAGAATCCAAGGATCTGTCCAGGAGAGACACTGCAGCCTGTTCCATCCTAACCCTCCACCACAGGTGTGTCTGCCCTGCCCCAACACCCACTCTTATCCATCTGTTCCAGTAAAATCCATGCTCCTCCATCCCACTCTCCACAGGGAACCTTCCTCATGTCCTTCCCCTCAGGAGGGGACGTAGCTACCAGTAGGCTGAGGAATGGGCCGTACTTAGCCAAGGCCTTGGAGGAAGCTGTGTGTGGCAGGGGAAGCAGACTGCATCCAGAGAGGGCCCTGGCTGAGAACCACTGAAAAGCCAAGAGATGCCTACACTCACGCACACACTTATTCCCACCTTCCAACATCCCATAATATCCTCATTTAATTCTTACAAATTAACACTTTCTCAAGCCGATCCTTGGAGCAGCATTTTCTAAGATGAACCCCACATTTCTTCTGACAGCTGCATTTGCTATGCACCTCAATATGTCAGTGACAATTTCCTGGACAACTTCCAGCCTAGAGTGGGAGGTGGAAATAGATCTCATGCCTGAAAAGCCCCAGCCAGCATCACAGAACTGCTGAGGATTGGACCGGGAAAAGATCTGAGAGATCTCCGACTCCTCACTCAGCTGCATGTTTGCTCCAGGTTTCCTAAAGGCTTGAATCCACAGAGATTTTATGAATTTCAGATTTTTAGTCATAAACCAAAATCTTCAACCATTAAATGGTGTTTGTGAATGTTTATGAGCACAAGAGAAGAAAATGTCCAGGAAGAGGGGCTCCTGAGAGAGTGTCCTCTGAAATTCCTGGTCTTATAGGAGAGGCAGCTGCAGAAGGGAGCCGCAGAGGGCACACATATGCCTGTGTCAGCGTCTCATGCCGACATCCGCACTGGCTGAATCCAACATGTTCAAGGGTGCTACATGCTCATCCAGAGCCCACTCCTCCGGGGCCCCACAGTGCTAAGCCATGGGGCTAGGAGGGCCACATGTCAAGATCACAACTTCCAAACAGAAACAGATTCAGAAAGGGGATGGGGAGAAGAGCCCAGAAACACAGAGGCAGCAACCTCCCAGGCATGCCAAGCTTTGCACTGACACTGCTATGGTACCTACAGAAATCTACGCACTTCCAGCGGGGCATGGTGGCTCACGGCTGTAATCCCAGCACTTTGGGAGGCTGAGGCGGGCCTCCTGAGGTCAGGAGTTCAAGACCAGCCTGACAAACATGGAGAAACCCTGTCTCTACTAAAAATACAAAATTAGCCGGGTGTGGTGGTGCATGCCTATAGTCCCAGCTACTTGGGAGGCTGAGGCAGGAGAACTGCTTGAACCTGGGAGGCAGAGGTTGCCATGAGCCAAGATCATGCCATTGCACTCCAGCCTGGGCACAACCGACTCCTGCACTGCGACTACGACTTAGCTCTGAGAAAAGAAGAGCAAAGGAGAGCTGCGAGGACAGCCAGCCTGTGTCTGGAGGGAGGACTGCTTACGTGCATACAATGCTCAGCCCCTCTTGATGTCCACAGGAGACAGGGCAGGAAGAAGTGGACTCACATGAAGTAGAAGGTGCTCACATGAGACACACTACAGAGATGAAGTCAGACACCAACTGGAGAAAGATTTCCTTCTCAGTAACAGTACCCCAATCTTACTAGAGCCAGTGATGCACTCACTTACAAAACCGCATTTCTCAAACTTCCTTGAAGCTAGCTGTGACCATGTTTTCCAGGTTCTGGTTAATGAGATATAAGCAGAAGTGTGTGGGTCTTCCTGAAAGACTCCTTTAAAGGCGTCTCTCACATAGAAAAACATTTTGTCTTTCTTTACATTTCCTCCCTTTGGTGTTCTACCCAGAAAGAAAAGAAAGATGGCCGGAGCTCTAGCAGCCATGCTTTGTCATGAGGTAACCTTAAGGATGAGAAAGCTATGTGCCAGGGTAGTGGAGTTAGGTCAAATTGAACTCTTACCTGTCAATCCATAGAGTGGGCCACACAATCACCAGGCTTTAGCTGGCAAGTCGAGGTACAAGGAACGAGACAAAATCCTGATGGCCATGCAGCTGGCTACACTGGCTCTGGGCTTCCCATCTCTAGGGTCCTTTTACCTAAGAAGAAAATCTTCTTTCATGCTAAGCCGCATTTTGCAATTTCTGACTGAAACTAATCTCAACTGATATAAAAAGGTGAATAGAAAGCCTTCTTTAATGAGAGCCTGGGCTCGGTGGCTCACGCCTATAATCCCAGCACTTTGGGAGGGAGGATCACTTGAGGCCAGGAATTCTAGACCAGTTTGGGCAACATGGCAAAACCCCGTCTCTACTAAAAATACAAAAAATTAGGTGGGTATGGTGGCCTGCGCCTGTAATCCCAGCTACTCAGGAGGCTGAGGCAGGAGAATCGCTTGAACCAGGAAGCAGAGGTTGCAGTGAGCTGAGATCAAGTCACTGCACTCCAACCTGGGCGACAAGAGTGAAACTATGTCAAAAAAATAAAAAAATAAAAAAGAAAGAAAACGAAGAGAAAGAAAGAGAAAGAAAGAAAAAGAAAGAACGAAAGAACGAACAAAAGAACGAAAGAAACAAAGAAACTAAGAAAGAAACTTTCTTTCTTTCTTTACTAAGACAAGCTCTGAAGAAGATGAAATGACACAGTCACAGGCAGCCTGGAGAGATCCCACCATGGCAGCCTGTCAAATGGTGCCTGCATATGGAAGACAGCTGTGGTGGCTGTTGTTTCTTAAGTGGCAAGCCCTGCTACTAAGAAAAGAGCAGAGCTTTCCTCGCGGAGTTAGACCAAGGAAGATTCATCCCAAAAAACCTAAAAATTCCACATTACCCATAACTGAAATCTTAGGAAAAACTGACCCAATGAGTTGGCATAACACGATCTCTTTAGTGGACCCCAGATGATAGAAACCTGTAGATTTTCCTCAACAATTAAAATAACATGGACCCCATTACAATTAACCTATGACACTTTTTGGATAGCTTATCTTCTACTACCTCCTGCAGAAAAACCCTCCCTATATAGAACTCAACAAATCTCCAATTCCTCTGCCCATTACCTCATCAGCCAAGACTCACCCTTGCTAGGGTCATGTTGGGTCCTCAGGCCACGTTGTTAATTGTGTTCTGTTCCCTAAAAACCGTCAGAGACTGAGTTGAATGCACTCCACACACTGATGACGATGGCAGATGGCCAGAGGCAGTTATGGAAGAAAGAAAAGACAGTGGGGTCACAGCTCAGCTCTGCCTTCCTGCTAAGGTGTCTCCTCCACCGGCCTTGGGCCTCAGCTGCACCCCATCCTCACCCTCATCCCGTTAAAGCTAGAAAACTGGCTCCCCTATCCCAAAAACCAGAGGGAGCCTTCGACAGGGCAAGCTGAATCATCCGCCCATGGAGTGGACCATAGCACCACCACACAGCAGCCAGCAGGGCCAGAACTGACCACAAGAAGTGGGCTGAAGCAGGGCAGCCTGGTCTCAGGGCCTGTTGTTTTTGAGTTTTTTGGGTTTTTTTTTTTTTGAGATGGAGTTTCACTCTTGTTGCCCAGGCTGGAGTGCAATGGCGTGATCTCAGCTCACTGCAACCTCCACCTCCCGGGTTCAGGCGATTCACCTGCCTCAGCCTCCTGAGTAGCTGAGATTACAGGCATCCGCCACCACACCCAGCTAATTTTTTTGTATTTTTAGTAAAGACAGGGTTTCACCATGTTGGCCAGGCTGGTCTTGAAGTCCTGACTTCAGGTGATCCGCTCGCTTTGGCCTCACAAAGTGCTGGGATTACAGGCATAAGCCACTGCGCCTGGCCTGGGTTTTTTTTTTTTTTTTTTTGAGACGGAGTCTTGCTCTGTTGCCCAGGCTGGAGTGCAGTGGCGCAATCTCGGCTCACTACAAGCTCCGCCTCCCGGGTTCACGCCATTCTCCTGCCTCAGCCTCCCAAGTAGCTGAGACTGCAGGCACACGCCACCATGCCCGGCTAATTTTTTATATTTTTAGTAGCGACGGGGTTTCACCATGTTAGCCAGGATGGTCTTGATCTCCTGACCTCGTGATCCGCCTGCCTCAGCCTCCCAAAGTGCTGGGATTACAGGTGTGAGCCACCGCGCCCGGCCATCTGCCTGGGTTTTTTTTGAAACAGAGTCTCGCTCTGTCACCCAGGCTGGAGTGCAGTGGCGCAATCTCGGTTCACTGCAACCTCTGCCCCGCAGGTTCAAGCGATTCTTCTGCCTCAGCCTCCCGAGTAGCTGGGATTACAGGCACCTGCCTCCAGGCCCGGCTAATTTTTGTATTTTTAGTAGAGGCATGGTTTCACCATGTTGGCCAGGCTGGTCTCGAACTCCTGACCTCAGGTGATCTGCCTGCCTCAGCCTCCCAAAGTGCTGGGATTACAGGCATGAGCCACCACACCTCAGGGCCTGTTTTATATGGAGTATGTTCTAAACGCAGCCAGCACCAGTGGAGGTTTACAAAGATGACTGCCTACATGTGGAAAACGGTGGGGTTGAGCGGGTCAGGACTGTTTTTGTTAGTAAAGAATTAAGTAGGTTAGGGAAACAGCTCTCCCTGCCCATGTATAACAGAATCCTTCTGGGACAGAAAAATAAAGGCAAATAAAGGGGGGAAAAACATGGAAAGGGTACAGAAAAAAAAAATTAACTAGATGGAAGACAGACTTTATAAGGCAAGGCTGAAGGAACAGAACTCATTTGACATGAGACGAAAAGCTCATGATACCTTCCCTACCTTCAAGACTCAATGGCATCCCAATGCCTAGGAGTGGACTCTGTAAGCAAAGAGCACTTAACATCTGTGGATAAACTGATGAGCAAAAGGAGGCTTCTCTCTCAGCCTCATGGGGACACAGGAAGAGAAGGTGTGCACAGAAAGCAGCACCACGGTTCCCGGAAGGTGTCCTCCCTCCAGGCTGAGCGCGGCTGTGGCTCCCTGCCCCAGCATGGCTAGCTCACTCCCATTCCCACAGTAGCTTCCGCATCTCTTCCTGGGTGCTGTTCTCACTACACTGTTGCTACGGGCTCCGCGCTAGGCAGTGAGCTCACTGGGGGTCAGCGATTCATGTCCTCTTCCCCTGTGTGTGTGTAGGCCTCTGTGTACATGCGTGTGCATGTGTCCTGAAGCCTGGCCCTAGGACATAATGGATGCAGAATAAATGAAGTCAGCAAATATTTACTGTTCACTCTATGTGCCAGGCACTGAAGGCAGAAGAGTGAACAAAACAAAAATTCCTGTCCTCATGGAGCTTCGTTCTAGTGAGGGGACAGGCACCACACGTGCGAACCCAGCGTGTGGGAAGGAAACAGGCACCCTGGAACACCCCACCCAGGAGTGTGTGTGGGAAGGAAACAGGCACCCTGGAACACCCCGCCCAGGAGTGTGTGTGGGAAGGAGACTCCAGGAGCTCTGCGAACTGTTCTGGACCTGGGCCTGTTCAGGATTTGCAAGGGGCTCCGGGAGCAGATCCTGTGGGTGTGAGACTGTGTGCCCGTCCACTTAGGGAAGGACCATGGGGGTGAGAGGGTGGGGGGAAGGAGGCAGATTTGGAAACAGACACCCGCCCCGGGGTCAGATTTGACCCAGGGGGGCCCGCAAAGTGGGGAAGGAGGAGAGGAAGTGCTAAGCTGTGCCAGAGAGATTCTGAGGCGAGCAGGAGCAGAGCAAGGACTGAAGGAGCTGGCACGGGGTCGCTGGGAGTCCTCCAGGCACGGAAAGAGCACGAGCTCAGCAGGAGGCACTGGGTCACGAGGTGAGCAGGGCAACTAGACGGTGCGGGACCTGGTAGGCCGCCTGGCAGCTTTGGCTTTGACTGGGGTGCAACGGGAACCACTGCAGGAGTCTGAGCAGGGAAGAATGACATCGCTACCGTGCGTTACCAGGGGCTCCTGGTTGCCAGGTGCCAGCACACCTAGGGATGCCAGGGTGGGCACAGGGAAGCCAATCTGGAAGTGCCTGCAGAAATCCAGAGGATGGCTGGCGGTGGCCTGGCCTAGGAGTCAGTGTAGGTTGTAATGAGAAGCCAAACATGAAGGCAGGGCTGACAGGACCTGCTAATGGATAAAACATGAGGTGTGAGAACCAGAAGGAAATGCAAAGATTTCTGGTCTGAGAACTGAAGAGATAATGAAAAACAAGCTAACAAAAGCACAAACATAAATCTCCTTCCCGCTGGGTCCTACTAGAGGCAGCAGAAAGGATTGAATAACCCGCGGCCATTCTCGCTGGGGGAGCGTCAGCCCCGGGCGACGGTCATCTAGTGGAGGCCCCCTTCCCTCTCAGATCTGACCAGGGGGGCATCGGTCTCCAAATCTGCCTCCTTCCCCCCACCCTCTCACCCCCATGGTCCTTCCCTAAGCGAAAGGGCACATAGTCTCACACCCATGGGATCTGCTCCCGGAGCCCCTTGCCAATCCGGAACAGGCCCAGAACAGCTCCGCAGAGCTCCTGGAGTCTCCTTCCCACACACACTCCTGGGTGCCACTTCAGGAAGCAATCATATCTCCAACATGGCAGGAGGTGGCCCAGACTTGGGGTGTGGGTGGGAGAACAGGGCCTGCACCCCTAACCAACTCTGGGGCTGAGCCTGCCCTTAGCCATTCTAGAGTTAACACCCCTTCCAAGGTAGGCCCACCCCACCCCAACGCTGCTGCTGCCACCAGCGCCACGCCTGCCTGCCTCCAGTTGCTCCTCTTCGCCACCACCTCACCTTCCAATGGGCAAGCGGCGGGGCTGGGCACTACCACAAGATTAGCCTTTGAAAATATCTGTTTGGGGTTTCCTTTCCTAGGCAAATCCATACAACCTATTTCCTAAACATTCAAACTAAGACAGACTATAGGACCTATAGAAAAATGGGTTAAAAATGAGGCAAAGTTAGGAAAGTGCTTCTTACAGATAATTTTCAAGGCCAGTGACTGGAGAGAGGGGTAGGTCTGTCAATCAAGCGCTTGCTGACTGCACATATCACACGGCGTGTGACGACTGCTGGGAGAGGAAAGCGAGACATCATTCCAACCCTCCAGAAGCTAAAGATCCTGGAACTCAAGGGGAAAACTAACGTAAGTGCAAAGGCGAACAAGCAAACATGTCCTCAACTGGGCAGCCAGGCTGTCGGGGTACAGGGTTGGGATCTGGGAAGGAACAGAGAGGGCCGCTCAGGGAGAGGAAGCACAGTGCCACTGGAGGCGCGCACTCAGCAGGCACTCGCAGGCTGGGCAGAGGTAGAGAAGCAGCGCTGCACAGGCAGGAAGCTGACCCAGGGCTCTTAGAGTTGGGCAGGAGAGCTGGTGTGGGACCCAGGAGGAGGACAAGAGCCTTCAAAGCAGCACCGCCTGACTGCAGCCAGGAGGGTGGCATCGAGGAAGATGGAACTGCGGCCAGGCCACATCCAGGGGTGCTCGAGCACCAGAAAAACGGGGACGGGTTAGAACTGCGGCAGTGGGAACCAGAATTTAAAAAGGGAAAATCACTCGACAAATTTGGAGCACTAACTATGGCAGGTGTAGTTTTAGGTGCTGGGAATAAGCAATTTCCAAAGACCCTTTGAACAGAAATGAAGCAAATGAGCTACACAGGGTGGCATGAAAACCAGCTGCTGGTGTTACTTCTTATCTGTATCCTGTGAAGGGGCAGGAAGGTGACAAACACTTGTTTTTTTGTAGGTGCCCAGGTTGGTTTTGAACTCCTGGCCTCAAGGGATCCTCCTGCCTTAGCCTCAGGAGCACACCACTACGCCCAGCTAAATTTTTAAAAACAATTTTTAGAGACAGGGTCTCCCTATGTTGCCCAGGCAGTCATGAACTCCTACCTTCAAGCAATCTTCCTGCCTCAGCCTCCCAAAGTGCTGGGATTAGAGGTGTGAGCCACCACACCTAGCCAGTGAGAAACACTTCTAGTCCAATCAATAATTTAACTTCAGCTACAACCGTCCTAGACACAGATTTATTTATTTATTTTTGAAACAGGTCTCACTCTGTCGCCCAGACTATAGTGCAGTGGGGTGATCTCAGCTCACTGCAGCCGCCGCCTCCCAGGCTCAAGTGGTCCTCCTACCTCAGCCTCCCAAGTAGCTGGGACTACAGGCATGTGTCATCACACCTGGCTAATTTCTGTATTTTTGTAGAGACAGGGTTTCAACATGTTGCCCAAGATGGACACAGGATGTTTAAAGGAAGACTGTTAGGGACACCCATGGTGTGAGATGAAATGACAGCCATCTCCATTCTTTAATGACAATGATTTTGCTCCCCTTGCCTTCACATAAATGCGGGCGAAGGACTTGACAGTCCCTATCTCCCGAGCACTGACGCAGGACAGCTGTGAACACGTGATGGGCCTCCGTCGCCGGTTCCTTACCCTGCCACGGCCAAGCGCCATCCTGCCTCCATGCAACCCCAAGGAGAGGAGGACGGTGAACATCTCTGACACCCCTTGGCACTGAGGTAAGACCCTTCCCGTGAGCCCGCACCCCCATCAACGTGCTCCATAAGCCATAGGAGTCACCACAAACTTCGCAAGTGGATAATAAAGTCAGGCTTCACTGAAGACACAGCCACCTGTGCTGATCCAGCCAGGAGGGTCGCTTCTGCGTCTCCTCCTACTCCTCACCCACACGAATCCCACAGGCCGATCATCGAGTTGAAAGGTAAGATGCCCCGGTGTAGACAAGGGGCCGCTTTACTCATCAGGCTACCACCTGAGGGTCAAATAGGCACAAGGTCGTGGGGACATATTTTAAGGACGCGGTCCCTACTCTTGCTGCATTTATAATACACAGTACAACCTGAGACCCTCACAAATTTTGTAACACAATGGCAATAACAACCATTATTGGTTACCAACTAATTGGTACCATTAAGGTAATAACAGAGAGACTTCCTTCTGGGCCTTCCCCAAAGGCCGACAAAGGTTGGTTTGCTTCCTAAACCCAGTCTCCAGGACATTACAAACAAAGGATTCAAAATGGTGTTACTACTGGAGCTGGAATTCCGTGTTCTAACAAGAATGAAGAAAAGAGCCGATCAAGACCCAAAAAATCTGCCTCTCCTCAGCTCGAGGAAGAAGGCCAGCCTGCTGTTGCCCTCTGTCCCTGCATTCCACAGCACCGGGCTCTTCCCTCACATCCCTCTCCTCACATTCTTATCTTATATGGTTGAGGCCAAATACACAAAGCCCAGTCTCCCAGCCATGTACACAGTAGCTGCTGGCTGAGGACACTGCTGCCAACACCACAGGCCCCAGTGAAGAGCCCTGACTCTTATGTGATGATCTGCTTTTGGGTCCTGTCACTATCTCCGCACACAGCACATGTCCACATGTATCACGTACCAACCCTAACCGTGCGAGGGTGGGGATGTCAGAGATTAGCTCCACAGGACTTTGACCCTACGCGAGATTAAAAATTTAACATCAAACTCGGGCATTTCTGCCATCTGTAACCCACCTCCACACTAGAACCCTCCGACAGAAAGTTTCTGTGGGTAGGGAAATCTGGTCCACAAATAAGCTGTCCCTTTAAAGATCTGCAGCAACTTAAAACCAGCTGGTTTCTGGTACGAGCCAGTCCTCAGAAAGTAACTCTCACTTCATCTACAAAGGATAAGGTCCAATGATTTTGAGTTTTGTTTTAAAAAACAAAGCAAAACAAAAACCCCGAATTGCTCTACACAGATAAATGCTGGGACACTGGCTGGTTCAGGAGGGCTGGGGGTTTTCAGAAGCAGCAGCCGCACGGCACTGCTGACCGTAAGTGCACTGCTAAAGCGAAGCGTGGTGGAAGTCTGGGAAAAGGGGAAAGCAAACACTCCAAAACAGAAATGCCATCGCTGAAAGGGCACAGAGCAGGTGCGGGCCTGCCCCCAGGTGTCTCCCACTCCCTGCGGTAGGAAGTCCTCTGACAGAGGGAGGCAACCAGGCCAAAGGAAATCCATGCATCCTCTGCTCTCCTTTCCCTCCTTCCCCTTCTATTTAAAAAGAAGGGAGTTTGAGACCAGCCTGGGCAACAGAGTGAGACCCCGTTTCTACAAAAAAAAAAAAAAAAAAAGAAGCGAACTATTACTGTGCCTGAGAATGGCTGTGCTTGCGAGAGTCCTTCTGAATCAGAAAACAATGACTGACTTTTTACAGGATTGCAATAATACCTGGAACCCCTAAAAGACCCTGGAACTGGCACAAGGGTGCCTATAATTTCAATGCTTAAGAGAGGCCCTGAAGGCGTGTCACTAACACAATGATTAGAGACCATTTTTTACCACACATCAGAGTCTCCATGCTTTGGTCTCCTACCTTAGAGAAAGCACTGACTCCATCCATCCCAAGGACTGCGATAATGGTGCTGATGAAGATGAGGCTCCCAGGAATAACTGCAGCTATAATGTATTCATCACTTACTACTGAGATACCGAGTCTCACTGTGAGTTAAGTATTTAATACAGTGATCAGCCTGATGCGACAGACAAGAAAAAGGAGACACAGAGAGGCTACGTAACTTGCCCCAAGTCACACAGTAAGAGCTGACACCTGATCCCAGGAAGCCTGGAACCGTGAACACTAAGTAGCCTCTCTACTGATATCTGCTATCATCTTAATCCAGAAACCACCCTGTAAGTAGTTATAATTATCTGCAAGTTACAGATAAGGGGGAAAATAGAATTAAGAAAGGTCAGATCACTTGTTCAACTAGTAAGCTATAAAGCCAGGAGTCAAAAATCCAGGTCTCCAACCTCCACATTCTATGCCTTTTCACTACACTGCACTCCAGGGTGGTCTGACCAACCACCGTGGGACTTCCATGTAGACAGCTGTTCCCAG
Organism: Nomascus leucogenys; assembly: GCF_006542625.1. Classification (NCBI taxonomy): domain Eukaryota; kingdom Metazoa; phylum Chordata; class Mammalia; order Primates; family Hylobatidae; genus Nomascus; species Nomascus leucogenys. The sequence continues at coordinate 45,001,417 of NC_044387.1, forward strand.
CACCAGAAGAAATAATACTGGGCCACAGGGCACACAGGCAATGAAGAGTCAACACACATGAACTAGAGAGGAGTCGGAGGCAACTCCATGCCATGCAGGATCTGCCATCTGCTGCCAGCTTCATCATTCTCAGACAGAAACCTCATCCTGCCACATCCTGCTTGACAACCACACACGTTTCCTTATCATCCACTGCTTCATGCCTCTCATTGGATTTCCAGTCCCTGACTCTGGTCACCCAGCTTCATCCCACTTTCCCTGAGATAACTGCCCTCCAAGGTGGCCCCACGGCCTGTGGGCACATTCCACTCCCTCGGGCCTGGGTGTGGTTCCCCATACCTGAGCGCTCCTCCTCCCCTCTCCAGCCTTATTCCAGGACCCTGCAGAAGACCTGCCTTCTTCACGAAGCCTCCATCTCTTCTTGTCCTTTCTGCTCCTCACTCCTCTGCAGTTCCAAACAATTCAATCCTTATTCATATCCAGACAGTATTGTTTGCGTTGTTTCTGTTTCTCCAATGGAAAATTCCTCAGGGGAAGAACCATGACCGGTCCTCAGGAGATGAGGGTAGCAGAGGGCTTCAGAGCACAGGCTTGGGAGTTGGACTGAGATTAATCCTGACTCTGCCACATACTTGGCTGTCCAATTCCTAGTTAACTCCCCTGCCAGTGGTGATAAAGACAGTACCAACTGTCTAGAGTATTTCTAGGAAGTAAATGACAGAATGCATTTCTAAAGCACCTTCCATGATACCTGGCAAAAATGGTCCATGAGTAATTATTTCAATGATTATGTATCTGCCCCCAGCATAGCCTGAGGCTTGCTAAATGTGCAGCTGGCGCTCAGGAAGCAGCTGCGATTAATTGACAGAAAATTATTGGAGGTTAGGGGTTATCTGTAAAAACTAGACAAAGGAAGAAAAGTAAGAGGGAATTCAAGAAAGTGAAATAGCAGATGGGAATGGGTAGTGGAACAGGGGAAATAGGATCCAAGGACTAAGTCAAATCTGTAAGTACTTCCTGGGCACCCATGTGTGCACGCACTCCAAGGGACATCAAGGGTAGGTGAGACAGCGGTTCCATGGACAAGGGCCACCATCCAGCTAAGCAGTCAACCAACATGCGCTGAAAGAACAGAACACCTGTGGCACAGGTGCAAATGAACAGGACGGCCAGCGTCCCTGGTCTATCCTGGCATAACGACTCCTTTTCACCATCAGTGATTTTGTTATCTTTATGTGATAGAGGCTATTCCATACAACCTATTGGCTGAAAATAATGCCTAACAATCAAAAAGCTACTAAGAATTCAACATTTTCCCATGCATTTGGATTCTGTTCATCACAACAGCATCTACATACATTGCAAAAAAAAAAGTAGAACACATATATTTGAGGCATTTACTCAAGCGACAATATTTGATGAATCTGCCCTATGGATTCACAGTCTTGGCCGCTGGGCAGTGTGGGTGCAAACACACACACACATACACACACACTCATGCCTACAGCATGGGGATCCCACTGACAACAGCTCAGAGGAGAGGTAAAGGTTAAGGACAGGCTTCTAACAAATTCAGTTCAATAAACATTAAAGTACGTATTATAATAAAAATGAGGACCAGGTGTGGTGGCTCACGCCTGTAATCCCAGCACTTTGGGAGGCCAAGATGAGAAGATCACTTGAGACCAGGAATTTGAGACCAGCCTGGGCAACACAGCGAAACCCCTTCTCTAGTGTAAAAATGAGTAAAAATTGGCTGGGCGTGGTGGCTCACACCTATAATCCCAGCACTTTGGGAGGCCGAGGTGGGCAGATCACAAGGTCAGGCGTTCGAGACCAGCCTGACCAACGTGGTGAAACCCCGTCTCTACTAAAAATACAAAAATTAGCCAGGCGTCGTCACGCACACCTGTAATCCCCCAGCTACTCAGAAGCCTGAGGCAGGAGAATCGCTTGAACCTGGGAGGCGGAGGTTGTAGTGAGCCAAGATTGCGCCCTGTACTTCAGCCTGGAAGACAGAGCGAGACTCCAACTCAAAAAAAAAAAAAAAAAAAAGAGTAAAAATTTAAAAATTAAATAAAAATAATTTTTAAATGATGCTTGTAAAAGTAGGTAGATAGATCCAAGTTTCACAGAAGAAAGGGTGGATCTGAGGAGATCCTGAAGGATGAGACCAAGTTCAGCAGAGTGAAGAGGGAAGAAAGCAAACGGAGAGAATTCACATGAGCAAAGGGGAATCAGATAGCATGCCCAGTGCCGAGCCTTGCCTCTGGGGAAGCGTTGGGGGAGGGAGAAAAGGCTAGCAACCTTGCCAGAGCTCAGACCCGCCCTACTGAGGGGACACTCACAGGTGAGCAGGTGTTCACAGGTGAGGACACTCCACGGGGAAGCAGCACAGGAGCCGGGAGCTGCTCTGGGAAGAGCTGAGGCGCCAGAGCTCCACAGTCGCAGACTCAAACCCGAGACCTCACCAGACCCTGGCTCGGGCAAGCTTCCTCAGGCTACATTTCCCCACCACAAAACAAAGATATACTAGTATGTGCCTCTTATGGATGTAATGATTTTGAGGTGAGGTTCAAATAAACAACCAACCTGAAATGGCTGGGAGAGTGTCCAACTGAGAGCCGATACTCAAAGAGTGATATTATAATTACCACAACCACTAATGCGCCACCGAGCAGCTGAAAGAAAGGCTGGTTCCACACTTTAGCTCACCTTCCTCAAACAGATGTGACCACCAAACAGTCTGACGTAAGATATATGGAAAGCATACTAAAGGAGCTCGAGGGGAGTTAAGCGCTTTTAGATTAGCATGGGACGACAAACTTTAAAAATGCCTTGTGACCAAAAACTATGAATTCAATATTTTAAATAGATTTATATTTTATTAACTACAAATAAATGGTCTCATGGGTAAATTAACCAATGCAAAAAATGGTCAGTTTCTAAAGACTTTATAAACAAAATTATCCCCCCAACACACAAAGTCAAAAATATGTAAAATTCAATGACTTTTTAAGAACATTCTTTAACTTTCTCCAGAAGACTTTTTTTTTTTTTCTTTTTGACATGGAGTCTCGCTCTGTCACCCAGGCTGGAGTGCAGTAGCATGATCTCAGCTCACTGCAACCTCCGCCTCCAGGGTTCAATCAATTCTTCTGCCTCAGCCTCCCAAGTAGCTGGGATTACAGGCATCCGCCACCACACCCAGCTAATTTTTTGTATTTTTAGTAGAGACAGGGTTTCACTATGTTGGCCAGGCTGGTCTCGAACTCCTGACCTCGTGATCCACCCGCCTTGGCCTCCCAAAGAGCTGGGATTACAGGCATGAGCCACTGCACCCGGCCAAATGAGGACTCTTGTAGAAATACATGTACTTTTCTCTAAGGGACGAGAAAGAAATGTAAAATGAGCAGTTTATCCTGCAGATCATGCTTCTTGGGTTGGTCTGGAGCCGACAAGTATTGTGGAATGACAGTGTCCATCTTGAGATTAAAATGAGAACTCCTTTGATCTAGGCAAGACACATGCTTTTTTTTTTTTTCCTTCTTCCCTGCCGCCTTTATTCCTTTTTTGGTTTATCTTAGACATAATTTAAGGCAACACGGGCCCTTGATCTGTAAGAAGGGTGAGGCAGGACTGTTATTCTGTTCTGTGGAATTCTAGAAACTTATTTTGGGACTTTGGAGGTATTCACTTTTTCCTAAACTCTCAGAATCATTTTTGAGAAGCAGCCGATGCTGCTAGCCAGAACGGCTGTGAGAAGCGCAGCGTCTAGGATGGTCTTTTTGCCGACACCCTGGGATGGGTGCGTGCTTCCTCATGTTTTAAAGAGCACTGAGGCTCTCAGCTCTCCCTGTGTGCTGGGATGCCGTGTGTGACTTGCCTGAGAAAATGCCTATGGAATGAGTGTGAGGGCCTCATGAGGTCACATCCATGAAAGCACTGGGAGCTTGTCAGAGGAGAAGGGCGCTCTGAGGTCATAGAGTCGGTAATCAGACTTCCCTTTGGTCCACATCTCTGCCCTGGCTGCCAGGATTCACAGTGTGCAGAGGGACTGGGCAATTGCTCCAGCCCCTCCAGCAGGTTAGCAGGCTCTGTGCCACTGACCCCAGAGAAGTCTCCCTGAGTGGGGTCTGTGGGCTCTTCTCTCGGTCCCACCTTCAACACCCACTTTTCTCAGCCTGGTGAGAAGGGAGGACAGATGGCTTCCCCTCCACTGTCCCCCACCCACGTTGTTGAATGGGATTTGAGAATGGACGCCAGGTTCTAAATCTGCCATTCTGTCCGTCCTTGAGTGAGCGGCTGACCAGCTGCAGGGCCATGCTTAGAGGATCTTCGTGGTCTGCCCCAGGGCCCACTGGTCCTTGAGTGAGCGGCTGACCAGCTGCAGGGCCATGATCAGGGGATCTGCGTGATCTGCCGCAGGGCCCACTGGTCGGAGGCCCCTTTGGGAGTCAGATAACAGAACTCTGCAGTCATGGCTGTGACCGACTCACTATGTGGCAGACGGGCTTCTGTGCTTTTTAGCTCTCACTTCCTGAGAAGTGTCAGGTTTCAGCATTAATATGTATACATTTTTAAAAATCCAAAATTAGAAGCAGAATTTAGTAATTCCCCACCATTTCCTGTCTGTGTTCCCTCCCCTAACACCTGTAATATTCCTGGCACACAGTAGGTGCCTTAAATAGGTCCTTGAATTGGGGTTGGTGGGAAAAGGTGCTAAGTCTGTCTTTCCAAGCCATTTAATTGAGCAGGATTTTTTTTTTTAATGTGGAAAATATTTTTTATCTGTTATGTCTTTCCTATTCTATTTATCTTGTCTTTGATTTCAGCACCCCACCCGATTTGCAGGCAGCACTTTCTAAACTGTGCCCTGTGAGCTGTTAAAAAGTCTTCTGGAGGCCGGGCATAGTGACACACACCTGTGATTCCAGCACTTTGGGAGGTCGAAGTGGGCAGATTGCTTGAGCTCAGGAGTTCGAGACTAGCCTGGGCAACATGGCAAAACCCCACCTCTGCCAAAAAATTACAAAAAAATTAGCTGGGCATAGTGGCATATGCCTGTAAGTCCCAGCTACTCAGGTGGCTGAGGTGGGAAGACCACTTGAGCCCCAGAGGCGGATGTCGCAGTGAGCCAAGATTGCATGACTGCACTCCACCTTGGGCAACAGAGCGAGACCCCGTGTCAGAAAAAAGGGGGGGCTGGGCGCTCATGCCTTCAATCCTAGCACTTTGGGAAACTGAGGCAGGCGGATCACTTGAGGTCAGGAGTTTGAGACCAGCCTGGCCAACATGGTGAAACCCCATCTCTACTAAAATACAAAAAATTAGCTGGGCATGGTGTTGTGTGTCTGTAATCCCAGCTACTTGGGAGGCCTCAGCCTCCTCAGCCTCAGCAGGAGAATCGCTTGAACCCAGGAGGCAGAGGTTGCAGTGAGCTGAGATCGCGCCATTGCACTCCAGCCTGGGCAACAGTGCAAGACTCCATGTCAAAACAAACAAACATAAAACCTCATCATTCATCTAGCATTGACTGAGTCGACCAGGCACCAGGCACTGTGTTGGGGCCAAGCACAGAATGTGAACAGAACTCCTATGTCTCCTGTGCCCCAGAGATGGAAGTACAGTGGTGGACACAGCCATCTGTGTAAAAACGTCAATACATAGATACATCCATACTTACATACTGTGAGAAAAAGAACAGCAGAACATAAGAGAGAACATCGGAAGGGGCCCCCTGGCCCTTCAGGTGGTAATGAAGTGGTATCCAGCCCGACCCGGGAGGGAGGATGCCCAGGGAAAAGAGGAGCTTGCTCCAGGGGCAGAAGCAGCACACGTGCACAGGCAGGCGACAACGGACATGGCCTTCCAGGACCACCAGCCAGCGGGCTCAGGGCTCAGTGAGAGAGAAACAGGAGGATGACAAGGCAGGCAGGCCACTCCACACAAGGCCAGGCGAGGCCTCTTAACGAATCTGGATGCAAGGACCTTGGTTTTTCCTACATCTTTCATTGTTCCCAAGCCCAGTGCGCTCCTCAAGGCAAACACTAAGAACACATGCTCAATTCAGCAAATCAGTTACAAACCAGTGGCTATTTAATAAGCAAGGTACTGTTAAAATCTTGGCTCTCGAATTTTATAATTTGGTTTGTAGAAAAAAGGAACCAGACCATCCCATCTCAAACAAAAAACAAAATCCTGAGACAAGAAAATATATATCCTGAGGCAGTATCTGATTAAACACCAAATGAAATGTTCAAGTCACATGGTCCACTGGAAGGGGAAACAATTCCCAGGTAAGGTGGTGACAACGGGTTTCCCAAAGAGGGTGGACTCCAAGTAGAAACTGAAATCTGGGGCGAACCGGGCTAAGCCACCTGGGAGGGTGGGCCAGGCACACGGAACAGGTGAACGGACGTACGGGAGTAGGGACAGCAAGGCACGTCGGGGAGGGGTAAGCACACAGAAAGGTTGAGCCCACCTACAACAAACAGCCCATCCCAGGCAGCTTACCCCCATCCTCAGGGCCTTGGAGGCAGAAGGAAGATTCCCACAGGTCAGGGCCTGGTCTCCTGGCAGGCACACTTTGGGGCAGCAGGAGAAGGAAGGTGAGTAAGACTGTCTGCCCCAGGAAAAAGGGCAAGGGCAGAGAGCTATGGATCTTATTCACTGGGATAAAAAACGAAGTGCCAAAGAGGGAGAAGAAAGGGAGGAAAAAGAATCCAAATTGTTGTAGTATTGTGCAACTGAAATTCCATGCATAAGCCAGGAAATTCAAAGGTCACAGTTCCCACAGCAACTGTAACCTGACCCATCAGCTTAAGTAGCCTTTGGCACTGCCAGCCACCAAGCGCCTGCAGCCCCTACAATGCCCACACAGACCTGCCCTCAGGCCCCTGCGCGTCAGGCATGTTGTGCCTCGCCCAGCCGGGCCCACATGGGCTGCCCACCTCTGGCTACAGGGGGCCCTCAGCCATGCCCAATAGTTCTCAGTTCTTTAAGGAGCGTCCTGTGACTCCAAGCCTACTTGCTGTGGGTCTTTACTTCTGACTCTTCTGTGGCGTGAGTAAGCCTCCTTCACCACCCAGATGGGGGGAAAAGGGAGAAGAGAGGTGTGTGCATGCAGACAGAGGTGCTGCTACCACCCTCTTCACTCATGCCCTGTGGCATCAACGCTTGCCAAGCCTCACCATGGGGAAAACAAGGGTGGGGGGAGGCCTGGGGAGGGAATGTTGTAGTTCAAAGGACATCAGAAAAGATGGCTTACCAAATGGGAGAAACTTTCTACCAGTCTGAAAACTGATAAGAGACGTATTTCTGTAGGGTATGTAACTGAGCATATGATCCTTCCCAAGAGGGCCTGGGACACAGGCTTGATCATCATGAGGCCCAGGACGGAGCCACACACAGGTCATGACAGTGGAGGCAGCACAGGGCATGAAGCTGATGGCTACAACCGACCCCTTCCAGCCCCACTGTGGAACCGGGGTGGCAGTTCAGAGTTTAGGTGTCTGCTGTGTGCAGAAGGGAGACCAATCAGAGCCAGGTTTAGACGCAGGCAAATCATGGGCCCTTTCTAAAAGACAAGGCCGGCCAAGTGCGATGGCTCACACCTGAAATCCCTGCACTTTGGAAGGTCGAGGCAGGAAGATGAGTTGAGCCCGGGAGTTTGACACCAGCCTGGGCAACATGGTGAGACGCCATCTCTACAAAAAATTAGCCAGGCATGGTGGCACGCACTTGTGGTCCCAGCTACTGGGGAGGCTGAGGTGGGAGGATCATTTGCACCTGGGAGGTCGAGGCTGCAGTGAGCTGTGGTCGTACCACTGCACTCCAGCAACAGAGTGAGACGCTGTCTCAAAAAAAAATTAAATTAAAAAATGTTTAAGATAAATAAATAAAAGACAAGTCCCCTGAGCTCCTCCTCCTATTTAATTATCACAACAGAAAAGACTGAAGACTCACCCAAAAATGGTTTATGTCCTGGAAATCATACCTCCCTCTGGGCCATGGTTTATGTGAGCTGCCAAAATTACAGGCTGAGGGCAAAGAATGACTTTCCTGTTACGCTGGCTCCCACGGTGAACACAGGTAAGGAAAGTGATGAGGCAGTCAAGAGGAAAGCCCAGCTCCCTAGGGCCTTGTGAGGAAGACCAGCTCCACCACCCCGCTGTCTGCCCTGGGCCTGGCCCTCAACAGTGCTGATAAAACAGGCTTCAGGGGACTGCTGTGAGAAGTAACTGACGGTATGTACAGCAGAGCCTATGCTGCATGGCCTGGCACACAGAAGTTGCTCAATAAATGGGAATTACTAGTACTGCTGCTATTTCCACATTTCATGTTTTACCCAAACCTGATACATTTATAAGAGCTGTGTGAAGCCAGGTGTGGTGGCTCACACCTGTAATCCCAACACTTTGGGAAGCCGAGGGAGGAGAACTGCTTGAACCTGGGAGGTGGAGGTTGGTGTTCCAGACCAGCCTGGCCTACATGGCAAAACCTTGTCTCTACTAAAAATAAAAAATCAGGTGGGCATGGTGGCACGCACCTGTAATCCCAGCTACTCGGGAGGCTGAGGCAGGAGAATCGCTTGAACCTGGGAGACAGAGGTTGTAGTGAGCCGAGACGAGACCACTGCACTCCAGCCTGGGTAACAGAGCAAGACTCCGTCTTAAAAAAAAAAAAAAAAAAAAAAAGCTGTGTGCCACTGAGTCCTGGTTATTTCACAGCACAGTGGTAGCACGTAACATGTGCTTACTGTGTGATGAACACTACTGTGCATGCTGTTCTCTTGAGCTTTACACACTAGAGTTCTTCAGTCCTCACAATAACCTCATGAGGTAGATTCTATGGATGAAGGAACAGAAATTGAGTCATTTATCAAGGTTGTATGGTTTCTATGTGGTAGAAGACAGAGCTGGGCCCAGGCAGCTGGACTCTGGAGCCCCGGCATGGACCACATCACACCCATCCTCAGAGCATGGAAACATTCCCAGGAATAAAGCAGGCAAAGGCCAGCGTGGCACAGATTCCAAAAACAGCTCAAGACTGACTTCTCTGAAAGAACTGTCAGTCTCAGGTCAGCCTTGTGATCATAAACCCACAAGAAAATGGTTCTAAGTTCTGCAGAAGGGAAAGGCCAGAACAACGCAAGAAGCCGCAGTCACCACAATCATTGTGTGATGGGAGGCGGCTCTACTCAAAATGGGAACAGGACCACACTTCAGTTCAAAATTACACTTGCTAGAAAGTCACCCAAGGATCTCGTTGGCTCACGGCTGACAGTGAATGAACAAGCCTGCAAATTTAAAAAAAAATCTCTTATACCCTACTTGACTGACTTCCTAACAAATTCCCACAACTTTCTGGTATTTCTGAGAACTCCTTATACTCTGCACTCTTCCTTACCCAGCTTTCCCTTGCCCTCCATATTTTTCCGCTCCCATGCCCCACACCTGGCCCCCCAGCTACAGGACTTATACTCACTTGTTCAGATTATGCACAAAGAAAAAGATTCCAGGAATTCATTTACCCCAATTTAGAAATGGAGATACCTGATAAAGAGAGCTAAAAGGGATACAGAACAAACAAGGTATGAAATAGCACATTTTCAAGTCACCCCAAGTGTGTCCCCAAAAAACAGAACCCAGCACTGTCCCAACAGTGAGTTACACAGACTCTCCTGAACACCCTCCTGGCATATGTCCTCATGTTTGGGACACAGGATTTACTATTAAAGAGTGCTGCACTTTGGGAGGCTGAGGTGGGCGGATCACGAGGTCAGGAGTTCGAGGCCAGCCTGACCAACATGGTGAAACCCCGTCTCTACTAAAAATACAAAAATTAGCCGGGTGTGGTGGTACATACCTGTAATCCCACTACTCAGGAGGCTGAGGCAGGAGAATCGCTAGAACCGGGGAGGCAGAGGTTGCAGTGAGCCCAGATAACACCATTGCACTCCAGCCTGGGCGACAGAGCCAGACTTGGTCTCAAAAAAAAAGAGTGCTACATGGCTCAAAGCCGGAGCAAATAAGACGGCCAACAGAACATTAGTATGTAAGTTAAATGTTTTATTTCTTTCTAATCTTATCTGAACAATATAGGCAGAGGTGGACTGCCAAAATATGTTGTGGGGATCGGGGTAGAAGACAGTTTAGGTTTTTCATTCTGGTAACTTGTCCACATAACCCAAATTCACTTCTTGCTGTTAAATTCCATGTCTTATACTAGAGTAAATAAAGCTGAAAATCTCATTAGATAACATGAGGGAGTTAAGGTTACACTGGGAAACAGCACTGCCCCATTTTCTTGGCTTTTGCTTAAATATAACCTCGGTACACTTGTATCCAACCTCCAGCTATTCCCAGAAGCCTGGAACCAATCACTGTGTTCAGCAGTCATCAGTTTATGGGTGGTTTATTTTAAATCAGTGGCATGGTGAATAAAATATATGTGTATATATGTGTATATATATATGTATATGTGTATATATGTGTATATATGTATATGTGTATATATGTGTATATATATATGTATATGTGTATATATGTGTATATATATGTGTGTGTATATATAGATTTTTTTTTTCTTTTTTTTGAGACGGTGTCTCACTCTGTCACCCAGGCTGGAGTGCAGTGGTGCGACCTCAGCTCACTGCAAGCTTTAAAGAGCTTTTGTGACTTAGTCTCTGCTTTCAAAGGATTTTAAGTTTGCAAAAGCTAGAACAGTCACCAAACATAAGTTATGAGTATTAAAGGTTATGGGACTGTTACAGACTACTTAGCTCTAGAGACTTCTCTTTTTTTTTGATGGAGTCTTGCTCTGTCGCCCAGGCTGGAGTGCAATGGCGTGATCTCGGCTCACTGCAAGCTCCGCCTCCCGGGTTCACGCCATTCTCCTGCCTCAGCCTCCCCAGCAGCTGGGACTGCAGGCACCCGCCACCACGCCCGGCTAATTTTTTGTATTTTTAGTAGAGATGGGGTTTCACAGTGTTAGCCAGGATGATCTCGATCTCCTGACCTCGTGATCTGCCCACCTCAGCCTCCCAAAATGCTGGGATTACAGGCGTGAGCCACCACGCCCGGCAGAGGCTTAACTACAACAGAAACATCTGAAAGCACAGAAAACTGATGCGCAAATCCAGGTTTACTCAAGAATTGAGAGTAAATTTGACATCACCAAAATTAAAAATGTGTATGCTTCAAAGCATAAAGGACACCATCCAGAAAGTGAAAAGACACCTATAGAATAGGGAAAAATATCTGCAAATCAGGTAACTGATAAGGAACTTGTATCCAGAATACATAAAGAACTCTTACAACTCAATAATAAAAAGGTAACCCAACTTTTTAAACAGCCAAAGGATTTGGACAGATATCTCTCTAAGGAAGACCCAGAAGCACAAGAAAAGAAAGACGCCAATAAGCACATGAAAGGATGCTCAACATCGGTAACCATTAGGGAAATGCAAATCAAACCCTCCAATGAGGTATCACTTCATATCCACTAGGAAGGCTATAATATAAAAAAAAAAAAGACAATAACAAGTGTTGACAAGGATGTGGGGAAATTGGAACCCTCCTATGTTGCTGGTGGGAATGTAAAATAGTGCTGCAACTTTGGAAAAGTTTAATGGCTCCTCAAAAAGTTAAACATAGAGTTACCATATGACCCAGCAATTTCATTCTTAGGTATATACTCAAGAGAAATAAAAATATACACCTGGCCAGGTGCAGTGGCTCACACCTATAATCCCAGCACTTTGGGAGGCTGAGGCGGGAAGATCACCTGAGGTCGGGAGTTTGAGACCAGCCCGACCAACATGGAGAAACCCTGTCTCTATAAAAATACAAAATTAGCCAGGCATGGTGGTGCATGCCTGTAACCCCAACTACTGGGGAGGCTGAGGCAGGAGAATCACTTGAACCTGGGAGGTGGAGGTTGTGGTGAGCCAAGATCACGCCACTACACTCCAGCCTGGGCAACAAGAGTGAAACTGTCTCATAAAAAATAAATAAATAATAAAATAAAATAAAATAAAAAAAATACACCTACACAAAAACTTGCACATGACTATTCACAGCAATATTCCAAATAGTCAAAAAGTGGAAATAACTCAAATGCCTATCAACTACTGAATGGATAAAGAAAATGTGGTGCATACATAAAATGGAATATTATTCTGCCATGAAAAGGAATGAAATTCTGACACACACTACAACATGAATGAATCTTGAAAACACCATGCTAAGTGAAAGCAGCCAGTTACAAAAGGGCAAATATTGTATGACTACATTTACATGAAATGTTCAGAATAGCAAATCAGAAAGAAAGTAGATGAGTAGTTGGCCATGGCTCAGGAGAGGGGCTGGAGAAGATGAGAGTAACTCCTATGGGTACAAGGTTTCTTTTGGGGATGATAAAAATGTTCTATAATTGAATGATTGTGGTGATGGTTGCAAAACTCTGCATATAATAAAACCATTGAACTGTAGGCTTTTTTTTTTTTTTTGAGACAGAGTCTCCCTCTGTCACCCAGGCTGAAGTGCAGTGGCACAATCTCAGCTCACTGTTACCTCCACCGCCCAGGTTCAAATGATTCTCCTACCTCAGGCTCCTGAGTAGAGTAGCTGGGATTACAGGCACCTACCACCACACCCAGCTAATTTTTGTAGTTTTAGTAGAGACAGGGTTTCACCACGTTGGCTAGGCTGGTCTCGAGCTCCTGACCTCAGGTGATCCGCCCGCCTCAGCCACCCAAGGTGCTGGGATTACAGGTGTGAGCCACTGCACCCGGCCTGAGCGGTACACTTAAAATGAATGAATGGTATGTGAATTATATAATAAAGCTGTTTAAAAGAAAAAAAAAAACTGGCTGGGCACAGTGGCTCATGCCTATAAATCCCAGCACTTTGGGAGGCCAAGGCGGGAGGACTGCATGAGCCCAGGAGTTCGAGACCAGCCTGGGAAACTTGGCAAAACCCCGTCTCTACAAAAAATACAAAACTTAGCTGGGCGTGGTGGTGCACTTGTGGTCCCAGCTACTTGGGAGGCTGAGGCAGGAGGATCACTAGAGCCCCGGAGTTTGAGGCTGCAGTAAGCCGTGATCATGCCGCTGCATTCCAGCCTGGGCATAGGAATGAGACCCTGTCCAAAAAAACCCTGAGGGGAGTAACCATGTCTTATGTGTCACCATATTCTCGAAAGGGCCTGCCATATAGTAGGTATAAATGTACGTAAATGGCCCAGGTACGGTGGCTCACGCCTGTAATCCCAGCACTTTGGGAGGCCGAGGCGGGCGGATCACCTGAGGTCAGAAGTTCAAGACCAGCCTGGCCAACATGGCGAAACCCCGTCTCTACTAAAAATACAAAAATTAGCTGGGCATGATGGCGGGCGCCTGTAATCCCTGCTACTCGGGAGTGTGAGGCAGGAGAATCGCTTGAACCCAGGAGGTGAGGGTTGCAGTGAGCCAAGAGCGAGCCACTGTACTCCAGCCTGGGCAACAAGGTGAAACTCCATCTCAAAAAAAGTATGTAAACATTGGTAAAAAGAATAGAGATGTTGAGTCATTTTACCAAAGATTTTATTTGAGGAATTCCCCACGGCATCCAGTGCCTTCTACAACAGTCCCAGCCTAGAGGAAACAGATCCCTCCAGCACCTTCTGCCAGCCCAGCACACCACCAATCAGGCTGATCTCTGTCTAAAGTCTCTTCCCAACTGGAGTGCTATGAGGCTTTACTGGTGGATTAAAAAAAAAAAAACAAAACAAAACAGGTTTTTTTGTTGTTGTTTTTGGTTTTTTATAATTTTTGACACAGGGTCTCACTTTGTCACCCAGGCCGGAGTACAGCACAATCATGGTTCACTACAGCCTTGACCTCCTGGGCTCAAGCAATCCTCCTGGCCTCAGCCTCCTGAGGAGCTGGGACTGTTGGCACATGCCACCACACCTAACTAATATTTTAATTTTGTATACAGAAGGGGTCTCATTATATTGCCCAGACTGGTCTGGAACTGCTGGGCTCAAGTGATCCTCCCACCTTGGCCTCCAAAGTGCTAGGATTACAGGGGTGAACCACCGCACCTGGCCCCCAGCAAGTCTCGCTGAAAGTGGGTAATATGAGCTCTTGAGGAACAGGAGGAAGCATGGGATGTAGTCCTCTCTAGCAGTCTGGCTAGAGGCCGAATTAGCATTCATGAAACAGCAGCAGCTCAGGGCAGGGGAATGGAGATAAACTGGGAAATAAAGACGGTAAGGGCCTTTGGTGGAAGGAGGGATATTCTTCTGGGCTTCCAAAAGGAAATTGCTGCAAACTACTTTCCTGCCTTCCCCATTCCGCAATCAGAATTAATGGCCTCCTCCACAGCATTTTGTTCAAATCCGCCTGCTATCACAGCCGACTGCACACATGTCCGGCTCCCTACCATGGAATACATTCCTAGTGGGCAAGAACAACTTTCGGCTCCTGGAAAACCATCAGCAGAGTCTTGAACACAGGAATTGGACAGTCTGTATCTGCTGAACTTAAGTATTTACTTCACAACAATTACTACTTTAACACCTCTTTTCTGAAGCCTGTAAGTATCTGTGGCAACAGAGAAACGGAGGCAGAATCCTCAGGCTATCAACACGCCCTTCATGCAACCTACAACGAGCAGCTGTGCACTCCAGCCACACCCACTTTCTCCAGAGTGCCACGGTTTCTGTCTTATCATGCCGCCCGTCTTATCATTCCGCGGCAGCAAACCAGCTGCCCGTCTGCTCCTCCGCCTCAGCCTCACCCAGATGCGGCTGGGCTGGCCCGCCACCCTCGGTTCCTGCTCAACTCCACCCTCGCTTCCAACTAAGTGCCAGGTCCTGCACTTCCGCTGGGCCTGCCCTGGCCCCCATCAGTGCCCTGCACACTTGGAGGTGTCTGTGATCATCTGTCTATCGGTCCCCCCCAGACACTGTGGACTGCAAGAGGGCAGCATTTACTTCACCCACTGCAGTGCTGGCAAATGCTTAACAGACTGGTCTCTAAAAACATGTGCATGTATTTATATGGACACACATTTATTTTCAATTTTACTGACATAAAAGATATGCAGCACACAATGGTAATAAAATATACAATATAGTAACAAATATATATCATAAAATACACAATTATACACTGTAATAAAGCACATAGGAATAAAATCTATAATACTCTTCATTGTAAATTCCACAGAGCCACCTGATTCTCCCAGAACGCTTTCCTAGATTTTTTTTTTTTTAATTTGGTCTAACTCTCACATCTGTGGCGATTGACTCTAAGGAATAAAACAAAAGTGAAAGAAAGAAGATAAAGATCAATCATGATATAAGCAACTTCTCCGCTGAACTGGACACTAGTTTCAAATACCAGAAGAATATTTACTTAATTTTCTTGTACTATTCACAATATAATGGTTACAGACACAAAACACTAAGTTTAAACTGCAATGTTAATATTTTTTCATCACTTTCTTAGATAATGAACAAAACAATAAACCCAGCCCTAATGTGTCATGTTTGCGAGTGTCCATGGTGTAAATGCTCCCATCAAAGCTAATGTCCAGCCCCCAACATGACATATGTGAGTGCAGACATAGTTGGGAAGAGAAGCGCATGCACAACACTACATGGTGTCTCCACCACAGATACAGCAGGTGTGATGGCACAGGCGATGCTACGGTCACCAGGAAGTGATGAGTTTTGAGTATTTATTACCTTTGCCTTTATTATAATTCATTTAATTATAATGGCGGCAGTTAACAACCAACTTGCAAAATTCCTTAAGAGACGGGTGAGGTAGCTCACGCCTGCTGAGGTACAAGGATCGCTTGAGCCCAGGAGTTGGAGACCAGCCTTGGTAACATAGCGAGACCCTGCCTCTACAAAAAATGAACAAAATCAGCAGGGAGTAGTGGTGCTTGCCTGTAGTCCCAGCTACTTAGGAGGCTGAGGTGAGAGAATCGCCTGAGCCTGGGAGGTCGAGGTTGCAGCAAGCCGAGACTGCACCACTGCGCTCCAGCCTGGGCAACAGAGCAAGACTTTGTCTCAAAAAATAAAAAAAAAATTAACAACAGGGTATGAGCTGGCTCTGGTAGGCCACAGCTCACTACTGAATTCCCAGCATTCAGCAAACGAAAGGTGGTGACAGCACTTGTGGAAACACAGCACAGCCCCGCAGTGGCTTCACTCCTGAAGTCTGTGCTCCAGAGGGAATGCAGGCTTTCCCACAGCCGGGCACTGGAGGAACTGCATGTGCAACACGTTATCTTTTCAAAAACGGGGTAAAATGCCATTTTAAAAACTCAGCATAAGCTGAAATGTAAAATGTTTTCTTGGCCAGGCGCGGTGGCTCATGCCTGTAATCCCAGCACTTTGGGAGAAGTGGGTGGATCATGAGGAAAGGAGTTCAAGATCAGCCTGGCCAAGATGGTGAAACGCCGTCTCTACTAAAAATACAAAAATTAGGCAGGCGCGGTGTCAGGCACCTTTAATCCCAGCTACTTGGGAAGCTGAGGCAGGAGAATTGCTTGAACCCAGGAGGCAGAAATTGCAGTGAGCCAAGATCGCACCACTGCAATCCAGCCTGGGCGATAGAGTAAGACTTCGTCTCAAAAAAATAAAATTAAATTAAAATAAAAATAAAATATAAAATAAAATAAAATAAAAAAGTTTTCTTTAATACATTCTCCCTGAGGTACTTCTTCCACAAAAACACTTAGGCAGCAGGGAAGTGCATTTTAAATCCTTCAACAGTCTGACTGGGTTTAGCACCCTGGGTGGCGTTAGTCACAGGGTATTCCTTAAAGCTCGTGAGCTCGGCTCCTGATCTGGAAAGGACAGAGTCCAAAAAGTACCTCAGACCCGAAGGGCCTTGGGCTGAGGCCACAGCCTGGGAATGCCTCTGGGCCCCATGGGTCTCTTCTAGCTCAGCAGGTCTCTCTCATTCTGTCTATTGTTTTTTCTTTTTTTAGAGAAGGGGTCTCACTTTGTTGCCCAGGTTGGTCTCTCCCGCCTCGGCCTCCCAAAGCGCTGGGATTACAGCTGTGAGCCACCGCGTGTGGCCAAATCTGTCTCTTCTCACATTGCTGCACCACCTTCCCTTCAACCTCCTTGGGTCTTCACCCCTCCCCATTTCCCTGGGACCCCCCTGCACCCCCCTAGGCTGGCTTTGGCCCTTGGCTTCCCACCATCCTTCCCACCCTTTTAACAACCAAGGGTCTTAATTCCACCTGCTGCTGTCACTAGTAACTCCTAAGTCCACAAGAGACTATGGGCACACTCATCTCTACCTATTATCCTCATGACAGAACGCTGTGTGCCCCAAGGATGGAGACTGGCAGTGTCCTTCAGACTCAGCTGCACCTCCAAACTCTGACTCTGTACTCCCAAGCACAAGGCTGAAGCTAAACCTGCCTCCTCAGAGTCTCCACACGGCTTTCCTCCCTAGAAGGCAGTGCTGCTTGTCCCACACCAGGTCTTCTGGTCCACGCCTCTTCTCCAACCCCAGTCACTACCCTGTCCTCACCACCCCACCCTCCAGTGGACACCGTTCCATACTGCCTGCCACACCTTCATCCTCTCTGGACACCTTCACACCATGCCACTTCCTATGGAAGAACCCTATGCTAAAGGTGCCCTATCAGACTCCAAGAGAATATTCTTATTCCCAGGAAACAGACACTGAAGGATTTAGGAGTCAAGGGGGACACTTTCACTAATTTACAAATTGTTCTGGGAAAAAAAATTCAAAGAGAGGAAAAAAATATGAAAAAGTAAATGGGGCAAAACGCAAACCATTGGTGACTCTAGGTGAAGGGTAAATAGGAACTCGTGTACTATTCTCAAACTTTTCTGAAATTATACCAAAATAAAGCTATCCCCCAAAAATCCAAACCCTCACCTTAGCGTCAAAGTTCAACAATCAACAGCTCTTCTTAGAAGCCACTCCTGCCAGGCAAGTTCCATCTATCTGACATCTTGTTTCTGCCCCACTCTCAACACCTAGACTCAGGATTTCCCTGGTCCCTCCCTGCCAACCCACTTCCTCCACTGCCCCAAGAGCCAGTTCCTGACTCACTTCTTCCAGGGGTGCTGAGGAAGGAAAGGAACTAACATTCCCCAACCATCTGCTGCCAGCCAGGCCAACACTGCACTCGGCGCATACCATACAGTGTTTCACCTAATCCTGCGAACGCCTCTGTGAGGAGGGCCTCCCCAGAGACTCAGAGAGATGAAGACACTGGTCCAAGATTACGCAGACACTGATGCAGAGCTGGAACAGGGACCCAGTGGCCTGTGCCACCCACAGCATTGACCCACACCTCACTGCTCCCTGTCGCCTTCCCAGACCCACCCCCCCACCCCAACCTCCCATGCCCCACCCAGTCGCTTGCTCAGTGAACACAGATGGGCTGCTTTGCCCCAGGTCCTGCTCTAAATGCTTAGGGATCAGTCAAAGAACAAAACAAATAGGGCTTCTGACTTCATGAAGCTTCCATTTTTGTGGAAGGAGATGGACAATAAAAGCTGTATTTATTAAACACTTATAGCACTGACTCCATGGCAGGTGTTATGCTGTGCATTTTATAAATATAAATTCATTTGATCCTCACAAAAATTCTGAGTTAGGTATTGTTCATACAAATGAGGAAACCAAGGCAAAGGGGTTAAATAATCCACCCAAAGCCACAAGAGTAGCAAGTGGTGAAGCCACAACTCAACCCCAGGCCCTGCCACCTCTCAGTAAGCATGAGCAGGCAACACAGCATGCTAGAGGGTGAGTGCCCCGGAAAATGGAGAGTAAAGCAGAGTAAAGGGAATCCGGAGCACGGAAGGAAGGAGACACACTGACATTTTAAACTGGGAGGCATGATTCCCAGAGGAGGTGACATCTGAGCAAAGCCACGCAAGGGTTGAGGGGGTTCGCATGCAATATTGCAGGAAAGTGTTTCAGGCAGGGGGAGTCTGTCCCACGGCCCTGACGCAGGGCATGCCTGGAGCATAAGAGGAAGGTCTGGCCAGGGAGGGGACAGCCCCTGCCTTTTGTGCAGCAGAATGCCCAAGTGTGCTGCGTGCCAGATTCCCTGCCTCCCTGGTGCCCGTGCTGCTCTTTTAGTATTCACCTGGACTTCCAACATGAACCGTGAACTCTGAGAACAGAGCCCGTGACCTCTACTCCCTCTGCTTGTCCCTGGTACTTTCAAGCTGATGTTTGCTGGATCTGTCTGCCTTGCCTTGCAGATTCCACAAAACTACAAGGTCCGGGAGAATGAGCAGGTCCTGCCAGGGAAGCTTCTGACACCTCTGTCACTGGTCCTCCTACACTAGTGGTGAGCAGTAGCCTCTGCCTGGGGCAGGGAAGCAAGCAGTAAGTAAAGGGCACTTATATTCTGCATTTTCAAAGCCTGCCTGCCCAATTCTATACTCAAATTTTATTCCCAGTAGGCCCCTTTACACTGGTAGGCAGCCAATTCCACCCTACTTGACAAAGGCAAAACCATCAGGTAACTCACCTGAGCTCACTGCGCAGCAGCAGAATCGAGGCTTTCTCATCTAGACTGGGAGATCAGGGTCTGCAGAGGCCACTCGCATCTTCACCCTCCTTTAGGACCCATCACCTTCTCTCAGGCCCAGCCCCAGGCCCTGCAGAACTCATGACTCTTGAATTTCAGATGTGCTGGGACAAAAGAATCACTCTTGTTTTTTTTTTTTTTTTTTTTTTTGAGACAGTCTCGCTCTGTCGCCCAGGCTGGAGTGCAGTGGCAGCAATCTCGGCTCACTGCAACCTCCGCCTCCTGGGTTCAGGCAATTCTCTGCCTCAGCCTCCCAGGTAGCTAGGATTACAGGCACCCGCCACCACGCCCAGCTAATTTTTGTATTTTTAGTAGAGACAGGATTTCACCATCTTGGCCAGTCTGATCTTGAACTCCTGACCTTGTGATCCACACACCTCGGCTTCCCAAAGTGCTGGGATTACAGGCATGAGCCACCTTGCCCGGCCACAAGAATGACTCTTAAGAGGTCAGTAATGACCGGTCCGGGCACAGTGGCTCATGCTTGTAATCCCAGCACTCTGGGAGGCCAAGACGGGTGGATCACCTGAGGTCAGGAGTTCGAGACCAGCCTGCCAACATGGTGAAACCCTGACTCTATTAAAAATACAAAAATTAGCTGGGCATGGTAACATATGCCTGTGGTCCCAGCTACTTGGGAGGCTAAGGCAGGGGAATCGCTTGAACCCAGGAGGCAGAGGCTGCAGTGAGCCAAGATGGTGCCACTGCACTCCAGCCTGGGCAACACAGCAAGAATCTGTCTCAAAAAAAAAAAAAAAAAAAAAAAAAAAAGAGGTAAGTAATGACCGAACAGTACAGGGTCCCGATCCCATCTAAGTAGGCTTAAGGCAAAGACTGAGCATTTACTTAAGTCACAGAGAATTTAGCTAAATGCAGTGAGTCACCCACTTCACACAGAGAAAAATGCATCCCTCTACTCCTGTCTCATCACGCAAAGAATGCCCAGATTTCTTTCCCATAGTTCCCCTTGAACTATGCAGGCTACTCATAAGGAATTAAGGAATATGCATCAGACACTTCCCTATTTCTAGTTTCAGTCTTTTAAGCAGCCAAAAGAAAATGCCTTTTTGTCCTACATCAGAAATGGTAGGATACCTCTTTTCCCCCATTTATTTCCAAAGTAGATTACACCAATTTAATTCCATTTTATTTTCTAGAGTAAGCATACAAAAAAACCCATCCTAGAAGAATCATTTTCGACTGGGCGTGGTGGCTCACATCTGTAATTCCAACACTTTGGGAGGCTGAGGCAGGAGAATCATTGAGACTAGGAGTTCGAGAACAGCCTGGGCAACATAGCGAGACCCCATCTCCACTAAAAATAAAAGAAAAATTGTCCAGGCATAGGGGTGCACGCCTGTAGTCCCAGCTACTCAGGGGACTGAGGAAGGAGGATTGCTGGAGCCCAGGAGTTCCAGGCTGCAGTGAGCTATGATCATGCCACTGCACTCCAGCCTGGGTGACAGAGCAAGACCCTGTCTCGAAAAAAGAAAAAGAAACAAGAAGAATCATTTTCCATAGACTGACAGACAATGGAGGAGAGGAAAGCTGAAAGAGAAGGTGTTTGAAACTGTAACTGAGTGGCTGTTCCTTTCAGGAGATGGCCTTCCTCCTGGAGGCAGCAGGGACTGGCAGGAGCTATGTGAAGGAAAGTGCGGTCCCCGCCCTCTGCGGCCGAGATGCTCAAGACAAGTGATCCGTGAGCCCTAGGCCTGCTCTCCCTCTAGGCCACTGCTGGGCCTGCTGCCCCCTGGGCAGCCTAGCATGGGTGCTGGGGAACCGCTGCAGATGTGTGGGTGCAGAGACGGGCAGGTACCTACCCACCTGTATGGAACAGCTGCCACGTCGCTATTTACCTACGGCAGGTACTCTGTGAGCAAGGGCAATCGGAGGGATGCTAGCTTCAAAGACAGAAACAGCACTGTCACTGGGAACTTTCTCGATCACTGTCTTGTGGTGTGGACAAGAACATCCTTATTCTTGATAAACCCACCCTGAATTATTTGGGGTAAAGGGGCACAATGTCTTCAACTTTCAAATTGGTCTGGAAAAAAAATGCATCTACACATGGGGAGAATGATAAAGCAAATGGGGTCAAAAGATCAAATCTAATAAATCCAAGTAATAGATGGGGAGTGCCTGTACTCCTCCTGCAACTTCTCTGTAAACAGGAAATTACATCAAAATAGAGTTGCCCTAAAGATGACTACCTGTGGCTCCACAAACAGGCGGGCATGCTGCCCCAGTCACAGCGGGAGCACCTGCTGCCCAGCACACCCAAGGCCAAGGCAGCAGAGAAACCAGCACAGCACCGCCCCCAGGGAGACATGGGGGCAGCTAACAATGCTGATCGAAGTCTGCAAGCATCCGCCATCTCTGGGTTTTTCTTCAGAACCAAGTCATACTCCTAGCGCTTGGAAAACGAGGCCAGATTTACCAACAGGGGGCTGGAAAGGCACCTACCCAGCATTATCCAGGGTGCTGCCCTCTCCTTATCCTTTCTATCTTATCAGTGTCCTCTTCTCAAAATGTATCTGGCATCAGGTCCCTTCCACTCCACATCCACTGCCAACATCCTGTTCCAGTTCCTTGTCGTGTCACACCTGAATCATCCCCACCTGCCAGGGGTGGGCACACCACCACCCACATGCCAGACCCAGGGGCGGGCACACCACCACCCATGCACCAGATCCAGGGGCGGGCACACCACCACCCACGTGCCAGATCCAGGGGCGGGCACACCACCACCCATGTGCCAGATCCAGGGGCGGGCACACCACCCACGCGCCAGATCCAGGGGCGGGCACACCACCCACGCGCCAGATCCAGGGGCGGGCACACCACCACCCACGCGCCAGATCCAGCCTGCAGGCAAAGAATGGTGTTTACATTTCTGGGGTTTTTTTTTTGTTTTGTTTCCTGAGACGGAGTCTCACTCTGTCGCCCAGGCTGGAGTGCAGTGACGCGATCTCGGCTCACTGTAATCTCTACCCTCCGAGTTCAAGTGGTTCTTCTGCCTCAGCCTCCCAAATAGCTGGGACTACAGGTGCCTGCCACCACACCCAGCTAATTTTTTGTATTTTTAGTAGAGACGGGGGTTTCACCATCTTGGCCAGGCTGGTCTTGAACTCCTGACCTCGTAATCCACCCACCTCAGCCTCCCAAAGTGCTGGGATTACAGGCATGAGCCACCGCGCCTGGCCTGGTGTTTACATTTCTAAAGGGCTGGGGAAAAAAATTAAAAGGAGGCTATTTTGTGACATGTAAAAATGACATGAAATTTAAATTTCAGAGGCCACAAATACAAGCATTACTGGAATCCAGCCACAGCCATCCACTTCTGTGCTCTCTGTGGCTGCCTTCACACAACAGCAGAGGGGAGCAGCCGCGGAGTCCAACCAGCTCATGGAACCTAAAACATTTACCTTCCGGCCTTTTACAGAAAAAAGATCAGCCGGACTCCTCCCCGGCTGACCTTGCTTGACTCAGTTCTCCCGCCTCCACAAGATTAACTGACCTAAAACTCGACTTCCGCTGTCGCTCTGTGTTCAAACCCCCGACAGGTTCCCCGATGCCCATAAAGCCCACACTGTACCCTGACATCCATTCGACCAGGAGAATAAACAAGAAAAGCCCTCAAGGCCATGCCTTTGCTCATGCTGTTCTCTGCCTTTCAGGAAGCCCTTCCTGCCTTCCACCGCTAAGGCTGCCGCTACCTTACCTTGCCCTTGCAGTCAGGGCAAGACTCCGGGAACACTCCCGGCTCCCTGTGCTCTTGCTCCCACAGCTCCCTATACTTACCCTCATCACAGCTCTTACCACACAGCGCTGAAATCATCTATTTGTGCGTCTGTCTCACCAGCTGCAGCAAGATCCCACAGGGCAAGGAACACATCTTACTTATCTCCCACCACCCAGACAGAACCCGGTACAGCAGCTCATCAACGTTGAACGCAACCCCAGCCTGGCCAGGCTGGCCTCCTCGCTGCCCCTGAATGCATGCTGCTCACTCTCAACCCTGGGCCTGTGCTCACCCCAGCACCCCCATATCTCACTTAGACAATCCTACCATGGCCTGGGCACAGTTCAAATTGCATCTCCTCCGTAGGCCCACAGAAGTCAACATGGTCGCAGGTTCAAACCCCCACTCCTCTCACCCATGTGCCGAGTGCCCCTGCACAAGATGCTTCTGTCTCTGGGTCCTCATCTGTAAAGAGGGAGTGACTCAGTATCCCCTAACTTGCAGGGCTGACAACGCATGTAAAGCTTCTGAACCGGCGCTTGGCATATAATAGATTTTCAAGAAGTAATAGCACGCTTGTCGTCCCCAATGACGCTGTCTATGCCACCTGGGTATTTCATCCCTTTTCTTCCCCATAACTTGTGTATATTACTCCTGGCTCTCCTGAGGCAGGTTTGTCAGGAGCGGAGACAAGGTCATAGTACACTTCCATGAAGCCGCCCCTGCCCTAAAACCCAGGACAACACAACACGTGGAGGAAGGGACCAACGGATACAACTTTAATAAATAAGTTATTTCAGGAGGTTTGAAGAATTGCTAACAAAAAAACAATGCAAAGCCCCAGGGGATCAGGAGTGAGCTAGACAGCAGGCTTTTGCAGATGCTTTCATACTGATGAGAAAGGCAGTTAGAGGGAGCAAGTGGGATGAGGAGGGGACAAGCAAGACAGGAAAGAACTCCCCCCTGGAGGGTACTGTTCATTCTCACCCATCCAAAAACTGCAAAGAAACCTGTGCTGACTCACTGGATAGTCTGGACCCAGCATGCTCCCCTGAAGACTGTCTCTGGATGAGAGGAAGCCCCAAGCCTCAGAATTCCATTCCAAGTTTCATGAGCACCAGTCAGTGACAGTACCAGCTGATGGGTGGGGTGCTCAGTGCGTGCTTACCAGGTGCCTGGGAGGATTCTAAATGCTTATGACCATACGAGGTGAGTAGGACTGTTACGCCCTTCATTGCACAGATGAGGAAACTGAGTCTCGGGAGGATAAGGAACACACTCCAGGTCACACGCTCTAGTAACTGGTATAGTACAGCACAGTCTGGTTCCAGAGTCCAAGCTCTTAGCCACAATGCAGTTTGAGTGTCTTACTCTGATTTAGCTCCACCATTTACCAGGTGAGAGATCTCAGGCGAGTCATCTAACCTCACCATGCCTCATTCAAGTGGGCCTCATACGAGTAACTTTGTAAGACTGTCATGAGGATTGAAGGCGATCATGCCATGACACATATTATGAAGCAGACTCCTGAGAAATCAGTTCCCTCCCACTTTTCCCATATCCCAATATAAGTGAGGTTTTTAGCCAAACCCCTTGACCTCTTTTACTACTAGGAATGATCTATATGCCCTGCTGGATTTTCCTGCCTACTGCCTGTGCCTAAGCATTTGGACCTCATAAAAGCTTACAAAAACGGCCTGGAGACAAGCATTAAAGGAAAGCAACTGCACTCGGAGCTGAGTGGGGCAGCGCAGCAGAGATGGTCCAGACGGCTCCTGGCGTGCAGATGAATACTGCATGAGCAGAGGCCGGGCCAGCCAGGCCCTGCCAGGACATGCCACAACTGACAGCCCGTGACAGCACCTAGATCCATGTGCTGCACCAGCAGGCCCAGATGACAGGCCTGGGAGGCTGCAGGCAGAGCCAGGAGCACCTGTGCCTCTGAGCCCGCATGTGTGTATGTGCGGTAGGGGGACAAAGAGTGGCAGGCAGGTGAAAGTGACAGGCAGTCATTCCCACCAATGATGGGATATCAGAGTGCCTGAAATATTGTCTATAGCAAGGTAAATTTTTAAATTCCTACAGAAGGAATTCTGTTGCAGAATTCCTTTACTGTGAAGAATTTAATTTCAAGTCAAGAAGTACAGATACACACTGGTTTATTTTGAAGATAAATCCACGTTTCCATACATCAATTTTGCCTGAAGGGTAAGAGACACCTTTAAGCCATGAACCCTTCCCCTGGGCTGGTGGTCATGCACAGAGGGAACTTGTCATTAGCAGCATGTAAAAGTGTCCTTCGTGTTAGCCAGTCAGCTATATTAATACAGCAGGAAGCAGAGATCAGGTGTTTAACTCATTTCTAGAAGATATAAGTAATTTCTATTTGAATGGACCTGATCAAACGGAACCAAATGTCTTAGAAAATAAAAGGTTAAAACCCAAGCAAAACGGTATCTCACTCATCATATCCAGTAGTGAGAAGTCCTATTAGGCCTTTTCCCACAACACATCAGCTTCCAAACACAGCACATGACAAAGAAATACTTCAGGGAGGTGGAGGAATGGGGGGCTTGTTACCGTGCTGGCTGATGACATTATTACAAGGCTCCAACCAGCTCCGAGGCCGTGGCAGACACAGCACCGTGGTCCTAGGGTTAGAAAGGAGCCCCAGAAGCAGCATGGACAATCTAATGCCCAAAGCATGGATGAGGCGCCTCCATGCCCAGGACTGCTCCCATCCACCGTTGCTAGAGCACCTAGGAAAGGGCACAGACTGCAAAACCCTCCTCTGAGAAGGGCTGCCCAGTCCACTTGGGGCAGCTATACCTCTCGACGAGTAGCTGGGCAAGGACAAGCACATTGAGAGCACCAGATCCAAAGTGGTGACGGGCCCAAGGGCAGCCTGCAGGCAAGGGAAATGGTCCCAGCCTTTCCTGCAGCCCAAGTGCAGGGCTGGTCCTCAGGAAGGAGTTGCAAAATGATCCTGTTTGCAAAACAGAAACATTCCACAAACAGCAGCCACAGGGGGTAGGTAAATTCTAGAAATTCTCAATCTTATGTACAAGAAATAAACAAAACCAAGTCAAGAAGAATATTTTACTAGTTAGCATAAATTTGCTTAGCACTCTATGTCCAGGGCTTCCTGGCCAGTTAAATCCAGGTTACTGCACTTGGATGGCTGACAATGCATCTAACCTCTTGGAAATATCAACCTCTTGCAGACACAGGCTGCCTTACCACGTGGCACTTACATACAACAGGTGCTCAATAAATGTGCTGAAAAACGTCAGTGTGTAAAGGATTCCTAAAGTAGGAATCCCCCCTGCTCCCTGGCTCCCTGAGGGTGGTTGAGGCCCAGGGGCTTGTTTGTGTACCCACCCTCCACTAGGGCCTAGCACGGTGCTCACTACACCCGGAAGGCTGATTCAAGCTGCCACCTGCGAATTTTTTCCCTGCCTCATACTGTCTTTTTCTGCCCCATTCCTCTTATTTGCTCCCTGAACATTTATCTCATGGGATTTGGAATCATTAGCTATGCAAATTCTTGGGTTTATGGCCCTTTACCTCACCGGAACAGCTTCCCTGCTGTAAAACAGGGTGAAAGGACCCTACATGAAGACTAGAAATGATGTGTGCGCAGTCTGCCACGGTAAGGCGAAGCAATCACTGTTATGACTTTCTTATGTAATTGTCCACAGGCCCCACTGTCTAAAGGTACTCAGAATACCAAAAGCAGAAAGTTTGTTTTTCCTACCCCTGCAAGGGCGGTTTTGAGAAAGCCTATCTGTTTTGGAAAGAAACTGACCCAAGCCCATGTCACTAGTTAAAATATTTCCTTTTTCCTTTTTCACAGGGAAATGGATGACTCTGACTAGTCATGGCCAAACTGGGTAAAAGGTTCTGTTCCACAAGTTCATGTGCCAATTCTACACAGTGATTAGGATTCCCAGATGGCTTTTTTTTTATTTTATTTTACTTTAAGTTCCAGGATACATGTGCAGACCGTGCAGGTTTGTTACATAGGTATACATGTGCCATGGTGGTTTGCTGCACCTGTCAACCTGTCATCTAGGTTTGAAGCCCCACATGCATTAGGTATTTGTCCTAATGCTCTCCCTCCCCTTGCCTTCCTCCACCCCCGGCCCAGCTCATTCTCTTAAAGAATCATCATAAAGGAGTTTAGCTGGGGCAACAATGGATCTGCTTGGGTTCCACAACTTGGGAATCAGAAGGAAGGGAAGGGCTTCCTCACCTTTTCCAGGAGCAGGGCTGCCCTCAGCACTCTCTAGATCCCAAGGCACAGCCCCCAGGTCCCTGAACACATAGTGTCCTAAGTGCCCCTCTGGGAAGCCTCCTGTGCCCATGCTTTCCTCCCAGTGTTTCAGAATTACCTCCTGACTCTGCCCCTGAGAAACAGGCCAGGAATATTTCAAGGAATACCCCAACTAACCTCAATGCACCTCTCCTGGCATTTCAGAGAGATAACTCAAGAGTGAAGAGAGGGAAATATGGAGGAGGGGTCTGAAGACAGGAAGGGGTGACCCCCCAGGACGGAGGTAACCCTGTGGAATATGCCCAAGTCAGTTGCCCTCAATTGGTCTGTGATAGCACAAGTCCAAAACCCAATGCCTTCATCTAAATCCTGATGCCACCACTTTTTTTTAGCCCTCTGTGCCCCACTTCCTAGTGTGAAAAGCAGGGATCATAACAGCACCCCGTCTGTCCGCTGTGGTGAGGACTGAACGCGTTAAGACACGTGGGCACTCAGGACAGAGCGTGGCACGGCCAACAGTCTCTAAGTGTCTCTGATGCTGCCATCGCTGCTGTGCTCATCAGCGCCAGGTGCTGCTCTCCCACCCCTGTCCCTGTCCTATCACAGCCTGACAATCCTCAGCCACAACAAGGAGCTTTGTTGGTGGAGGAGGGAGGAATTTGGCTAGAACCTTTGTAAGCTGACTTTCTGTGGGCTGGGGACAGTCCACGCTAAAGGGTAGTTGCCATTCCCCTGGGGGCTGCAGGTGCCAGGAGTGAGCACTCTGCATCTTCCCCCTGACCAGGCTGCTCCTCCTCTCTTGGCTTCCAACACTGGCACTGGCCTCCCGGGACCCATGCTACCTCCAGACTTCAACTGGCAACAGAAAAGAGACAGGGGGCTGGGTGCAGTGGGGTGCCTGTAATCCCAGCACTTTGGGAGGCTAAGGCAGGAGGATCGCTTGAGCCCAGCAGTTCAAGACCAGACTGGGCAACACAGAGAGAGCTTGTCTCTCCACAAAATTTAAAAATTAGTCGGGTGTGGTGGTGTGGGCCTGTAGTCCCAGCTACTCAGGAGGCTGAGGTTGGGGGATGGCCTGGGCCCAGGAGGTCAAGGCTGCAGTGAGCCGAGATCATGCCACTCCAGCCAGGGCCACTCCAGCCAGGACCACAGAACAAGGCCCTGTCTCAAAAAAAAAGAGAAAGAAAAAAAATTAGCATGGGCAGGAGAGAAGAGAAGCCTGGCACCCACTAAGGTTTCATTTCACCTTTACATAGGAAAAGTCAATAAAAGCTACTAGTTAACCACATGGCTGTGCTGTCCGTCCCTCTCCTGCCAGAATTAACCAGACCGAATCTCCTGCCAGAGTTAACCAGACTGAATCCTTCAGCAGATAAACAATTCAACAGACACCTGCAGATGTGCCTAATGCAGGAAGACTCCTCACTAGATTCCCTCACACATAACACACGTGCACTCTGAGCTGGGCGCTAGAGAGACACGGCCCTAACAGAACACGAAAAAGATACTGTTGTCCTTGCCAAGATCCTCACTACTTAGCAGAAGCTCTTGCCCTTCCGCTTCCACCTTTCATCATGGTATAAGCCAACAGTCTCACTTCTTCTCTCTTCTTTAATCTGATTTCTGTCTTCCCTTTCTTTTTTCTTTTAAGAGACAGGGTCTCACTCTGTCACCCAGACTGGAATGCAGTGGCGTGATTATAGCTCACTGCAGCCTCAAACTCCTGGCCTCAAGTGATCCTCCCACCTCAGCCTTATGAGCAGCTGCGACTATAGGTGTACACCACCATGACCGGCTAATTTTTAAAATTTTTGTAGAGACAGGGTCTCACTATGTTGTGCAGGCTGGTCTCAAACTCCTGGCCTCAGGCAATACTCCTACCTTGGCCCAGTCTCTCAAAGTGCTGGGATTACAGACGTGAGCCATCGCACCCAGCCTTTTCTTTAATTTTTTTTTTTTTTTTTTTTTTGAGATGGTAGGGTCTTGCTCTGTCACCAAGGCTGGAATGCAGTGGTGCGATCTCTGCTCACTGCAGCCATGGCCTCCCAGGCTCAAATGATCCACCTACCTCATCCTCCTGAGTAGTTGACACTACAGGTGTGCAACACCCACACCCGGCTAATTTTTGTATTTTTTTGTAGAGACAGAGTTTCACCATGTTGGCCAGGCTGGTCTGGAACTTCTGACCTCAGGTGATCTGCCCGCCTAGGCCTCTCAAAGGGCTGGGATTACAGGCGTGAGCCACCACACCTGGCCTCTTTTCTTTTTTAAAACTGTGGCAATCATTTCTCCTCTGTTGAACTCACCAATGAGAAAAAGTCAATGGGGCCAGGCATGGTGGCTCACACCTGTAATCCCAGCACTTTGAGAGGCTGAGGCAGGCAAATTGTTCGAGCCCAGGAGCTCGAGACCAGCCTGGGCAATGTGGCAAAACCCCATCTCTATAAAAAATTTTAAAAATTTGCCAGGCTTGGTGGTGCACACCTGTAGTCTCAGCTACTCAGGTGGTCAAGGTTGCAGTGAACCATGATCGCGCCACTGCACTCCAGCCTAGGTGGCAGAGTGAGATGCTGTCTCAATTAAAAAAAAAAAAAAAAAAAAAGGCTGGGCGCGGTGGCTCACACCTGTAATCCCAACACTTTGGGAGGCCGAGGCCAGCGGATCACAAGGTCAGGAGATCGAGACCATCCTGGCTAACACAATGAAACCCCGTCTCTACTTAAAAAAAATACAGAAAATTAGCCGGGCGTGGTGCCGGGCGCGGTGCCGGGCGCCTGTAGTCCCAGCTACTCAGGAGGCTGAGGCAGGAGAATGGCGTGAACCCGGGAGGCAGAGCTTGCAGTGAGCTGAGGTCACGCCACTGCACTCCAGCCTGGGCCACAGAGCGAGACTCCGTCTTAGAAAAAAAAAATCAACTGCAAGGCTTGGGGTGACAGTTTCCTGGTCATTCCTCCCAGTTTTTTCGTGTCTTTATAGCTAGAGGTGACTAAAGCCCACCTCCAAGAAAACAGCAAGTCGCGTACAACTGAAGCCCATGGGGGCAGGATGCTGTTCTCTCCACCCGGGCAACCCAAGCACCTGAGTGTCTGACACCACCCATCACCCAGGGGATCAGAGCTGAATTCTGAAGACTGGAACCAAAGATGACAGAGTACGTGGCTGGAGAGAGGGGTAAGCCCACAGAGTTTAGGTAAGTTTCTGAACCACATTCCCACCACGCCCACAATGTACTGCATTAAAGTACACTGGAAGCTAAAGACCAAAAAGGAATCAGATTTTCAATTTTGCCACCTAAAGTAGAAACTGAGAGCCTTATTTACTGCACAGATTTTAGCCCAAGTGCCATGCCTCCAGTTTCACAATTTCACCAGCAGCTTAAGCAAAATGGCCTGGACACTAAAGATGGCCTCTGGGTCAGAGTATCACTAATTTCCTCTGTCCACAAACCACTTTGATTCTCTTTGATTCTCTCTGTCCCTAATCCCCTAATCTCCCCATCTAGTCTTTTTTTTTTTTTTTTTTTGAGACAAGGTCTTGCTCTATCACCCAGGCTGGTGTGCAGTGGTGTGATCTTGGCTCACTGCAACCTCAGCCTACTGAGCTCAGGCAATCCTCCCACCTCAGCTTCCAGAGTAGCTGGGACCACAGGTGCACACCACCATGCCCACCTAATTTTTGTACTTTTTGTAGAGATGGGGTTTAGCTATGTTGCCCAGGCTGCTCTCAAACTACTGGGCTCAAGCAATCTGCCCACCTCAACCTCCCAAAGTGCTGGGATTACAGGCGTGAGCAACTGCGCCTGGCCCATCTGGTCTCAAATACTTCATTCTCTGCAAATGCAGATGTTTTCTCAGCTCTGATTATTTTTTCTAAAGTAAAGACCCTCCACCTGGCTAGACGAATGCTTCTAGCAAAGGAAAAGACCAGGATGTGAAAACTGTACTGCAATAGAACATAAAGCTCCGTCCAACCCCCACCACCCATCAGACCTGGGGTGGTGGCAGCAGCAGGCGTCGGGGCTCTCAGGCCTGCCCATTAGTCATCCCTAAGGCCCGTTAGCACACGGGTTAGCAGGAGCACACATTCTGCAATCAGAAAGCCCCGGATTGAGCCCAGCCCTGCTTTCAGTCAAGGCTTTGTCACTCACTATCACTCCATTGACCTAGGACCTCACAAAACCTTGTCATCTGTAAAACTGGGGATAATAAGTTCTACCTTGAATGCTGTTGTGAGGAATAAATGAGGTAATGTCTATGCAGCACCTAGCACAGATTCCTGCAGATAAACACTCAATAAATGTTAGCTATCATCCACTATCTAGTCATCAGAAAAGCACAATGATCTGGTATCTTTAAGTCCTTCCGCTTCCAAAAAAAAGAAAAGAAAAGAAAAAAGAAAAAGATGTGTGGATTTTTTCCCCCTAAAGGTCTCAGTGAAGTGAAACTTAAGAAGGAAAATCTGGCCGGGTGTGGTGGCTTATGCCTGTAATCTCAGCACTTTGGAAGGCCAAGGAGGGTGAATCACCTGAGGTCAGGAGTTCCAGACCAGCCTGACCAACATGGTGAAACCCTGTCCCTACTAAAAAATACAAAAAATTAGCCGGGCATGGTGGCAGGTGCCTGTAGTCCCAGCTACTTGAGAGGCTGAGGAAGAAGAATCGCTCGAACCCAGGAGGCAGAGTGCATGAGCCAAGATTGCGTCATTGCACTCCAGCCTGGGCGTGACAGAGCAAGAGATTCCATCTCAAAAAAAAAAAGAAGAAAAACCCAATTCAAATCCCAGTTCAGGGACCAACTCACTTGCAACTTAAAGCAAATCATGTCACCTCCATTTCTTTGCCTATAAAATGGGAATAATAGACCCTATTAAACTTTAACGACCTCAGAGACGAGTAAGAATCAATGAGATAACAGGTCATGAAAACGCTTTCACTTCCTCCAGTAAAAAGCAACAAGTAGTAAATCCAGAGCATAATAATAATAATAATAATTATTATTATTATTATTTTTTTTGACATGAAGTCTCGCTCTGTAGCCCAGGCTGGAGAGCAGTGGCGTGATCTCGGCTCACTGCAATCTCCACCTCCCGATTCCCGGTTAAGCAATTCTCCTGCCTCAGCCTCCCCAGTAGCTGGGATTACAGGCGCGCACACCACGCCCAGCTGGTATTTTTAGTACAAACAAGGTTTCACCACGTTGGCCAGGCTGATCTTGAACTCCTGACCTCGTGATCCGCCCGCCCGGCCTCCCAAAGTGCTGGGATTACAGGTGTGAGCCACCGCGCCGGGCCCAGAGCATAATTATTATTAAAATGCCAGGCCCCATAATATTATGGAACATAAATACGCCAATGATGGCTCTTACTTTTTCTAGAACATTAGGTTTGATGGCCTTTTCGTCTGTTCACATGGAACCTGCTACAAGCTGGAGGAGGCAAATGGCTGCTCCTAGCAGATCCCAGTTCAGAGGCACGGCCCAGCAAAGCTAGCACTCTGCCAATGGTCAGGCTTCGACCATCCTAGGCCACTTCTCAGAGGCCAGTGCCAGGAGGAATTAGGTAATTCATCTGGTTCCACCTGGACATGTGACACCAACGACAACCAAAATCCTCACCTGCAGAACTACTCAACAGACGCAGGAAAGGGTCCACTTTGACCCTCTGCTCTTCTGTACTGAATGGTGTACCACTCTTCCAGGGCAAGTGCCATCCTTCCTTTAAAGTGCAACACATGATCCAGAAGGAAGAGCTCACTTTTTCCTCATTTTTACTTCTAGGTCCAAGACGTGAGTTTCATTTTTAATCTACCACGGAAATGTCTGCAGAACTGGAAGTTTGAGTGGGAGGAGGAATGGGGGGGACCTCATTACCCTAATTTAAAAACGGAGCATGCAACCAAAACTGCATCCAGTATCATCACCCCCAGGTCTCTCAAACCCAAGGAAGAGAAGAAAGATTTACTTTCATGTTTACTGAATATCTGCTATGTGCGAAAGACTGTGCTAAGTTCTTCACACACATTATTTCCAAAGCCCATTTTCTCTTCCACACCTAGTAACACCATGGAATAATCATCACGGAACAGGATCAGCCCAGGTAGGGGTTTGGGCGGAAGAATTACAATATGCAGTCAAGTTTAAGACGTTTCAAATGTTAGCATTGTAAACACAAATAAACAGCCTTGACTGAGGAACCAGGTCTAAGTTCTGAAGCATCCTTTACAGGAGGAACACACAAACCATGTCTTTCCTACAATTATGAAATTAACTCATGCTGTTGAATACACTATAAAAAAGATTTAAAACTTCTAAACCTGGAGTACAAGAAAAACTCACTATAGGACTCGAACAATCTGGGGCTGGATTTCTGACCTGAGAAGTACATCTGGCAATCAAATATGGAATGAACGGCATCCTCTGAGAGGGCTGCAGAGATGTGCTCACGGGAGAAGGTAACCACAATGAACTGGCCTGTGTGCGGCCAGGTAACCATTACGCGGGGCTTTCCCGCAGGCGGCAGCGACTGTAGGAAGATGTCTTTCTCAGCTTAAAACCTAGTTCATCCTCATTCCTGGGGTACAACAACTGTCTATGGAGCAAAGTGTCAGATGGGACCAAATACACATTGGTGGCCTGATATTCAAATGTCATCCTCTCCATGCACATCCCACTAAAAAGAAGCTTGGGGGAAAA
The DNA here is from genome assembly GCF_006542625.1 of Nomascus leucogenys. Lineage (NCBI taxonomy): Eukaryota > Metazoa > Chordata > Mammalia > Primates > Hylobatidae > Nomascus > Nomascus leucogenys. The sequence goes on from NC_044387.1 coordinate 45,035,722, forward strand.
AAAAAAAGCTGTCCACCTGTCCACAGTTGACCTTCATTCCTCTGCATCAACCCGTTTCACATAAATCACAATTAACATCTGCATTAAAAACCATTAAAAGAACACAAATGTGGTTTGAACTCTTGGACATACTTTCTCTGCATTCAGAGTCAGGAAAACCGGCCAAGACATGGGGCTGGTCCCCGCCCCTTAACGGGATGCGACACAGAGGCCTTGCCTGAGGGGCCTGCCAGACCCCTTGGTCCCGGCTAACTACTGAGCAAGTGGGGTGGCGGCTCACCAGTGCCGCATGCCCGGCGGAGGGTCTCGCTGCGGCTGGCTTTCTGCTAGGCCAGGCAAGCCAGGCTCCCTGTAGGGCTCCTCAAGGTGGTTTCTAAGCTGGGAATTTCCAATGTGCCCCGGAGACCTCCAAAAGCGCGGGCCCCTCGGAAGGCAGCTAGGGAAGGGGCGTCACTGAGACCAGAGGCGAAGGTGGCTGTGATCGCCCGGCCGCGCCCACCGCCCCCACAAACGGAAAGGCGCGCCAAGGGTCCTCTCGGCCACCTACCTGCCAGGGTCGCAGGAGCCCACGCTTGGCGCACGCCAGCTCCAGGCCGGGGCATCGGGACGGGGAGGCCCCGAGGGCCAGGCCGCGGAGGCAGGACCCGGCGGAGCCTCGGCCCGGAGCCTGCAGACTCCGGTAAAGACAGAGACCTCTCCCGCCCCAAAAAGAACCCTCCCCCGCCCCAAAAAGAACCCACCCCCACCCCGCACCCAGAGCCGGGCTAAGCCCCCTCCCTCCGCCTCCCGCCTGAAGCGGGCAGCCTCCCCACGCTTCCCCGCGCCTGCTGCCCCGGAACTCGGGACCAGCCGGCGCACCTGGCCGCGCATCCTCCGGCGGGAGGTGACCACACCGGAACGTGAGGCGGGGGCTTCCTCGCGGCCCGACGGCCGGGCGCAGGGCTATAAGCGCAGCCGGAAGGAGGCGCCCGCGCCGCGGCGGGTCCCGGCTTCGGCGCTACCCGGGCGGGAGGCTCGGCGCGCGTCCGCTCGCCGGGCCACCCGCTCCAGAGCCGCCCGCCGGGACCAGCCCGTGGCCCGAGACCCCGAGCTCGGGCGCGAGCAGGATGCGGCTCCCTGGGGGCGGCTGGCGCGGGTCGGAGTCCCGAAGCCCCGTCCTTACCTCTGCCTCATGCTGCGGTGTCCCTCGGCGCCGGCGTCGCTGTGGCCGGCCAGTGTAGCCCGGTCCCGCAGCCCGAGCGTCCGGCGCGGTAAGCAGCAGCCGGAGCGGCGGCGCAGCCGGGGGATGGGCGGGCACATGGAAGGGCGGGGGTTGTGGCCCTCGGGCCGGACCACAGGACCCCAGCCTCGGGGGCGAGATATCTCAGTGCATCTCGAAAACTGGCACGCGGCCCCCGTCCTCAGGGACTCCATTGCTACCTGCACGCTCAGTCTTGCCAGAATCTCACGAGATATGTGCAAAAGGCAAAGAAATAAGCTGTCGCCTCGCCCTTCGTCCTCTCCGTCCCCCCGCAGAGTCCATATGGTACATTCCTCAAAGCCCAACGGGAGACGGGAAAGAGATGATTGGTTGGGAATCTTGGAAGGGGCGAGAAGCCACATGAAGTGGCCAATGGAGAAACCCGGTGGGCATAGCAAAGCCGGCCAGCGGAGAGAAGAGAGGATGTATTTAAAGGGGACTTGTTGGCCGGGCGCGGTTGCTAACGCCTGTAATCCCGACACTATGGGGAACTGAGGCTTACGGATCACTTGAGGTCAAGAGTTCAAGACCAGCCAGGCCAACATTATGAAACCCTGTCTCTACTGAAAATACAAAAATTAGCCAGGCATGGTTGCACGGGCCTGTAGTCCCAGCTACTCTGAAGGCTGAGGCAGGAGAATCACTTGAACCCGGGAGGCGGAGGTTGCAGTGAGCCGAGATGGTGCCACTGCACTCCCGCCTGGGCAACAGAGCGAGACTCCATCCAAAGAAAGAAAAAATAATAATAAAGGAGACTTGTTTGTTGTCCTTAGTTGCCGCAAAATGAAACTAGGATTTTCATTCTAGTTGGGAAGCAAAGAGGTTAGGGGGAATTTCAAATTTTTGGAGGAGGGCACTAAGAGAAAATATAGAACACAGGCCGGGCGCGGTGGCGCATGCCTGTAATCTCAGCACTTTGGGAGGGAGGCCTAGGCGAGCAGATCACAAGGTCAGGAGCTCAAGGCCAGCCTGACCAACGTGGTGAAACCCCATCTCTACTACAAATACAAAAAATAGCCAGGCATGGTGGCGCGCGTCTGTAATCTCAGCTACTTAGGAGGCTGAGGCAGGATAATCGCTTGAACCTGGGAGGCGGAGGTTGAACTGAGCCCAGATTGTGCCATTGCACTCCAGCCTGGACAACAGAGTGAGCCTCTGTCTAAAAAAAAAGAAAACGAAAATATAGAGCGAATTGAACCAAATATATCTGTACGACCTTGAGCAGGTAAGTACAACCCTCGGCCTCAGTTTCATCATCTGGTCCAATGAGGATGCTAGACTGCACTTGGTGTCTGATGGCCTTCACACACTTCGTGTGTGATCCTATCATCCTTTGCACGGGAATAGCAATACCTGCAAATATTCTTCAACTTTGGGTATTATCCACCATCTTAAAGAACTTTAGGCTGGGCGCGGTGGCTCACGCCTGTAATCCCAGCACTTTGGGAGGTCAAGGCAGGCAGATCACGAGGTCAGCAGATCCAGACCATCCTGGCTAACACGGTGAAACCCCGTCTTTACTAAAAATACAAAAACAAAATTAGCTGGGCGTGGTGGTGGGCGCCTGTAGTCCCAGCTACTCGGGAGGCTGAGGCAGGAGAATGGTGTGAACTCGGGAGGTGGAGCTTTCAGTGAGCCAAGATCGCACCACTGCACTCCAGTCTGGGCAACAGAGCAAGACTCCGTCTCAAAAAAAAAAAAGAACTTTAGTTGAAAGTCGATAGACTTTCTGACACCTACTTTCAGTGATAGTATCAACCCCACCTTTGGTAAAGATGAATCCCATCTTCTTTCTGGGTCCCTCATCTCTTAGAGAAGAATATTCTTCTTACGTATGGGGCCCTCCACCTCCAAGTAGTTCGTAATTTCTACTTCTCCAAGAAGCATCCCTTTCTCTTCCTTCTCCCTTCCTTCTCATAATTAGACAAAGCTTCGATTAATAATTCATTCACCCAATGAGCTGTCCACAATTCCTGCCTTCAGCAACAAACCCCACTGCTCACCCCTCCCTAGAGCTGCGAAAGTGCTCGTCCCTAACTCGGTCTGTGACAACCATTCAACCACATATGGCCAATTGTGCTTTCATCTACACTACAAGCCAAATTTCAGACTTTCTAACCACTCCTTGGGGCCTGCTCTGTTTTAGAGTTTTACACCAGCCTGCTAAGCTTACAGTTTGGCTACCAAGCTTCAGCTCCATCTTCTTTATTTCAGAACTTTTCAACCTCCCAACAGCTGGTCACCCCACTGCCACTCAACCAGCTTCCAGTCATGTAGGGAGTCTGGGATACCGTTTCTGGTTTTTTTTTGTTTTTTTTTTTTAGATGGAGTCTCACTCTGTTGCAAGTCTGGAGTGCAGTGGTGCGATCTCAACTCACTGCAACCTCCACCTCCCGGGTTCAAGTGATTCTCCTGCCTCAGCCTCCCAAGCAGCTGGGACCACAGACGCCTACCACCACACACGGCTAATGTTTGTATTTTTAGTAGAGACAGGGTTTCACCATGTTGGCCAGGATGGTCTCGATCTCCTGACCTCATGATGTGCCCGCCTCGGCCTCCCAAAGTGCTGGGATTACAGGCATGAGCCACTGCGCCTGGCCCCTGGGATAGCCTTTCTAATAACTCCAGATAACTCATCTTCTAGCTATAATCCAAAGAGCTCTGGAAAGTGCATCCCTCCATGAAGCCTTCCAGATTGATTGCCAGAAATTGCTAGCTTACAGAGCTCCCATTTCTACTCCGTGCCTTGCCATAACCCAACTGTCCATGCTCTCTGCCCCAATATACATTTTTTTTTAATTTTTCTTTTGAGACTGAGTTTCGCTCTTGTTGCCCAGGCTGGAGTGCGTGATCTCGGCTCACGGCAACCTCCGCCTCCTGGGTTCAAGTGATTCTCTTGCCTCAGCCTCCCGAGTAGCTGGGGTTACAGGCTGCGCCAACACGCCCAGCTAATTTTGTATTTTTAGTAGAGACGGGGTTTCTCCATGTTGGTCAGGCTGGTCTCGAAATCCCAACCTCAGGTTATCCACCCGCCTTGGCCTCCCAAAGTGCTGGGATTATAGGCATGAGCCACTGTGCCCGGCCAACATACATTTCTTATTGACATATTTCCCCGTCTGCCTGCTGGCCATAGCAGCAGCAACCACAGCTTACATTTATCAAGTGCTTGCTATGTGCTAGGTACTGTTGGGAAGTGCTTTGCCTGCATTTTTTCATTTGACTCCCGTATCAACTCTGTGATGTCCCATTATTATTCCCATTAGTACCGTTTTGCCTTCCTGAGGAAAACACAGGAGCTTAGTGAAACTGATCTGCCCGAGTGCACACAGACGTCTGACATCTAGTGCCCCCGCCATAGCTCCACAATGCAACACTGTCTTGAGTTTCTTAAGAATCTACTGCATGCCAGATGAAAGATAGTCTCATACATTTACTTATTTATTTTTATTTATTTATTTTTTTTATTTTGAGACAGAGTCACAGTCTATCACCCAGGCTGGAATACAGTGGCGCAGTCTTGGCTCACTGCAACCTCTGTCTCCTGATTTCAAGCGATTCTCATGCCTCAGCCTCCCAAGTAGCTGAGATTACAGGCTCATGCCACCATGCCTGGCTAATTTTTGTATTTTTAGTAGAGATGGGGGTTTCACTATCTTGGCCAGGCTGGTCTCGAACTCCTGACCTCAGGTATCCATCTGCCTCGGCCTCCTAAAGTGCTGGGATTACAGGAGTGAGCCACCACGCCAGGCCTCATACATTTATATTATGTTTACATTTATTTCTATACCTATAATATCATTCCAGTCTCAAAACAATCATGTGAGGAGAGTTGGCAGAAGTCTATTCACAGATGAGGAAGGAAACTACAGCTCAGAGAGCATGACCGTTTGGCTAAGGTAGCAAGGCTGGTAAGTAACTGAGCCTGGCTTTCCACACTGCATTCTTTCCACTGCAATTCCTGCCCCCTGCGTGAACACAACCTTTTTACATGTAACAACCAGAGAAGGAGGAAACAAATACAAAATAGCAAAACCTAGGCCACGGGGTTTAGGGAGTGTGGTACAAGGAGTGCTTACAGGGGGCCAGAAAACAAGTCAAAGACTTCTATGAAGGGTGAGAATCACTGTGGACTTTTTATACTGGTTTGTTGTTTATATTCTGCCCATGAGACTGTGTCTTGGACACATCTGGCAAATTCAATAGCAAAAGGCCACAAAACTGCCCCGTACCGCTGGAGTGCTGGTGGCTAGAATTAGCCCCATGTCAACGAAGAAGGGACTTCTGTGTGCAGTGCTGCCGACCAGTTTGGGAAAGTTCTCAACTGGCTGTTTAGCAAACTCTCCTGCTCCGCCGGCAGTGTTAACACTCCCCTGCAAATACAGGCTGGCTCGTTATTTCTTCTTTTTCAACTGTTGACATCCTCACAGGGTGGAGAGCCTAACAAAATTGTGTGGGAGCAGCAAACTTTTCATATTGATTAAGCAGCCTGAACAAGGTAATTGTGAGGCCAATACTTCTGAGTTTTCTGAGTTGTTCTTTGCCAGGTCCAGACATAGTCAATCAAGTTAATTCTCACTCCCATAGCTCTCTCTTTCCTCATCCCCAGAGAGCTCTAAAATGTCTCTGCCTAACTGAGTGTGTTCTTTATGCATTCAGACATATATTGGGCACCCACTACAAGCAAAGAACTGGCAGTTTGTGTGGGGTTATCCTGATGGATCGCACATGAAGTGTGTACTTAGCGCACGGGGTGATTAAATATCAGACCCCCTTCCGTAAGGAAGGAATCTGCCTGAGCACCTCAGAGCGTGCAAGTGGATCCCATCCACGGCGAAATGTAGGTGCTCATGTTGGGAAGCCCGCCCCCCTAGTAGGAGAAGGAGCAGTAGGTTGAGAAATGGCCCTGGGTTGGGGAGATGGGCAGTGTCCTGGGGAGGTGGAGAGTGCCCAGAAATAACTGGACACATAGCAAACAATAGGGAGAATCATCTAATTCAGTCCACAATGGAGCTGGTAGAAGATTTGTGGAATATGCTGTCTTATTTTTAATTTAAAAAATATTTTCTGGGCTGGTGACAGTGGCTCATGCCTCTAATCCCAGCAGTTTGGGAGGTCGAGAAGGGTGGATCACCTGAGGTCAGGAGTTCAAGACCAGCCTGACCAACATGGAGAAACCCCGTCTCTACTAAAAATACAAAATTAGCCACGCATGGTGGCGTATGCCTATAATCCCAGCTACTGGGGAGGCTGAGGCAGGAGAATCGCTTGAACCTGGGAGGTGGAGGTTGTGGTGAGCTGTGATAGTGCCATTGCACTCCAGCCTGGACAACAAGAGCGAAACTCTGTCACAAAAAAAAAAAAAAAAAATTCTGATCTCTTTTTTTGTTTTGAGATGGAGTCTCTCTCAGCCACCCAGGCTGGAGTGCAGTGGTGCAATCTCGGCTCACTGCAACCATCATCTTCTGGGTTCAAGCGATTCTCTCGTCTCAGCCACCCGAGTAGCTGAGATTACAGGCACGGGCCATCATGCCCGGCTAATTTTTGTATTTTAGTAAACAAAGGGTTTCACCATGTTGACCAGGCTGGTCTTAAACTCCTGACCTCAGGTGATCTGCCCTCCTCAGCCTCCCAAAGTGCTAGGATTACAGGCGTGAGCCACCACGCCCAGCCAATTTTCTGATTTCAAAAGTAATACATGTTCATTGTAAAAGAATTTTTTAAATAGAGAAAAGTACAAAAAATAAAAATACCCATTACCTTCACCAGCATATCGTTGTTACCATTTTGATGTATGTGTTTTCTTGTATTTTTGTGTGTACATGTGTCATATATCTTCTTTTTCTGTATTATCTTTTTAACAAAATTTGATCAAATTGCTTTGTAATCTACTTTTCTACTTAATAGACTAGGAATTTTCCTATGCCATTATATATTATTTAAAACATGATTTTTTTTTTTCTTTTTTAGAGTCAGGGTCTTGCTCTGTTGCCCAGGCTGGAGTGCAGTGGCACAATCATAGTTCACTGCAGCCTTGCACTCCAGGGCTCAAGTGATCCTCCCACTTCAGCCTCCCAAAGTGTTAGGATTCCAGGCCTGAGCCACTATGCTCAGTTTTGTTTTTGTTTTTGTTTTTGACTTAAACCAGTTTTGATCAGCTATCTGCCACTGGCTAGCAAAGTAAAAAATGCATGATGGGGCTGGGCGCTGTGGCTCACGCCTGTAATCCCAGCACTTTGGGAGGCCGAGGCGGGTGGATCACAAGGTCAGACGATCGAGACCATTCTGGCTAACAAAAAATTAGCCGGGCATGGTGGCGGGTGCCTGTAGTCCCAGCTACTCGGGAGGCTGAGTCAGGAGAATGGTGTGAACCTGGGAGGCGGAGCTTGCAGTGAGCCAAGATCGCGCCACTGCACTCCAGCCTGGGTGACAGAGTGAGACTCCATCTCAAGCAAAAAAAAAAAGCATGATGGGCTGGGTACAGTGGTTCCCGCCTGTAATCTCAGCACTTCGGGAGGCTGAAGCAGGTGGATCACTTGAAGTCAGGAGTTCGAGACCAGCCTGGCCAACATGGTGAAACCCCATTTCCACTAAAAATACAAAATTAGCCTGGCATGGTGGCAGCCCGCCTGTAATCCCAGCTACGCAGGAGGCTGAGGCAGGAGAATCGCTTGAACCCAGGAGGCGGAGATTGCAGTGAGCAGAGATCATGCCATTGCACTCCAGCCTGGGTAAAAAGAGCGAAAATCCACCTCAGAAAAAAAAAGCATGGTGCAATAGGAGCTCAGTCCATCCCTTCCAAACATTCCAAATAGCACACCCGTGACTGCCACCAGTTCAGTTTATCATGAACCCCAAGGGCATTCAGCTTTAAGCAATCTCCAGGGAAATCCCAAGCCATGTGTGGCCTAACGGCTCCCAGGATGCCTGGACTGGCTCAAAAGCCCATCCCATCCTACCCATTGGATAAGAGAGTCAAGAAGGAAGAACAGAGTGGTTTAGAACAAATTGACTCCTGGGCTGCATTCATAGTCCTGTGGACCTACTGAAGACATGAAAGGCTCCATGTTCTTGCCCCTCTTCTACACTAAGGGACTGGTTTGGAACCAACTTAATCTTCTGTAGAAAAGCTAAGGAGATCCATGGATTGGGATGTCCCAGAGCTCGAAGACATCGTTCTAGGTTCTGGGGTTTATTTCTAGGCTAATATCTCATAGTGAGGTTTAAGAAAATTATATATCTTTTACTTTATTTATTTATTTATTTATTTATTTTTGAGACGGAGTCTCGCTCTGTTGTCCAGGCTGGAGTGCAGTGGCGCAATCTCGGCTCACTGCAAGCTCCGCCTCCCGGGTTCACGCCATTCTCCTGCCTCAGCTCTCTGAGTAGCTGGGACTACAGGCGCCTGCCACCACGCCCGGCTATTTTTTTTTTTTTGTATTTTTAGTAGAGACGGGGTTTCACCGTGGTCTCGATCTCCTGACCTCGTGATCCGCCCGCCTCAGCCTCCCAAAGTGCTGGGATTACAAGCATGAGCCACCGCGCCCGGCCGATCTTTTACTTTTTAACTAATTCCAGACTGATTTGCATGTTTTCACCCTGCCAGGAAGAAGGAAATTAAGATTGGGTGTGGTGGCTCCACCTGTAGTCTCAGCACTTTGGGAGGACTAGGTGGGAGGATCACTTGAGCTGAGGAGTTTGAGGCTAAGCACCGTTATACTCCAGCCTGGGCGACACAGCGAGAGGCTGTCTCTACAAAAAAGGGAAATTAAAACGTAACTTGACAAAGTTGCAAATCTACTTCTGCATCAGTTTCTCACAATACAATGGCTAAAAATTGGGTGGTTTTTCCCCTAACTGATTGGCATGTGTATGTTCAGCAGTAGCCAGAAATTCTATGTAGCGAAAACAGACAAAACCAAGATGGGAATATGCAGAAGAAATCTCTAGTTACCAAGACACTGCAAAATAAAGTCTACAATTGCACATCACAATCATCACCAGAACAGAGATTTCTAGAGTCCTTCTGTAACTCGCAGGAAGACTCCTTCCCTAAGCCAATTCCGCCTGGATTCTTGAAAGTCTCTGGGAAACATGGCAAATTTTATAAACAGGGTTTTCTGGACTTATATTCTCATATTCACTACATCTAAGAAAAATTTATAAAATATATATTATATATATAAATGTATATTTAAATACAGACACACACATTCTGTAGGACTTGATTCTTTGAACGCAGACCTTAGAGCTCTATGCTCTGCACTAGACAAGAGTAAATGCTATACCTCTGCAGAACTAAAACAAATAAACTTGCCCTTGTCATTGGTTCCTTTTGCAGTGAGGAGGAGAAGTCTTTCTAGTCCTGCCTTCCTCCACTGCTCAGACATGTTGCCGTTAAAGATAAAAACAGTAGGCTAGGCATAGTGGCTCATGCCTGTAATCCTAGAATTTTGGGAGGCTGAGGCAGGAGGATCAGTTGAAGCCAGGAGTTCGAGACCAGCCTCGGCAACAAAGAAAGACCCTGTCTCTATAAAAAAACACAAAACTTAGCTGGGCCTGGTGGTGCATGCCTGTAGTCCCAGATACTCAGGAGACTGAGGCAGGAGGATTGCCTGAGCCCAGGAGGTGGAGGCTGCAGTGAGCTATGATGATGCCACTGCAATCTAGTCTGGGTAACAGAGTGGGACCCTGTCTTTAAAAATAAAAATAAAAAATAAAATAAAAACATTGGCTTCAAAATTCCATGTGGTCAAATTCAGCCCAATTGGGTTCTATCTGAATATGACTTATTTTACACAGCTCTGTTTTCAATTGTGAAAGAGAAAATGACAGAAGGAAAGGACTGAGGGAAGGGAAGGGAGGGGAGGGAGGGAAGCAGGGAGAAAGCATATGATACTTCCCATTTAGGAAGTGGAATAGTGGTAGAAGAGGCCCTGATAAAGCCTCAGAATGGAACTAATGAGCTTGAAACTGCCAGCATGCACATCAGCATTTTCAGATTTCAGAGAAGACGCACCTGAGGGGAGGAGCCTCTTGTAGGGAAGGGAAAGATGTCAAGCCTTCCTTTGTCCTGTGCACAGGACAGACTCCAAATCCTTCTCTTCCCTCCCATTTGAGATCATGTGAACTTCTGTTTGATTTAAGCATCTGATTCTTTTTCTTTCATTCATCCCTTGGTGTCTGTGATGGGCAAGGCACTTGTCTGGTTGCTGAGAGCTGTGCAAAGGACAATTAGACATAGGGTCTGACCTTAAGGAGCTTGCAATAGTGCAGGGAAAGTGAGACTTGGATAGAGAGCGTCTTTGTCAGGTGGAAAGTGCTGTCTCAGACTGAGAAGGCTTCCATCTAAGAGAGCAGGGAACGTTCTATGGAGGAAAGGGTATTTGAGAGGTCCCTCAAAAGAATGGTAGGATTTCATGGGGAGATGAAAAAGGTATTCTGAGAAGTGAGCTTCCTTTTTTCTTATCTTAGCTCCCGCTGGCAGAAAAGGAGCAGAGTTCTTTCCACCTTGAGCCAGGGTTTTTCAGGCAAAGCACCTCACTGCCGGGAGGTGGAGGCTTGGAGGGTTAGAAAGAAGGAGAATTGAGAAGGATAAATACTAACATGTTCACAGCCAGGTGAATAGAGGGATGGGTGGGGAGTTGGGTGTTTTGAAATTATATTCTTTTTGATTATTTGTGCTTTTTCATTTGCGAAGAGAATGGAGTATGGAACATACTTTTGTAATGGGGAAAAAATAAACACAATTTTTAAACAGCAGCCTCCCTCCCCCCGGCAACCAAAAGAAAAAACAAACAGGAAGAAAAGAAAAGCGATTGAGGAGAACCTGCATATCTCTTTGAGACTGAATGTCTCCTCTCTGGCAGCCTCAGCGATCACAGGCCTGCAGTGCTGCTTTTGGCCCTGCTTGGAAACCCCCATGTGAGCACGAGCAATTGCAGCTCGGCCTCCAGGGACTGTATCACAGCACAATCATTGATTTTCACAATCAATGCCATCATTGACAAGTAGGCAGAGAGCTAAATGCTCTAAAATCGTCTAGGCCCCTTGGGCCAGATGTTCCCAGCTTTATCAAGAAGCAAAGTTGGCTGGGTACAGTGGCTCACGCCTATAATCCCAGCATTTTGGGAGGCCTAGGCAGGCGGATCACCTGAGGTCAGGAGTTTGAGACCAGCCCGTCTCTACTAAAAAATACAAAACTAGCCAAGCGTGGTGGCGCACACCTATAATCCCAGCTACTTGGGAGGCTGAGGCAGGAGAATGGCTTGAACCCAGGAGGCGGAGGTTGCGGTGAGCTGAGATCACTTGCAGTGAGCCGAGATCGTGCCATTGCACTCCAGCCTGGGCAACAAGAGTGAGACTCCATCTAAAAAAAATATATAAATAAAGGCCAGGCGCAGTGGCTCATGCCTGTAATCCCAGCACTTTGGGAGGCCGAGGCGGGCAGATCACGAGGTCAGGAGATTGAGACCATCCTGGCTAACACGGTAAAAATATTACTATATTATAGTAAATAGACTACTAAATATACAAAAAAAAAAAAATTAGCCGGGTGTGGTGGCGGGTGCCTGTAGTCCCAGCTACTTGGGAGGCTGAGGCAGGAGAATGGCATGAACCTGGGAGGCGGAGCTTGCAGTGAGCTGAGATCGCGCCACTGCACTCCAGCCTGGGCAACGGAGTGAGACTCCGTCTCAAAATAATAATAATAATAATAAAATAAATAAATAATAAAAAATTTTAAAAGAAGAACTTAGAGCAGGGTCTGGTGGCTCACACCTGTAATCCTAGCACTTTGAAAGGCCAAGGTGGGCGGATCACCTGAGGTCAGGAGTTCAAGACCAGCCTGGGCAACAGGGCGAAACCCCGTCTCTACTAAAAATACAAAAATTAGCTGGGTATGGTGGCGGGAGCCTATAATCCCAGATTCTCAGGAGGCTGAGGCAGAAGAATCACTTGAACCTGGGAGATGGAGGTTGCAGTGAGCAGAGATTATGCCACTGCACTCGATCCTGGGCAACAAAGCAAGGCTCTGTCTCAAAAAAAATAAATAAATAAGAAGAGAAGTTACTTTTTGTTTCCTGAAAAGCTTAACTTCCTGACAATGAAAGCCCTAAGGAGTGAGTGGACAGCTGGCAGTTGGCAGTCATCGGTGGGGAAAGGCAGAGGTACCACTGCTGACTCTACTGGGCCTCAGGCCTCGGCCCTCATGGGGAGGGACCCTCTTTCAAACTTTTGGAGGGGTAAAGGAGGGCCAGGCAGTGCTGAGACCAAGGCGATGGTGGTGGGCGGGGAGCCTGAAGTTCTGTCATCTAATTGGGCTTCTTCACCGGTGCATCACCCATAAGTGCCATATTGATTCCCTCAGCTCCCCGGGCTGCCAGATAGGGCTGGGGTGGCCAGAGCCTCCCAGCCAGTCTCCTCCTGCAGGAGCACCTTGTCAGTTTACCTCAGATATTCGCTGCTCAAATACCATCTTCTGTGTGTATCACAACATGACACGCCTACGAAGAATGCTGAGATAGGATTTCTAGATGTACTGTTACATGGTGATTTACTGGTCTGGAACTGCTGCCTCACAGGTGGTCATGTGAAAACACCACCAGCAAAACCAAGCATTTACCGAGCCACTCCGTTGTGCCAGGTCCTGGGCTGGGACATCTGACTGCCCAGCTCCACGGTGGATAACTGTGGCTTTAGCCTGCCCAGCATTCAGACCCCCTTGCTTGGTAACAGTGCCTACATCTTAGCTTCTGTTGTGGAAACTACCTTTCCCCCACTGCATGCAGGCCTGGTGGGCATGGGGATGGAGGCACCTTGCTCTCCATCCATGAGGAAGGCAGCACATGACCCAGCCTCGTCCATCTGACCTGTCTTCCTGGAAGTTGAGTGTCAAGCAGAGAGCCACAGAACTGAAAACAACTGGAGCTGCTTCATGCAGTCAAGAATCCCCTGAAGAAGGAAGGCAGTTACCTCCCTATTCTTGAGATCTCTTCAGCTGGCCTGGCTCTCATCCTTTCTAAGACCTGGCTGTTTGCTTTGCATTCAGTTATATGAGCTAATTCATATCCTTCTAATAAATGTCTTCCATCCTTCTCCAAAGTTAGCCCTAGAGTATATTTCTGTTGTTTACAATCAAAAAGCCCTAGAGGTGTACTCTCCAATTCTCTTAATAACTTCATTTTCTGTCATTATCCCTGTTTTAGTACCAGTAGCTGAGCTTCAGAGAAGTTAAAAGATGTGCCCAAGGTCACACAGCTAATGAGTGCCACAGTCAGAATCTGAACCCAAGTCTGTCTGATGTGGGGTCATGACAAGAGCATGGGTTTTTTTGGAAGAGCAAAATGACTTCAAATCCCCACTTCCCACATAAAAATGCACAATGGGAGTAGCAATGCCGAAGCCACAGAGCTGTTGAGGATGGATGGAGGTGATGCATAGGAAAGCACATGGCGTAGGGTATGTGCTTAATAAACAGAAATGCCTGTCCCTAAGAATGAAAATTATTTTATCTGCATAGTAAATTAAAGCAATTGGCACTTTTAGTCCAAAGATTACTGCTTCTGAGTTGACCCAAATACAATCTCTCTATCTCTCTCCCCCTCTATTTTTTTAAAAAGAGAAACAAGGTCTTGCTATGTTGCCCAGGCTGGCATGTAGTGGTACAATAACAGCTCACTGTACCCTTGAACTCCTGGGCTCAAGCAATCTTCTCACCTCAGCTTCCCCAGTAGCTGGAACTATAGGTGTGTGCCACCACAGCTAATTTTTAAATTTTTTGTAGAATCGGGGTCTTACCATGTTGCCCAGGCTGGTATCAAACTCCTGGGCTCAAGCAGTCCACCCACCTCAGCCTCCCTAAGTGCTGGAATTATAGGCATGAGCCATCATGCCCAGCCCCTCTCTCTCCCTCTCTTAGACACACACACACACACACACACACACACACACACACACACACACAGACATTTCTTGGTTTCCTGTCTGTAGAAGTCCTACCAGAAAATTCAGATGCCCTTAGGAAAAAGAGCACAGGGTGCGCATAATACAATCGAATTCTCCCATCCAACGTGCCTTGGGAGAAGGAATAGAGTAAGAATTTTCATTCCTGTGAAGGATGATAAAAATGAGGCACTAAGACACTAAATGTTTATCTTGAGGTTATGTAGCAAACCAAAGGTTCAGGAGAACCCAGGAACTGTATATTAGGCCATTCGATCTGAAAATACCAGAGCCTGGGAGGAAGAGAACAGCTTTTCCAAGTTGCTGGCTTTGTTCCTGCTCTTACCTTCTTCCCCTTCCCTCTTTCCCACTTCAAAAGATAAAGCTCCATCACTTAAACATCCACATTAGGCACATTTCTAAAAAAGCTTCCCCAGAGCGCTGTTCATTACATACCCTTCTTTCCACTAGGAGTTGTGACCTACTTAAAATATTCTTACAATTCTCTTAATGGGGGAAAAAGTCCCCAAAGATACGTTCCCTATGCTGGAAAAATTAAAGTCCTAAAAATAAGCAGTTAAAGAGAAAGTGTTAGGCTGAGTGCAGTGGCTCATGCCTGTAATCCCAGCAATTTGGGAGGCCAAGGCATGTAGATCACAAGGTTAGGAGATCAAGACCATCCTAGCTAACACGGTGAAACCCCGTCTCTACTAAAAATACAAAAAATTAGCAGGGCGTGGTGGCAGGAGGCTGAGGCAGGAGAATGGCATGAACCCGGGAGGCGGAGCTTGCAGTGAGCCGAGATTGCGCTACTGCACTCCATCCTGGGCGACAGAGCGAGACTCCATCTCAAAAAAAAAAAAAAAAAAAGAGAAAGTGTTGCTTGTACTAAGATTTCTGATGCTTTTTCAGAGATAAATTCAAGTTTTCCCAGGCCTGTGATTGTGAAAAGTACAACTAAAAGATGGCCTTGGCATTTATTTAGCAGTCAGTAGATATTCACAAACTACCTGCCGTAAGCAAGGACTTCACCAAAGTTAAATGACAGCAAGAGAGAAAGAAAACCCACACAGCTTGGATTTACTCAACATAATTGTGACTCTTGGGATTCTTCTGGTTTCTGGGGCTAAGAAAAAACATTCTACATTGTAATATATCATAATTTCTGAGATTTCTCTTTTCTTCTATATTCATTTCTTCCAATCTCAAAGGTTTTATTTGAGGGTTCTTTGTTATTAAAAAGGCAGTATAACAACAGCAAGAGAATTTTGCAAATTTAAGACTTAAGACTCATCTTTTTTTTTTTTTTTTGAGATGGAGTCTCGCTCTGTCACCCAGGCTGGAGTGCAGTGGTGCGATCTTGGCTCACTGCAACCTCCGCCTCGTGGGTTCAAGTGATTCTCCTCCCTCTGCCTCCCAAGTAGCTGGGATTACAGGTGACTGCCAGCACACTCGGCTAATTTTTGTATTTTTAGTGGAGACGGGGTTTCACCATGTTGGCCGGGCTGATCTTGAACTCCTGACCTCAGGTAATCCGCCTGTCATGGCCTCCGACCACACGCGACCCTAAGACTCATCTCTAATCCATCACTTCAGCACAGCTATGGCACAGGCACACAGATTATTACAATTACGAACATGATGTGCTTGCTATGTTCTATTGGCTATTGTTCCTTTTATCAAAAGTATTTTCCATGTTTCTTTCTACATGCCTCTTGATTTAGGCTTTGGTTGTGAATGCAAGATATTCCATTGTATCAATGTACCAACAAAATTTTACACTGTCCCTATAATATTATACGTTTCAGTGATTTCTACTTATTTCTATTATAACCAACACAACAGAGGGTATTTTTTATGCATCTGAAATTTTAAAAACCTTTGTTAACTAATTTTATTGGGATAAATTCCTGGGTTTGGTAATTTTATGGCTTTTCCTCTATAGTGGTAGTAATTTTATGGCTTTTCCCATATATTGTCATGTTGCATTCCTCACAAAAGTTATCAATTTATAATGCAACCCACAATAAATATGGAATTTTACTGCAACCTCAATAGCATTATGTTGTGGTTTTGAAAAATTATTAACCATTAGCAAGAAGCATAACAGTATAATGGTGTTGTAATTTGCACTTTTGATTGCTATCAACAGTGAACACATATCAATGTTTTGTTCATTGCATTGCCTCATGTAGATGAATTTCTTTTTATGAACTGTGAATTTATCCCTGGAGAGTTGTTTTTTGTCCTCCAGTCAGGTTTATTCAGGTATAATTCACATATCAAAAAGTTATTCTTTTTTGTATGTAGTTCTATGACTTTTAACAACTATAGACAGGTCACTGAATGGTTCTATGATCCTGAAAAGTCTCCTGCTGTGCCTTTGTAGTCACATTCTCCCTCCAAACAGCCCTTGGCAATCGCTCTTCTATTTTCTTTCCCTATAGTTTCAACTTTTCCAGAGTGTTATATAAATGGAATCATACAGTAGACCGTTATGCACAGAATTGTAATGCTTTAAAACTCTTTAAAATGTTTCTAGGCTGGGCACGTTGGCTCACGCCTGTAATCCCAGCACTTTGGGAGGCCGAGGCGGGCGGAACATGAGGTCAGGAGATTGAGACCATCCTGGCTAACACGGTGAAACCCCGTCTCTACTAAAAATACAAAAAATTAGCCGAGCATGGTGGCGGGTGCCTGTAGTCCCAGCTACTCAGGAGGCTGAGGCAGGAGAATGGCGTGAACCCGGGAGGCGGAGCTCGCAGTGAGCCGAGATTGCGCCACTGCACTCCAGCCTGGGCGACAGAGCGAGACTCTGTCTCAAAATAAAAATAAAAATAAAAAAGTTTCTTTTCTTTCTGCAGTATTCAAAATGCTTTATTAAAGGTTTGGCTCAACATTAAAAGAGCAGTATGTAGTGGGGGGAACAGAAATTGTAACTAATTTACCAATAACTTTCTTGCACCACAACACTCAGGAAAAAAGCCTTATAGAACCCGGCCTTCCAAAGGCCCAAGTCAGTCCTTGAGTCTCTGCCTCCCCCTTGTCCATGCTCCCATGCCCATTCTCCCTATTTGAAATGGATTATTGGTTTAACAGAGGTTAACTTTTTTTTTTTTTTGAGACGGAGTCTTGCTCTTCTTGCCTAGGCTGGCGTGCAATGGCGCAATCTCGGCTCACTGCAACTTCTACTTCCCAGGTTCAAGTGATTCTCCTGCCTTAGCCTCCTGAGTAGCTGGGATTACAGGTGCCCGCCACCATGCCTGGCTAATTTTCTGTATTTTTTTTAGTAGAGATGGGGTTTCACAATGTTGGCCAGGCTGGTCTCGAACTCATGACCTTGTGATCTACCCACCTCCGCCTCCCAAAGTGCTGGGATTACAGGCGTAAGCCACCATGCCTGGCCTAACAGAGGTTAACTTCAAATTTGTAATATATAATGCAAGTATTTCCCCCACTCTGTTCCTTTTTCATTTGATAGAATTTTTTTTTTTTTCTTGAGACAGAGTGTCATTCTGTCACCTGGGCTGGAGTACAGTGGTGTGATCTCGGCTCACTGCAACCTCTGCCTCCCGAGTTCAAGCGATTCTCCTGCCTAAGCCTCCCGAGTAGCTGGGATTACAGGCACCCGCCACCACACCCGGCTAATTTTTTTTTTTTTTTTTTTTTTTGAGATGGAGTCTCGCTCTGTCGCCCAGGCTGGAGTGCAGTGGCTCGATCTCCGCTCACTGCAAGCTCTGCCTCCCAGGTTCACACCATTCTCCTGGCTCAGCCTCCTGAGTAGCTGGTACTACAGGCGCCCGCCACCACACCCGGCTCATTTTTTGTATTTTTAGTAGAGACGAGGTTTCACCATGTTGGCCAGGTTGGTCTTGAACTCCTGACCTCGTGATCCGCCTGCCTCTGCCTCCCAAAGTGCTGGGATTACAAGCGTGAGCCACTGTGCCCGGCCGATAGAAATTTTAAATTTAAATGAACACAGTTTTCCCCCATGGATTCTTCTAACTTGAAAATTATCCATAGATCTAAAATATACTGAATTCTATTTTTTTGCTAGCTCTTGAAGAATTTGACCTTTTAATATTTCATTTTGATTCAACTCCAGTTTCTGTCGGTATTTGCTCAAGGTAACGACTTTAAAAGTTTCTTGACCGTGATTCATAATAAGAAATATATTTGGCATCACGATTCAGTGTACACAACAAAAATATACATATACAGGCTGGACATGGTGGCTCATGCCTGTAATCCCAGCACTTTGGGAGGCCAAGGCAGGTGGATCACCCAAGGTCAGGAGTTCGAGACCAGCCTGGCCAACAAGGTAACCCCATCTCTACTAAAAATACAAAAATTAGCAGGGTATGGTGGTGGGCTCCTGTGGTCCCAGCTACTTGGGAGGCTGAGAATCACTTGAACCTGGGAGGCGGGGGTTGTAGTGAGTCAAGATTGCACCACTGCACTCCAGCCTGGGCGACAAAGACTCTGTCTCAAGAAAAAAAAAAAAAAAAAAAAAAAAAAAAAATATATATATATATACACACACACACACACACACACACACACACAGTAAACAAAACTGAAACACAAATCTCAGGACACAAATCTTCCCTTCACTACACATATACACTCTGGTATTTTCTATTCTTCCTTTTTAAAATGGCCCAACTGGCCAGGCACAGTGGCTCATGCCTATAATACCAGTACTTTGGGAGGCCGAGGAGGGTGGATCACTTGAGCCCAGGAGTTGGAGGCCAGCCTGGAGAACATGGCAAAACCCTGTCTGTACAAAAAGTACAAAAATTAGCTAGGCATGGTGATGCATGCCTGTAGTTCCAGCTACTCAGGAGGATGAGGTGGGAGCATCGCTTGAGTTGGGAGTTCAAGGCTGCAGTGAGCTGAGATCACAAGACTACTGCACTCCAGCTTGGATGACAGAGGGAGACCCTGACTCAAAAAAAAAGGACCCACCCAAGATGAATATTCCATTTTTCCTCAAACAAACTCCATAGACATTAATGGTTGTATTATTGTGTATTCTGTCACATCAATGAAAAGTTCTGAAGTGATTACAGTTATCCATGGCAAATCATTGGATATGGTGGGGAATGTGGAAATATCTATTATGTCGGTTGGGAATAAGAAAGATCTGCATATGAAAAGGGTGATCAGACTGAGCGCAGTGGCTCACGCCGGTAATCCCAGCACTTTGGGAGGCCAAGGCAGGCAGATCACCTGAGGTCAGGAGTTCGAGACCAGCCTGGCCAACATGGCGAAACCCTGTCTCTACTAAAAATACAAAAATTAGCTGGGCATGGTGGCGTGCGCCTGTAATCCCAGCTACTCAGGAGGTTGAGGCAGGAGAATTGCTTGAGCCTGGGAGGCGGAGGTTGCGGTGAGCTGAGATCGCGCCATTGCACTCCAGCCTGGATGACAGAGCAAGACTCTGTCTCAAAAATTAAAAAAAGAAAAAAAAGGGTGATCAGGGAAGCTTTGGCAGAATCTTGGAATGCAGCTTTTTCGGAATTTTCTGCTAGAGAAAATAAGACTGCTGCTGATGTTTTTAAGAAGACAATGTTGGAGGCAGATAAAATTGACAGGGCAGCTTCCCAAGGAAAATCTTCGTGCTCAGTGATACGATTTTACTGCAAAACCTGAGGACACTGGGAATATCTTCCACCTGAAGAAACAAACTCCCATCATCCTTTAAGATAAACTACACTTCTTTTTCCTTCTCTTAACCTGAAAGATATATTTTGGGTTAGAGATCCTCTCCCTTCAGATTATGTTAAACTCTGACTGTCCAAATGAGTGCACTTCCATTTTCAAATTTTAAGCAATCATATTTTCAATTTATATACGGTATTTCTTAATATTATGACCAAGAGTTTTATCAGCATTAATTTTTCAGTGTAGTTTGTGGTTTAAAATAATGTAATCATCAAAATATATTGTTACACTACTATTAACCAGGCTTCAATATATCAGTGTTTATTTCATTGTGTTAAATATATACTTTTAAATAAAACGGCTGTAAACCTTTAAAAAGTAAAAAAAAAAAAAAAAAAAAAAAATAGGCTGGGTGCGGAGGCTCACACCTGTAATCCCAGCACTTTGGGAGGCTGAGGCAGGCAGATTACTTGAGGCAGGAGTTCGACACCAACCTGGCCAATATGGTAACCCCATCTCTATTAAAAATACAAAAATTAGCCGGGTGTGGTGGTGGGCACCTGTGGTCCCAGCTACTTGGGAGGCTGAGGCACAAGAATCACTTGAACCTGGGAAGCAGAGGCTGCAGTGAGCCAAGATCTCGTCACTAAACTCCAGCCTGGGTGACAGGGTGAGACCCTATCTCAAATAAATAAATTAATTAAATTAAATGGCCCACCAAGTTGATTTCATGACTCACTGATGAGTCACAATCCACAGTTTTAAAAAGTGTGAAAAGGGAATTTATTAAAGCCACACAATGTCTCCAGTAGTCCCACTGTGAGTTTAGGTAGCGCCCTAAAGATGAACTGATATACATGGGTTAAGCTGGATCAACTGGACATTTTCCCCCAGTGGCCTGAGCAGTAAATTGCCTTTTTCAGAGAATAGATATTGGTGGTCGTGGCAGGGAGGGGTAACAGAAATGAGATATGGTTTTGCTATTCCTGGATTAGCCATTTACTGGGCTGGCAGCCCTCACATGGCTGGCCTGCCCTGTCTCATGAGATGGATCAGCCCTGAGGTGACCTGTCAGGAAAGGACATTTGGGCTGGAAGTAGCAGAAGCCTCTGTGAGCCATCCTTCACGGAGAACTAGTCAGGAGCAGCTCCCGCTGAGCCAAGAGAGTGAAGCATGCCCATCGCCCAGCTCACCTAGGTGAGTACTAGGGAAACCTGTGGGAGGCCCAGGTGAAATGAAGGCATTGTCTCAAGAGGTCAGGTTGACTCCAGGAGGGAACAAAATGATGCGTGCATGGCTATGCACAGACTAGAAAAGCAAAGACTAAAGGGAAGGATGGAAGTTGTTCTGTTTTGGGTTGCTTGGAGGGAGTGGGGCACAGGAGAGGGAGGGAGTGTGTAGTCAGTGCGTGGGAACGCAGAAAGGAGCATGTGGAGACAAGCAATCTGGTAGGCCACGTGGGAGACTGTGGCCATTCTATGGTAGGGAGACCCTTCCCGGCCACTCCCTCAGTGGCCCTGGCACATTAAGCTTTGTTGTCCACATTGGGTGGGTTGTGTGTGCTTTAAACAACATCTTAATCCTCTTGCCTATTTATGAGGTGTATGATTGAGCCGTGCCCAAGGGTTTCAGAAGACATGGTACCATCATTTATACCTATCTCGCAGGAGATCTTAACCCCTTCTCTACTTAACCCAAATGAAAGTGAGGTCATTGGGAAGCTGTGCCTGGTGACGTTCCAGCACCAGGTGGGTAGATCACATTTTCTAGTGTATGTAAAATTTTAACATTTCAGACCCCGAGTTTTAAGACCTTATCTAATTTCCTTGAGCCCCTTAGTCATTGTGAACTCGCTGTGGAGTGTCTGCCTCCACCTGCCTTGGTGTTTATGAACACTCATGGTAACTTTAGAAGGCAAGGGTTAGAGGAAACTTTTTGCCGCCCACCCCCAGTCTGCAACAGTACCTGTGGGGAAGATTTTACCTGGGGCTCCAATTTTCAGGGAGAGGAAGTTTCTAGGATTTCCCATAGGCTTAGGAGGGACTTGCCATGTGGAAGGATTTTAGGCCTGAGAAAGACAACACTTTACAATTTCTAGGTGATCTTATTTGTTGCCTCTTCCTTCTCCAGAGTGACTACTGCATTCTGAACCCCTCTTTTTTTTTTTCTTTTGAGACAGAGTCTTACTCTGTCACCCAGGCTGGAGTGCCGTGTGGTGTGATCTTGGCTCACTGCAACCTCCACCTCCCTGGCTCAAGCTATTCTCATGCCTACAGGCATGCACCACCACACCTGGTTAATTTTTGTATTTTTAGTAGATACTGAGTTTCACTACGTTGGCCAGGTTGGTCTCCAGCTCCTGGCCGCAAGCGATCTGCCTACCTTGGGCTCCCAAAGTGCTGGGATTACAGGCGTGAGCCACCGCGCCCAGCCCCCTCTTCTGCTTTCTAAGTGTCCATTCTCCTTGTAGTAGGTGGGTGGTGGGGGGATATACACATGTGACTCTGGTTAGTACATAGGCAGCCATGAAGTCCACAAATGTACAGGGGGACACAGCTTTCACGCTACAGACTTGCAAAGGTATGCATCTGCTTTCTCCTTGCCCTGGAATATAGATCAGAACACTTCATTTAGTGAAGGGACCTATTCCGAGAGTGATGATCCCTCCCTCGTTTGAGACACTGCCTTCATCCTGAGCTTCTTGGAGCAGCCCAAGGCCCTGCCAGCTCTCTTTGCCTGCAGCTTGCAAGCATTTATGACAGTTGCATACCCTGCCCTCCAACAGCAGCCTGAGAGACTAAAGTATTACCAAGTTCACCTGGAAAAATGTCACCCTGATTGATTAGAACGGTGGGTGGCCACCTTAGCTCATTAGACTCACCTGGGAAGTTAAAAAAAAAAAAAATCCAGTATGCACTCCAAATTTTGCCACCACCACTCCTCCCCACAAAAAGAAAATTTAAAAAATCCGAGTGTTTGGGCCATATCCCAGACCAATTAAGTCAGAATCTCCGGGGATAGGACCCAGGTAGCAGGATTTTTAAAAATCTCCCCAGCAGCCAGGCCTGAGAGCTAATGAATAGCACCACAGGGCCCAGCGTTTCAGCCTACAGCTGGTCTCGGTTTCACCCTTTTTTGATTTCTTTACAACAATGAAAATTCTAAATAGTTGATCACAGTGCCAGACCAATAAGAAAGCATTTTAGGGAGGAGAGAGGAGGGAAGGGGTTGGCAGGCACGGAGAGGACTTGACACACAGAAAGCATTTTGCTATGGAGTCATAACCATTTGATTCTAAGACACATGCAGCCTCCAGAAGTCATGAGGCCCCTTCCTCTGCTTCCAGGAGGGAATGAACTTGGCCGTCCTTTTGTTGCACACGCCCGGGAGCTGCGCCGGCGCAGCGCGCCCTGCAGCCTGGGAGCGCAAGCGTGTGCGCCACTGGTCCTGGGCCAGCACCGCGAGCCGCGGGCGGATGCAGGGCCCCTCTGCCGCAGGGAAACCGGCGTTCCCCGCGCGAAGCAGCCGCTGCTCCTAATGAGCTCATGGGCTCACCGCGCTGAGCTCGCTAGAGCGGACCCGGCTTTGCCAGGGGCCTGATGGCTGTCCTGACACCTGGCCTGCCTCGGGGGTGCCTGGGGACGCTCTTCCTTTGACTGCGGGATGGGGCACAATGACAATGGGGTGGACGTGGCTGGAAGACAGCCCTGCTCTCCGGCAGGTTCTGGGGAGTGTGTGGTACGTGGCATCCGCGCTGGTGGGTGTCTTGCGATGATCGAGACACGGACACTGGGTGTCGTTCCCACTAGGAGAGAGGGCTGCGTTTAGAGGGAAACGAAATAGATCCGAGAAACACAAAGATGTCACAAAGGAAACGCTTCCCCATCATAAGCAATCTAAATAAGTGATTCTTAAAAGACATCCAGCGAAACACATAACCTTGTCATTTAGATTCGCTCGTCCACAGGGGGACTGGAGGGTACTCACCGACTAGGGCTTCACACACCGCATCACCGCCGGCGGTGGGCGCCTGCCTCGGCAGGGGCAGGGTGGGTTCCCGCAGGGCACAGGTGCCGCCGTGGCTGCTCGCACAACCCCTGCAGCTGCGATCCCGCCCAGTTAGCCTCGGGGGCTGCACAGCCCAGCCCGCTCGCCCAGGGCCCGGGGGTTCTCAGGCCGCGCGGCGAGGACTTAGGGCTGCCCCGGGCGCCTGCCTACGCGGGCGCTCTCCGCCGGGACTCGGCCGGGGCTGCAGGAGCGCGCGCTGCTAGCTGGGGGGGCTGCGGCTCCGCGCGAGCGCCATGGCAACGCGAGCGGGCGCCCCCAGGAGGCCGCCGAGCTGCGGCGTGGGACGCTCGGGTGAGGCTCAAGCCAAAATCAAAACCAAACCATTTCTTCTCCTCCCCATCTTTTCATTTTCTCCCCTTCTTTTCATTTTCTCCCCTTCTCCAACCCCTTCCTCGACACACGTTACTAGCACCTCGAAGGTTGGAAATTCCAGCACTCCCCTGAGGCCACTTCCCCAGCGAATCCTGCTAACCACACAGCCAGTGTTCGCTGTGTTCACCACCGAGCACACACCGCCTTGCAGTGGCTTTGGCACCCAGGTCTCCGGGAGCCAGTGAAGGAACCAAGTGTTGGATACTGAGCAAGTCGCGTAACATCTGAGTAGTCGTGAAATTTCAACGGTATAAAGGACACAACGTTGTCTTATAGATTGAAAAATGCTATAAAATGAAGTTCTTACTATTGCTATGATGATGACCCTGGAGATCAGCGCAGAGCCCTGGGGGAGGGCTACAGTTGCAAGCGCTCCAAGGATCAGATCGCGCACCCCTCCCCACCAGAGAAAACATCTTGATGCCGGAGCCTGGGCAGCCTCTTCCACACTTCCAGCCAGCCCCGGCATTGCCACAGCCCATGGAGCTGGACAGAAATCCACCAGGCACTAAAATAAGTTAGATGGAAGACGGGATGGATTTGACCAAATTCCTATCAGCATCTGCTCATTATAATTGCAACATTATAATCAGAGCAGAAAGAAGCCCAGAGAGTATTTTGTCTTCAAGGATCACTGGCCTCAGTATTATCTCCATCTGAAGCTGTGTTGTCCAAAGCAGATTGACTCCAGCCGGCGAGCTCAGAAGAGGGCCGACTCTGGGCTGGCGACTCCTTGAGAAGGGCTCTCTCTGGTCCCAGGTGGTATTTCCTTAACCATATCATCATCTGCTTCATTCGTGTTCCCTTCATGTCCGTCATGTGAGGAGGGGAACTGACAGGGCCAGGGTGCCGGCTCAGAGGCAATCCCTGCTCATCCTCTGGAGCCCCACTTCATCACCCAGCCACTCTGTCCACTAATGTCTCCCTGCCTACAAACCTGCAGGTGTTCTGCCCCAGTACTAGAGTAAGGGAACACATTTTTACTGAGCTCTGACAATGTGCCTGGGCTTTTCAGGAGCTATTTCATTTAATTTTTAATGTAAAACATTGTTTTACCTATTAAGAACCTAAAAGCACAAAGAGTAAGTAACTTGCTTGTGGAAGCTTATACAGCGAGATAAGTGGTAAAGCTGCAATTCCCAGTTTTGTTTGATGCCACAGCTGAAGGTGCAAGGCCATCTGGGCATGGCCTGAGTGGATATTAGGGAAAAATGTCCTAAAGGGTCCAGAATCTCTAATAATTTCTCCTACCTCTCATTTTATTTTATTTTTGACGCTGGAGATTTTTTTTTTTTTTTTTTGAGTCCGAGTCTTGCTCTATTGCCCAGGCTGGAGTGCAGTGGTGCAATCTCAGCTCACTGCAACCTCTGCCTCCCAAGTTCAAGCGATTCTCCTGCCTCAGCCTCCTGCATAGCCGGGACTACAGGCATGCACCACCACACCCAGCTAATTTTTGTGGAGATGGGGTTTTGCCACATGACCCAGGCTGGTCTCAAACTCCTGAGCTCAAGCGATCTGCCCTCATCAGCCTCCCAAAGTGCTGGGATAACAGGCATGAGCCACTGCACTCGGCCAAAATGTTTATTTTAAAAAAACTGAAAAATATAGAAACATAAAGGAAGAAAAGCATCCATAATCTCATCACCTAGAGAAAGCCATGAGTAATATTCAAATTTCTTTCCAGTCTTTTTTCTAGCTTTCTAGCTTTAAACTAAGTTGAGATAAAACCATACACACACACACACACACACACACAAGTCATCCTTTTTTTTTTTTTTTTTTTTTTTCTCTTTCACTAGTCATCCACCTCCACCACCCCCCCCCCCCCCCCCCCCCCAGCACACACGCCCCACACGCCGCTCATTTTTTTTTTTTTTCACTTTACCAATTCGATTCTGACTTATCCGCTGGCTCCAATGCTGGACACTACCCCCCCTGCATCTCTTTGTTAAAAATAACTTTGCGGGAAATTCCTCTTCCTTTGAGGATTTTTAAAAAACATTAGTTTAAATGTCATACAATATTTTAATCATATGAGTATCTCATAATTTCCCTTTTATTGAATATTTCCAACTTTTATTGATTGTAAATAATGGCAATAAAATTTTTTCTTCATAAATCTTGCCCCTGTGTGTGAATAATTTCCTTCCGGGTGAGTCCCAGAAGTGGAATATTGGGTCCAAGGGTATTAACATTTTAAAGACTTTCCAGTCCTCTCCAATGGGGGATATCCAACTCACCCAGCCCCGCTCCCCACAGGGCCTGCATGGTCCCACTCCACTGCCCTCCACACATCTGTTGTGCCCTCACCTGGTATATGGCATTTAAATTATTTAGCTCACAAACCCTTTGGGAAACTAGAGTTAGTTCTTTGTTGCTTTTTGGTTGATTATTTTGATTTACTCAGAAAAACCCAATATCTCCTTTACTATTTTAAAATCCTCAATAAGTAAGAATAGGGAGAGAAAATAAGAGAAAGGGGTGAGCTTTCCAAGGCCCTGGGTTAGGCCGGGGATGCTGGAGCTTGGAGCTCGCTTGATACTGACCCTGCTGATGGCCTCAGCCTCAGTCCTGCTATAGAAAAGCTGCCCTGTCCCTCTGATCCTCACGTTTTAATCTCAGCGTTTACTGCTGTTGGGATGATTGGGTAAATTGAAAAACTTGTCAGAGAGGGTTAGGCTTGGATGGGTGGGGTGGGGGAGACCTCTCGGGAAAAGCAGCTAGAGTAATAGAACCGTCAAAGGTTGGCAATAAGGCTGTGTGATCTCGCTGATGGTTCTCCAAGATGAAATGAAACCTAATGCTGCTTTCTTCTTCCTTGAGAGAAGACAGCAAAGAGGGCGGAAGGTGGGAGCTGGGGGAACAACATCAACTCTAGAATCTCTTTAAACCTTTTCAGCATTTGTTTTTTCCCCACCAAGAAAGTTAAGTGTGATGGGAGGGAATCTAGTCCTTTTGACTATTTTAAAATGTACCTTCTAAAACCAGATCAGGCCAAAAGGTTTTTTACTCTTGACTAAATTTAGGGCTAAAGGCTATTGGAAAATTAATAGAAGTGGATTCAACATGGCAATAGATCATTTATAAATTCTCTTATTGAGTGAATTTCTGAATATTGAAAACAGTGTTTAGCACCTATTGCATTAAAGTGAGTATAAGACTAATACTTTGGCTGGGTGCAGTGGCTCATGCCTGTAATCCTAGCACTTTGGGAGGCCGAGGCAGGCGGATCACGAGGTCAAGAGATCAAGACCATCCTGGCCAACATGGTGAAACCCCGTCTCTACTAAAAATAGAAAAATTAGCCAGGCGTGGTGGCGCGTGCATGTAGTTCCAGCTACCCGGGAGGCTGAAGCAGGAGAACTGCTTGAACCTGGGAGGCAGAGGCTGCAGTGAGCTGAGATCACACCACTGCATCCCAGCCTGGGCGACACAGCGAGACTCTGTCTCAGAAAAAAAAAAAAAAAAAGACTAATATTTCATCCAGCAGTTTTAGATAACATACTGAATTTAGGAACAAATTTACTGCAATTAAATTGACAAAATATCTGTAAATTTTGCAGCTTTTCTCCCCCATAGACTAGTACTATGCAAAAATTGAATGTTTAATTATGAATGAAGGTATCTACCATGTTGTTCTCAGAGTTTAATTACCCAAAGACAATGCCTGAGGTTTAAAGTTAAATACATATATTTGAACATAGAACATTTACTTGACCACTTTATGCCACGAGTGAAAGGGGTCAGTCTATGCTTTTTTCCCCTTCCCTGTCTTTTACCAGCTGGCCATTTTATTTGCGTAAGGTACACTGAAATTCCTAGAGACCTACAAGGTCATTCTCTGCTCCCTTGCTTTCCTCAGATGAGGAAACTGGGCGCTACAGAGGTTAACTGACTAATTCAAGGTCACTCTGCATCTCATTAGTAATCTTGAAGTCTGAAGGCAGGCTGCCTACATTTGTAAATGACAGAAAGCTACCATAGATAGCTAATCAAAAATAGATGAAAATTTAGTTATAATCTATAGTTGACAGGATAAACATTAAGAATGAACCTGTAATCTCAGCTACTCCGGAGGCTGAGGCAGAAGGATCCCTTAAGATTAGGAGTTTGATCAGCCTGGGCGACATAGCAAGAACCTGTTATTTTATTTTATTTTGTTTTAAGAGTCAGGGTCTCATTCTGTCATCCAGGCTGGAGTGGAGTGCAGTGGTGCAATCACAGCTCTGCAGCCTTGAACTCCTGGCTCAAGGGATCCTCTCACCTCAGCCTCCGAGTAGCTAGGATTACAGGTGTGCACTAGGACTCCCAGCTCGAGACCCTGTCTCTAGGAAAAAAAAAAATTGGAAATTAACCAGGTGTGGCGGTGCACAAGAGTGGATCCCTTAAGCCTAGGAGTTTGAGGCTACATTGAGCTATGATTGCATCACTGCGCTCCAGCCTGGGCAATGGAGTGGGAGCCTGTATCTAAAAGAGAAAGAAAGGTCTTCCTGGACTTTTTGATAGACTAAAACCACTAAGTTCAGATTTAGCATGAATAAATATAATGGCCTGCACTTTTGGTTGAAAATATATGTTGCACAGTAGAGGCCTGACTTGTGCATGTGAAACAGAAGATAGGGAGTTAAGTCAACTAACAGGTTTAGTAAGAGTCCCACGTGGGAAGCAGCTGGTGAAACAGCTAATGCAACCTCAGAGCTACATTAGTAGACAGAGAGCAACCTGATGTTTCAGGGAGTAACTGGCCCAGGAATCTTGGTGCCGGCCAGGTCATATTTATACCACTCCGTAGCACAAGGTTCCAGGAGGGACCTTGATAAACTAGACTTCATCCACCAGAGGAGGAGGCTGCAGGCCTTGGGCACTGCTCAGCAGGATGAAGGGCCACTGCAGTTGAGCATGTCTAGCCTGGAGTCTTCTGAAGAACATGATTACTGACTTTATGTATGGGAATGGCTGCCAATGAAGAAGAGGTATGCGGCTTGTTCTATGTCACTCCGCAGGGCAGAAGGAGGATCATTAGGGATGAGGATGAATGGGAGATGGATTTCTGTTCAAAGAATTTTCCAAAATTGCTGACTCACCACAGAATGGTCTGGAAGTGTGCTCAGGGAAATGCTGGGATCCAGGCATCTGAGAGCTTATAGGATACCTACTTTGGGACAGGAGTTGACTCCATGACTTCCAAGTTCCCTTTAACTCAAAGATTCTGTGAGTCTTCATCATGGATCTTTCTTTCTTTATTCCTTCCTTCCTTTCTTTTTCTTTCCTTTTCTTTCTTTCTTTCTTTCTTTCTTTATTTCTTTCTTTCTTTCTTTCTTTCTTTCTTTCTCTTTCTTTGTTTCTCTCTCTTTCTTCTTTTTCTTTCTTTCTTCTTTTTCTCTTTTCTTTCTTTCTTTTTTCTTCTTCCTTTCTCATTTTTCTTCTTTCTTTCTCTTCTTTCTTTTTTCATTCTCTCTTTTTTCTCTCTTTCTTTCTTTCACAAAGTCTCACTCTGTTGCCCAGGCTGGAGTGCAGTGGTATAATCACAGCTCATTGCAGCCTAGAGCTCTCACCTCAGCTCCCTGAGTAGCTGGGACTACAGGCACATGACGCCACACCTGGCTAATGTTTGTGTGTGTGTGTGTGTGTGTGTGTGTGTATTTTGTAGAGACAGGGTCTCACAATATTGCCCAGGCTGTTCTCGAACTCCTGGGCTCAAGCAAACCACCCACCTTGGCCTCCCAAAGTGCTGGGATTCCAGATGTGAGCCACCATGCCCAGTCAGGTTATTTTTCTTGTACTGCTATTTCATGCCAGTAGATAAGGTTTTAGTGCTTTTGACCTTCTGATTCCCAAAACGATTCAAATGATTTGTCATTAGAATATGTATCTTAAAAAAAAACAAATAAAACTCTTAATAAAAAATTGAAGCCAGGCCAGGCACAGTGGCTCACACCTGTAATCCCAGCACTTTGTGAGGCCAAGGCGGATGGATTGCTTGAGCCCAGGAGTTCAAGACCAAACTGGCAACATGGCAAAACCTCGTCTCTACCAAAAATTAGCCAGTCTCATAACCAGATCTCAAAAATAAATAAATAATTGAATCCAGAAGGACCCCTGAGAAAAAGTGAGTTGCTTCAGAATTTGGGCACTGAATTTAAATCTAAGCTTTGCTCAAAGTCTGGGCAAAGAGAGAAATGTGTGAAGTTATAGATTCTTACTGTTCAAGAAGAAGAAGATTACATTTTCATCTGTATTAGTATTGACCTTGTCTTCCCAAAGGGATTATAAGATCCTTAACAGCAGGGAACAAATCTTTTACTTCATTTTAACTCCTATAATCATTAGACTATTTTATGCAGATAGGTGCTCAGTATATCTTGAATAATTTGACTTTCTTAAAGATGAAATAGGAAAATATTTTTGCTTTATTTTTTTCCTGGAGTCTGATAGAAAGATTAATGGGAGATGGATTTCTTCCAGGCTGCTGAAGCTGGAAGTCACAGTTCTGAAACTACATTATATTATTCCAATGAGGTAGCCTAAACTTGGCCTATAGAAAGCCCCAGGCGGCCATAATTGCATCTACTGGTACCTCTTCCTCTTTGCAGAACAGGTTTCTGTCTTAAATGCTTTTGTGCTGCATTTTTTTTTTTTTTTTTTTTTTTTTTGAGACAGAGTTTTGCTCTTGTAGCCAGGCTGGCGTGCAACGGCGCCATCTTGGCTCACTGCAACCTCTGCCTCCCAGATTCAATTGATTCTCCTGCCTCAGCCTCCCAAGTAGCTGGAACTAGAGGTGGGCGCCACCACGCCCAGCTAATTTTTGTATTTTTAGTAGAGACGGGGTTTCACCATGTTGGCCAGGCTGGTCTCGAACTCCCGACCTCAGGTGATCCGCCCACCTTGGCCTCCCAAAGTGCTGGAATTACAGGCATGAGCCACGGCACCCAGCTGTGTTGCATATTATTGCCACTCTAGGACCCTGACTTTCCACTGCAGCTCTTCATTGTACTCAGTAGGAGCAATAACCAACGTTAGTATTTTACTTAGAACATTAAGCACTGTTCTAGGTGATTTATATATATTTACTCATTTCATCCTACCAACTCCAGAGTTTATGGTCCTCACCCGCTACCCCCTCTGTGTCTCAGTAAGCTGCCTACCTTCAACGTGTAGTTAATCAAGTCACCAAGGGACCAAAATCTGAAGTGAATTCCATCTTCCTAGTAGCAAGAGACCAGGTGGTAATGGGTTTCATCTGCCTCTCCTCTTTCTATCACCCCCTCTGTTCCCTGGATACCAGCTAAAAACTACCCTGTTGTATTTCCTGCCCCCAGCCTGGCTTCCTGGGCTTGGCCACCCTCCAGCTCTGCTACCAGGTCTGCTTGGCTCAGGGGTTTGGAATGAAAGACACAAGACTGAACTCCTCCGAGTGACTCATATCTGTTTGGAGTGGTTATAGCCTATTTTGTGCCACTTAGCAATTCATCCTCCCCAAAGCCATCCCTTCTTCATTTTCCTAAAAATGCCAGATGGTATATGTTTATTTTTAAATCAGTGTGAATTTTGATACATTTAGCATTGAGAATGTATCAACAACACTTCCTGTCCCTTTACCCCACCCCAGGGATACTTAGAATTACCACCACGATATTGCAAAACCAGGGGGCCTGAGTTGCTGCTGGAGGGCATGAGTTGCTGCTGGAGGGCATGGTGTTGCAGAAATCACTGCTGTCCTGCGAGCTGCAGGTAGACGCCCAGTAGGAGTTTTCTGATGATGACATCTCACCTTGGGTGGAGATAGGGCTAGGACCAAACCCTGCCTATGGCTTTGTTCAGGCCGTAGAATGGGGACAGGTCTGTGCTTGGCATCCCTTACTGCTGTTTCTTAGACACAGCTAAGCCCAAGGGTAGGAAGAAGCAGAAGGTGTGCCCATGGGAACCTCGTCCTCTTTTCTGTGGTTTCCACACAGCCAAGAGTCAGTCCCTTTCCTTCATTCTAACCAGCAGAGTCACTGGCACCAACCACATTGTCTCAGCGGCATAAATCCCTACACCAGTGAGGGTTCTTTATTGTAGGAGGCCCCTTGGGGCTGAAGAATTGGGAGAGGCTCCTTGGCTTGGAGCCAAGCAAGTAACTGAGTAAGTGAGTGAGTAAGTCATTACTCTCCTCCACCTGGACATAATGAGCCCGCATGCCTGGAAACAGCCAGCGCTCCTCCCTGGACTTAGCCCAATCTGCCGAGACAAAAGCCAGACGGAGGCCGCGCTTAGATCACACACAGAGCATTCAGATCATTCACTTCTGATCTGGCCCTGGTACAGGATGGCAGGAAGAGCAAGGATAAGCGAACACCAGAGGTATTTCAAAAATGTCTTTAGACCTAGAAGAAGGCCTGCATTTCAGTTCCAGCAGTATCATTTATTAATTGCATGATGTTGAGCAAATTAATAGACTTCTCTAAAGCACATATTTCCTCATCTGTCAAATGGGAATAGTAATATCAGTTTTCCCCCATTTTATGGGGGCATGTGTGAGGATTACGTGACAATGCACATGACAACACTCTGTAAACTCTTGATCATACTATGAGAATGTAAAAGATTATTAGAAATTTCTATTTATCTTAGTAAAGAAAAAGAATAGTTTCATCAGTTTATTCCTCTACTCAATTTTTGACCAGAACAGTTTGTAAACAGTAAAACGGAGAGCTTTGATTTTTTTTTTCTCACCTCCCATCTCACGTTCTGCCCCAGGCAGGCAGGGGGCTGTGGTTGGGAGGTGCAGTGCAAATTTGCAGGTAATGTGTGTGAGGTGTGGAAGAGGCAAGCGCCTGCACGCTCATCGCAATCAAGGAACAGAACCAGACAGAATTTAAGGCTGGCTGGAGGAGACCACTGTGGTCACCATAGTGGATGGCTCCAGGCAGAGCTGACCAGCAGGCAATCAAGTCAGCTTGAAGCAAAAGGTGATCTCAAGCAAAGCTGGAGGCCGAGACAGATCTAACAGATGCCAAGGATGCTAGCCTTTGACAGGGTCTCCCTAGAGACTGGGCTTCCTATCCTGGGCTGCTCAGAAATTTCTAGTGACCCCCAATCTAGCCTTGGACTGGCTGGAGGAACTGAAAGTTTCCAGGAGGGAGGATTCCAGCTTGTCTACCCCACAGCCTTCAGTATCACTGTCCACGTGGAAAGCTATGTCCCGTGGCAGACTTGGGAATCGCTCCAGTCTCCACATCCCCCAAGGAGTTTCTGATTCAGATTCCCAAGCAGACAATTTTGGCTTACAGAGGGAAAGCCTACATTTGGGTATCAGAAACTTCATACTTGGTGAATGCTGGCTGCTTACTGAGTCTGGGACAAGAGTTCTAGCAGTGAGCATGTTGTTGTTACCCAAGCCAACCTCTAGAGAGATGTTTCAGGGAAAAAAACAAAACAAAACAGGGAGCTCAAAAGAGAACAGTGCAGACAGTTCAAATCATTCCCAAACCGGCCAGTCAATCCTTGTAGTTCAGCATAATGGGTAGCTAAGGTCAGAGGTTAGGGTCTTGGGTCCTAGATTAATATTCACCCACTCCTAGAGGTAATTTTGTAGGCCAAGAAAAGCAAAAACCAAACCAAACCAGCAAAAATGGGCCCATGAAATGATTTTCCAGAGTGGATTATCAAGAAGGCTTAGTGCTTGGAGTAAAGAACTCAATAAATGAAGACTTCCAGTCATCCTGAGACACCCAAATAACATAAACTCTTAATTGGTTACTATTTGGTTTAAGGCAGGGGTTGTATATTGACCATGTGCTGTGTGTGGTTAGTAAGGGTGTTTTGTTTGATCATCTCGTTATGTCTGTGCCATGTTTGAAGGGCAATGTCACAGAAACTGGGGGTGACTGGTTAAAACACTCTGGACACTTAAGAGGCCTTAGAAGCAGGCTGGAGAGGGGCCTCTGGTCAGGCACACCAGAGTGTCTGATGAGAACACCAAGTCTGTAATCTCATGCCCACAGAGAGCTAACCCTAAATGCCAGTACCAGGTGGCCAACCTAGGAGATGGTTCTGCGCAGGGAGAGCACACTCAGCTGGGTGGTCAGGGAAGGCTTCTTGTAGGTAGTGTTTGGAAGCGGCAGGGGGCGGGTGGAGGGGGGACAGGGGGGCATTGTTGGGGTGGGTGGTGGAGCACCTGGTGGAGAGGCACATTCCAGTGTAGGAGACGGAGCAGGCAAAGCCCCAGGGGGCAGGAAATCTCCAGCTATATTCAGGAAACCATGAGCAGGCTAATTTGGCTGAAACAGAGAATTTGAGTTAGACAGAATGGAAGTGGGCAAAGAATGTGTGGAGTGAAGAAGAGCAGGAATCATGTCTCAGATCTATTGAGTCAAATATCTACTGATGGAAAGGAGAAGCTTGTGGGGTGAGAGTGAAGGGTGCCCCCGTGGCTGGGCTCCCCTGGTAGCCCTTTCTCCTGCGGACCCACCTGTGGGGTGCCCCCACCCTGGCTCCCTCTTCGGGAGGCAGACACCCTCTCAGCCTTGCCAATCAGGCAGCAGTTAATGGGGTTCACTTCCTGCATCAGCAGGTGAGGGCCTTGGGAAAGGCTGAGGAATGGCAAGGTTACAGCTGGCATCCTCAGGCAGTTGGAGGCCTGGCAGCAAGAGAGCACGTTCACAGCTGGGCGCAGTGGCTCACGCCTGTAATCCCAGCACTTTAGGAGGCCGAGGAGGGTGGATCACGAGGCCAGG
Source organism: Nomascus leucogenys (assembly GCF_006542625.1). Lineage (NCBI taxonomy): Eukaryota > Metazoa > Chordata > Mammalia > Primates > Hylobatidae > Nomascus > Nomascus leucogenys. Next base: position 45,070,726 of record NC_044387.1, read on the forward strand.
AGATCAAGACCATTCTGGATAACACGGTGAAACCCCGTCTCTACCAAAAATACAAAAAAAAAAAAAAAAATTAGCTGGGCGTGGTGGCGGGCACCTGTAGTCCCAGCTACTTGGGAGGCTGAGGCAGGAGAATGGTGTGAACCCGGGAGGCGGAGCTTGCGGTGAGCTGAGATTGCACCACTGCACTCCAGCCTGGGAGACAGAGCGAGACTCCATCTCAAAATAAATAAACAAACAAACAAACAAACAAAAAAGAGAGCGTGTTCACTGCACTGGGCTCGCTCCTTGCCCAGAAACACAAGCAAAGAGCACCTGGGACCAGGCTCAGCTCAAAGCCCCTCCCTCTATATATCTGGGCACATGCACACAGCCTCCTCAGATGGATATTCCTGTGTGTGTATCAATCACAACATACACATCCATGGGTACATTTCCTGAGCAAGCAGATCTCTCCTATACATACACATATGTAAAAGCGTATAGATGTACAGGCTTTCCTGTATATGTGTATACACATATGTTTACTGGGTTGTTTTTCAGAATATTGAAAGTCAGGAGCATGCTATCACATAATTCTGCATTTCATCGGGCCAAGAAAGCACAGGTTTTCAGGACCACAGTTCCCATTTCTCCTGTTCTGCAGTCCTCGTCTGATTGGCCAACACTATGGGCACTCCCTGCTCTGGCGGCCACTGCAACATGGAGGGAGCAAGAGTCGAGCTAGCGCAGCAGCAGTGGGCCAGGGTGAGGGCAGCTCACAGCCCGTCTCCTCTCTGTTGCCTTGGGACGTCATTCAGCAGCTGCACCGCTGGCCGCTCTCTCCCTCTGAAACACGAAGCCCTTCCTTTCTTATTCCACCTTAGGGAAGCCTGGGCCTGCAACAGACCAGAAAACTTCACATTCCACAGAGAAGACCTCGGTTTCCCCCCAAGCTCTGTCCAGTATGGAGTGACAAATCACTGTACTTATGAGACGAAGGCATGAAGTCCAGGTCAGGGCATGACTTTTCTGCAGCAACTTTTCTAGATGTGAGGTATCAGTAAACACTTATGGTGCTTCTGTTACGGATACAATATAAGGATGTAAAAGAAAACAAGTATGAGGCTCATCCTCCTGGGAACTCACATTTTCACTGGGGTTACAAGACCCCTGGAGCAAATGCCAGGCACAGGATCGGGGATAAAAGCCTAACTTTGGGAGGCTTGCTTTGGCTAAAACCGAAATCAATTACGAAGCAAAGGAAGTGGATTAGAGGGAGATCTTATGAAATCCCATCAGATTTGGATCATGCTACTGAGTTTTTTTCTTCCTGGCTGTATTTTAGGTTTTCTCTCCCACTGAAACTGATTAATCGTTGTCAAAATTCCTCCCTTATACCCTTCTCTCTATGGGAGGGCTGTCCCTTGGCTGGCCTGGGATGCAGGAATAGCTTTTGTGCACCCTTTGGTGTCCACTTCTGTGCGTCTTTCTTGGTGGCACTGCTTCCCTATCTCCAGCTTGCTCTGGCCACCTTCAGGCTCCTAGGACCCTACCCTCTCAAATTTCCTTCTCCCCTGCATCCCCCTTTCCCATTCAAAGCCCACAGCACATCTCAGTTAGTGCTATGAAAAAAACTAACCTCAGAAACAAATATTCACTAAGATGTCAAGGTCTAGTAGTTTGATTGTAGAGCCATTTATTGGAAGGGACGTCAGAAAGGAATTAGTATACCTACTCATCAGGTGAGGAGACCTACAGAGGGGAAGTCACCCACCTGACTCCCAGAGACAGAAACAGTGCTGGGACTAAAACCCAAGGGTCCTGACTCCCAAGTCCCAGGAACTTAATTTTCCCCCAGGGAATGGCCCACCACCCACCCAAATGTAAAAACTAGAGACTCTGGGCAGCATTCTATCTCTATGCCAGCCTCCAATCTCCTGTCTATTTTGCCTCCAAAATATATCTCTAATTTGCCCACTTTTCTTGAACTTCACATCACCTGTCTGGTACAAGCCATCATCATCTCCTTGCTTGGACCTACCAAGACACTAATCACTATTCTTTTTGTTTTGTTTTGTTTTGTTTTGTTTGTTTGTTTTTGAGACAGAGTCTCATTCTTATCGCCCAGGCTGGAGTGCAGTGGCGTGATCTCAACTCACTGCAACCTCTATCTCCCGGGTTCAAGCAATTCTCCTGCCTCAGCCTCCCAGTAAGCTGGGATTATTGGCATGCACCACCACACCAGGCTAACTTTGCATTTTTAGTAGAGATGGGGTTTCACCCTGTTGGCCAGGCTGGTCTCGAACTCCTGACCTCAGGTGATCCACCCACCTCGGCCTCCCAAAGTGCTGGGATTACAGGCATGAACCACTGTGGCAGGCCGAATTTCATTCTTTTTCTAATATTATTAGAATATTCCCAAATAATATTCCATTGTGTGTGTATTCCACATTTTGCTCATTGGTTTGTCATGGTCAGATCTGAGCTTTGGGTAGATCTGGCTATAGGCGGATAATCCCTAAGACATACTGCTAAATGAGAACAGCAGATGCAGAACAGTGTGTATGATACGCTACCACTTCTGCTGGAAAACGTCAAACAGGCACATGCGTGCATACATATGTACGTGGACTTGGAAAGGCATAGACAGTCTTTGAGAATACTCAAGAAGTGGTTATCTTGGGTAGAAGAGCTGGTGGCGGGGGACAGAAATGGAAAGGAGACTTATTTTTCACTGGATATACTTTTGTACATTTTATGGCTTATTACTAATGATTTTATAATTATATTACTATGATCAAATAAAACCCTTGGTGAATCTTCAATATGCAATAAAAGGCTTGGTTCTTTTAAGCACATATAAACTTTTTTTTTTTTTTTTTTTTTAAGACCGGGCCTTGGCCGGGCGCAGTGGCTCACGCCTGTAATCCTAGCACTTTGGGAGGCCGAGGTGGGTGGATCACGAGGTCAGGAGATCGAGACCACGGTGAAACCCCATCTCTACTAAAAATACAAAAAATTAGCCGGGCGCAGTGGTGGGCACCTGCAGTCCCAGCTACTCCGGAGGCTGAGGCAGGAGAATGGTGTGAACCCGGGAGGCGGAGCTTGCAGTGAGCCGAGATCGTGCCACTGCACTCCAGCCTGGGCGACAGAGTGAGACTCCGTCTCAAAAAAAAAAAAAAAAAAAGACCGGGTCTTGCTCTGTCACCCAGGCTGGGGTGCAGTAGTACAATCTCTGGCTCACTGCAGCCTCTACTCCCCAGGCTCAAATGATCCTCCCACTTCAGCCTCCTAAGTAGCTGGGACCTAGTAGGCTGAGGTAGCAGGTGCGTGCCACCACAGGCTAATTTTTAAATTTTTTATAGAGACGAGGTCTTGCTGTGTTGGCCAGGCTGGTCTCAAATTCCTAGGCTGAAGTGATCCTCCCACCTTGGCCTCCCAAAGTGCTGGGATTACAGGCATGAGCCACTGTGTCTGGCCTAGCACATATAAACTTAGTAAGAGTTAAGAAAAGTGGGCTGGGTGAGGTGGCTCCTGCCTGTAATCCCAGCACTTTGGGAGGCTAAGGCAGGTGGATCACGAGGTCAAGAGATTGAGACCATCCTGGCCAACATGGTGAAACCCCGTCTCTATTAAAAATACAAAAATTAGCTGGGTGTGGTGGTGCGTGCCTGTAGTCCCAGCTACTACTCGGGAGGCTGAGGCAGGGGAATTGCTTGAACTGGGGAGGTGAAGTTTGCAGTGAGCTGAGATTGCACCACTGCATTCCAGCCTGGTGACGGAGCAAGACTCTATCTCAAAAAAAAAAAAAAAATGACAGAGACTAAGGCCAGGCCACACATTTTCTGTGTGTGTGTGCGTGTGTGTGCACGTGTGTGTTGTAGACAGGGTCTCATTCTGTTGCCCAGGCTGGAGTGCAGTGGTGCAATGTTGGCTCACTGCAGCCTCAATCTCCTGGGCTCAAGTGCTCAATCCTCCCACCTCAGCCTCCCATGTACCTGTGACTACAGGCACCTGCCAACACCAATAACCAAATTAATTTTTTTTTTTTTTTTGAGACAGAGTCTTGCTCTGTCGCCCAGGCTGGAGTGCAGTGGCGTGATCTCGGCTCACTGCAAACTCCGCCTCCCGGGTTCACACCATTCTCCTGCCTCAGCCTCCCAAGTAGCTGGGACTACAGGCTCCCGCCACCATGCTCGGCTAATTTTTTGTATTTTTAGTAGAGATGGGGTTTCACTGTGTTAACCAGGATGGTCTGGATCTCCTGACCTTGTGATCCACCCCCTCGGCCTCCCAAAGTGCTGGGATTACAGGCGTGAGCCACTGCGCCTGGCTTAGCTAGATAATTTTTTATGTTTTTTGTAGAGATGAGGTCTCGCTATGTTGCCCAGGCTGGTCTTGGACTCCTGGGCTCAGGCAATTCTACTGACTTGGCCTCCCAAAGTGTTGGAATTACAGGCATGAGCCAGTGTACCCAGCCCACACATTTGTTTAATGTTCTTCTTAACAGCTTTGTGTTTTTTTGGTACCTGGTCCCTGGAACATTAATATGTACTGTTGAATAGAATTATGTCACTGTTCATGTAATTACATAATTATTGGCACAAAGAAACTAAAGAAAAAATGGCCCAAGCACAAAAGTTAATAAAACAAAAAGAGCACAGGATAAGAGGCAAGACAACTAGGAAAGAGGTTGCTGTGACTCTCCAGTCTCGATGATGCCAAGGTATTAGGGAAGAGGAGACGTGGGAAAGAAGGAAACCTGTTGAAAGAGGGAGCAAGAGGCTGGGCATGGTGGCCCACGCCTTTAATCCCAGTACTTTGGGAGGCCGAGGCAGGCAGATCACCTGAGGTCAGGAGTTCAAGACCAGCCTGGCCAACATGGCGAAACGCCATCTCTACTAAAAATACAAAAATTAGCCAGGTGTGTTGGCAGGCACCTGTAATCCCAGCTACTTGGGAGGCTGAGGCAGGAGACTCTCTTGAACCTGGGAGATGGAGGTTGCAGTGAATTGAGATTGTGCCACTGCACTCCAGCCTGGGCAACAGAGCAAGACTCCATCGCAAACAACAACAACAAAATAGGGCCGGGTGCAGTGGCTCACACCTGTAATCCCAGCACTTTAGGAGGCCGAGGCGGGCAGATCACCTGAAGTTAGGAGTTTGAGATCAGCCTGGCCAACATGGTGAAACCCTGTCTCTACTAAAAATGCAAAAATTAGCCAGGCATGGTGGCTACCAGCCTGGGAGTTCCAGCTACCTGGGAGGCTGAGGCAGGAGAATCGCTTGAACCTGGGAGGTGGAGGTTGCAGTGAGCCAAGATCATGCCACTGCACTCCAGCCTGGGTGACAGAGCAAGACCCTGTCCCCACCAAAAAACAAACAAGAAAAATGGTGCTTGAAAAAATAACTCATGTTTATGAGAAACTAGTATGCAGCGTATATTGAAAAGGATACAGAAAGGCCACTTGTTCCTAGGGCAGAGATTGCCAGTTGCCTAACCTTTATCTACTTTCTCCTCTTGCCTCACTAACAGAACCCTGGCATTATCTGGGTAGCAATGTTCTCAGCCATAAAACTACATATCTCAGCCTCTTTTGCAAATGAAGGTGGCCAATTAGATGTAAGAAGAAATATTTGGGTAGAACTTCCAGGGAAGCTGTTTAATGGGAGTTAGTTAAGCTGGCACTCTTTTATACTAACCTCTTCTACTTTCTTTTTCTTTTTTTTGAGTCAGAGTCTCACTCTGTTGCCCAGACTGGAGTGCAGTGGTGTGGTCTCAGCTCACTGCAAGCTCCGCTTCCCAGATTCAAGCCATCCTCCTGCCTCAGCCTCCCACATAGCTGGGACTACAGGTGCCTGCCACCACGCCCAAATAATTTTTTGTATTTTTAGTAGAGACGGGGTTTCACCGTATTAGCCAGGATGGTCTCGATCTCCTGACCTCGTGATCTGCCCGACTCAGCCTCCCAAAGTGCTGGGATTACAGGCGTGAGCCACTGCGCCCAGCCACCTCTTCTACTTTCTATTACTGGGAACACCATGTGATGACTAGGGTTCCAGCACCGATTATGTGGCTGTGAAGCGATCTTAAAGACGGAAGCCATGCAGCAAGTATGGCAGAGGAGAAAGGCAGAAGAAGCTTAGCCCCGATGACCACAGGGTTACTGTATCAGCTCCATCTGCTTATCTCCAGACTTCTTTTATGTAAAATAAAAATTATTTTCTACCTTGTTTAAGCCATTGTTATTTAAGGGTTCTGTTTCTAGTAAACCACACTTCTTCCTAAAAGATTCATATCTTTTCCCAAAGATATCCAAGGATTGAAAAGTAACACCTAGAGCAAGGGTCAGTAAACGTTTCTGGTAACAGACGAGACAGCACATTTTCAGCTTTTCAAGCCACATAGTGTCTGTCGCAATGACTTGACCTTTTGTTGCAGTGTGTGAGGAGCCACAGAGAATGTCACCAAATATGCATGGCTGTGCTCCAATAAAACTATTTATAAGCACTGCAATGTGGATTCCATGTAATTTTCATGTATCATGAAACCTTATCTGCTTTAGATTTTTTGACTCATGTAAAAAATATCAAAGCCATTCTTAACTTGCATCGCAGGTCACATAAAAACAAGATTTGGCCCCAGGCTGCAGTTTGCCAACCCCTACTCTACAGGATGCAATTCCTACAAACAAACCAAGGTATAAGCAATGTAGGCTTTTATAATATATTTGTTTGTTATCTTTATGTTTCAAAACTTCTTAGATGTAGCAGAACTGGGCCTATAAAATAATAATACATGCCTGTAATCCCAGCACTTTGGGAGGCTGAGGCAGGCAGATCACCTGAGGTCAGGAGTTTGAGACCAGCCTGACCAACATGGAGAAACCCCGTCTCTACTAAAAATACAAAAATATAGCTGGGCATGGTGGTGCACAGCTGTAATCCCAGCTCCTTGGGAGGCTGAGGCAGGAGAACCTCTCGAACCTGGAGGCAGAGGTTGCAGTGAGCCAAGATTGCACCATTGCACTCCAGCCTGGGCGAGAGAGTGACTTCGTCTTGAAAAAAAAAAAAAAGATACTAGCTTGGGAACAATATATCAAAAATTTCACATGTAGGCCAGGCACGTTGACTCATGCATGTAATCCCAGCATTTTGGGAGGCTGAGGCAAGCAGCTCACTTGAGCCCAGGAGTTTGAGACCAGCCTGGGCAACATGGTGAAACCCCATCTCTACAAAACAATTTTAAAAAATAACCTGGTCATGATGGCACACACCTGTACTCCCAGCTACTTGGGAGGCTGAGGCAGGAGGATAGCTTGAGCCCAGGAGGTTGAGGCTGCAGTGAGCCGTGTTGGCACCCCAGCCTGGGCAATAGAGCAAGACCCTGTTGCCAAAAAAAAAAATTCTCATTTAAGTGAACACTGCCTTCCCATTGATGACCTTGAGAGGTTAGAGACCAATGGCAGTGACGGTGATCACATTATTATTTGAAGCCTTATTTGAATGTTTAAGACTTCATATGGGCCGGGCGCGGTGGCTCACGCTTGTAATCCCAGCACTTTGGGAGGCCGAGGCGGGCGGATCACGAGGTCAGGAGATTGAGACCACGGTGAAACCCCGTCTCTACTAAAAATACAAAAAATTAGCCAGGCGTGGTGGCGGGCGCCTGAGTCCCACTACTCGGAGAGGCTGAGGAAGGAGAATGGCGTGAACCCGGGAGGCGGAGCTTGCAGTGAGCCGAGATTGCGCCACTGCACTCCAGCCTGGGCGACAGAGCGAGACTCCGTCTCAAAAAAAAAAAAAAAAAAAGACTTCATATGTTTGTTTAAAAAAAAATCATGTTGCATCATAACCATACTTGGTAAGACCATATTACTGGTGACCGCTCGTGATATTAAGCTAGTAAAGACAATGCAAGGTGACCTGAAGCAGCATGAGGCAGACCACGGTCCCCACCTGCATTGGCTGGTGCTGGCTGCAGCTGCTGGTGGAGGCTACAAACAGTGGTAGAAGCATGTAGAAGCTACACAGCACAGGCCAAGGTGCTGCGGGAGAGGCGGAGGAGGAACACTGACCACTGGCGGGCTGGGGACACGGGAGGGCTGGCTTCTGAAGCTCCACAGTGTGAGAATTCTGATCATAGCAGGTAACTTTTCTGATGGGAAAGGTGCAGCATTGGTGGAAAAACAGGAGATGGCACTCAAGAATTTACACTGGAGAGAGACCAAGGACAGAGATTCTTTTTTTTTTTTTTTTTTTTTTTTTTTGAGACGGAGTCTCGCTCTGTCGCCCAGGCTGGAGTGCAGTGGCGCGATCTCGGCTCACTGCAAGCTCCGCCTCCCGGGTTCACGCCATTCTCCTGCCTCAGCCTCTCCGAGTAGCTGGGACCACAGGTGCCCGCCACCACGCCCGGCTAATTTTTGTTTTGTATTTTTAGTAGAGATGGGGTTTCACCGTGGTCTCGATCTCCTGACCTCGTGATCCGCCCGCCTCGGCCTCCCAAAGTGCTGGGATTACAAGCATGAGCCACCGCGCCCGGCCAAAGGACAGAGATTCTAAAACCGTAAAGAAGCATAGAAAATACCCGTGGCATGGGCATTCGTGTGTGTATGTGTGTGTGTGTGTATGTGTGTGTGTGTGTGTGTGTGCGTGAATTGCTAGAGCAAACTCTTATCCACCATGATGTGCAAAAGTTATTAGGTTGATTAAGTTGTTGGCTTTTCTTTCCATGGGTTTGATAGAAAGTACGTACACACGTCTTTTGTGTGGTGTGACAGTGTGTGTGTACTCAGGGGAGGGTGCACGGGAGGACAGTGGAAGCTTGTGTGTGGAGGGCAGGGGAGGATTTGGGTGTGAAAAGCCCAGAAATAGGGTGACAGGCAATGTGTTCCACAGCGAGGGGTGAGAGTCAGGCAGAGATGTGCTTTCTTAGGCTTTGAGTCATGCCGATACTCATCGCTTAGCCTCATATATGGTAAGAATGGAGCGGGTGCTCTCTGTCTCAGTCTCTCACTCACTCTCTCTTTTTCCCCCGGCAGCTGTGCAAAGCTTAAACCATGTGACCCTGAAAGCACAACACTGAAAGCCTCTGGCTGTGCCAAGAGGAGAGTACAGGGAGACAAAGGCCAAGGCCAGGGCCAGGGCCAGCTGCCAGGAACTCCCATCCCCAGGAGGGATACAGAGAAATAACAGCAAGACGCCATTCGCCGACGCTCTCCTCATCAGGTCAACTCTCTGACTTGGAGATGAGGCCCTCCCGACTTTCTTTCCCGGCTCCCACCCTCCTGTCCATCCACCTCCTCTGAGTGAAGCATCAGGGCCCAGGAGCCAAATGCTGTCTTCTCTGTCTCTGGAGGGCCTGGGGGGCACCTGTACAGGCCAGATGGAATCCTGAAGAGCTCAGGGTTTGGGGGTATAGGAGACGGAAGGAGACCCTCTGGAGGGTGGAGTCTGGAAGTTCGGTAAGTTCTGTAGGATTTGAATAGCAGGACCAGCTCGGTACAACTGAGATGCAGTCTTTGCACAAGGCTAAGGCGTCTCTTGCAGTCGCATTCCGGTTTATGCAATGCACCTGCTGTTGGCTGATGGCTTCTGCTAGGAGGCCTTCAGGAGGAAGTAGAACCAATTTGGTGCCCTCATCCTTCCTCTCTCTTTCTTTACTTCTCCAGGCCCAATCCAACCTCATCAATCCTTACCTGAAGTCTTAGTTCTACCACAGGCCTGAGACCTAGATATTCTGGTTGGACTTCTTACCAGATCCACAAGGCGCTGCCTATATCCTCTGAAAATAGCCATTTGTACTTCCCTGGGTCTTGCTCTGTTACCCATGCTGGAGTGTAGTGGTGCGATCACAGCTCACTGCAGCCTTGACTTCCAGGGCTTAAGTGATCCTCCCACCTCCCACCTCTGCTTCGTGAGTAGCTGGAACCATTGGCGAGCAACACCACACCCTGCTAATTCTTATAGAGACAGGGTCTCACTATATTGTCCAGACTGGTCTCAAACTCCTGGGCTCAAGTGAGCCACCTGCTTCGAACTCCCAAAGCACTGGGATTACAGGCATGAGCCACTGCGACTGGCCCTGATTTTTTAAATACTCACTTCTACCTACCCTTTCTCTCAAAAAATAAAATAAGATTAATTAGTAATTAAAATATACTCAGAAAAAGCTAATAATATGAAAGTATTATTACATAATTATTACATAAAGTGACACATCACACATCCTGCTGATGTGTGTGAAAAGGACAATTGTTAACTATGACAACATTGGCAGTATTTTAATGGGTACATTTAGTACACTCAATGGGTTATTTTTTGAGGTGTCAGATTCAGGTTTTGTCTTCTCACAAGGCATCCATTTGACAAGTAGCCGCTGCCTAATGTTTTTATTGGGTAACAGTGATATCAGTAGCCTTTGCTACTTGTCAAATGTCACTGACACCCAATGAAAACATCAGACTTTTAACATTGGCTGCCATTTTCGTTCAAGACAATGAATGAAACCCACATCAAAATTATTATTATTATTATTATTATTATTATTATTTTTGAGATGGAGTTTCACTCTTGTTGCTCAGGCTGGAGTGCAATGGCACGATCTTGGCTCATCGCAGCCTCCGCCTCCCAGGTTCATGTGATTCTCCTGCCTCAGCCTCCCGAGTAGCTGGGATTACAGGCATGCACCACCACGCCCAGCTCTATTTTTGTATTTTTAGTAGAGACGGGGTTTCTCCATGTTGGTCAGGCTGGTCTCGAACTCCCAACCTCAGGTGATCCACCCACCCGGGCCTCCCAAAGTGCTGGGGTTATAGGCGTGAGCCACGGCGCCCAGCCTATTATTATTTTTTTGAGATGGAGTTTTGCTCTTGTCGCCCAGGCTGGTGTGCAATGGTGTGGTCTCAACTCACTGCAACCTCTGCCTCCTAGGCTCAAGCGACTCTCCTGCCTCAGCCTCCCGAGTAGCTGGGATTATAGGCGCCCACCACCATGTCCGGCTAATTTTTGTATTTTTAGCAGAGATGGAGTTTCACCATGTTGGCCAGGCTGGTCCTGAACTCCTGACCTCAGGTGATCTGCCTGCTGTGGCTTCCCAGAGTGCTGGAATTACAGGTGTAAGCCACTGAGCCCAGCCATCAAAATTATTTTATGCGCTTTTCTACTATGTGAAATTTGGTTACAGTCATTCAATTTTATTCTTTATTACTGTTATTGTTTTGAGACAGGGTCACACTTTGTCTTCCAGGCTGGAGTGCGATCTCAGCTCACTACAACCTCAATCTCCTGGGCTTCGGCAATCCTCCCACCTCAGTTCCCTGAGTAGCTGAGACTATAGCCACATGCCACCATGCCCGGCTAAACTTTTTTTTTTTTTTTTTTTTTTTTGAGACAGAGTCTTGCTCTGTCCCCCAGGCTGGAGTACAGTGGTGCCATCTCGGCTCACTGCAAACTCCGCCTCCAGGGTTCACGCCATTCTCCTGCCTCAGCCTCCCGAGTAGCTGGGACTACAGGCACCCACCACCACGCCCAGCTAGTTTTTGTATTTTTAGTAGAGACGGGGTTTCACCGTGTTAACCAGGATGGTCTCAATCTCCAGACCTCATGATCCGCCCGCCTAGGCCTCCCAAAGTGCTGGGATTACAGGCGTGAGCCACTGCGCACGCCCTACTACTGACTGGGTCTTTCTGAAGATGAATACAGAACCCCACCATTGAAAACGGCACTGACTGCAGTTTGGCTTCAAGATAGGAACTTGAACGAGTTGAACTTCAGGTGTATCTAGATAGCATTTGGGAGGGCATCCAATTGGGTCAAAACCACATCATCATTCATAGAAGGAAAAAGAAGCAGACAGGTCAACCCGACAGGCCACATGACTGAGTTAAAGCAGAGAACTTTCTTCAGAAGTTTAGTTATTATGCAGATCTCGCCACACACAACGATGATGCTTAGAAGAACCTAGGGCCCCTCGGGGGGAACAACATGTCTTCATTAGCCTTGATAATACTTTCCAACAAACTACATTGATTTTTTAAATAACAATTTTATTTCTTAGAGACAGGGTCTTGCTACTGTTGGCTGGGCACAGTGTCTCATGCCTGTAATCTCAACACTTTGGGAAGCCAAGGAGGGGAGACTGCTTGGAGCCAAGAGTTTAAGGCTAGCCTGGGCAACATGGAAAGACCCTATCTCTACAAAAAAAAAAAAAAAAATTAGCCGGGCATGGTGGTAAGCCCTTGTAGTCCCAGCTACTCAGGAGGCTGAGGTGGGAGGATCCCTTGAGCCTGTGAGTTGGAGGCTGTAGATGAGCCTGATGGTGCCACTGTACCCCAGGCTGGGTGACAGAGCCAGACCCTGTCTTAAACAAAAACAGAAAGAAAGCAGTGCTAATGGCACGTACATGATCCCAAATAGCCTCCTGGAATCTCATCCCACATCGTCTGGTGCTCCGGACGTGCTCTGTGTATGGAGTCACACCTCACGTTTTGTTAGGGAGAAGGTGCGGGTGTTATGAAACATAAGTAAGCTAATAAGAATAAACAAGAATCTTTTTCTCTAGGGCCTGAGAATATTTAAGGAACATAGCTCTAAAGTCCCCACCATCTGCCAGTGCATTTAAGATTCCAGAAAGCAGAAGACCGATTCAGGACCACACAGGAAGCCGAACGCCCGGCTAGAACAGGCACGGTGGCGCTGCCTGCGCGCAGCTGGTTTACATTCCCTTGCTGCCGCAGAATCACGCGGTGCCTCGAGCAACTCCTTTGACCCTCTTAGAACCCATTCCTTTTCCAAGGGGATTAGTTGCTTCCGTGCAAAGGCAGACAGAAACGCGTTCTGCCCCTGTCCATTTAGGGAGCTCGGCAAACACCACGTGCCGCTCGCTGCTGTGATGAGCTCCTTCCACTCAGTTATCTCTCCGGACTCCTCCCACTCACCCCCGTTCTCGGCCGTCCGCGTTTTATCTGCCTCACAGTGCCTTTAACGGATTTCCTTTCCTGTTCCTCTCCTATGCCAAGTGCTTCAGGTATTCAAGTAATCATAGGGATTTTAAAAGCCTCTCCTGTTTCTTGCCTGGGAAGTCAGACGGACCCACAGGAAGAATTCACCTCAAGGCTCAGGTGAAGACCGCGAGAAAGGTGGCACCTAGAGCAGAGAAGGATGGCAAATTGTGATTTTGACACGTTGGCCTGAGCCATAGTTCTTATTCTTGGCGTGAAAACCCAAGGAGGCCTGAGGGGGCCTCCGCACTGGCTGTGTGTCCCTCATCTCTCCTTCTGTTTAATGAATCTACTCTGCAGAGGGCAGAGCAAAGGAGACCCATGGTCCTCGATGAGCCCATCTATTTATTTATTTGTTTGTTTGTTTATTTATTTATTTATTTTCCGGGACTGAGTCTCGCTCTGTTGCCCAGGCTGGAGTGCAGTGGCATGGTCTCAGCTCACTGCAACCTCCACTTCCCGGGTTCAAGCAATTCTCCTGCCTCAGCCTCCTGAGTAGCTGGGATTACAGGTGCCCGCCACCACATCCAGCTAATTTTTGTATTTTTAGTAGACACAGGGTTTCACCATGTTGTCCAGGCTGGTCTTGAACTCCTGACCTCAGGTGATCCGCCCACCTTAGCCTCCCAAAGTGCTGAGATTACAGGCGTGAGCCACTGCTCCCGGCTGAACCCATCTTTTTATTTTTTGAAATAGGGTCTCGCTCTGTTGCCTAGGCTGGAGTGCCATGGCGCAATAATAGCTCATTGCAGTCTCAATCTCCTGGGCTCAAGCAATCCTCCCACCTGTCTCCTGAATATCTGGGACTATAGGCGACTGCAACCTTGCCTGGCTAATTTTTTTTTTTTTGTATTTTTAGTAGAGACAGGGTTTCATCGTGTTAGCCAGGATGGTCTCCATCTCCTGACCTCATGATCCGCCCACCTCGGCCTCCCAAAGTGCTGGGATTACAGGAGTGAGCTGCCACACCTGGCCTTTTTTTTTTTTTTTTTTTTTTTTTTTTTTTTTTTTTTAGACAGAATCTCCCTCTGTCGCCCAGGCTGGAGTGCTGTGGTGCGACCTCGGCTCACTGCAACCTCCACCTCCCGGGTTCAAGCGATTCTCCTGCCTCAGCCTCCCAAGTAGCTGGGACTATAGGCACCCGCCACCACACCGGGCTAATTTTTGTATTTTTAGTAGAGACAGGGTTTCACCATGTTGGCCAGGCTGGTCTTGAACTCCTGACCTCAAGTAATCCGCCTACCTCAGCCTCCCAAAATGCTGGGATTACAGGCGTGAGCCACCACACCTTTTCTGCTTTTCTAGAGCATTATTAGAGAAGTTTTCCAAGTGTTCATTGTTATCCTGCGCGGGCTGAGGGTAGCTGAGAGGGGAGTTAAGGGGTTGAGATAAGGGAGAATGGACTAGAAGAACCCTGTGCCGTAGAGAGTCTAGAGAAGTCTCCGTGGCTGCACAATGGCAGGGAGCCATGGCTCCAGGGAAAGGCAGGCTGAGGACAGGACTTGAGTTGCCTTTTAGGGAAGCAGCCTTACCAGCAATTCCAGTTTGAAAAATTACTTTGCCAGCACAGATCAAGACTTGGCTCCTTCTGTCTGGAACAGTATGAGGAGAACATCTTTGGGGTTCTACCCTGCGTCTCCCCAGTCACTCCCTAGCCCATGATTTAACGGAGGCAGTGGAGATGCTAGGACCCATTTGCTGGGGTAGGTCCCAGAGGCCTCAGAGGAAGCCTGGCCTCACAGTTGGATAAGGCTGGTAAATATTAGCAACAAAACAGACTACTATACTGTGCAAGGAACAGGAAGTCTATGCACCAAATTTTTAGGGGAGAGAGAGGTCAGGCTGGGTTTTGGTGCAAACTTTCTGGTTATCTTTCTGCCAGAATCTTCCCCAATGAGCTCTTCCCCATATGCACTGCATGTGGCGATCCTGGGCAGATGTAAAGCGATAAAGATGGTGGGAAACCTGCTGCTGCTTCAGGGGATCGGGCCCCCAGAGAAACAAGCCGACAGGAGGCTTCTGTGCTAAAGCAGGTGAGGCTGCCCTGCTTGAGCACTGGGGTGGTCCTGGGCAGGAGTCATGGTGGAGATGGACAGGACACCCTGGGGACTGTAGGCTGCCTTGTTTCGGCAGCAGAAGGGTCTCTGTCCCTCTCTGAGGCCAAGTTTCTATGAGGACTCTTGGAACCATCTCTTTTCTGCTTATGTGGCTTCTCCCTTTTCTCTCCCAAAGTTTTAACCCCCAATCCTCTCTCTCTTGTCATTTGTACTTAAAAAGAAAAGATTGGCCAGGTGCAGTGGCTCACACCTGTAATCCCAGCACTTTGGGAGGCCGAGGTGGGTGGATCACCTGAGGTCAGGAGTTCGAGACCAGCCTGGCCAACATGGCGAAACCCCTGTCTCTACTAAAAATACAAAAAATTTAGCTGGGTGTGGTGGCACACACCTGTAATCCCAGCTACTCAGAGGCTGAGGGAAGAGAATTGCTTGAACCCTTGAGACAGAGGTTGCAGTGAGCTGATTGCACCACTGCATTCCAGCCTGGGTGACAGAGCGAGACTCCAGAAAAGAAAAGGAGCGGGGAGGGGAAGGGAGGGGAGGGGAGGGGAGAGTCCCTTAATGTTAATATTAATTAATACCAGGCAGATGCGGTGGCTCATGCCTGTAATCCCAGCACTTTGGGAGGCCAAGGCAGGCAGATTGCTTGAGCTCAGGAGTTTGAGATCAGCTTGAACAATGCGGTGAAACCCCTCTACTAAAAAAACAAAAACAACAAAAACCAAAATATCCCAAAACCTGAGGTGGGAGGATCACCTGTACCTGGGGAGGTGGAGGCTGCAGTGAGCCACGATCATGCCACTGCATTCTACGCTGGGCAAAAAAGCAAGACCCTGTCTCAAAAAAATAAAAAAAAAATTAATATGAATAGCACTTATATTGTGCTGTGCGAGGAACTGTTTTAACCGCTTCACACGTACTCATTTAATCTTCACATAACTCCTCTAAGGGAGTAGGTGCTATGATATATTTTAAAGAAGAAGCCTGGACATGGTGGCTCACACCTGTAATCTCAGCACTTTGGGAGGCCAAGACAGGCTGATCACTTGAGGTCAGGAGTTCAAGACCAGCCTAGCCAACATGGTGAAACCCCGTTTCTACTAAAAATACAAAAAAAAATTAGCTGGGCATGGTGGCGAGTGCCTGTAATCCCAGCTACTCGGTAGGCTGAGGCAGGAGAATCGCTTGAACCCGGGAGGTAGAGGTTGCAGTGAGCCGAGATCTCATTCCAGCCTGGGTGACAGAGAGACTCTGTCTCAAAAAAGAAAAAAAGGCCGGGTGCAGTGGCTCACGCCTGTAATCCCAGCACTTTGGGAGGCCGAGGCGGGTGGATCACGAGGTCAGGAGATCGAGACCATCCTGGCTAACACGGTGAAACCCCATCTCTACTAAAAATACAAAAAATTAGCTGGGCGTGGTGGTGGGCACCTGTAGTCCCAGCCATTCGGGAGGCTGAGGCAGGAGAATGGCGTGAACCCGGGAGGCAGAGCTTGCAGTGAGCCGAGATCGTGCCACTGCATTCCAGCCTGAGCAACAGAGCGAGACTCCGTCTCAAAAAAATAAATAAATAAATAAAAGAAGCAGCAGCAGCAGCAGAGGCATGGGGGTTTCAGTGAGTTGCCCCAGGTCACGTGGATGATAAGTGGTAGACTTGGGTGGGGTAGGGGCAGCCCAACAACCCGTTCGAAGAGCTTGAGGCACGTTCCTCTTCTGCTGTCACCGTTTTTCCTTCTCCCTGGTGCTGCGGAGCATCCTACAGTTTGTGTGCACTGCCTCCCCACACTCCCTCCTCATTTCACTCTGCCTGGCTCATGTCTCCATCATCCCCTCTTGTGGCTCCTCACGAGGCTGCCCCTGACCTCCATCTTCCCCAGGGCAGTAGGGAGTCACCCCATGTCGCCTCCCCTGGCCTCTCGCATGGCTTGACACAGAGCAGCACCCTCTCTCAAAGCGCTTCTTCTCCAGGCCCTCCAGGCCCACAGCCAGCCCATAAGCTCCTCTCGCAATGGCTACAGCCTCCGCCTCCTGTACTGCCTGCTCCTCCTGTTCTCTAATTGTCCTGGGTCTTTCCACCACTTCTGTCTCCACACTGTGGTCCTAGGCTCCTCCACCCCAGGGCGTTAAGAACCACACACATGCTAATGACTCTCACCTTTGACCTTCTGCTGATCTTCCAGCCGAGCTTCAGACTCATATGCGCTCCTAGGCTATGTGCTCTCTTGGTGCCCCACAGGTCTCAAACTTGACATGTCTAAAACAGAAGACTTGCCTGTAGTTCCAGCTACTCGGGAGGCTGGGGCAGGAGACTCGCTTGAACCCAGGAGGTGGAAGTTGTAGTGAGCCAAGATCATGCCACTGTACTGCACCCTGGGTGACAGAGTGAGACTCGGTCTCAAAATAAATAAATAAATACATAAATAAATAAAACAGAAGACTTGCTTCCCTACCACTCCAAACCCATTTATTCCTTAGTCTCCTCCGTCTTACCAAGTGAAACCACTCTACACTGTTGCTCAGAACGAAAACCTCGCCCTGAACTCTTTGCTTTTCTCTAACATCTCACAATGAATCCATTAGTAAGTCCTCTTCTTTTTTTTTTTTCGAGACAGAGTCTTGCTCTGTCACCCAGGCTGGCGTGCAGTGGCGCAATCTCGGCTCGCTGCAAGCTCTGCCTCCCGGGTTCAGGCCATTCTCCCGCCTCAGCCTCCCGAGTAGCTGGGACTACAGGCACCCGCCACCAGGCCCGGCTAATTTTTTGTATTTTTAGTAGAGACGGGGTTTCACCGTATAAGTCAGGATGGTCTCGATCTCCTGACCTTGTGATCTGCCCACCTTGGCCTCCCAAAGTGCTGGGAGTCACACCTCACGTATGCAACATAAAATTAACCATCTTAACCTGGGATTACAGGCGTGAGCCACC
Source organism: Nomascus leucogenys (assembly GCF_006542625.1). NCBI lineage: Eukaryota > Metazoa > Chordata > Mammalia > Primates > Hylobatidae > Nomascus > Nomascus leucogenys. Next base: position 45,088,683 of record NC_044387.1, read on the forward strand.
GCGCCCGGCCAGTCCTCTCCATTTTTTTTACATTCAAAATGCATTTCCCAGTGGACCACTACTCACTACCTCCACTTCCTCCACCCAGATCTAGGCCACCCTCCTCTCTTCCATGGACCAAAACCCCTACCTAGTCTTCCTATCGCCATTCTTGGCCCCCTCTAGCCCATCCTGTACAAAGCAGCCCAAGAATGGCCTTTCTAAAGTAGATGCCGCATCACAGGACTCTTCCCCTTAAAAAAACCCAACAGAATCCAAACCCCTTCCGGTGGCCTGCAGCGACAGAGCTGACCCTGCTGGCATCTATGGCTCTTTTCCCTCCTCTCCCTTGGTCGCTGTGGCACTGTCCTATGGGCCTTCTTTTTGTCCCCTGAACACACCAAGCTCTTTTCTGACTCTGAGCCCTTCCACTCAATGGTCCCTGTTCTGGGAACACTCTTCCCTGCTACATAGCAGCCCCCTCACCTTTCAGGCTGCAACTTTGACACCTGCTCAGACAGGCCTGCCCTAACCTTGTGAGCTAAAGGAGCCCCACATCACTCTCCAGCCGCAGTTTCGCTTTGTTTTTTTTTCAGACAGGGTCTCACTCTATCACCCAGGCTAGAGTGCAGTGGTGTGATCATAGCTCACTGCAAGCTCCGCCTCCTTCCATGATAGCCTCAAACTCCAGGCCTCAAGTGATCCTCCCTCCTCGGCCTCTCAAAGCTCTGGGATTACAGGTGTGAGCCACTACGCCCGGCCTCTATCTGCATTTTGTGTTCAGTGTACACTTATCAGTACATAAATTATCTTGGCTAGTCGTCATTTCTGTTGTCTATCTCCAGCCACTCCCGAAGCCTTTGATCTCTAGCTCCCAGAGCTGGGGACTTGTCTTGTTTATTGCCATATTCCCAATGCCTAGAGCTCATGTGGCATGCAGCAGGCACTGGCTATGGGTGGAGGTCTCCAGCTCTGCTCCAGCTCCTGTCCCACACGGTGAGTAGCCTTCAGAAAAGGAAGTCCTCGAAAAGTGGAGGCTGGGGCTTTGTTCGGCCTTTCCCTGCCCGTAGGCTTGCGTTCAGCCCGTGGCTGTGTGTCCCTTCCTGGCTTTGCCCTTGATTTGCTCAGTGTGGGTGAGCCATAGCCAGTCTGGTGCTGAGGAAGGGGGTGGGTGGGAAGGGCGGGGCCCATATGTCAGTGAGACACAGGCCATAGTTCAGATGGATGGCATCAAGTCTTCATGACTTCAGCTGCACTTAGTTAAACATGGACCAGCCCATTGGAACCTTGTGGGCAGTAGTCTGATTTCTGCTCTTTTCCAAGCTTCAATTAAGGGAGCAACAAAAGATCTCTATCATGAGCCATGTGTGATGATCTCATCTGCTGAGACAAATATTTTTTTTCTGGTTATATTTATAGAACACTCTCTTGTTTCCTTGAACAACCCTAGCTGGCATTATCGTGTTTACCTTCTCTTCATCTAGATTTGCATTTGCAGGGGGGCAGCTTTTATCTGTTGCTCTTAGCTGTGTGGGATTTCCAATTCCTCTGTTTTTCTTCTTTTAGCTTTCATCTGTGAGCTCTTTGAAAATCAAGCAGTTTGTAACTTACAGTTACCAAGGCAGTAATTAATATTATAAGAAAATAGACAACACTGGCTCCAGCTAAGCAATCTGTGATAATCTTTCTTAGCAGTGTTTTGTGGCCTTGCAGAGGAGAATGGAACTTGGTATTCCTTTCCCCTTTGTGCCAGTCACGTGCTTCCTGATGCCAGGCCTCCCTCCAGCCCTCCCATCACAGGGAAACTAGTACAGACCATCCCCACAGACCTCTGGCCTGACACCTGACTACCTTTGGGGGCATCTGACCCTGCCTACCGTCCCACAGTGACTCACAGTGAAACTAAGATGCACAGCTGGGGTAGGAACCTGCTGGCCCAGCAAGAAAATCTCTTCTTCGGGGGCCCATTAAGTTAGGCTCTGTCAGGTGAGGAGAATGGGGGCCCTGCAGGCAAGGAGAGACTGTGGGTGGGCTGGAATCTATTCCTGCAGTCGGGGAAAGGCTGTGAGCTCACGGAGGCGTAAAGAGGTGGTACCCAAGCAAGGCAGCCCTGTGCCGGCTGTGTCTTTGGTGCCCCTCAACTTCTTCTTCTCTCTTTTTTTTTTTTTTTTGAGACAGGGTCTCGCTCTGTCACCCAGGCTAGAGTGCAGTGTCATGATAATAGCTCACTGCGGCCCTGAATTCCCAGGCTCGAGTGATTCTCCCACCTCAGCCTCCTGAGGAGCTGGGGCTACAGGTGAGTCATCATGTCTGATTACTTTAAAAAATTTTTTTGTAGAGACAGGGTCTTGCTTTGTTGCCCAGGCTGGTCTTGAACTCCTGGCCTCAAGTGATCCTCCTGCCTTGGCCTTTCAAAGTGCTGGGATTACAAGCACGAACCACCTCTCCCAGCCTAGGTTCACTTTTGCAAAAGGTGGTTATGGGTGCTTAACAGATCCAGATAGAGACCAAAGTGACTATGGGGTGCATACGTGGAGAAAGAGGAAGAGCTTTTTGTAGTCTAGATGCTCTTTCTGTACTTCCCCCTGGGCAGAAGCAGCAGCCCTGAGCCCCACAGTGCTCGCCTTGTTCTGGGGACACACAGTGTAGTTGCATGTGCCTGAGACACACTCAAATGAGCATCACGAGCAAGGCTCGAGGCCCATGACGTCATCCTCCCGCTGTTCTTGGCTTTAACTAGAAACTTACTGGTGACTCATGTCCAGTTTTGGCTTTAAAGGTAAAAGAGACTGGGAACAATTGGATACAGTCCATATAAGAACAAATAAAATGAATACTTGGAAAATAGGTCCTATGCGAATGCAATTAGGACTACTTAAATTAGACTACAGCAGGCAGATGGAAGAGGTTATTTATATGAGGAATAGTGATAAACTCTTCTCTTTTATGCCTTTTTGGATGTAGATGGGATAGAAGTGACATTCATGCCTTATTTATTTATCTCTACTGAGAACCAAATAAAAGAAATTGGGCTTGATTTTCAACTGCAGAGATGTAGGGTGGATATAAGGCCTTATTTCCATATGTTGTTAGACACTGGTCTTTTGGGGGCACTTGTTTTTGTTTCTTTTTCTAAAAAATGTGAAAAAGCAAGGCACATCAATGATAGCTTTGCTGCAGTGGAGCTAGTTAATATTTTCTAAGTACTTGAGAACTAGGACCTTGGTAGAACCCCACAGAAGCCAGAAAATATATATTCCCTGTTTTCTGAAAGGTTCTGATATTAGGATTAGCTATTCTGATTCTTTTTATTCCTAAAGGTTAAATGCAGTGGGGTAGAGGGTAGAGCAAGTGGAAGGAAGATGTTGAGCACGTGTCCCGGCTCTGACATTCACTAACTCTCTGACCTTGGGTGAACATAGGTGCCTCATTTACAATGTGGTAATGATGATAGCTTTCCTTCTTAACTCACAGGTCATTAAGTGTGTTAAACAGCACCACAAATATGACAGCAGGCCATAAACTGTTGAGTGCTATACAAAGACAGAAACTATTCTTAATTTGGATAAACTATCCTTGATCGAATGTGTTTCCAGCTAAAAATTCTTGACGGAACTTGATTCCCAGGTTTGAATTTCATAACCTGTGCAGTCCACCCATTCGAACAGCCTCCTGTCCACCCACCCACTTGCCTCTCAGAGAATGTCTACTCTGTGGTAGGCACTGTAACAGGCATGGCGATGCCATGATGAATCTCACACAGTGCCTGGCTGTGTGGGAAGGCAGATGACAGTCTCGTCAGGGTGGAGAGAGAAGGAAACAGGTCATTACAGTGCAGAGCGGTGAGCCCTCTGATCTGGCCAGGCATAGGTGCTGTGGGACCTCACCTGAGGGCCCCAGATCCAGCCTGGTGAGGACAGAGGGAAACTTCCTAGAAGGGCTTGCCAACCCAGTCTTGAGTGATAGAAGTTAGCCAAGTGAAGAAGGAATGGGTTGGGGAGGACCCTAGCACCCAGAAGCAAAGTGAAAGCTCAGTGCACTGCAAGACCTGCTGGTAAAGTTGAAGGTTACACGTTGCCCATGCAGGAGGACAGGGGAGAGGGGAGGCATGTCAACCAGAAGCCACCCCACACCCAGCTTGCCTACCTTGTTAGGGAGTTTGGACTTTATCTTGAGGTCAATAGAGGGCCTCTGAGAGGTTTTAAATAGGGATTGTTAAGATCGGATTGAAACGTTAGAGATGTCACCCCTAATTCGATGTTGAGGATGAACTGGAGTGGGCAGGATGCTGGTCAGGAAGACCAGCGAGACAACTGTTGCAGCAATTTTGGGAGGAATGGAGGTGGCCTGACTAGGAGATGGTAGATTGGTCAAGAGTTTCAGTGATGCAACCAGATAGAACCATTGTTACAGAAGGAATAAAAGGAGTGAGAAAGTTGGAAGGATAGGACATTGAGATCAGAGAGTGGAAGATAAAATAGTTTCTGTTGATGGCTGGGACCAGGGTGTAGCCTTCAGAACGGAGCTGAAAAATGAGTGGAGATGAAGGTCACGTGACATGAGGTCAAGGATGTGGGAGGTTTCTCCTAGGGCTTTAAAAAAATGTGGTAGAATATATGCAACATAAAATTAACTATCTTAACCTTTTTTTTTTTTTTTTTTTTTTTGGAGATAGAGTCTCGCTCTGTCACCTAGGCTGGAGTGCAGTGGTGCGATGTTGGCTCACTACAAGCTCCGTCTCCCAGATTCACGCCATTCTCCTGCCTCAGCCTCCCGAGTAGCTGGGACTACAGGCGCCTGCCACCACGCCTGGCTAATTTTTTGTATTTTTAGGAGAGACAGGGTTTCACCATGTTAGCCAGGATGGTCTCGATCTCCTGACCTCGTGATCCACCCGCCTCAGCCTCCCAAAGTGCTGGGATTACAGGCATGTGCCACCGCGCCTGGCCCCCCATCTTAACTATTTTTAAGTGTATTAAGTACATTGTATGAAGAACATTAAGTGTGTTAAGTGGCATTAAGTACATTCACATGGTTTAACCACCATCACCACCACCCAGCCACAGAACTCTTCCATCTTGCAAAACGGAAACTCTGTACCCATTAAACAACTCCCCATCCCTCCCCCTCTACCTTGGCCAGCCCATGGCAACCACCATTCTCCGGATTTCTGGCAACCACCATTCTCCAGATTTCTGTCTCTATAAATTTGACCATTCTAAGTACCTCATAAAAGTAGAACCATACAATATTCGTCCTTTTGTGACTTGCTTATTTCACTTAGCACAAATGTCCCCAAGGTTCAACTGTTTTGTAGCATGTATCAGAATTTCCTTCCTTTGTAAGGCTGAATAACATTCCATTGTATATACTCCTTTCTCTTTTAGACTTTTGATTATGGCCCACAACAAGAAAAGTAGTTTACACCATGACCTATTACACATGAAGCTATTATGTCATGGAAATAACCTATTATTAGCATATGTTTTATATTATACATATAATTAAAATAAATATTTTACCCCCAAACCACCTTTCTTACATGTGAAGTACTCTAATATTTTCTTTCTACTCTGTTTCTTAAAAAAAAGATTGCTGGCCACAATCCTCGAAATCAATTTCATGACACATTAATGGGTTGTGATTCTGAGTTTGTAAATAATTGGTCTGTTTGGACATTGAAGTTACCCAGGATGATGGCAAGACTTGGAATGAAGTGGTGCCAAAGTCTTCAATGAATATGGAGGGGCAGAGACACAGCTCCATGCATTTGTCCTCGTGAATGGCCTGTGATTTCAGTGCAATGTATCAGGTAAAGGTCCAAACTATCAGTTTACTTCTGGTGTAAACAGGATAATTCACGGATTTGCTGTTTTTCCCCAATGGTCTCCAGCTGGCATGGATCTTTAATTTATTCACTGCCAGTGACCATTCCCCTCCCTTTTTCTATCCTAGGGAAGAACTAAGTAAACTGCCCTTCTTCACGTGCCCCAGCTCCGCAGTCTGATCTGGAAAAGGGGCAGGGGCACGGGAACCTCAGTAGCAGGTGACTGTGGCCTCCAGACTCTGCCATGCTTCCAAAAGCTCCAGCCATCTCACGGTTGCAAGAATCTCCCAGAGGGAGAGGCCATGTCCAAGGCGATGGTGGGTGGGGTTCAGCCTCCCAGGCTAAGGCTGGGAACGTGCCTTGCCCAGAGGAGAGAGCAGGGTGGGAGGCACTGAGGGCAAGGGTCAGGGCTCCCACAGAGCTAGTTTGTGTGGGGGGAGAATGGGGGTAACTGGTTGTCCTGCCCATCTAAGAAAGTCAAAAGGTTTCTCGTTGTCTCCCTGAGTCATTACACCCCCAGCTATTTTTGTTAAACATTAACACAAAGTGTCAGGAGAGCTTCACCATTTTTAATGAGCTAATCTCTGTGGCATCCCCATAGAATGAGGTCAGAACAATCACCATCTCAGTAGCAAGGAAAAAATAGGCAGAGGTGGGAAGGGAAATCGAAGGGAAATTCACATTTCATCAAACAATTACTGAGACCCATTCTGCACTGCACTGATGTTTCAATATATGATGCAAACAAGACAGTCTCTGCTTTTTTTTTTTTTTTTTTAAGACAGGGTCTCACTCTGTTGCCCAAGCTGGACTAGTGTGCAGTAGTTCAATAATAGGTACAGCCTCCATCTCCTGGGCTCAAGTGATCCTCCCACCTCAGTCTCTTGAGTAGCTGGGACTACAGGTGCCCGCTACCAGGTCCAGTTAATTTTTGTATTCTTTTTGATAGAGACAGAGTTCTGCCATGTTTCCCAGGCTTGTCTTGAACTCCTGGGCTCAAGTGTCCCAACTGCCTTGGCCTCTGAAAGTGCTGGGATTACAGGCGTGAGCCACCATGCCCCACTGGTCTCTGCTTTTTGAATGTTGACCTTAGATGTGGGGTAGGGATGATCAGACCAAGTATTCTGAATTATGGACTTGGAATTTGCAAAGTCCAGTGATGAGAAAGAACTTGACTTGTTTTATTTATTTATTTATTTATTTAGAGACAGAGTTTCACTCTTGTCGCCCAGGCTGGAGTGCGATGGCATGATCTCGGCTGACTGCAACCTCCGCCTCCCAGGTTCAAGCAATTCTCCTGTCTCAGCCTCCCAAGTAGCTGAGATTACAGACGTCTACCACCACGTCCGGCTAATTGTTGTATTTTCAGTAGAGACGGGTTTCACCATATTGGCCAGGCTGGTCTCAAACTCCTGACCTCAGGTGATCCACCCACCTTGGCCTCCCAAAGTGTTGGGATTACGGGCGTGAGCCACCGTGCCTGGACAACTTGTTTAGAAAAGTGAGACTGAGGTTAATATCAGGAGTCTAGAGTTCAAGAGTGGACAGCCAGGCAGGACTGATCTTGTCAAGATTTTGATGTGGTTGGATGATATGATCAACAGATCACAGAGAACCCTAGGGCATTGCAATGCTTAGGCTGGGCCATTTGAGCCCCAATACCTCGCTATAAAACACACTGAGCTGGAGAGTCAATGACACAAGAGCTTAAAGATTTTATAAAACATGACTACATATGGCACTTCATATTAGTCAATGTTCTTTCACAGCAATGATTGCATTTTATCCTCATAACCCAGCAAGGTCAGTATAGTGGGCATTTCCTTATGCCAATACCTCTGTTCTACACCACCCCACACCCTTTTCCTTGATAAAGATTCTGGGGATTGGAGAGGAAGTAACTTGTTCTGCACTAACTGGAAAAAGAACCTAGACATTCTGACCCAGCCTAGGGCTCTCTCCACTACTTCAGACGCCTCTTTAGCTCGACTCTCCCCTCCAACCCTGCTTTTTCTGCACAGCCCAGTGAGTTCTTGCTTGCTAAAAGAACCTGGCCCAGCCAGGAAAAAGGACACTGGGGGCTTCACATATGTTGGTCTTCAGAGGCAGCGCTTGTGTGCTACCAACATAAATCTGATAGGCACTGAGATCTCGGTCTTCCCTTTTATTCTGGGGAGGGAAGAGTGGAGCTTAGGCTAGACCGTCCCTGCCACCGGCCAACGTACTGAATCGGTTCCTCTGGGAGGAGCACTGGGAGATGGGGTGATGTGGTATAGCCGAATCGATGTCACATTTCTGGGTTAGGATCTGGCCCTGCCCTTTACTAGCTGGTAATGTCAGGCAAATTTCTTAACTTTTCTGAGCTTCAGTCTAATGGCAATAGCCAGGATTACTGTTAAGATTAAGCCTGGACCATAAGCTTCATACCTTGAATAGCTAGTGTTACAAATGGTGAGCTGTTAGCCCCAGGGAGTTCGGAAGTCTCTGCGGTTTTATCCGGGGGTCCTGGTATTGCCCGCTCTGCGGATGGGTCAGGCTTTGTGGAGATTCCCCACTTAACCCACCGCATCCTAAACACTGGAGGCTGTTGTTCTGGGATCCAAAGCTGCTCCACTGTGGCCTCAGGGCATCCTGACCTAGTGAATTGCCTCCTTTAAAAGCACTACTTTCCCATCCTCCCAGACTAGCTAATTTACTGCTGATGAAAATAGCTTTAATGGAACTTGGGTCCCAGGAAGGCCACAGCTGGCCTAGAGCATAGAATTCCAGGGCAGAAAGGGCTTCCAGGGGTCTCACACTCACTCCCAACTCTGACTCCAAGGAGACAATCCCCACAGTGGAAATCTGTTAAAACACTGAGTAAATCAAGATGGTTCCTGCTAATAGCTGACTAAAGTTTTCTTCCAACTGTACGTTCCCAACCTGCCTGAATGAGGCCTCTAGGATGGCAGCGTCCAATCACGTCTCCCCTCTGCTTTCCTAACTGAATGTTGATATTCTCAGCCTCTCTATTTTGCTTGTACAAGTCCCGTCTTTCTTTCTTCCTTCCTTCCTTCCTTCCTTCCTTCCTACCTTCCTTCCTTCCTTCCTTCCTTCCTCCCTCCCTCCCTCCCTCCCTCCCTCCCTCCCTCCCTCCTCTCTCTCTCTCTCTCTCTCTCTCTCTTCTTCTCTTTCTTTCTTTCTTTCTTTCTTTCTTTCTTTCTTTCTTTCGGCAGAGCCTCGCTCTGTTGCCCAGGCTAGAGTGCAGTGGCACGATCTCGGCTCACTGCAAGCTCCACCTCCTGGGTTCACGCCATTCTCCTGCCTCAGCCTCCTGAGTAGCTGGGACTACAGGTGCCCGCCACCATGCCCAGCTAATTTTTTGTATTTTTAGTACAGACAGGGTTTCACCATGTTAGCCAGGACGGTCTCGATCTCCTGACCTAATGATCCGCCCGCATAGGCCTCCCACGGTGCTGGGATTACAGGTGTGAGCCACCGTGCCCAGCCAAGTCCCGTTTTTCAAACTCAATTTGCTTCTTGCCTCCAGACCGTCTCTGAGGTTTTGTGTTCCCTCCCCCATTCAGGTGGGGGCTGGGGTGGGAGGCAGGCAGAGGCTGATCCAGCAGTTGGAAAGGGTGCAGCCCAGGTTGTCCTGACTCAGGAAGAGAAGGGGGGAAAAGGAAGGCCTTATCCAAGGACACAGCACATTCTCTTTGGTAATCCAGAGAGACAGTTTTGTTTTCTTAGCCACAGAGTGCTCAAGGGGAGCCTCAGGGTAGAGGGTGGCAGAGGTGGGAATAAGGACTGGGTGGGGGAGGCCAAGGGAGGGCTTAGAGTGCAGGTGCAGGAGTCAACACTCCAGGAAGCGGATGTGCTTGATAAGACAGGTGACTGGCCTGGAAGGTTGAGATCACAGCCTTACTTCTTTATTTTACCTCGCTAGTGGAGACCTGGTTACTCATGAGGCCAAGGGATCCTGATCATTCATTCAAGAAATATTCACTGCCTAGCTAGGTAAGGATTTAGAGATAAAATGCGCAGCAAATCCCTGCAGGAGTTAATAGTTTAGTGTGGGATTTTCTTCCGTAAGCAGACAGTGAGCAGGCTGCAATGCAGGTAAGTACAGGGTGCCACAGGAAGACAGACGAGGAGCTCGTCACCCACCTGACAGAGGCAAGGAGAGATTCAGGAAAATCTTCCCAGCAGGGGTGATAATTGAGCTAAACTCTGGAGGGTTAAAAGGGGTCAGCCTGTCCAGGAAGCAGGGAGGGGCTTCCAAGAAGAAAGAGTCATTTGCTTAAAGTCCCAGGTTGAGAGAGGGCCGAGTGGGCCAGGACAGTGGCAGGGTGGGCTTTATGACTGCAGCTGTGGGTATGAGGAGGAGACTAGGAGTGAGAAATGAGGCCAGGAAGGCAGGCAGGGGCTGGGTCCTGAGGGACATGGGCAAGCTGCTTCCAGGAGATGATGAAATGAGCCTGTGCTCCTTGAAGGAGCCTTCCTGGCTGTGCCCACCAACAGGCAGGCAGTGGCGGCCCCCGTCGGTCAAAGCTGTGTCACCCCTCAGAGCTGAGGCTTGCTAAGCTGCAAGTCATGCCGGTGCAGGCAGAGGCAGGCGCAGGAGGGCAGAGGTTCTTAGCCAGCATGATGGGGCACAGCTATGTAATTCTTGGGTGGTTTGGGGGTAGGAGGATTCTTTCCACACACTCTGATGCTATCACACCAAAGTCAGGCATTTCTTCACTTGACAATGGGCACCTGTAGGATGGATGGGGCATGGCAGCCGTGTCTGCAGCTGTATGCCAGTTGCATTTGGTGCAGAGAGCAGAGGGCAACACTGCTGTAAATGCAATGGCTCTGGAAAGGAGACGGAGTGAGACGCAGGAGAGGTGATGTCATTGGCATGTGGGTCCTAGCTCCTAAATACCGTGGCTCACTTTACAATCTGCTGGGTCTTGCATGTCCAAGGAAGTATGCAACCTCGATGTGATGGTCTAAGAGAATCTTTTATGGCTACTTGCTATTACTGAGAACTGAAAATGGATCTGACTGGGCAGAGAACACACCAATCCCATCACATCATCCCTGCCACCCATACAACAGTCTGCTGCTCCCTCTTCATACAAAGTCCTTTATCTGTTTGGCTGCTGGGGATTGAGAGAAGCAGCAGCATGGCAGGGATTGTCATTTGCTTTGAATTTATTTGGCTCTGATCTATTGGGGTGGTACCATGGTCTCCCCAAATTCAGACAGACAGAAGCAGTGAGGATAGGACCCCTTGGTGGGGAGCTTAATGTGGATTAGCAGCTGATCCTGCATGTCCAGGAACTGGATGGCTCCAAGCCAACTGTCTTCCTCAGGGGCAGGGTCTTCTTTAGATCCCCAACACTGCAGTCTCGGCACCTTGCTACTGTCCTGATTTCCACAGACTGGCAGGACCGTGATGCATGCCACATTGCACCAGAGTGATCACAGCTGTGGACAATTCTACTAAAACTACTTGCAACTCAGCCACCTGCACAATCATTTTCTCCCTTTTTGCTACCCTTCTTCCCAATCTTTCACTTCCCTCTCACATTTTGCTAGGCAAAAGGATGACCTAAATTAAGTGCTTCTTCCCTTACCTACTCCTTTAACCCCTCTTTTCCATTCTCCCTTTCAGCTGTCTCTCACCTGGTTCTTCTCATCCCCATTCCTCTTCCTGTTCTGCAGCCAGCTGTGCTGGGTCGAGGGGTCAAGGGAGTGACTAAAGTGCCGTGTGTCCTTGTTGGTGGGTTTGACACTTTATCCCCCAAATGCTAAACGGTGCCTCTGCCATCGCAGGTGCCTTGCCCTGTGGTTTACGTTATGCACCAGGGGCACCTTTCACATACAATACAAAGTCCGCGGGGCCACTGGAGTTGTGCAGCTCAGCCACCTTGGTTTCAATGTGGTACTCAGAAGCCTCCAAAGCAACAAATCTCTTAGGGGAAAATGGTGGCCTTTTGGTGGAGACCAGGTTCTCAGATGGACATCAAAGTCTGTGAAAAATGCTTCTATGTACCCAAGTCTCCCTGTTACTGTTAACCTGAGGCTCAGAGCCTTCTGACTCAAAAATCTTCCTACTTAGGTTGGGTGCAGTGGCTTACACCTGTAATTCCAGCACTTAGGGAGGCCAAGGCAGGTGGATCACTTGAGCCCAGGAGTTTGAGACCAGCCTGGCCGCCATGATGAAACTCTATCTCTACTAAAAATACAAAAATTAGCCAGGTGTGGTGGTGTGTGCCTGTAATCCCAACTGCTTCCGAGGATGAGGCATAAGAAGCGCTTGAACCTGGGAGGTGGAGGTTGCAGTGAGTCAAGGTGGTGCCACTGCACTCCAGCCTGGGTAATAGAGTGAGACCTTGTCTCAAAAAACAAACAAACAAACACCTTCCTGATCCTCCCTCTCCAGCCTCGCCATCCACTGCTCCCCATGTGACCACATCTCTGGACAGATGGATGGTCTGGACAGGCCATGTGCTGGCCTGGCTCCACACCCAGCTTCTGAAGGTCTTCTTGACGGCAGCACCTTCTCTCTAGATCAGAATCCATCCTCCTGTCCATCCCTACTCAGCAACACTCTCTCACCATTCTCCAGACTCTTTTAGAGTCTGTTCCCCTCGTTGGGGACAGTTCACTGGTTTCCACTACGGTTAGAAAGAAATCCCTCCTCCTGATCCTTATGAGGCCCTGTGTGCTTTGACCCCAGCCTGGCTCTCCCACCTCCTGCTCCTGCCCTTGTCCACTCTCCTCCCACCACACTGGCATTCTGCTCGCACGCTCACCACCCTCACACCCCTCTCAAGGCCCCGCACTTGCTGCTGTGACTTCTGCTTGGAGAACTCTTCCCCCAGACATCAGGGGCTGCCAGGAAGTGAAATCTATAAGGGCAGAAGCCTTTTCTTTTGGCAGAGTCACAATTGCATTCCAAGTGGCTTAGAACAGTGCCTGCCTGGCACATGGTGGGCGATGGGTAAATAAACACTGAATGAAAGGTGTAAGAACACGCTGCCCTATGTTGTCTATCTCTTTCTTCCTTGCTCCATCCTGCCTTTTCCATCCTCCCCCAAGGGGAAGCCTCCTGAGGGCAGAAATCTGCTCTGTGTCAGACATCCCCCTCAGCATCCAGCCTAGTGCCTCCAGCAAAGGTGCTTCTGTCGAAGTTTGTTGACAGAATGGAGACCGAGCTGTTGGGAGCTGGTGGGAATGGTTCTTTCGTGCTTTTCCCACCAGGCAGGCTCAGCAGCCTCCCAGGCAGACCAAGAGTAACCCTTGTCCTCCCAGGCCGCTGGTCCTTTGGTTCCGCAAGCCTGCCAGCAGCCCCAGCCTCGGGGACATCCGCTCCTTTTGCAGCAGAACAGATCTTCACCTGGGTTTCCTTCCCACCATCACTTTCTGAGCTGCTCAGCGTCAGAAAAGGGGTATCTGGCCTCCTGGAACTACAACTGCCCCATCATCACACACCTAATCCTAGGAGAAAGCAGTGTTCTGCTGAAGTAACTGCTGGATTTAAAAAGTGAGATCTTCTAGAAAGATGTTTTAAAAGATCATGACTTTGGCTGCTATATTTCAAAGACCAGGCAGGCGTTTAGGTGACAGAGTTAAATATTCCAAACTTACCTCATCCTCCCTCTCTCTGTCTCTCAAGGGTAAACATTCCGTTCCTTTTCCAAAACCCAGTGCTTCTCCATATTTGGGAATCTGGAATGGGCACTAGGGGCACAGCCCTGTCTCCTCTCGGTGTCTGCTGGGAGCTGTAGTCCCCAGTGAATGTCGGCTGCTTTTCTCTGGCCAGCAAGCCGGCTCTCCTTTCTCAGGAGGACATCTGAAAGCAGGAAAGCTGTGCACAGTGAGATGCGAGGGTGCTATGAGGAGGCTTGCCTTCTATTTTCAGCTCTCCATGAGCTGGTTTTGAGCAAGGCCTCACTCTTTTCATGGCTCAGTCTCCCAACCTGTAAAATGGGCATAATTATCTCTCTCTTTTCCTGGCTGCCCGATTGTTTGTTGGGTGGAGTAATTAGGCAGCACCCATTCAGTGCTTTGAGTTCATTCCAGAAGGGAGTGCTTTATAAATAACACTTGTTATCTCTAAAGGGGAAAATATTAATGGCCTAGATGCCTCCAAAAACCAACACTTCGCCTATACATCAAAAAGATGCCATGGAATTCCTTGTATGTGCCTTCCACTCACCCTGGGTTTAAACGGTTTCCCTGCATCTCATTCTATTTTGTATCATCTCTAGTTTCATATCCTCAAGAATAAACAGTCTCCCTCCTTCCTCTCTGGAAAAATAAAAAAAGAATAAGACAGACCAACTCTGCCCTATGCCAAACGCACAAGAAAATTGTGAAGAAACCATCTAGAGCAGAATTGAGCTCCGTGAACTTTATCTCCTTCTTCCCAACTAGTGCATGAGAGCTCAGTCTCTATGCAAGAGGCTGACCTTTGTTCCCATAGAAAAAGGAACACAGATTTCACTGCAGCAGGAAGGATTTTTGAAAGATCTTAATAAGAACTCCCCTTTCTGGAGACTTGAGAGAAGAGTGTTCACACCCAGCACCTTTTCTTTGAGGAGAGAGTCTGGTACAGTGCAGTGGAAACAGCAGCAGAGGTGGAATCAAACTGGTTAGGATCCCAGCTCTGAGACTCAGGCAGACACGTAACCTCTCTGGCCTTAGTTTCTTCAGCTATAAAATTGAGATAATAATATATTTTAGAGTTTTTAAATAAAGTACTGCACAAAGATCAGTCGTTATAAGAGGCAGTATTGATGCTGTGGTTAATAACAAGGAATTTTAAAGTCAGAGACACCTCAATTAGAATTCCACCCGGATTAGCTGTGGAAATGTGATCAAACTACTCAGCCTCTCTAAGCCATAGTTCTATTATGTTTAACATGGGGATAATGAGCATTCAATGAAGCAATGCATCAATGCATGTAATGGACCTAGCATGGAGCCTGGCACACACTAATTTCTCGATAAATGTCGTTATGGCTATTATCATTGTCATTGCAATCATTTTTACGTATCTTATGCTTGATCATCTCACTTCATGATAATCAAATCATGTGAAAGTGCTTTTTAAGTTGTAAAGTACCACACAAATGTGAAGGATGATGAGAATGACGCATACAAAGAAGGGAGCTGGGCACCCCAGAGTTCTCCTTGCAGCTTCAGGACTATATGGGATCAAGGATGTATTGTACACTTGCTTTTTAGCTACAGGGAACTATAAACAGCTAAGTCATTATTAGTAACAGCAGGATTATTTGATTTCTTGTTTTAGGTAGTAATTTCAATATCCAATTGAAGAATAGAAAGGACTCCCCTGAGGCACCATGAGTAAGTCAGGGTGCAGAGTGGCATAACTCTGTGTAGCCACACAGGCTCGTTGTGTGTGCTTGTGGAAGGATGTGCAGCAAAGTGCTAAAAGTTGTTATTAGGAACGGTGGGATTTCAGATGATTCTCATTCTCTTTGTACTTTTGTGTCTTTGAATTATTTTTACTTTAGGTATGTATCATTTAAGCAAAAACAAAAGACAAAAGACAGTGGATACTGAACAACCAGATTCCCGTTTGTAAAACCCTGGATCCACAGTTTCCTTTAATCCCACAGAAGGTTTTCTCAGGTATGGAAAATGGAGTTTCTGAAAACCAGGAGCAGCTGGTGAAAATCATAATGACAAATGCCTGTGACAGGAAGTCAGAGGGGAAAGGGTCCCTTCAAGATGGCCCTGGGAAGGGAAGAAGAGATGCCTTTTCATCTCTGTTTATTTCAGAGGCTGTAATAACATGGTGGTTTCAATCATAGGCTGTGTACACATGAGTTTCCTTGTTTGCTATGGTAACATGTGATTCCTGTTTTTCCACCTCTGTTTTTCTGATCCCTTAGACTCTGGCTGTCAGAGAGGAGAACTATGAACTCACCTACTCATTCATGCTGCCCAGGTAATCACCTCTGTCATGAGCGATTAGGGGAAGGGTGTGTGGAGTCTGCCTGTAATATATTTCCACTGTCCTGCTACATTTCAGAACCAGACGCACAAAGAACAAACAAGCTTCCCAGCAGGACTCAAAATAGAAGGGATGGTGACTGCATGCCTTACCATTCGGGATCCTCTTCTTCCCAGAGAACTCCACGCAGGCAGGTCTGTACCTGCTTAGAGGCAGCCTGTCTGTTGAGCAGCCCATCCTCAGTGAGGGAGGATAAGAGACTGGGGCTAGGGGGATGGGCAGCATCTTTGCTGTTGCCACAAACTAAGAGTGTCCCCAGAAAACTGAATGCATCTGGACTTTGCCATCAAAGCCCATGTTAGTGTGACGCAGGAACAAGGTAGGCTGCCACATCCAGCCTGGCACGCTGTAAAACTGCACAACTCCAGGGGGCACCACCCCCCCACACACGATGTGCGACATGATTGACACCTCCAAGAGTTGTGCCCTGTGAATCCCAGGAAGGGTCTTTTTTTTCTTTCTTTCTTTCTTTTTCTTTCTTTCTTTCTTTCTTTCTTTCTTTTCTTTTTCTTTCTTTCTTTCTTTCTTTCTTTCTTCTTTTTCTTTCTTTCTTTTTTTTTTTTTGAACCAGAGTCTCACTCTGCTACGCAGGCTGGAGTGCAATGGTGCGATCTCAGCTCACTGCAACCTCCGCCTCCTGGGTTCAAGTGATTCTCCTGCCTCAGTCTCCCAAGTAGCTTGGATTATAGGCACCCACCACCATGCCCAGCTAACTTTTATATTTTTAGTAGAGACAGGGTTTCACCAGGTTGGCCAGGCTTTTCTTGAACTCCTGACCTCAGGTGATCCACCCACCTCAGCCTCCCAAAGTGCTGGGATTATAGGGATGAGCCACCACACCCAGCTGGAAGGGTCATTTTTCCTGAACATACTAACTTGCAGAGAAAGGTCTTTACAAAACCAAGTAGACTGGAGCTTGGCTGAGTAGCCCTTAACTTTTGAAGTGAACTGAAATGTCATTGATTAAAAATATACACAGACACCTGTTTTCCTCACTTCACCAACTTTTAAGTGTTGCATCTGGTGTCCTTCTTACTCTACTCCGGAAACAGATGCCGAGTGGGGCCTCAGTTTCTCCTTGATTGTAGTATAAAGCTCCTTCCAACTCTAAAATTCTGTGGCTCAGAGTGACTGAGTTTATTAGATTATTTCCTAGGAAATAAGGAAAAGAACCCTAGTTGCAAACTGCTCATAGACAAGAAGTCAGGCTGGGCAGATCAGTATCTGGAAACACCTGCCAGTGTCTCTCTTTTTGTAGGCCTGGGCCAGGGCATGGACCTTCTCAGCTTCCAACCTTTTCACACAGTGCTCACGAGCAAGGGTGCCTGAAAGTCAAGGCCATATGACACTGAAGAGCACAAGGGAGGTGGGGTCTCTCTGTAGCATTTCATGCTATTATTTCACACCAAGCTAAATGGCACCAGGATCCTAGAATGAGTGGGACCCTGTCCCTGCCCACAGGAGAACACAGTACAGTAGGGGAATGACACAAATAACTATAAGGAACTGTGGAAACTTGGAAGGACCCACAGGTGAGGCATCAAAAAAGCAAAGCACGATTGGGAAAGAGTGATTCGCCTGAATCAGGTAGGATCAGGAAAGACTCTGGGAGGAGAGAGCATCTTTATATCCTTCCACAATAGAGCCAGGGCTGAATTATTCCCAGTGCACACCCATTACTGGTTTCATTTCTCAGGCTTGGAGAGGGAATGAATTGATCTGGCATCGTGAAGATTTGTTCAGCCTTCTCTGAGTGCATCTTATGACTCCTGGGGTAAGTAAGAAATGGAGGGGCTCCTGGAGTCACCTTCAAGGCAGATGAAGAGGAGCTATGGAGGCCCTTTGAAGCATGGCCCCTGGGCATGGGATCTGGTGAGAAACCTACTTCCCAGCTTTGCCATTGAAACCATGGATTTTAAACTTTGGCAGAGTTTCCAAGCTTTCATTTCCCATCTATCAATAGGGATAATAATAATAATAATATACCCGTATGACCTTGTTCACAGGTTTGCTGTCAAGGTCAAATAAGACAAGTGAAAGTACCTTGTAGATCCAGTATTCTACTAGTTAAGAAGAAAGACTGGAGCCCGGTGGTCCGGATTAAGTCCCCGCACCTCCCCCAGCTCCACTATGCACTTGTTGGGTGACCTTGGACAAGTTATTTAACCTCCCCATAACTCAGTTTCTTCCTTTACAAAATAAGAATGAGACTAGGACTTTTATCATATGGTTATGAGGATTCAAATGAGCTAAATGTAAAGCACTCAGGCCAGGCGTGGTGGCTCACACCTGTAATCTCAATGAGGATTCAAATGAGTTAAATGTAAAGCACTCAGGCCAGGTGCAGTGGCTCACACCTGTAATCCCAGCACTTTGGGAGGCTGAGGCAGCAAGACTGCTTGAGCCCAGGAGTTCAAGACAAGCTGGTCAACATAGTGAGACCCCATCTCTCCAAAAAATTAAAAAATTATCCAGGCGTGGTGGTATGTGCCTGTAGTCCCAGCTACTCAGAGGCTGAGTTACAAGGATTTCTTGAGCCCGGGAGGCTGAGGCTGCAGTAAGCTGTGATGGCACCAGTGCACTCCAGCCTGAGCAACACAGAGAGACCCTGTCTCAAATAAATAAATAAATAAATAAATAAATAAATAAATAAATAAAGCACTCAGAAAAGCACCTACTGCATAGTTAATATCATACTATATAAATTGAGCCATCACTATTATTGTTGTAAAGTACTATACAGGATGATTATGATGGTCGCTTCTTAGATACAGAAGCAGAGTTCTGCTGTGTCTATATGGAGAGGAACCCTATAGGAAGCATCGAGTTCTGTCCTGAACTCCTAGTCCAGGCTTTTAAAAAGAGCCATAAAAATGCCATCCCACTGATAAGCGTCTGGAGCAAGGGAGGCGTGCCTTGACCATCCTGAAAAAACATCATCTCCACCCTACCTATACTTATCTTCTTGGCTCGCTTCTGGCCAAAGGTCCACACTTGGTCTGAACCTATTGCGTGCAGAGCTTTGCCACAGATGTCCCTGTACTGAGGGGCTCTGGCTGGTTGGGATGTTCGAAGGGACAGCTGTGGATGCTGTTTATTGGCCTGAAAATGTGGAACCAGTGTGGAGAGGGCAAGACAGGCTAGGTTGACCTCAGATGTAGGCTTTTCATTTTTATTTTTTGAGAAAGGGTCTTGCTCTGTCACCCAGGCTTGAAGGCTCGAGTACAGTGGTGCATCATAGCTTACTGCAGCCTTGAACTCCTGGGCTCAAGCGATCCTCCTGCCTCAGCCTCTCAAGTAGCTGGGACTATAGACATGTGCCACCATGACCAGCTAATTAGAAAACATTTTTCAATAGAGATGGGGTCTCACTATGCTGCCCAGGCTGGTCTCAAAGTCCTGGGCTCAAGTGATCCTCCTGCCTTGGCCTCCCAAAGTGCTAGGATTACAGGCATGAGTCACTGTGCCCAGCCAGATGTGGGCATTTTTTATTTTTGCATGGAAGAGTCAATAACTGGATTCCAGGGCTGGGCATGGTGGCTCACACCAGCACTTTGGGAGGCTGAGGCAGGTGGATGGCTTGAGGTCAGGAGTTTGAGACCAGCCTGGCCAACATGGAGAAACCCCGTCTCTACTAAGAATACAAAAATGAGCATGGTGGCGTGCAACTGTAATCCCAGCTACTCGGGTGGCTGAGGCAGGAGAATCACTTGAGCCCAGGAGGCAGAGGCTGTGAGTGAGCCGAGATCACACCACTGCACTCCAGCCTGGGCGACAAAGCAAGACCCTGTCTCAAAAAAAAAAAAAAAAAAAAAAAGAATTGGATTCTAGGTCAGAAAGTAATATTACAGAACTTTGGAGTGCTATGAGATTCTTTCTTCGTCTTTTTTTTAAATTGAGGCAGAGTCTTGGTCTGTTGCCCAGGGTGGAGTGCAGTGGCCCAATCTTGGCTCACTGCAACTGCAGAGGCCTTGCAGATTCAAGCCATTCTCATGCCTCAGCCTCCTGAACAGCTGGGACTACAGGCATGCGCCAGCATGACTGCCCAACTTTTGTACTTTTAGTATAGATGGTTTTTCACCATGTTGGCCAAGCTAGTCTTGAACTCCTGGCCTCAAGTGATCTGCCCGCCTCGGCCTCCCAAAGTGCTGGAATTACAGGCATGAGCCACTGTGCTGGGCCGAGATTCTTTCTTCTTTCTTGCCTTACATCAGCCTGAACAAGTCCAGTGATTGACAAGTGTTCAATGGGCTGTCACATGGTTTCTTCTGCTCTTCACAGCCACCCTATGCAGCAGGTGTTAGTGTCCTCAGATGAGACGGCTGAGGCACAAAGAAGTCTGGTGACTTTCTAGAGGTCACCTGGCTTTGTCACTGAAGGAACCAGGATTCGTTTTTATTTTTAAAAAAATTTTATTTATTTTATTTGAGGCAAGGTCTCACTCTGTCGCCCAGGCTGGAGTGCAGTGGTGTGATCTCAGCTTACCGCAGCCTTGGCCTCCTGGGCTCAAGCCATCCTCTCACCTCAGCCTTCCGCACAGCTGAGACTATAGGCATGCGCCACCATGCCTGGCTAATTTATGTAGAGACAGGGTTTCACCATGTTGCCCAGGCTGGTCTTGAACTCCTGAGCTCAAGCAATCCTCCCACCTCGGCCTCCCAAAGTGCTGGGATTACAGGCATGAACCACTGTGCCCCACCTGAAGGAACCAGGATTCTAGCCGTGCCTCTCATCTCCAGTCCAGTGTGCTTTCTGCTACAAAAACAACAACTCATCCCCTGCTGCAGCAGGCTGGGCAAATCTGCCTCCTCAGATAAGGAGCCACGCTGAGCCCTCTGCCAAATGGAAGGAACAACCCCAAGTTCCAGAGCCTAGGTAGGGCTAGGGAAGGCGTCGTAACGAGGATACTAGCATCTCAGGTGCTCTGCTAGTTTTCCCAAAATAAAACAATTCAAACAATACAAATATTAATATGGGCCTGGCCTTATACATCTGAAAGGACTGTCCTTATTTCCACTGTGTTTTTTGTCTCAAGGATGAGGAAGTGACAGGAGAAGAGGTGATTTCAAAGGCTGTCCCATGAGCCTCTACTTAGAGAGAGACGGCTGGCTAAGTAAAGACAATACCCATTCATGTTCCCCCCAGAGGGAATGAATTCGCTTCTGTTTGGGATTTCTGCATCTTCGCGTGAGAAAGTCTAGGTACTTGCAGACATAGAGGAGATGATGTGTCCCACTGGATGTATGTTGAGGAATCCATTTGTGGGCATAATAGTGCTAAACAGTGGTTACATACGGACTGATATGAAGCCCGGGAATAGTTGAAAATTGGGTGAATCAGAAATGGAATACAATCATATTTTTATATGGTTTCTAGCTGTCTTCTCTCCTGCCTTAAATATCTTGACCTCATTCTGGCTGTCTCACTACTAAATAGGCAAATTTACTTTTAGCAAGGCTGCTTCTTTTAAGACTGTGCGTCCATCTCCTGGACAAATCTGGAATAGCAAGAAATTTGTTAGGCATTCAGGAAAGGGACTTTTCCAGGCAGCAGCCGCTTAGAGCTGGCCGCTTCTGAGCATGTTCTGTCTTCCCAGGCCTGGCTCACATTTTCAGTGCTTAATGCACATGGCGCTTTATGCGCAATATTACTTAATTCTTCCCTCAGCCATTGGGAGCTAAGGACAAACTGTTATCCCAATTTTACAGGTGAGGAAATCGGAGCTTATTTAAATAAATTGCCGAGGTCACACAACTAGTAAGTGACAAAATCTCAGTCAAACCGAGGCTCTTTTGGCTCAAAGATGTGTATTGAGCCCTACTCTGCTCTGCAGAGACAGAACTAAGTATGTTTTCTATTCAGGGGATGCACAGTCATTCCATGAGCAAGTTACACAATGTAAGATAAGGACATTGTGAAAAACAAAACCATACTGTACATAATGCACTTTATAGTAAAGTACTGGGAACAGAGTATTTGGTAAATCGTAACTATAATAATGATTTTAAACAGATCCACGAATCACACTTATTATTATATTCTGTTTCACCCGGGCTTTGCCAAGCTTCCCACATTTGTACTAGATCCTCTTGGCTTTAGTTTCTCCCCAGTTCTCTACCCTTTGAACTCGCTCCAAAGCTTCCCTAGAATCTTTGCTCTCCTAGAAATTAAACAGGCACCTGCTCACATCATACATCCCCTGCCCTTGTCACCAGACATACACGCATCCATCTTCTGCGCTTTCCGTTCTCTTGCAGAAAAGTCTGCATGGAAAGCTGAGGCAGAACCAAGTCCACCAGACTCCGAGGAAAGAGAAGTATGGACCCTGTAACCAGACAAAAGTGAAACCAGGACTTCATTTATTCCACAAATACTTTTTGACTACCTATAGATGACAGGCACTGTTCAAGGCATTGGGGTTCCCACAGTGAACAAAAGAGACAAAAACGTCTGCCTTTGTGAACTTATATCATAGTGGAAGGAAATAGACAATAAAAATACGTAAAATATAGACATTGGTATGTAGATGGTGATAAATGATAAGGAGAAATATAAAGACAGACTGGAAGTGACAACAGTGGGATTGGTATCTGCATTTAACCTTGTTTTCTAACAGCAAATTCAGGGTGGGGCAGAGAGCAGTGAGAAAATGAGGCCCTTATGCTCAGCGCCCCCAACTCCGCCTCGGTGGGGTCACTATTCATTTTGGAACATTGCCCTTGGGACCAACATATTCTCAGTGGTCCTTGTGAAGGTTTCCACCCTAAGTCCCTCATCCTCACCAGGCAATATTAATTCCCCTACAGCAAACTTCGGAGGCAACGCGGAGAAAGTGTGAATCAATTAAAGACTAAGGTTGCCAAAATGTTTGATCAGCTCTGCGTCAGCCTTGACATTACATTACATTACATTATATTACATTACACTACATTACATTATATTACATTACACTACATTACATTACAGATCCCCTGATCGCCACCGTCGCAGAAGCCCTGATTAAAAGCGTGCATGTAGCTGCACATCCATTGCTGGCATTTCTTCCGTTAGCCTCCGCTGGAACTGGTTAGTGAGGACCCCTCCACTTCACAAGGCAGCTTCGGTTTTGTTTTGTTTTGACTTCTGCACCCCGAAGCTGAAGGACCAGTTTGTTTTCTCACGGGACTGGGGCGGCTTCCGGGGCGCGGCATGCTGGGGGTTGTAGTCCGCACTCTCCAGGCTGCTTCCATTACAGAAGGCGATGGGCCGAGAGCTGAGGAACTACAACTCCTAGAGTACCCCGCGCCGCCGGGACGCCGCGCGCCTGCGGGGCTGGGCGAGCGCAAAGATGTCCGCGCCCGCTGCCGGGAGGCGAGGTGAGAGTCTTTGATCATAACCAGGAGCCCGGAGCTGAGGCAGTTCCTGCACGTGTTGCGGGGCCGGAAAGCTAGGGCCAGGTATTCCAGGGATGCAAGAATCCTGCAAATCCGACGTGTAAACTGCTTCCCCAGCCTCCAGGCGAGCCCAGCTTTTGCCTCAGATAGGCCCCTTCCTTTTCCTAATCGGGGAACCAACCTCGGGAAGGGGTGTGGGCAAAGAGATGAGGACTCTCCTTCTTCGCCCAGGCCACCTCGGGATATCCCGGAGCCTCGGGGGAGGCGGTCACTGCGACGTCTGAGGACCTGGGCCTTGGGCCCGGACTCGTTATGAAGAGCGATTCCTCGACCTCTGCAGCCCCCTTCAGGGGGCTCGGGGGACCCCTGCGCAGCAGCGAGCCGGTGCGCGCCGTCCCGGCCCGGGCGCCGGCCGTGGACCTTCTGGAGGAGGCGGCCGACCTCCTGGTGGTGCACCTGGACTTCCGGGCGGCGCTGGAGACCTGCGAGCGGGCCTGGCAGAGTCTGGCCAACCACGCCGTGGCAGAGGAACCCGCGGGCACGTACGTGCTGGGCTCGGAAATGAACCGATATCCGGGTGCTCTTGTGGTGGGGCTCAAGGTCTCAGGAGTTCTGTCCTTCCCAGATTGCCCACAAGGAACTTTACACCTCGCTTTCATCAGTGGTTTGTCTCCGAGAGGGTGGTCGCTCATCGTGTGCCCATTCTACAGAGGAGGGAAGTCGTGTAACAAAAGCTTATCGGGGAACCCACAGCCAATTATTTGCTCCTTGTTCCAGGGTAGAATGGCATGATGGGAAGGCTGAATGTGTATTAAGTGCTAAGTTCTGTCAGTAAGCAGGTGGTAAAAGTCCTCTCCCAGGTACCTTCGCGCCCCCCCACCCCGCCCAAGGTTGTTTATTCCTGACCTTGGCTGATGATGGGGAATGGGGGACATGGCAGGAGCAGTGTTCTGGTCCAATTAGAGGACTGGATTAAAGAATTAATTCAGGGCCGGGAGCTGGGGCTTATGCCTGTAATCCCAGCACTTTGGGAGGCCGAGGCAGGAGGAGTGCTTGAGCCCAGGAGTTCGAGACCAGCCTGGGTAACATAATGAGCCCTCTTCTCTACCAAAAGAAAAAGAAAATCCGGAGAAAAAAACCTTGGGCTTGCATTGCTCTTTCTAATGCCACTAGCCTTGTCTGGCAGGTGAGGGCGTCATTTCTTTGCATTGTAAAGTTGGGTTAGGCCACGCTAGGGAGGTGGTAGGTAGAATAGCTAAAGTTGACCGCAAAGGATGATCTGGAGAGCCCTGGCTGTGTTTTAGGGGACTGGGTGGGAGCTCATTTCAGTGAATGCAGAAGGCTTTGCTTCTGGGTGTCTGGAGGAACCTTACTAGGTGGTGCCTTTTAGCCGTCTGTGGAGTCTATACCTCCACTCAGCCAGAAACCTTGCTCCAAACCCATTTGTTCACGGAGCAAACTCTTAGTTCCACCTCTCTTTTCACCCACAAACCGGTGCTGTGTGTTATTTCCCCCTCAGGATTACCCTTCCACTTCATTTAAATCTGATTTCACCTGGATACAAAAATGAATGTTGAGCAACAGTTGACTTGCCTCTTGAAAGAGGGTTACAGGAACTTTTAGTTCTTGGGGGAAAGGGCAGCCCATGAGACCAATTGTGAAGCCCATCTAAATACTAACAGGGATGAGAGAGATGATGGCCGCTGAGTTGGGAGCTGGAGAGGAACAGTCCCGAGGTGGAGGTGGGAATGGAAATGGTGGGGAACCACTTCTAACTGAAATTGGTTTTTCTGCTGACAGCTCCTTGGAGGTGAAGTGCTCCCTGTGTGTTGTGGGGATCCAGGCCCTGGCAGAAATGGATCGGTGGCAAGAAGTCCTCTCCTGGGTCCTTCAGTATTACCAGGTCCCTGAAAAGCTACCCCCCAAAGTCCTGGAGCTGTGGTAAGTCTTCTTTGCTGACTCATCAGATCGGTTCAGAAACCAGAGGATTTTCATCTCCTCTCCTAAATCAGGGCCTAATACCTACTCTTTTCCCCTTCCCTACTATTGCCCTCCAGATCTGATTCTTTCCCTTCACTTTTTTTTCCAGACTTCCATACATAGCAATAAAGAATAAGGGAGGAGGAATTTAGGAGTAGAATAGATATAAAGAAGGGAGGGAACAGGGAATAGGAGCGACGTGGGATGACAGAGTGGACAGAGCTGAAAGAGCAGCTTGCTACGTCCTAGGAATTCCTAATTCTTAAAAAAAAAATTTTGTTTTGTTTTGTTTTGTTTTTTGAGACGGAGTCTCACCCTGTCGCCCAGGTTGGAGTGCAGTGGCACGATCTCCGCTCACTGCAAGCTCCACCTCCTGGGTTCACGCCATTCTCCTGCCTCAGCCTCCCGAGTAGCTGGGACTACAGGTGCCCGCCACCATGCCCGGCTAATTTTTTTGTATTTTAAGTAGAGACGGGATTTCACTGTGTTAGCCATGATGGTCTCGATCTCCTGACATGGTGATCCACCTGCCTCGGCCTCCCAAAGTGCTGGGATTACAGGCGTGAGCCACCGCCCCCGGGCCAAAAAAAAAAAAAAACAAAGTTTTTAAAGTTGACACTTGTAATTGTACATATTTATGGGGTAAATTTGACATTTCAATATATGCTGTGTATATGTTGTATAATGATCAAATCAGGGTAGTTAGCATATCCGTCACCTCATGCATTTATCATTTGTTTGTGACAAGAACATTCAAAAGCCTCTCTTCCAGCTATTTTATAATATACAATACCTTACTGTTAACCATAACCACCCTACCGTGCAGTAGAACACCACAACTTATTCCTCCTATCCCATTAACTTTGTACCCATTGACAAACCTCTTTTGGTCTTCCTTTTCTTTCTTCCTTTCCCAGTCTCTGGTAACCACTGTTCTACTGTCTGCTTCTATGATATCAACTTTTTTTTTTTTTTTAAAGATTCACATGAGTGAAATCATGTAGTATTTATCTTTCTCTGCCTGGCTTATTTCACTTAACATGATGTCCCCCAGGTCCACCTGTGTTGTCATGAATGACAAGATTTCATCCTTTTTTATGGCTATATAGTATTCCATTTTATACATATATGCGTGTGTGTGTATATATATACATACATATATACACACATATACACACACACACACTTTATCCATTCATCTGTTGTTGGACACTTAGGTTGGTTCCATATCTTAGCTGTTGTGAATGGTGCTGCATTAAACAGGGGAGATAATGGATTGCTAGATCATGTGGTAGTTCTATTTTTATTTTTCTCACCTGGCCATTCTTGAGTTTATTTTAATGACACCTGGTGAGAGTTCCCTGTACTTAGAAGAAGGCGTTGGGACTCTTGTTGTTGGAGTGTGGCTTGTGCTGAAGACACAGGACCTGGTAGGGCAGCAGGAACTTGATCTTGGAATTGTGGAACTGCTTGACTGTCGGCTGGTGGCACTTGCTGGCTGCAGTCCCCTCCACCTTCGTGATCTGGATGGTGTAGGCCCCGGTCACAGTGCTGGGTGCTCATCTTGGTAGCACTAGGTGGCAGCGCCCACGGTGGTCAGCTCCCGCTATTCTGCGTTCATATTGTGGATGCTGCAGTAGGCATCGTAGTGTAGCCAAATGCCAAAGTTCTTCACTTGCAGGGGGATTTCTGGAACACCTGCCCAGTAGACACTTGCCCCTGAAGACTTCATCTTTTTTTTTTTTTTTTTTTTACACTGTTGCCCGGGCTGGAGTGCAATGGCGTGATCACGGCTCACCGCAACCTCTGCCTCCCAGGTTTAAGCGATTATCCTGCCTCAGCCTCCCCAGTAGCTGGGATTACAGGTGCCTGCCACCATGCCCAGCTAATTTTTTGTATTTTTAGTAGAGACGGGGTTTCACTATGTTGGTCAGGCTGGTCTCGAACTCCCAACCTCATGATCCGCCCACCTTGGCCTCCCAAAGTGCTGGGACTACAGGCGTGAGCCCCCGCACCTGGCCAAGACTTCATCTTCTTTAGTTGAGATACAAAGTACCAGAAGTGGGACTTGGCAACAACTTGCTTAGGTGCAGAGATTCGCTGGCAGTAGAGGGGCAGCATGTGGCATTTGGGGGTGGGCAGGCAGCAAATACTCTCTCAGTGTGCCCAAGGCCTTCATGGCATTCTCTCAGCACTTGCCACGACTTACAAAAGGAAGTGCCGTCTTTCCTATTTTGAATTTTTTAAAGGAACCTGCATTCTGTTTTCCATAATGGCTGTAGTAATTTACAGTCCCACCAACAGTGTGTAAGTGCTGCCTTTCTCCACATCTTCACCCTCACTAACACTTGTTTTCTTTTGTCTTTTTGATAAGAGCTGTTCTAACTGGAGCAAGCTGGTGTCTCATTGTGGTTTTGATTGGCATTTCCCTGGTAATTAGTGGTGATGAGCATTTTTCCATATACCTGTTGGCCATGGTACGTCTTCTTAGAAATGTCTATTGAGATCTTTTTCCCTTTTGAATCAGGGTTTTTTTTTTTCTGCTGTTAAGTTCCTGACATATTCTGGATATTAACTCTTTGTCAGATGGATAGTTTGCAAATATTTTCCCCCATTCTGTAGGTTGTTTCTTCACTCTTAATTGCTTCCTTTGCTGTGCAGAAGTTTTTAGTTTGATGTAATTTCATTTGTCCAGTTTTGCTTTTGTTACCAGTGCTTTTAAGGTCTTATTGAAAAAAACGCTTGCCCAGCCGTGTTGTGAGGCACTTCTCCTATGCTTTCTTCTAGTAGTTTCATAGTTTTGGATTTTACATTTAAGTCTTGAATCCATTTTGAGTTAATTTTTGTATGTGGGGAAAAGTAGAGGTCTGGTCTCCTGCATATGGATATCCGATTTTCCCAGCACCATTTATTAAAGAGACTGTCTTTTCCCCTGTATGTGTTCTTGGCACCTTTGTTGAAAATCAATTGGCTGTAGGTGCATGAATTTATTTCTGGGCTCTCTGTTCTGTTCTATTTTGTCTGTTTTTATGCCATACCATGCTGTTGTGGTTACTATTATAGCTTTGTGTAGTATAGTTTGAAGTCAGGTAATATGATACGTCCAGCTTTGTTCTTTTTGCTCACAACTGCTTTAGCCATTTGGGGTCTTTTGTGGTTCCATACGAATTTCAGGATTGTTTTTTCTGTTTCTGTGAAGAATGCCATTGGTGTTTTGGTAGAGATTGCAATAAATCTGTAAATTGCTTTGGGTATTTTAATAATATTCTTCCAATCTGTGAATGAACACGGGATAT
Source organism: Nomascus leucogenys (assembly GCF_006542625.1). NCBI lineage: Eukaryota > Metazoa > Chordata > Mammalia > Primates > Hylobatidae > Nomascus > Nomascus leucogenys. The sequence goes on from NC_044387.1 coordinate 45,117,156, forward strand.
CTTTCCATTTTTTGTGTGTCCCCTTCAACTTCTTTCATCAATGTTTTATAGTTTTCAGTGTAGAGATCTTTTACCAGCTTGGTTTAATTTATTCCTAGGTATCTTATTTTTTTGGTAGCTATTGTAAATGGAATTATTTTCTTGATCTCTTTTCCAATGGTTCACTATCACGTATAGAAACGCTGTTTTTTGTACATTGATTTTTGTATCCCACAACTTTACTGAATCCGTTTATTAGTTCTGTCTGCAAACAGGGATAACTTGACTTCCTTCTTTCCAATTTGGATACCTTTTATTTCTTTCTGTTGCCTGATTGCTCTGGCTATGACCTCCAGTACTATGTTGAATAAAAACAGTCAAAGTAGGCATCTTTGTCTTGCTCCTGATCTTAGAGGAAAGGCTTTCAGCTTTTCCCACTGAGTATGCTGTTAGTGATGGGTGTGTCATGGGGAATTCCCATGAGCATCATCATTTCATCGGAAGGGGCTCGAGGACACAGTGAGGAGGGGCTGGATAGGAGAAGCATAGTGGTCATGGGAAATGAACCAATCATTGAGCACTGACTCTTCTTTTGTTGGGATTGGGTTTTTTGGGGACTGCAGCATTCTTTTATACAGCAAAATGCAAGAGCCTGGAGCTGTGCTGGATGTGGTGGGTGCCTGGCTTCAAGACCCAGCCAACCAAAACCTTCCAGAATATGGAGCCTTGGCAGAATTTCACCTGCAGCGGGTGCTGCTGCCTCTGGGCTGCTTATCGGAGGCTGAGGAGCTAGTGGTGGGCTCTGAAGCCTTTGGTGAGGAGCGGCGACTGGAGGTACTTCAGGCCATTCACACAGCGAGGCAGCAGCAGAAACAGGAACGCTCAGGCTCTGAGGAGGCCCAGAAGCCAAACCAGGAAGGTAGGACATTATCCCTCTGTGACCTCTGTAAAGTGGACTTGTGGGCTTGCACTGTACCTCGGGGTCTGTCGTGAAACTCCTGGGAGCTTAGAAGCAGTTCTTTGTGTGGAAAACTCTTGAATCACAGAACAAGAGGCCTGTTGAGTTGCTTAACAAAGTGAAGGCCAGACCCTCTGAAGTTGGCAGTGGAAGGAGAATCTCCACATGGGAAGGTGTTGCTGGGTCTTGGGACCTTGACTTGTCTTTTGAAAGTCATTTTCCCATTGGAGTCCTCTGATGAGGTCTCTTGCTTCACCATACTGGTCTGGGTGGGATGTCCTTCCTCCTTTAAATGCTGGCCCCAGTACAGACACAGCTGAGATTTGCTGGGATAGCCAAAGGAATATAAGAAACTAATTTGCAGACCCTTTCCTGGTCCCTGAATCTTTTCTGCCCTTTTCCTTGAGTGAAGATCTAGTCTAGTTGTGAATACTTCCAAGGACAGAAAGTCACCATCTCTTTCTTTCTTTTTTTTTTTTTTTTTTTTTTGAGATGGAGTCTCGCTCTGTCGCCCAAGCGGGAGTGCAGTGACGCGATCTCAGCTCACTGCAAGCTCCACCTCCCAGGTTCACGTCATTCTCCTGCCTCAGCCTCCTGAGTAGCTGGGACTACAGGTGCCCGCCACCATGCCTGGCTAATTTTTGTATTTTTAGTAGAGACGGGGTTTCACCGTGTTAGCCAGGAAGGTCTCGATCTCCTGACCTCGTGATCTGGCCGCCTTGGCCTCCCAAAGTGCTGGGATTACTGGCGTGAGCCACCGTGCCCGGCCTAAAAGGTTCTGAAAGGTTTTAAAAAACTTTTACAAAGATGCATTCAATATAGTAAATAATATATAGTCAAAATAAGTAATAAACACGAGGAAAACAATTTATATTCATGAGATTTGCAAGAGTATCTGCAGTTAAGGTATGAAGGCTTTAGCCAATACTTAGTACCCTTTTGCTCAGCTCTTTTTTTTTTTTTTTTTTTTTTTGAGATGGAGTTTCACTCTTGCTGCCCAAGCTGGAGTACAATGGCACGATCTTGGCATACTGTAGCCTCCACCTCCCAGATTCAAGTGATTCTCGTGCCTCAGCCTCCCAAGTAGCTGGGACTACAGGCACACACCACCACGCCTGGCTAATTTTTTGTATTTTTAGTAGAAACGGGGTTTCACCATGTTAGCTAGGCTGGTCTTGAACTCCTGCCCGCCTTGGCCTCCTAGAGTGCTGGGATTACAGGCGTGAGCCACCGCGCCTGGCCTGCTCAGCTCTTAGAAGCAAGCACAGAGGTCAGGGTCAGGGAAGCTGATTCCCATGACATCCCTGAAGCTGTGCTCTGTCTACCTGGCCAGGCTCTGTCTCCCACAAGTTCCTGTCACTACCGATGTTGGTTCGCCAGCTTTGGGACTCTGCGGTGAGCCACTTCTTTTCTCTGCCCTTCAAAAAGAGCCTCCTGGCTGCCTTGATCCTCTGTCTCCTGGTGGTGAGGTTTGATCCAGGTAAGTGGTGGAGACTCTCCCGCGTCCTTCCTGGGAAGGCGTTGTTGCCAGGGCTGGGCATGGAGTGGGTGTTTGTCAGAGTCCTACTGGGGAGAGGACTCTCTCCTATGACATTTCCCCTGAGTCTGTTCCACAAGGAGGAATTGCTAGACTGGGCATGAGCCAGCCCCACCCAGAAGGAGAGGCCAGTTCTGGAGTCTATGAGAGCAGCCGGGAGAAAGTCCACTTGGCCCTGCTGACTCCTGAACATGGACTGAGTCATAGCCCTCCACTTTTTCTAGGGCTGAACTCTGAGTAGAACCTCAGAATTTAAAAAAACTTCCTCTCGGCCAGGCGCAGTGGCTCACGCCTGTAATCCCAGCACTTTGGGAGGCCGAGGCAGGCAGATCACAAGGTCAGGAGATCGAGACCAGCCTGGTCAACATGGTAAAACCCCATCTCTACTAAAGATACAAAAAAAATTAGCCAGGCGTAGTGGCACGTGCCTGTCATCCCAGCTACTTGGGAGGTTGAGGCAGGAGAATAGCTTGAACCTGGGAGGCGGAGGTTGCAGTGAGCCAAATCGCACTGCTGCACTCCAGCCTGGGCAATAGAGGGAGACTCTGTCTCAAAAAAAAAAAAAAAAAAAAAACTTCCGCTCATCAGAATGTCTACGAAAGTATTAATTCAAGTATTAATGTCTAATGAAGTGTTAATTCAGAGCAAGTTGTAAATGAAAAACTCATACATCTTAGAAAATGTGGAAAATAGGCCGGACATGGTGGCTCACGCCTGTAATCCCAGCATTTTGGGAGGCCGAGGCGGGTGAATCACCTAAGGTCAGGAGTTCGAGAACAGCCTGGCCAACATGGTGAAACCCCGTCTCTACTAAAAATACAAAAATTAGCCGGGTGTGGTGGTGCGTGCCTGTAATCCCAGCAACTGGGGAGGCTGAGGCAGGGAGCATTGCTTGAACCCAGGAGGCGGAGGTTGCAGTGAGCCAAGATTGCGCCGTTGCCCTCCAGCCTGGGCGACAAGAGCGAAACTCTGTCTCAGAAAAGAAAAAAAAATGTGGAAAATAGAGAAAAGTGTAAAGAAGGGCATAGAAATCTTCTACTCTGCTGTGCTGTCAGTCTTTTTCTGTGGATATAGAGATTGTAGGCAGTTACGTGTCACACATATGCTTTCAAGCATGGCCTTAAATCGCTAACTATTCCATTTCACAGGAATGCCCCTAAGTAATTTAACAACCCCTATTATTGAACATTTGGGTGATTATTCTGTTTTCTGCCTCGCTGTGAAGAAGGAATGAGCTCCCTAAGTGATATTTGGGAACAACCCTGGTTATTTCCTGAGGATTGACCCCTCAGGTGCATGAAGCCAAACTTGGGCACTTGCTCTTTTAGATTTTTTTGTGTTACTCAGTGTGAATTGTGTTCTAATCTCTATTCCTCTTATGAATTTAGACTTAGAATATGATTAAATAAGTTTCAAAATTTAAGAGGAAATCAGAAACCCTTATACTGGTCCCTTCAAATGGTTTGTCTATTTTGAGAAGTGCCATTTGTTAACTTAGTCTTTAGATTTTCCCTGTTTCCCCATTTCTCTTTCTCTCATTCAGTGAGCTTTTTAAAATATTTATTTATTTATTTTTATTTTTATTTTATTTTATTTATTTAGTTTTTGAGACAGGGTCTTTCTCTGTTGCCCAGGCTGGAGTGCACTGGCGTGATCTTGGCTCACTGCAACCTCTGTCTCCTAGGCTCAAGCGATCTTCTCTCCTCAGCCTCCCAAGTAACTGGGACTACAGGCATGTGCCTTCATGCCCGGCTAATTTTTTATTTTTATTTTTGAGACAGTCTTGCTCTGTTGCCCAGGTTGCAGTGGCGTGATCTCGGCTTACTGCAACCTCCGCCTCCTGGGTTCAAGAGATTCTCCTGCCTCAGTCTCCCAAGTAGCTGGGATTACAGGCACACACCACCATGCCCGGCTACATTTTGTATTTTTAGTAGAGATGGGGTTTCGCCATGTTTGCCAGGCTGGTCTCCAACTTCTGGCCTTAAGTGATCCTCTCACCTCAGCCTCCCACAGTGCTGGGATTATAGGCATAAGCCACCATGCCCGGCCAGCGAGGTTTCCTTCACATAGCTCAGAGTTGTCCTTCTAACCCGTCTGCTGAACGCTGAGCAGGGATCCCCTGTGGATGGCTCTGTTTGCTTTACAAAGAAGTCACAAGTTAGCTCTTGGAATGCTCAGTATCATCAGCGTTCATCCCTGGCCACCTCCTGGCTGATACAGATTTAGAAATTCTTTATGATTCTTTATGGTTCCCGTAAGCCCTTTAGTCTCGTAAACCCTGGTCTCCTAGTGGGGATGGCATGAGGACAAGCAGCCTGCTCTTTCCAAGGCTGCTTCAGAAGGGCCTGGCCCAGTGGCCCTGACCCTCAGCAGCAGGCCCAACTCACTGGAGTGATGATGCCGAGGGGAGGAGAACCTGCACCTGCAGGCTGAGGATCGCATGAGCCCCCGAGATTGAGGCTGCAGTGAGCCGTACACAGATTGCACTTTACTCTAGCCTAGGCAACAGAGCGAGACCCTATCTCTAAAAAAACAAAACAAAACCAACTATGCGTAATTGGTAGTGGAGTCTCCCAGGGTGGGAGATGGCAGAGTGACAGGCGAGAGGGGTGGGACGTTCACTGTAGTCTCCCTCTGCCCTGCAGCTTCCCCTTCCTCCCTGCCCTTCCTCTACAAGCTGGCCCAGCTCTTCCGCTGGATCCGGAAGTCTGCATTTTCTCACCTCTACCAGCTCCGCATCCGTGACTGAGGGTCCCTGCGCACCACAGCCTCTCTGCTCCTCACGTCTGTGGCCACAGAAGCAGAGTGACAGAGCGACACATCCGCAGGCGCCCCTGGGGAAATGGGACCAGCCTAATCTCGTGGAGTGCACTGTGTCTTGCTGCCTGGGTGCCCTCTCCTTTGCACCCTACTTCGGCTGGTTGTGGTAGATGATGTGGAAACAAAGCGGGAGCAGCAGGCACAGCACCTCCGAACAGTGCCCTGGACGACCAGAGGCCCCTTGAAAAGGAGGGGTTTGGGGACAGGGACTGTGTCCATGAAACATTCCATCTTCTTGGTGAAGGCAAGGGGTTGGTTCTTCAGGTCAGGATGTTAATGGAGCTGGGAGTTCAGAAAAAGCCTGGTGAAGTGACCCTTGGCCTTTCACTTCTTGAGAAACATACTTCTTTGCTGGGCATGGTGACTCACGCCTGTAATCCCAGCACTTTGGGAGGGTGAGGTGGGTGGATCACTTGAGAACAGGAGTTCAAAACCTGCCTGGCCATCATGGTGAAACCCCGTCTCTACTAAAAATACAAAAATTAGCTAGATGTGGTGCACGCCTGTAGTCCTAGCTACTCGAGAGGCTGAGGCACAAGAATCACTTGAGCCAGGGAGGCAAAGGTTGCAGTGAGCCGAGATTGTGCCACCGCACTCTCTCAAAACAAACAAAAAAACATGCCCCACAGGACAGTACCTTAATTAGCTAGAGTAGATCTGAGAGGGCCTCTTCTTGCCTGCGCTGTACTCCCCAGAGCTGATCTAATTCTGTATCAATACGCTGTTCCCATGGTCTTGCCATGCGCTTGAAGCCGCGGGAGCCTTCTCACTGTTCAGGCTGGGGTGTGGTTTTCAGAACCACCGGGTTGGCTACTGAAAACCAAGTGAGCCTTACAGCTCTTATCGCTGGGTAAAGTGATCTTGCCTGGTGCCTCTTGGTCTTCAGCTCAATTTTCCAGGTTGTCCTGGCCAAGCCTTGCTCTGTTACGCTCAGTGCCTCTGCCCACTCTTTCCCCGCCAGCCCCTCCCTCCCGCCCTGCAAACTTGTCCATTGGCTGTTTCACCAGGTTCTGTCTGTATCCTTGCCTCCTTGGTACACACCATTGCAGGTTCTTCCCTTTCTGTGTCCCATTGTCCTAGTTATGTTCTGTTGTTTGTGTAATGCCCAAATTTTTCTGCTCGTGTGGCCTTGAAAAGTAGGCCAGCCTCAGAGGCTGCTGAGCTGAAAATGGAACTGAGTAATCAGGTGAGCTGGAAGGGATGTGGGGGGCGGGGCAGAGGGGAGACATGGGTTTTGAAGGCAGTGAACAATAAAACCTTAGGGAGGTGGCACTGAGGCCTTAGCATTTGAGGAGCTGAAATGTTTCAGTGTTGTTTTCTCACCAGCCACAAGCATCTTATGAGTTTCTGTGCAAGGAAGCGTAGAGCACTGCTGTGCTGTCAGGATGAAGAAGGACTTTCTGCAGGGGCTGGCCTTTCTCTACCGAGAGGCCAAGCAGGCTGCCCTACACTGTGTCCTTGGTTGATGTTGATGCCAAAAATAGAGAAGTTGCTTGCTAGCTTTTCCTTGGTACATTTTCAGGGGTTGCAAGTCAACAACTTTTTTTTCTTTTTTTTTTTTTTTTGAGATGGAGTCTCGCCCTGTCACCCAGGCTGGAGTGCAGTGGCATGACCTCAGCTCACTGCAAGCTCCGCCTCCCGGGTTCACGCCATTCTCCTGCCTCAGCCTCCCGAGTGGCTGGGACTACAGGTGCCCGCCACCACGCCCGGCTAATTTTTTGTATTTTTAGTAGAGACGGGGTTTCACTGTGTTAGCCAGGATGGTCTTGATCTCCTGACCTTGTGATCCACCTACCTCGGCCTCCCAAAGTGCTGGGATTACAGGTATGAGCCACCGCACCTGGCCAACTTTTCTTTAGAAAAATGAGTAAAGTAGGTAAACTTCACAGGCCCCGTAGAATTAAATCCTTAGGGCATGGTTCAAGTCTGTAGGAAGCAAATCTATGCTTTTTTATATGGGCTTTTAAGTAGAGCTTAGAACCCTAGGGGGAGAAAGGCAGTCAGGCGAGGTTTGAGATTCCTTCTATAGAATGATTTCTTAAAATGAAAATCTGGGCCCACTTAACTACCCTAGATAAAACGCTTCAATGGCTTCCATGGCTCATTGGATAACATCTAAATTCTTCATGGAATTGAAGGCCCCTGTGTGCTGGTTTTGGCTAACACCTCCCCTTTGATGTGGCGCCCCTGTTGATTATATGTGCGGCCTTCCAGCTGCCCACCATCACAGCTACAGCACACTCCCCTTGGCCTCTGTGCCTTGGCTCACACTGTTCCTACTGAAGGCCTAGCACCTGTTCTTGGCCTGGTGAGCCCCTCCACCTTCCAGGCTTACTCAAAGAATTCTTTCTGCCCCTCCCTGCGTCCCAGGACCTGTTTCATATCCCTTCTGTGGTCGTGACCCCATGGTCTCGTAATTGTGAACTTCTTTGCTGCCCCTTCAAAGCTGGGGAGTGCTTGTTGCAGCTGCATCCAAGAGGGGTAATCTGCTTATCAACAGTGGATTTGTTGGTTGTTTCTACAGGATTCTGAAGCATGCAACATAGAACAGATACCTTTAAATTTAGGGGCGCTAAGGAAAGCAGGAACCAGTAATCCTCTTCTGTGGTCTGATGGGAGGGCGGGGTGGGGGGTGGAATGGAGAGGAAACAGGCTATTGTTGGCCAGCCCTGGGTGGAGGTGGGTGCAAACAGGACAGATAGTGCCTGGGGGCGGGGGCGGAGGGTTTGCCTCTAGAAAGGGGCTGGAAGGGATGAGGAAGTAGTTCATAGCTTCATGCAGGTGATCCCTGTTCTGCATGTATGTGTTTGCACAGGAGTGTATGTAGAACAGAGACCATTAAAAAATATGGAATTCAAAAGTTACAAAAAGGTTATTCATGGAAAACAAAGTTTTTTTTTTTAGTCTTGCTATGTTGCCCAGGCTGGACCTGAACTCCTGGGCTTGAGCAAGTCTCCCCCTCAGCCTCTGGAGTAGCTGGGCCTACAGTGTGTGCTGCCACACCCAGCTAATAAAATCTTTCTACTCCCGCTCTCTGTTCCCCAGTTTCTTGCCCAGAGGCAACCCTTGACAGTCTGTTTATCCCTCCAGATACAGTCTCTGATAGTAAACTTTTCTTTCTCATACACAAATGATAGTAGTCACATACACCACACACGCTGTGCCACATTTTTTTTTCTTTTTAAACTCGGCTGGGCGCGGTGGCTCATGCCTGTAATCCCAGCACTTTGGGAGGCCGAGATGGGTGAATCACCTGAGGTCAGGAGTTCGAGATCAGCATGGCCAACATGGTGAAACCCCATCTCTACTAAAAATACAAAAAAAATGATCCGGGTGTAGTGGTGGGCACCTGTAATCCCAGCTACTCAGGAGGCTGAGGCAGGAGAACGACTTGAACCCGGGAGGCAAGGGTTGCAGTGAGCCGAGATTGCGCCACTGCACTCCCACCTGGGCAACAAAGAGTGAAACTTGGTCTCAGAAACGAAACAAAACACAAAAACCTTTCTCAGTCCCAGCATATGTGGAGCAGCCTCATTCTTATAGCTGTGTGTCATTCCGTTGCATTATGGGGTCACAGAGCGCAGACCTGGTGCCCTTTTCCTTTTTAATACGTGGAAACCCCTCCACTCTTTCCAAAGCCTACAAGTACAGCAGCCCCAAGTTTAGGGTGAACAGCAGTGGTCAGAGCTCTTTACTATTACTTTTGGGCAAATGCAAGCCAGGCTGGCGATCACCACTGCCGCCAAGGGGAGATACGAGCAGGTCAGTTCACACTCTGGACGTTCAGCGTCTTTCTAAATCTAGAAGGTGGCCTTTGCCATCCACTTAAAGCAGCCCAAGGAAATGTCAGAAAGAGAAAGTGATGACATGAACCGCGAGTAGGGCACCTCCCTGTGCCGTCGTCTGCTTTCCTCCCTCCCAGCCTCCCTGTGCCGTGTCGTCTGCTTTCCTCCCTCCCGGCACGGAAAAGCCATGGGGCCGATGGACTTTGGCCTCGCACCCACAGTTGCGGCCTGTGGGAATTCTACTGATTTACTCTCTGGCCTAGTCAAGCAACCCACCCACGGCCTGGCCAAGGTCGGCCTCACCGCCCTGGCCTAGCACCTTTGGAAACTGAATACATGGAGTGTTAACCAGAAAAATGTCTGGCCCTTTTGCCTCGCTGCCTCTGGAAACCTCAGGGTTTCGGGCTGGTAGGAGGCTACAGGACAGACAGTGGGCACGGTGCCTAGCAGCCTGTCGCGCCCCCGCCCGCCTCTGCATTCCTCCAGCGGTGGTATATGGATCCAGACATTGTTTGCCACCTCTAGGCCTCTTGATAAAACAGCAAATATTTTTCTTGTCTTAAAGCAATGCATGTATATTTTAGAAAATATTAATTGCATAGAAGGAAATACAGGACTCGTGATCCCATCACTCAGAAATAATTACTATTAATACTGGTGGATTTTCTTTCAGCTTTTTTCCCCTAATTAATTAATTAATTCTTTTTTTCCTGCAATTCCTGCTTCACAGACTTTTTTTTTTTTTTTAAACACCCAGCTTGGCATGGTGGCTCACGCCTATAATCCCAGCGCTTTGGGAGGCCAGAGTGGGAGGATTGCTTGAGCCTAGGAGTTCAAAGCTTGCCTGGGCAACCTAGTGGGACCCCATTTCTTTTTTTGGGGGGGGTTATAAAAGCCCTTTTATAAAGCCATTTTTAAACAACAACAACAACAACAAAAAAGTTTACAAAAGAAAAAAAGATACAGAAAAAGAATCACTTGCTTCATGTGTCCCAAAAAGAAAAAAATAAACGGGACAATGCCAACATGCTCAACAATAAAGGGTTCTTTTTCTTACTTTTTTAATACAAAATACAAGCAAAGGATACACATACTTAAAACAGAGCTCAGGAGCAGACACGCAGTTCTGGGAACCCTTCAATAAGAGCAAAGCAGGAGTTTGTTTTTTCTTTGTCTGTGCAGATACATACAGAGACTGGGATATGTAAAAATTAAGTATCACAAAAGACCATCACACAATTCTACTGATGCATGTTGCATCTATAATTCACGAACATGGTCAACAAAATCATGTTCACTTCAACCCCATTTCATTTAAAGAAAAAAACCTGGCCGGGCACGGTGGCTCACGCCTGTAATCCCAGCACCTTGGGAGGCTGAGGTAGGTGGATCACAAGGTCAGGAGATCGAGACCATCCTGGCTAACACGGTGAAACCCCGTCTCTACTAAAAAAAAAATACAAAAAATTAGCCGGGTATAGTGGCGGGCGCCTGTAGTCCCAGCCACTCGGGAGGCTCAGGCAGGAGAATGGCGTGAACCCAGGAGGTGGAGCTTGCAATGAGCCTAGATTGCACCACTGCACTCCAACCTGGGTGACAGAGCGAGACTCCATCTCAGAAAAAAAAAAAGAAAAAAACCTTTTAAATAAAGTGGTTACATTCTAACTTTAACTTTCTTAGTACCATGCTGCAGATTTCAGCACTGTTAAGGTATTGCAAGAATGCCCAACCCTCTGGTGTCTGATCCTGTATCTAGCAACATTGCAGTATGAAGAAAAGAGATGTCCCGGGTGCAACCCCATTTCTATTAAAAATAAATGTAAACACCCAACCCTCTTGGCACCCCAGGCACTTGAGAATCTGTGGAAAATGGCAGTGTGCAGCCAGCATGGCTGCCAGCTCGGCGTCTTCAGTAGAGAGAGTGGAGGTGGTTAGGAAAGGGCAGGCGGGAAGGGGCTGTGTTGGCCGGACAACTGCAGGTGAAGATGGGATTGTGAAGTACAGTCCAAGGCCCACTCACCAAGGGCTGGATCCAAATATGTAGGGTTGGGATTCTGTGACCTACTTCCAATTTTAATATTGACCTGAGCTCATATTTAGCTCTACATGTTTCCCAGCTCATATTTTCCAACAGCCCCTTTGAAACTTTTAGCATCCTCTTGTCACTTTTGTACTATCCAAGGTGGGACGGACAGGTGTCAGATAATAGCAGAGACTTGGTGAAGAAATGAAAGCACTTTTGTAGAAGTGTGTCAGCTCAGAAAAAAGCCTTTTTTTTTTTTTTTTTTTTTTGAGATGGAGTCTCACTCTGTCACCCAGGCTGGAATGCAGTGGCGTGATCTCAGCTCACTGCAAGCTCTGCCTCCTGGGTTCACGCCATTCTCCTGCCTCAGCCTCCCGAGTGGCTGGGACTACAGGTGCCCACCACCACGCATGGCTAATTTTTTGGTGTTTTTAGTAGAGACTGGGTTTCACTGTGTTAGCCAGGCTGGTCTCGATCTTCTGACCTCGTGATCCGCCCACCTTGGCCTCCCACAGTGCTGGGATTACAAGCGTGAGCCACCGCGCCCGGAGAGAAAAAAGCCTCTTTAATGCCGACCTCAACATAATTTACATGGAGAAGTTTCTTAGGTGGAAAACCGATTTGTATGGTCCTTAGAATGTAACCTACAGGTTCTTGCCCTCAGAAAAATGCATGCATACTTTTATGTCACAGAATTATTTTCCAAATGCAGTAGAGGGCCATCCCTTCTTTGGCTTCTTGCCTTGTCTCTGACCCCACTGACTGCCCCTTTTCTGCCTCCATAGCTAGTTGCTCTTTTTCCTTTGGCTTTTTTTTTCTTTTCTTTTCTGTTTTTTTTTTGAGACGTAATCTTGCTCTTGTCACCTAGGCTGGAGTGCAGTGGTGCAATCTCGGCTCACTGCACCCTCCTCCTCCTGGGTTCAAGCCAATGAGGTAGATATTATCATTTTAGGATAGCAAAGCAGACTCAGAGGGGCTAATGTGCCCAGTGCCCCACCGCTTTTAAATGGTAGAGCTGGGATTTGAACCTAGGCATACAGGTACCAGGATTTCTGTTCTTATCTCCCCCATAGCACCTGGAATGAGGCCATCCATGTAAGAGGCCAAGTAATAAAGATTTATTGAATGAACTTGGATTTTGGCCTTAGGAATTAGGGAAGGAAGAAATAGAAGCAGCAAGAGTTGGTGAGCAATAAGACCCGCACCAGGGCTGAAGGGTGGAGGTGGGGCAGGGGAGGGCTCTGTGCTTTGGCGTCTGTTTAGTAGTATCGTTGCCCAGCTCCCTCCAGAGAAAGAGCAGGAGGTGTTCCTTCTCAGATGTACCAGCAATGACAAAGCCTGGCGGGTGTCCTCCTGGGTAGGTATAAATACAAGCTGGTAGTTTCATCGGATGACTCACACAGATAAGCCATGCTCTTGGTTACCAGTGGACTTAGCTGGGTCCCAAAGAATGGGCTGCTTTCTCTGGAAAGCTGGGGAGCTGGTAAAAGTTTTTGGTCACCCCACCAGAGACATCCTACCCATTCCCAGTCCCTCTGTGGGCTCTGACATCTCCATCCAGCAGGTACCCCCTGCTCTGGAACATTCTGGGAATGCTTCCCACTCCCCTTTTAGTACTTGTTTGTGTTCTGTCCTGTTCGTGGATTTCATGGTCTCCATAGTGACAAGTGCCTGTTTTCGGAGGTGCTAAAGACAATGGCCAAAACATGTGCTCTATTAATCCTCCCAGGAAACATACCATTTTGCAAAAGGCTTTTTTTTTTTTTTTTTTTTTTTTTTTTTTTTTTTTTTTTTTTTTTTTGAGAAACAAGGCCTAACCCCAATGGAGTAATTTGCTGCATAAATGAGAGACATTGTGGGATTGTGGTTAAGAGTGTGGGTCCTGGACCCATAATGCCCAAGTTTGTATCTTTTTTTTTTTTTTGAGACAGAGTCTCACTCTGTCGTCCAGGCTGCAGTGCAGTGGCGCGATCTCGATACACTGCAACATCCACTTCCTAGGTTCAAGCGATTCTCTTGCCTCAGCCTTCCGAGTAGCTGGAACTACAGGCACACGCCACCACGCCTGGCTAATTTTTGAATTTTTAGTAGAGATGGGGTTTTACTGTGTTGGCCAGGCTGGTCTCGAACTCTTGACCTCAAGTGATCTGCATGCCTCAGCCTCCCAAAGTGTTGGGAATACAGGCATGAGCCAGCACACCCAGCCTGAGTTTGTATCTTGACTCACCTGCTTTGACCTTCAAATAATCTTTCCTGTGCCTCAGTTACTTCATAGGTTTGTTGTGAGGATTAAATGGTGCTAATCCATGTAAAACACTGAAAAGGTGCATAGCATGTAGTGAGCAGGTGCTAGTTATTATTACTGTTGCTCTTAATTAAGTGAGATAAGGAGGGGAGAGTTGGAGTGGTAGAACCCAGCATCTTGTGAACATCATACCACAGAAAAGGCAGTGCTTCTGATTCCTGTTCTCAGCCTAGGAACTAGGCTTTGCAAATGGCTCTGAATTTTTTTTTTTTGTTTTTTTGAGATGGAGTCTCACTCTGTTGCCCAGGCTGGAGTGCAGTGGTGTGATCTCGGCTCACTGCAAGCTCCGCCTCCCGGGTTCACGCCATTCTCCTGCCTCAGCCTCCCGAGTGGCTGGGACTACAGGCTCCCGCCACCATGCCCTGCTAATTTTTTGTATTTTTAGTAGAGACGGGGTTTCACCATGTTAGCCAGGATGGTCTCAATCTCCTGACCTCGTGATCCACCTGCCTCGGTCTCCCAAAGTGCTGGGATTACAGGCGTGAGCCACCGCACCCGGCCACGGCCATTAGTTTTAAATTTACTCTTCCAGAGGTTTTTTCCACCAATACAAAACCAACATGGATATAGATCCTAGTTTCTTCTCTTTTTTATAAAAAAAACTGTAGTATATTATGTACTCTGTTTTATTCCTTCCTTTTTTTTTTCTTATAAAAAATACAGAGATGAGGTCTTACTACACTGACCAGGCTGGTGTTGAACTTGCCTCAAGTGATCCTCCCATCTTGACCTCCCAAAGTGTTGGGATTATAGGCATAAGCCACCACACCCAGATGATTTTTTTTATTTTTCAAAGAAGTGGCAAGATTTTGATGACAATAAAGGACAATATGTAATTAATGTAATTATAATACAGCCTTCTGGAGGCCAGGTGCAGTGACCCATGCCCGTAATCCCACCACTTTGGGTGGGCAAGGCAGGTGGATCATGAGGCCAGGAGTTTGAGACCAGCCTGGCCAACATGATGAAACCCCATCTCTATTCAAAAAATCTAAAAATTAGCTGGGTGTGGTGGTGTGCACTTGTAATCCCAGCTACTTGGGAGGCTGAGGCACAAGAATCGCTTGAACCCAGGAGGCGGAGGTTGCAGTGGGCCGAGATCAAGCCACTGCACTCCAGCCTGGGCAACAGAGCGAGACTCTGTCTCACACCTACACACACACAAAAAGTATAAATATATAGCTTTCTAGATGTAGGATCGGACTGGTTTTGGTTCTGGCTCTGTTACTAATTTGCCCTATAACTTTGCATAAGTCATTTAATCTTGGGTCCAATTTTTCTCACCTCCAAGATGGGGACAAAAATTACCTTCCTTGGCTGGGTGCAGTGGCTCATGCCTGCAATCCCAGCACTTTGTGAGGCCAAGACCAGCCTGGCCAACATGATGAAACCCCACCTCTACTAAAAATACAAAAATTAGCTGGGTGTGGTGGTGCACACCTTTAATCCCAGCTACTCAGGAGGAGGCTGAGGCAGGAGAATCTCTGGAACCCAGGAGGCAGAGGTTGCAGTGAGCTGAGGTCCTGCCACTGCACTCCAGTCTGGGCGACAGAGTGAGACTCTGTCTCAAAAAAAAAGAAAAAAGAAAAAAAATTACCTCCCTCATTTTCTTTATAATATTATTGTGTAAAATGAGTAAAAGTCTATAAGAAAAACTTTGAAAAGTATTAAGTAATACACGTGTGTGTGTGTATACATATACACATATATATAATACATATACACATATATATAATATATATACACATATGCAATGGAGTAATGAAAATACTACATAATAAATATAAAATGGATTAAAACTATTTAAAATAGATGCATGAAATGGCTAAATAGATATTGATGTTTGCATATAGGCACATTTAGTTGGATTAAGTTAGATTTAAATGGTCCAATAGAGAACTGTGCATACAATTACATAGGCAACCGCAAATCAACCCTTTCTCTGGGCTATCTAAAATAATCAGGTACTAGACCAAAAAATGACATGTTGTCTGCCTTACCTTTTAGTGATGATTTGTAGGAAGAGGAAGGTAGGGGCTGGTGAGTGGAAAGGTAGTAGAGTTTGTGAGGGAATGTTCTGTATGACTGAAGACAAAGTCTGGAGATTGGTGGGCCAGAAGGTGTGAATCTACTCTGAAGGACAGGCAAGAGTCCAGCCCAGGGAAAAAGGTGCAGATGGGTAGGATTTGGGTGGGTACTTGAATTTAAAAAATGGATTTGTGAGGCAATATTGCTGGAGTCAAAACCAAAAAATCAAATTGACCAGGGTGAAAAAATAGCCTGGGGCCTAGCATGGGTCTGCTGCCACATGGGATGACTGGACCTCTTTCCAGGTTCGTGTTAACAGTCCATACTACTTATGGTATACGTGAAATGCTTTCTATTCATTCAAGCAACCTTACTAAAAACACCCCATGAAAATAAAAGCCTATATCTTCCCTTCAATATACATTCATATGTGCTTATTATAAGCATATATCTTCCACTTTGAGTTTGGCATTATTTTTCATTTAATATTATTACCTATTCAGCTTCCAACATTATCACTTCCTTACTACACACATTTGTTTCCTAGGACTGCTGTTAACAAATTGCCACAAATGTATGGCTTAAAACAACAGAAATTTATTATCTCACAGATCTGAAGGCCAGAAGTCAGCCAAAGCCTGTGCCTCTGAAGGCTGTAGGCAAGATTCCTTCCTTGTTTCTTGCAGCTTCTGCTGGCTCTAAGTGTTCCCTGGCCTGCGACAGCATCACTCCAATCCCTGCCTCAATCTTCGCTTGACCTTCTTCTGTACCTCTGTATCTTCTCTGCCAAGGATGCATGTCATTGAATTTAAGAGCCACCCTAATCCAGGATGATCTCATCTTGAGGCCCTCAATTACATCAAGATCCTTATTCCAAATAATGTCACATTCTGAGATTTTAGGCAAACATATCTTTGGGGGGCCAAAATTCAATCCCCTAATCCATGTTAGTAACCATGCAGTGTTCCTTCTTATGTCTACGTCGACCTTTTCAGCTCTTTCTATTATTATTTTTGAGATGGAGTTTCAATCTTGTTGCCCAGGCTGAAGTGCAATGGTGCAATCTTGGCTCACGGCAACCTCCGCCTCCCAGATTCAAGCAATTCTCCTGCCTCAGCCTCCCGAGTAGCCAGTATGACAGGCATGTGCTACCATGCCCAGCTAATTTTATATTTTTAGTAGAGGCAGGGTTTCACTATGTTGGCCAGGCTGGTCTCAAACTCCTGATCTCAGGTGATCTGCCTTCCTCAGCCTCCCAAAGTGCTGGGATTACAGGCATGAGCCACCATGCCTGGCCAGCTCTTTCTAACTAAAAAAAAAAAAAAAAAAAAAGATGATACTTGCAAAATACCTCAAGTGTACCTCATTTACCTCAAATATACCTCATGGTCCAAAAGTATTTAGTAAGCAACATACCATTATAGAAAAACACATAGCTTGTGGCTCCAACTTTAAAACCAGAATAACCAAGTGAAAAGTCAATACAGATTCTTAATTTTACTTAAAAAATCAAAGGTACACATTGGGAATTGAACTGCTATGTTTTTTCTTCTTTCTAGAGATGTGACGTACATATTTTCTGGTCAGTAATATTCTACCAATGGTACTAAACCAAAGCAGGTAGATGACCAGCGATGCTGTTTACTACTTCCTGCGCATGCTGAATTAGATGAGTGGAGCACTATCTCAGTAGGAAAGAGTTTGACAGGAAGAAGAAATTGCAGAGTCCCTACCTGTCCCAGAGAACCTAACAAACTGATCTATATGGAAAGGATTTTCAGCAAACATGCACAAACACAGTTAATATGCTGGAAGAAGAGGATAGCTTTTAGTCTATTTCCAGCACATGGCCTACACTCACTGGTACCCCATAAAACAGGAATGAATGCCGACTTAGCATTTTTCCCTTCACAGCACTAACAACTAAAAGGCACACAGATACTGTGATCTTTAAGCAGATAATCATGGAATTCTCAACAACATATCCACTAGGTTAGGCTGAGGGTTCATCTATAAAAGTATTTTTCCAAAAATAATGCTTTAAAGAGACTTCTAGAAACAGTGGGACTTTATCAGGATCAACAGAAGACTTCTTGACCCAAAGATTCAAATACAGACCTAGGAATTGATTTTCACATGTAGTTTTTAGGTAAAGGACATCTCTTTCAGTTGATTCCTACAGCCAAGACTAGCTTTGATCCTGGGAGATTCAGAAACCTCAAGACAGGTAGCTGGCTTGAGTAACATCTTAGATAACAGTCCCAGTCAAAAACCCCATTGAGGTTGAAGGACTGGAAACTGACCTATGTGAAAAAGAGCTATCAGTGCAGGAAAAGACTCATGCTGATTTTGACCTTCCTCTGGCCCTTTGCCCTCAACTGCTTGGTGGGGAGTAGCGAGGAGAAGGAGCATGTGGCACCCTCATTGGAGGCTGGAGCACTGCTGCAGAAAGTGATCTCTTACTCATACTTCAAGACACAGCCTAAGTATGACCACCTGTATGGACCCTTCCCTAATGCCCAGGATCATGAAAAGAATGTGGCCACCTTCCAAGGCTCAGAGTAGCTGTGCAATGACCTATGTCAAAACCCGATCCAGAGCAGCAGTGATGAAATCACCCTCTCCTTTAAGACCTGGCATTACAATGGCCTCATCCTGCATGTGGGCAAGTCAGCTCTCTGATGGATGGTGTAATCTCCTTGGTCATTGAGCTGAGGTCTGGGGCCTTTGAAGCTATTGAGGAGGCAGTGAATGGAGAATTTGACAATGCCTGGCATGATTGAGGGTGACACATCACGGCAGGTGATGGCTGAGGAGACAGAATGCCCAGAAGACTCATCTTAGGTGGTTGAGTAGGAAGTTTGTGAAGCAGGTGGTGGGTGAGATGGAGTGGGTAGAGATTCAGGTATGGAGATGTCAGTGTCTAACTTTCTTCTAGTCTTTGCAATTTCACAAGGAAAATCACCAAAATGTGCGTCTCCTCATTAAAAAAAAAAAAAAAAGTTCATGCCAAAGCTGCTGGGACAAAGAGGACTCATGATAGTGGGTTATTCCACACTGTTGACACACCGAATGTGTGCGGCGGAAGGGCCTCAGGTGGAATGCTGGGCATGGGTTTGCCCCAGAGCAGTCTGATTCAAAAGCACCTGAGAGATGGGAGGAGTACCAGGGTTACTAAACACAAGAAGGTGTTTCAGGAGAAACAGGTCAAGCCATTTGTTTTTGACCCTTAATACGTAACAGGAATGATGAGTTGCAGAACAGTCAGTCTTTCCAAGATGTATTGTTCTATCCTCAATAGCTGCAGCCTCTCCAAGCCAGTGGGCTGGTGACATCCAGGATGATCCTATTCCTTGCCTGGAGGTGGGATCTAGTGCCGCAGCTTGTTCAGGGAAGCTGGCATAGAAGACGATTTGCTCAACAAAGTCACCGCTGAACTATCGCTTAGGTCTAGTCCCCGGCCTATGGCACCAAGTACTCCTGGTAGTACTTGTCCACAAAATTTCTCTATAATAACCAGAACATGTCATCCATGGTAATGTCTACTAAATATCCAACCACAGCATCAAATTCTGTCTGATGAAGGGCACCAGCCCCTTCATCTTTATCATGCCTAATATTGTGAAGGCCACGTGCTAAATCCAGCAATCTGCTCCAATAGCTGTCCTTCAGGATACTTTTCTGTCAAGTAAATACATTTATTAAAAATAGGCATGTAGCCAGGCGCAGTGGCTCACACCTGTAATCGCAGTACTTCAGGAGGCTGAGGTGGGTGAATCACGAGGTCAGGAGTTCGAGACCAGCCTGGCCAACACGGCGAAACCCCATCTCTACTAAAAATACAAAAAATTAACTGGGCGTGGTGGCGTGTGCCTGTAATCTCAGCTACTCAAGAGGCTGAGGCAGGAGAATTGCTTGAACCCAGGAGGCAGAGGTGGCAGTGAGCCGAGATCGTGCGATCATGCCACTGCACTCCAGCCTGGGTGACAGTGTGAGACTGCATCTCAAAAAAAAAAAAAAAAAAAAAAAAAAA
The DNA here is from genome assembly GCF_006542625.1 of Nomascus leucogenys. Lineage (NCBI taxonomy): Eukaryota > Metazoa > Chordata > Mammalia > Primates > Hylobatidae > Nomascus > Nomascus leucogenys. The sequence goes on from NC_044387.1 coordinate 45,136,624, forward strand.
GGCATGTAAAAGTTGATCTCATGGAGGTAGCGAGTAGAATGACAATTACTAGAGGCTGGGCAGGGTGTGTACGTGGGTTGAAGAGGTGGCTTGATGGACACAAACATAGAAGGAGTGTGAGTTCTAATGCTTGATAGCAGAATAGGATGACCATTGTTAACACTGTATTGTATGTTTCAAAATAGACAGAAGAAAGGATTTGAAATGTTCTCAACACATAGAAATGAGAAATACTCAAGGTCGTGGATATCCTGGATACCCTGAGTTGATCACTACACATTCTATGCATGTAACGAAATGTCACATCTACTTCAATAATATCTACAAATATTATTTATCAAAAAGCAGGCATGTAGGTGAGTTGACTTTCTTCCATGTCTTCAAACTCCTGGTAATACTTGTCCACAAAATTTCTCTATAATAACCGGAACATGTCATCCATGATAATGTCTACTAAATATCCAATCACAGCATCAAATTCTGTATCAGAGGCAGAAGAGAAGGACAGCATGAAGCTGGACTCCTCCAAGTGTCCTTTGGCTGGTGGCCCTCCACCCCGCCCACAGCCCAGCCAGCTCCGCCCCGTCTCTGTCCCATACAGAGCCACAGCCACAGTGAGAGCCTGGCAGCCCGCCCGGAGGAGGCTTCTTGGCCCAGCCCGGTCAACACCCACATGCACCACCACCAACTTTTTGCTATTTTGAATAACATAGCTCTAAACAGATTGCATATGAAAGTGCCGTGAAATCAAGGGCTGAGTAGAACAGTTAAGACGATAGTAGTGTTGTTTTCTTTCAGGGTTTTTCTCTTGGGCTAGTTTTTGAAAGTGGATCTACAACATTGATAGAGATCAGTTTTTCTGCTCTTGCAACATACTGCCAGGACGTGGTCCAGAAAGATTGGGTACTTTGCAATACTCATAGCAATATGTGAAGTGATTGGAAAAAATGAGACTATTCAACCGGTTGTTTCAGTGTTGGATAGGAGGGAAATGCCCAGAAAGGGGAACAGTTAATCATCTACACAATACCAAGAGCAGGAGGGGATGACCGATGGCTTCTTCTTTCCTAGTCTATCCCACACAGACCTTTAGGTGCTCTTTTTCTTTTTCTTTTTTTTTGGAGACAGAGTTTCACACTGTCGCCCAGGCTGGAGTGCAATGGCGCGATCTCGGCTCACCACAACTTCCACCTCCCAGGTTCAAGCGATTCTCTTGCCTTAGCCTCCTGAGTAGCTGGGATTACAGGCATGCGCCACCACGCCTGGCTAATTTTTGTATTTTTAGTAGAGACGGGGTTTCTCCATGTTGGTCTGGCTGGTCTCGAACTCCCAACCTCAGGTGGTCCACCTGCCTCGGCCTTCCAAAGTGTTGGGATTACAGGCGTTAGCCATCGCACCTGGCTCTTTAGGTGCTCTTTTAGGAGCTGGTAGCGGAGGAAGGTGGTTACCCGTCTGTGACAAAGCCTTGGATGTCATGAGGCCACAGGCTGGCCTTTCCTCCTGTTTACAGGAGGTGAGTTTTCCTGAGTTCCCAGCCTCAGTGTTCTCTGCACAGTCTGTCACTGACTCCCGCTCCCGGTGCTCACTGCCTCTTCTCACTGCCTTCTGTTTCTGCTGAGTTCTTTGCATCTGCCTGATGTTGGTTTAAAGCTCCACCCCTCCCAGGGGAATTTGTCCCACGATTCACCTCCTCTTTGGTGATCTCTTGATTACGGCTGCTGCAGCCATGTAAACCTTAAAGGAGAGCCCATTTGTTTGTGATCCAGTGGCCAAAATGGTTCACCCCCAACTTCCTTTAATCCCCTGCAGCATCTGAGACACATGGGTGAATGTATGTAAGGTGCTTGGGCTAACCAAAGTTAAATACATATGACAAGTACCTGAATCTAGAAAATCTAATGGTGAGATATCGTTTGCTCTCTGGACTTCATGGGCTCACCCCAGCAATGGGGTGCCTGGAAATGAACAGATCTTTCTTGTGTCTCATCCTCTGGGCTCCCAGCCTCCCTCAACATCATGACCTCCATCTGTAACACCCACCACCCCGGAGCAGCATCCTGGATATTGGAACTCTCAAGTCTAACCTAAGAGAACAAGGACAAGCCTCTGTATGAAAGGTTTGCCCTTCCAGATCCAGTTGAGCTCTGCTCTGGAGCCAGACTCTCTGAAGGCGTAGCCCAGCTCTAGCTCTTACCAGTTATGTGATCAGGAATGAGAGTTAATGTTTCTATGTTTCTGATTCTTCATTTGTAAAATGAGGATAATAAAAATTTAACTTCAGAGGTTTGTTGTGAGGAGTAAAAGCCATTAGCACAGTGTTTGGCATATAGAAAGTGCTCAGTGTTGGGGAATATTGAACAGATAATGAATATCACCAAGAGTCTTTTCCTGGGTGATTGATAGAAATTACCTTACCTCCTGCTCTAATGAATGTAGCTCAACTATTTAGGCCATAACTGTAATTATATTTGGTTATATGGCCCCACAGCATTAAAATTCACACAAGAAGAACTTTACTCACACATAGTAACTGGAATGCAGTAGATGTGGATAATTTCTTTAAAAAGCCTAAATCATATGGGTGGTTGTTTTCTCATAAACAGCCTAGGCTTAACTTCAGTTTCTCATCTACAAAAAGGAGACTGTACTAGGGTTCTCCAGAGAAACAGAACCAGTAGGTGATATCTTGAGAGTTATAAGGAATTGGCTCATGCAATTATAGGGGCTGGGAAACCCAGGACCTGCAGTGGGCATGCTGGAGACCCAGGAGAGCTGAAGACATGGTTCCAGTCGGAGTCTGAAGCCTGAGACCCACAAGAGCTGAAGACGTGGTTCCAGTCTGAGTCAAGGCCTGAGAACCAGGAGAGCTGCTGGTGAAAGTTCTAGTGCAAGGGCAGAAGACCAATGTCCTAGCTCAACAGTCAGGCAGGCAGAAGTTCCCTGTTTCTCAGCCTTTTCTATTCTGTTCTTCAGTTGGTTGGATGAGGCCCCTGCACATTAAGGAGGGCCATCTGCTTTTCATTGTCTACTGATTCATGTGTTTATCTCCCAGAAACACCCTCACAAACACCCAGAATAATGTTCGACCAATGAATGGTGGGTACTTTGTGGCCAAGTCAAGTTGACACATAAAGTTAAACATCACAGGGACTTAAAAACATGTCCTTTCCCCTTTCCAAACTTCTACCCAGGGAGGAAAGCATACAGCAGAGTGAGATAGGGGATCCAGGATGCCACAAATCAAATAATTTTAAGAGAGAGGACAAAAACCAAAAAGAATTAGATTTTTTTTTGAGACAGTTTCACTCTTGTTGTCCAGGCTGGAGTGCAATGGTGCTGTATCGGCTTACTGCAACCTCCACGTCCTGGGTTCAAGCGATTCTCCTGCCTCAGCCTCTCAAGTAGCTGGGATTGCAGGTATGCACCAGCACGCCCAGCTAATGTTGTATTTTTAGTTGAGATAGGGTTTCACCATGTTAGGCTGGTCTCAAACTCCCAACCTCAGTTGATCCGCCCGCCTTGGCCTCCCAAAGTGTTGGGATTATAGGCGTGAACCACTGCACCCCACCAATTGTTTTTTCTCTAAAGACTCCAAGACCACTGTTTTAGTCTGCTTACGACTGCCATCACCAAATACCACAGACTGGGTGGCTTAAACAGCAGAAATAAATTTTCTCACGATTCTGGAGGCTGGAAGTCCAATGTCAAGATGTCGGCAGAGTTGGTTTCTCCTGATGCCTCTCTCCTTGGCATGCAGATGCCCGCCTTCTCAGTGTGTCCTCACTTGGCCTTTTCTCCGTGTCTGCACCTTCCTCGTGTCTCTTCCTCCTCAACACCAGTCTTTCTGGATTAGGGTCATATCCTTAGGACCTCATTTAATCATAATCACCTCCTTAAAGACCCTATCTCTGACTACAGTCACATTGGGGATTAGGCTTTAACACATGAATTTTGGGGAAACACAGTTCAGTCCATAACAGCCAACCTTTTTTATCTCCCTGGAACCCAGAGAAGCTATATTTAGCATTTATGGTGTAGTCATGGCTCCTTCCAGCGCAAATTTTCATAAAGGGGAAAGATGAGGTGGTTCAAGAGCCTTGTCATAACGAAAGGCAATTCAGGGCCACCGTCATTACTAGTATTATCATCATCACCATCATCATCTTTATCCCAACTGACCTTAAGAACCCGTTTATGATTTATGTGGTGGTTCACAAAGAGAACTGGAAAAGTGATTTATTCAGCTATGTTTATTGAGCTCGCCTGATACACTCAACTAGCTATTTTTGGTGGGGAGGGCACTGAGATGAATAACACAACCCCTTCCTTTAAGGTGTTGCTGTTTTGTAGAGTGTTTAGACACACACACACACACACACACACACCCCTATATTCCAAACTAGAAAGTGATAAATACAGCCGGGCACGGTGGCTCACGCCTGTAATCCCAGCACTTTGGGAGGCCGAGGCAGGTGGATCACGAGGTCAGGAGTTCGAGACCAGCCTGACCAACATGGCGAAACCCCATCTCTACTAAAGATACATATTAGCCAGGCATGGTGTCACCTGCCTGTAATCCCAGCTACTCAGGAGGCTGAGGCAGGAGAATCACTTGAACCCAGCAGGCAAGGTTGCAGTGAGCTGAGATCGCACCACTGCACTCCAGCCTGGGCAACAGAGCGAGACTTTGTCTCAAAAAAAAAAAAAAGAAAAAGCGATAAATACTATGGGGCTGGACGCGATGGCTCACGCCTGTAATCCCAGCACTTTGGGAGGCCGAGATGGGTGGATCACAAGGTCAGGAGATCGAGACCATCCTGGGTAACACGGTGAAACCCTGTCTCTACTAAATTAAATACAAAAAATTAGCTGGGCATGGTGGCATGTGCCTGTAGTCCCAACTACTCGGGAGGCTGAGGCAGGAGAATCACTTGAACCTGGGAGGCGGAGGTTGCAGTGAGCTGAGATCACACCACTGCACTCCAGCTTGAGCGACAGAGCGAGACTCCATCAAAAATAAATAAATAAATAAATAAATAATACTATGGAAGAAGTAATAGAATATGCTATGGGAGAGTTTGGAAGATAAATACACATAGAGTTATAATAATAACCAAAATCCTTACCATTTATCATGTGCTTGGCACAATTAGCTTAATCCCGATTCTTAATTGTCAGGATCTCACAGTATAAGATAGACAAAAATTCAACGCATGCTTTACTAAGTACCGTTTGTATCAGTGGGTAAAGCACTGTGTTTGGTACTCTCTCAGATGCAAAGATGATTAAGACACATGTACTATCCTTTATGAATGGGTGGCCAACAGAACAGATTGCTGCATAGGTAAGCAGAAATCTGCTCTCATTCTCTATTGGCCACAAACAGGCATGTCTTAGGAGCGGAAGGGTAGGAAGATCTCTAACTGTGCTTGGAAACTTGGGGAGTTACCATGTCTGGCTAAAGTGGTATTGTCTTAACGAAAACCTATGAAATTGCCTGCGTTGGCTTGGTGCTGAGGAAAGTGGAAGAGAGAGGCTGGGGTACACCTTTCAACATGAATGGAACTGACCACTGGAGGGAAAGAACAAGAAACAGCAGTGAGAACAAGGAACAAAGACCATCCAGCCCATCGCCCACCTGGGGGGAAGTGAGGGGAGATGGGCAGGGTGACAATGTGGCCAACATCTAAAGTGTGAAGAGGGGCTCTTACCAAGTGCCCACCCCTTTCCAAGCAGGGGGCAACCAACATCAGCATCTGTGGCGGGTCTTACTACTGGGCAGAGGCAAGGGAACCCTGGTATGAGTTCCGGAGTACACAGGAGATGTGACTTGGGCACGTTTGGGCCTTAAAAGTAGGAAGGGATCAAGGAGGGGGGGATTTGAAAATCCCGGTGGAGGTGCGAGGTATCCGGAGAGGGTAAAAACGGGAACAGTCTTCAGCACCTGCCTGTACCGGGAGCTCTGTGTATGCCATCTCATTTCCGTCTCCAGCAGCCAGGCGGGCCTTGGCGGCAGGAGGCACAGGCTTTGGGAGCAGAGGCCCTGCAGCTTGCCAAGCACACACGGCCCTAGGGCGCCCGGCTGAGATGGCACCTTGGCACCCGGGCCCGCTGCAGCCCGCTCGGGTCAGCTACACCCCAGTCAGGAGCCTTTCCAGCGGGTCGTAGGAGAACGGAAGTTTAGGGTGACCCGCATGATTCGCCTGGCTGCATTTTATATTTCTTTCTCCAGCAGCTGGGGTCACGAAGGCTGCCCTCACCCGCTGTGTTGGAACGTGGACACGTGCGCTTTGGTAATAGGGCAGCCTCCCCCGCGGGCGCAGTCCCCGCTGCGAGCGCCCCCGGCTGCGGAGGCGGGACCGAGGACCCGGAGATTTGAGCGGCGGGTGGGCGGGGAGGGGCCTTTGTGACCTGCCCGCCCCTCCCCGGCACTGTGATGACGGGGGGCAGCTGCGGGCCCGGCGCGCCTGTCTCCGGCGTCCCCCCCTCCCCGTGTGTCACAACGGCGGAGGCGGCTGTATCTGGAGCAGTCGGGTCGGGCAGGCCCAGCTGGGAGGTGCGCGGGCGAGGACAGCGGCCGCGATGGTGAGGCTTCCCGGGGCCGGGCGGGCTGCGGGCGCGCGGCAGGCATAGGACCGAGAGCCGAGTCTACGGGGAGGCGCACGTACCAGTCCACCTGGAGCCGCAGGGCTCAAGGCCTTCTGGGGGTGGCAGTTCAGGGTCGAGGAGTCCGCACCCTCGGGTGGGAACACCTGGTGCCCTTTATCGTACGGGGGGAAATAGAGACCAGGGGCCAGTTGTTCCTTAAAGGGACCTAAGGGAGCTTTGCGTGCAGACGAGGGGGAGGGAGGCCCTGGGGAGCCCGACGGAGAAGCGGGCGAGATTCTGGGGTCCCCAGGTGGGCAGCCTGTGGACAGAGTGGAGAGAATGGCGAGTCCGGGGATTCCGGATGGGTGGTCTGGGCCGGGGCGACTGGGGGACCAGATGCAGTCACGTCTCCAAACCCAGCCTAATGTGACAGGGCCCGGAATGTGACAGAGGACCTAGGGCGCCACGGTCCCCCCACGCGTGGAGGTCTTTCTCGCACCCCCTGGCCAGCGGCTTGGGTTGGCTGCACGCACAGCCCCAGCGCGGCGGGGTCCTCCGGGCGCACTCAGCTCCCAAATCTTTCCAGCGGTCAGGGTCGAAGGACTTTGGGAGTAAAAAGTCTCTGCTTCCAAAGGCCAGGGACCTTCGACCTGTTTCCTACCCTGGCTTAGGGGGATCGCGGCTGCTCCCTTCCCTGCCCCCGCCCCTTCTCCATTTGCAGACGCGGATCTTACCGAGGGGCGGCTCCAAACACGCAGTTCCTCTCTCTAGGGTCCCCCTCTCCGCCCCCAGTGCCTCTCGTGGCTAACATTTGCCCCCAATCCACTTTCCCAAAGCCCGGAATCCCAGGACTCCCTCCCGGACCCCTGATCTTTCAGCAGTAGGGAGATGGGCTGGAAAGGTTAGGGGCAGAGGGAGGGCAGAATAAGCCTATGTCATGGCCAGGGTCGGGTTCCCTGGGCAGGCTTGCTCCAGGTGTCAGTGACCCAGAAAGCAGGCGAGAACCCCCTCCGCCCCGCCATGTTACGTTTGGCCCGTGCCCAGGGCCTCCTGGCTCCCCCGGAGCTCTAGTCTTCCAGCTTCAGTTTTGTCAGCACCCTTCCTCCTCCTAGCGGGCTCCCAGATACCCCTGGGAGCTGAAAGAACTTGGGAATATTAGGGAGGGTGGCCACAGGAACCTATTTCTGCCTGAGGCTCCTGGTATGAGGCCACACAAGGGGCCCAGAGCTGCGAGTTCAGAATTTTGACTGCTGGCTCTGCAGCTAGCTGTGTGACTTCAGGAAGGTCACTTAACCTCTCTGGATGGGTTATAATTCAAATTTCCAAGGCTCCACATAGATTTTATTATTTTTAAACTTTTTATGGTAGGGAATTTCAAACATAAGCCAAAGGAGAGCAAATGGAATAATGAGCCATTATATACATCATCTAACTTCAATAATTACCAACTTCTGACCTGTCTCACTTCATTTATTCCCTCCCTCCATAATTTTGAAGCAAATGCTAGGCTGCATACTCTAGAATTGATATTTAATATTTATCATATCTAGCAGGTAGCTAGTGCTTTAGGATTTTCCAAGTGCTTCCCTTGCATGCTTTAATTTGGATCTGAATGCCACTGTGGTACAGAGTGGAGCCCAGAGGATGTTTACAGGGGCGTGTCGAGGATCTTAACCCAGCCCCGTGCACAAACTTCAGTGTGTGATCCACAGACCACTTTCTGACAATGCCTGGTAAATCAGCAATTCAAACAGCAAAACCTTATTTTCAATATGCTTAAGAATTTGGATGTTTAACCGAAAACATATGGTTAAATATTTTGAAACGGGACCACCTTTCATTTATTTTGAAACACTCAATTTTGTACAGTAGGTTCTATCTAGAACATTTAACTTGTGTGTGTTGCACTGTCTTGATGGCAAATATTTTTTATTGAACATTTTACACTCACAGAAACTTTTAAAATATCATTTGGCTCATTTGTAAAAGGCTAAAATGACACATCTATAAACCTAGACCCCTAGAATCTCACCCTTACATAAACGACTTTATTTCTTCTAAGGATTAAGTTTCAGGCTGCTGTCCTGTCCCCTTCACTTCCCTCCCTGGTGGGGGTTTGGGGGAGGTGACCTCGGTGTTAAGGAGAATTCAATTTGGCATTTCTGTAGGTTCTGGGCAAGAAAAGTGTAACTAATCCTTATGTGTGTTTTTAAATGCACTTCTCTAGCCACTAGGCAGATGAGCATTTTTCCTCTGTGAACTTACCCCCAACCCCTTCTCCCCAGCTACCCACTGCATGGTACCACCAGTACCCTTTAGCATTTCTGTCCTGGAGCCTAAAGTTACACAGCTGGTAAGAAGCTGCATAGGGGCTGGAGTTTACATCTGCTGGGCACCAGAGCCTCTGTCCTGAGCCACCGGCCCGTGCTGGGACCAGCAGGCTACTCCCACAGCAGACCATTCCCATCCGCTCCCAGTGTCCTTCTAGCACGCAGCTCTCTGGGAACTCAGACTATGACACCTTTTTTGGGAAGCGGTATGGAGAATCCTGCCAGGTGCCCTAAGCCAAGCCCATGCCAATGATACCAGGGCACAGAAATTTTCTGTGGTTTATGGGGAGGTGGGAACATCTGCAACACGGCTTCCTTAACTCCATTCCGTCAGGACTGGAGAGCACGAAGGAGCCTGTCTCCCTGCAAAAACGGGCAGTTAGAGGGTTCTGGGGGCCAAATGGACATCCTTCTGCCTGCAGCCTTCTGCAGTCTCCCCACATAGACAGGCATGGCCAAGCTCTGTGGAGTTGATAGGTGTATTCTGACCTCAGAGCACTGTGTGGGCTCCCAGGGGCTGTAGGTCACGGCTGCCTCCTCCTCCCCTCCCATCACAAAAGGCAGGTTTCCCCAGAGGCACTGGGCGCGTGCCTTTGAGTGAGGGGCCTTGGCTCACAGGGCAGCGGCTGGGGCAGAGCTGCTGGATTGGTGAGTCCAGCGGGAGCCCCCAGCATTGGGCCAGGCCCATACAGAGCTTGGGGTGGGGGTAAATGCCATTGTTGAATGTGCTTTCTCCTCGTGACCTTCAACGGGAGACGAATGTTAAAAATAATTTTGGAGGGGGAAATAGCTGGTGGATAGTGGGCCAGTGATGGGGCTGGGCAGGAGGATGTGGCACTCTCGGGGAGAGGAAGCAGACCAGATGCTCCTTTTCCCGCAAGGGATGGACAGCACTATCTGTGGCCTTTGTGGCTGGCACTTCCCCTGCAGTGCGTTCCTGTTAGGAGTTCTCTCAGATAATACGCTGCGGAAGAGAGCAGGAGATGGAGCAGGCACTGTGTGCATGGGATTGAAACTCCTAAGTGTCTCTTGCACCTGCCTCAGTGCCAGCCACAGCCCAGGCCTTCAATGCCCTCCAGCCTCTTATGCTGGGAGTCTCCTTAGCAGATGGCCTCATGGCCAGAGCTGGCCTCCTGTGAGCTCTGTTGCTGCCCTAACTGCAGTGCCTATCATCTGAGCCCCTCTCACGAGCCACCTTCACTCACTAAAGTGAATTTAGGCCGACTCTGTTTTTGCTGTGTCTGGCTTGCTGTCTATTCTTTGTTATGAGTGATTTCAAATATGCCCTATGATCGGAGAGTTCTGAGCAGAGAGAATTCAGCAGCCCTTCAGGAGCCACATCTGTCCTTACTTTAATTACCCCTCTGTGACACTGTGGGCCTGCTTTTCACTTGCCATCCCTGACCTAGGTCCTAAAATATATGTGATCTATTATCCCGGCCTGACAACTAGAGATAATTCGGTGTGATCACATGCTTCCTGACAGCAACTGGGGCATGAGAGCACAGGTGGTCAGGGAGTGTGGGCGGTCGCAGGCTTTCACAGGGCACACACTGTGGCCCACGTCGGCCCCTCTCCCAGATGATATGCCACTTTTACTGTCTTGTGATACTTGGAAATAGTATCACAAGACAGCCTTTTTAAGGCTTCAAAGTCTCCTTTTGCCAAGGATGGTGATTAGCTTATCTTAGTCCTCTGAGAACAAAGCAAAAGGAAATGACTGCTATTAAAATAGAATATAAGATTGATGTAAAAAAAAAAAGGGCTTCTTGCAGCAAAATTATAAAAGGCTGCAAAGTTCTGGAATTTCTTTTATTGATGCTCTGCAAAACATAGGCACTGGGCGCATGCCTCCCAGCAAGGGGCCTTGGCTCACAGGGCGGTGGTTCCCCAGGCGGAGTGGTCACAGGTGGCCCAGATGTCTCATTGGCCCTGCCCTTCCTCAGCCTGCGCTCTGGACAGACTGGGCAGCGTTTGGGAACCACCCTGCATTTTACTGCCTCTTGTTCACACTGCTCCTGCATCCACCTGAACTGCCCCAGGTCATCTTGGCCGGCTGCCTTCTTCAGGGTCCCTGTGAATATTCCTCCTTTAGGAAACCAAGCTAGAAGATGTCTCCTTCTCCTTGGAACTCCCTCTGCACTTGACCTGTACACTTCTTAGGCCCTGGCCACTGTCCTTGTTGGATGGACTGCAGCCCCTCAGGGAAGGTTTTCATTCCAGTCTTCCCTGTGTTAATTGAGCACCTGCTACATTCAAGCACTGGGCTCCGTACTGGGGATTCCATGAGTGAAACAAAGCTTCCTTGCCCTCACAGAGCTTACGTTCTCTACTAGAAAGGTGTGAAAATGAACAGGCAGCTATAATACGGCGTGATGATTACAATGACAGGAATGAAGGGAATGGGGGAGCACATGGCAGGGCCCTGTGCTGGCTTGGGGTTTTGCAGACTTTCCTTAGGAAGTGACAATTAACTGGATACCTGAAGGATGAATGAGAGTTAGCCCAGTACCTCACAATGCTGTCTCAAATGCAACCACACAAAAAGGTTTGCTGTAGAAATGAGTAGGTGCCTTTTATAGCTATCCCAGCGTGAGGTCTGTGTGAGAAGTGGCATGCTTTTCATGAGGAAGGGACCTCCTTGGTCCCTCCACCTCCCTCCTCTTCACCCCCCAGAAGAAGTTGGGTGGGACAGGCTTCTGCAGCAAACAGGGGACCCCCTCCCCTCACAGGGACCAAGGAGGACAGAACTTGTCTGAGCTCTACAAGCCCAGATTGAAAATAGAACTGAGAGAGAGAGGAGCAGTGTGAGTGACAGGCATGTGCTCTGATTGGCTAGACAGGGGAATCTGAAATATGAGTTTGGAGCGGGCACATGACTTAAATACCTTCTGCTGGGTCAGCTTCCCCTTGCCCCCATCCCCAGCCGCACACATGGGCCCTGAGAAGCAGACTCCTGGTTCTGTCAGAGAAAGATGACCCATTTTCAAAGAGGCCGCCCCATGAGCCATTCTCCATTTCGCTCTGCACAAGAGACCTTTCCTGTTTGGGGTTCTGCTATCTGAACTCGGTCTTGCATTGGCACAGATGTGGGCACACCCCAGGGCCCTGGGAGTTCAGAGCTGCAAGTGAGGCAGGAGGCCGTGTGGCCTAAAGGAAAGAAGTCAGGCCTGGGTCAGAAGCCCTGGATTCTGGTCCAGGCTCTTTTGCCGCTGCAGTGCTGTGACATGTTGAATTTGTCCCCTTTCCTCTCTGAGCTCAGCTGTTTCATCTGTAAAATAATGGAGAGGGAATCATATTAGGTGATCCATGAGGCTGGCCCAGCTCTGGTATCTTAAACGTTCGGAGCCGATAGAACATCCCTGGTTATGATAGAAGGATGCCTTTTCTTGGATGTGAGGATGTGTCCCACGGGCTTCAGCACTGGGTCTGCTCTGTGGAACTTCCAGGCCGAAGGCTGAGGAGGGTGATGGGGCAGCATGGCTGCAGGAGTCAGGCTCAGTGCCTGAGCTGGGAGCTCGATGCAGGAGCTGTGGGCTGCTCCTCCTCCCTGCTAGGAGCAGGTGCAAGAGGCCTGCAGAGTGCTGGGGCTGGGCATGGACCTCACAGTGCCATGAAGCCTCATGCGGCTTTGAATTTCACTTGTGATTTCTTCATGGAACTTCAAAGCCCTAACACAGTAGGCATGTAGTCAATTATTATTTGAGTAAGTGACTGCGTGCAATGGCCCAGGATAAGAGGTTTCTGGAGAGGGCAACCCCTGCTCCTATTCTTTCTCTGTCTCCTTTATTATGATTTTTGCTTTTTACTATGAAAAATTTCAAACCTTCAGAAAAGTAGAGTAATATGCCACCCATATACCTATTATCTAGATTTAAGAAGAAGAATGAGTTTTCCATCTGTTATCTGCTGTGTTTGGGAAAGATTTTAAAGTACAGACGTCATGACATTTTACCTCTAAATGCTTCGGATGCAACTCTAAAAAATAAGGATGTTTTCATACTTAACCACATTTTTATGAATACGCTGAACAAAGCAAATCAGTTTATTTGTCCCCCAAATGTTTTGATTTGTTCAAACGAGAATTCAGTCAGCATCCCCATGATGCGTGTGGTGGTGCTTGGTGGTGCCTTTGTTCCTTTGACATGGGACAGCCCCTCCCAGCTCTTCATTTCTCATGAGTTGAAAAGGCTGGGCCAGGTGCGGTGGCTCACGCCTGTAATCCCAGCACTTTGGGAGGCCGAGGCAGGTGGATCACGAGGTCAGGAGATCGAGACCATCCTGGCTAACATGGTGAAACCCTGTCTATACTAAAAGAATACAAAAAAATTAGCCAGGCGTGGTGGTGGGCGCCTGTAGTCCCAGCTACCTGGGAGGCTGAGGCAGGAGAATGGTGTGAACCCAGCAGGCAGAGCTTGCAGTGAGCCGAGATCGCGCCACTGCAGTCCAGTCTGGGCGACAGAGCGAGACTCCGTCTCAAAAAAAAAAAAAAAAAAAAAAAGTAGATAAAAAAATTAAAAAAAAAAAAAGGCTGGACCAGCTGCCCTGTAGGATGTCTCACCTTCTGGGTTGATTTTGTTTTCTCTGATGTCACTGAACTTAATTAACCCTCTGATCCCTGTGTTTCCTGTGAAGTGGAAGCTGAATCTACCAGGCTCCGTGATGAAGGCTGAGTATTTTTGAGAAGAAGTCCTCACAGGTGGTGTGTGTGTCACACTGCGTCCCATCAGGAGGTCCTCGATGTCGGGTCGGTCCACAATTAGCGATGCTAAGACTGATCGCAGCCTTAGGCTGGCGACCCTGGTAGTTACTTTCCCCCTTGTGACTATAACAGTGATTCTTTGGCTCTCGGCAAAGATCCAGTTCCCCATCAGTCTCTCACCTAATGGTGTTGGCGTTCTTGTCCAAATCAATCAGGTAATTAGAAGATGGAATAGGGAAATATTTTATAATCTATTATTCGGTCCACATTGCTTAGCAGACATTCTTCGATTAAAGAAAAAGAGCCTTCTCTAACTAACGGGGCTGTCTGGATAGGGACAAATGAATGTTTCTCTGGGGGTTTTCTTTGAGGACTTGCGGGTTTTCATCTGTGCATCCCGCTTCACTCAAATGCTGCCATCAGTCCTCGTGAGGCTCAGGTTGTCTCATCTTAGGCAGCGGGAGCCTCTTCAGGTGCTTGGGCAGCCCCTTGGTTAGCCTCCGTGCCTCTAGGCGCTATGCGACGTTCCAGGCTCATCTAGCACACTCCCCACCCTGGACCTGGACGCCTCCGTCTCTCCAAGGAGCCTGGTTCCTGTTAGCAGGGACCTTGCTTCTCTCGTGATTGGTGTAGCTACTTTTCACTTTTGGGAGCACCTATGAATCTGTCAGTCATTTCCGAGTCTATTTTATGCCTCCAGTTATTCTTACGAGCTAGTTCAATAGGGAAAATAGCACTTTCTAAGGTGTGTGTGTGTGTGTGTGTGTGTGTGTGTGTTTGCACGATGGGGGCAGGGGAGAAAGAGACAGACATTTTGTAAAAGACTGGCATATGTACTAGTGTGAGATTAAAGAGGGCATTAAAAGAGGCTAAAAACATTGTCACCATGCTAGTGGTTTTCAGGTCCTCCAAATCCTTGACTCTTCCTCCCATGATCTTTGATTTTCCTAAAATATCCCTGCGTCCTCCCTGGAAAGCCCCAGAATGTTCCAGAAGTGAGAGCAGGCTGGGGGCCAGGCAGCACCGTAGGCAGGACTAGAGGGTGGTCGGGATGCGGTGGTGGTGAGGAGGCGACAGACCCAGAAGGCTGAGGGTTAGGACCACAGAGGATACTGTCACTTAGAAGGATAATATATAGGATCAGGCCCCCCTCGGGCCTCTCCAGTGTCCCCTCAGCTTCCACACCTCCCTGGGAAGTCACAGCCACACGCTGAATGCGACGCCGTGGTCTGGGTGGATAATTCGCTGGTTATGGGTGGTTTCTGGATGCAGATGCTGCTTTCCTTAGGCCTGACTTGAGCCCTCAGATGGAGGCAGAGAATAGACCCCACAGTAAAGGAGAGAGGAGCAGGGACCTGAGAGCTCCTTCTACCTATGCTACTTCCCAGTGCAGAAAAATGCTACCAGGTAGTACCGTCATGAAAATGATAATGGCAAGACAGCATCAACAACTGTGGCTAACTTACACTTTTCGGATGAAGAGAGGTTCAGTAACTCAGCCCAGGCCACGCAGCACAGCAAGTAAATTGAGAAGGCAACATGTGAAACTGGGGGCGTGGGCAGCTCTGTGGGTGAAGCCCCTCTGAAGCCACCAGGCTTACGGAGATCCAGCGGGTTGCGTCCCCCGTCGGGCTGCCCCACGCTTATCCCTGTGCTCATCCTCCCTCAAGGCAAGGACCAGGTGTCGCTCAGCTCCAGCACAGAGACAGGACTAGAGTGGGGGCACCGTTGTAAAATTGAACTAGGGGACAATGGTCCTGAAGCTCTGACCCCTCAAGATGCTACTCAGGGCAGCTGCCCTGCTCTCCGTGCCCAGAAATTCTTCCACATCTCCAGGAGCCCCACACTTTGACATGGACTCTACTGGCTTCTGTGCCCAGCCGTGCCCTCTGGAGGCTCTGTCCCTGGCTTGGGTTACCCGGAGCTGGAAAATGCCAGGGCAGGTCATAGATAAAAATAGAAACCCACAGACTTGGCACATGCTTCCTGCTGGGCTCAGGCAGCTGCCCCAGGCACAGTGCCGCCTTGTGTGGGCCACTGCTTCCCCAGGGCAGGGTGTGGGTGGGAGAATTAGTCCATCATCCTTACGCATGTGCACACACACACACACACACACTCTCTCCCCACCCCCCTTTTTCTTTAATAATTTCAAATTTTATTTTAGATTCAGGGAGTACATATGCAGATTTGTTACAGGGTATATATCGTGATGCCAAGGTTTGGGGTACGATTAATCCTGTTACCCAGGTAATGAGCATAGTACCCTATAGTTAGTTTTCCAATCCTTGCCCCCTTCTTCCCTCCCCGCTCCAGTAGTCCCCAATGTCTACTGTTGCCATTTTTCTGTCCATGAGTACCCCATGTTTAGCTCCCACTTATAAGAACAGGTGGAATTTGGTTTTCTATTCCTGCATTAATTTGCTTAGGATAATGACCTCCAGATGCATCCATGTTGCTGCAAAGGATATGATTTCATTCTTTTTTGGGGGCTGTGTAGTATTCCATGGTGCATACGAATCACATTTTCTGTATCCAGTCTACCATTGCTGGGCACCTGGTTGATTCCAGGTCTTTGCTGTTGTGAATAGTGCTGTGATGAACGTGTGAGTGCAGGTGTCTTTTCGGTAGGATGATTTTCTTTTGGATGTATACCCAGTAACAGGATTGCTGAGTGAAATGGTAGTTCTAAGTTCTTTGAGAAATCTCCAAACTGCTTTCCACAGTGGCTGAACCAATTTACATTCCCATCAGTGCACTCCCCATCTTAAGCTGTTAGTATGAATACCAGTCAGGCAATTGTGGCTTCACATCAGAGTAATGCAGAGCTAAGGACACTCCAGGGTCAGCTTTACTTAACACTTGGCCTGGCATAGGCAAGGGGCAGGCCATGGGGCTGCAAAGGTGTTCCAATTGTTCAACGTGCAGGAAGGGCCTAATTTGTACCCTCCCCATCCTCTCTTGGGATAATAAATAATCCTTTATTTCTACATTGGTAATCATGATACTACTGACAGCCATGGCGTATACTTCCAGAGCGTGTTCCTTTCTTGAGTGCTCATTCGCTCTGTGATATCCTGAGACTGTGTGTGTGCATGTGTGTGTGCATGTGTGTGCAATGTCAGAAAGTCAGGGTCAGGAGTGGCTGTGAATGCTGCCTTGTGTGGGCGTAGGCTGAAAGGAGAGTTTCTGCCGTGATCGCCAGTTCTTCCTTGGGCCTGCTTCACCAATGCAGGAATCTTGTGGTTTGGAATTAGCCCCTTGCTTCATCTTTGCAACCACTCTCTTTTTTTCTTTCCTGGTATAAAAGGTTAATCCTGGGAAGCAACCTTTAGAGCAAAGCACAAAACAGCTGTGTCTTCTTTGGATCCAAGTCCTGGTCCAGCTGCTATAGAGCTGGGGCACCTGCAGCCTCAATGCCACTGGCAATGGGGGGCTGGGGCCTGGCTGGCCTGCAAGGTGAATGTTATGGGGGTGTAGGGCAAAGGCATGCTGGGGGCCTGGACTCTCTGACCTCGATGCTTCCCTCTCCCCACAGCGGGAATGCATATCAGTCCACGTGGGCCAAGCAGGAGTTCAGATTGGCAATGCCTGCTGGGAGCTCTTCTGCCTGGAACACGGCATCCAGGCAGATGGCACTTTTGATGCTCAAGCCAGCAAGATCAACGATGATGACTCCTTCACCACCTTTTTCAGTGAGACTGGCAATGGGAAGCATGTGCCCCGGGCTGTCATGATAGATCTGGAGCCTACTGTAGTGGGTGAGTGGGGGCGGAGTTCCTCTCCACAGAGAACATCGGGAAACTGCAGAGGCATTGGCCCACAGTAGCTAAGGAAGCAGCGTCTCTAGCTGGAAGGTGGGGATGGTGCAACTGGAGCCTCCCACCCCACGTGACATCTGTCAGCTCCTTGGGGTCCCCACAGTCTCGGGGAATCTCATAACAGTGATCAAGACACTATGCAGAACAAAATGCCTCCAACTTCAACCCCTAAAACCTGCGGCACCATATCAAAATGGTCACATCGCTACTAAATACTAAGGATAAGAAAATCCAAATAATTTTAGAAATTATAAGACACCCCTAAGTGAGCAATTTTCCTAAGTATAGGTTTCTGGGTCTGCCCTCGGGGTGGGTATAACCTCACAGCATCTTACACACAAAGGGGCCTATCACAGCAGGCACATTCCTTCACAGCCAGGGGCCGCTGGAGTTCTGGAATGAGGTTCATTCAGGTTTAGGAAACACAGAGGAATTCTGCCTTGTGTCTAGGCAGATCTCCCCCTCCCACACTATCCCCTAGTAGTGCCACTTCCCCTGTTTCTGACCCCTGGGTCAACTCTCAGTTGAACATCAGGGTTTCCCCAGCTCCAAGCCTGGCTCCTCAAGCCAGAGATGGACAGTTCCACAAAGAGGACTGGCATGAACTATATGCCTGAACACCAACGTCTAGGGGCAACAGAGGGCAGATGCTCCACCCCCTGGATGTTTGCACCAATGCACAAAGTGCAGGTTACCTCCCAGGCCACTGCACAGATGATTTTTCTGCAGGGAGTAGAGGAACCCCGAAGAGAAGAGGCGACATAGTTGGGGCCTGATGTGTCTTGATCTGCTCTGTATCCACTTTGTGTGGACCCTTGAAAGTGAGCAGAGACCCCTTAAAGGCCTCTCTAGGGCTCTTGCTCCTCTACGACTTGGAACATAGCTTTGCTTCCCATTATTCTAAAATATGTCTAATGCCTGACATACATTATTGCCACCATGAGGTGGAGTTGAGGGGTGGGACAACTCTTGGGGGTCTAGGTTCTGGGCAGATCATCCGGAATCTTTCTCCATGTCCCTAGAATATTTTAATGCAAAAGGACTTAAGTTAAATTGTTGGTACACCTTGGCCGGGCACGGTGGCTCACACCTGTAATCCCAGCACTTTGGGAGGCCGAGGCAGGCGGATCACGAGGTCAGGAGATCGAGACCACCCTGGTTAACACAGTGAAACCCCGTCTCTACTAAAATTACAAAAAATTAGCCGGGCGTGGTGGTGGGTGCCTGTAGTCCCAGCTACTCGGGAGGCTGAGGCAGGAGAATGGCGTGAACCTGGGAGGCAGAGCTTGCAGTGAGCCGAGATCGCGCAACTGTATTCCAGCCTGGGCGACAGAGCGAGACCCCGTCTCCAAAAAAAAAAAAAAAAAATTGTTGATACACCTTGCAGCATGAAAGAAAAAACAAAAGGGAAACCTGGAGGAGTGGAAGGGAGGAGAGGCAATTGGCGTTGGTGTTCGATGAGCCTTTTTTGTTTGTTTGTTGGTTGGTTGGTTGGTTTTTTTGAGACGGAGTCCCACTCTGTCGCCCAGGCTGGAGTGCAGTGGCGCTATCTTGGCTCACCGCAAGCTCCGCCTCCTGGGTTCACGCCATTCTCCTGCCTCAGCCTCCTGAGTAGCTGGGACTACAGGCGCCCGCCACCACGCCTGGCTAATTTTTTTGTATTTTAAGTAGAGACGTGGTTTCACCATGTTAGCCAAGATGGTCTCAATCTCGGGACCTCGTGATCTGCCTGCCTTGACCTCCTAAAATCCTGGGATTACAGGCGTGAGTCACTGCACCCAGCTGGCCCAAGTTTTGTTGCTGTTGGTTTTTTTTTTGAGATGGAGCCTCGTTCTGTCTTCTTGCCCAGGCTGGAGTGCAGTGGCAAGATCTCGGCTCACCTCAGCCTCTGCCTCCCAGATTCAAGAGATTCTCTTGCCTCAGCCTTCCGAGTAGCTGGGACTATAGGCGCACGCTGCCATACCTGGCTAACTTTTTGTATTTTAGTAGAGATGGGGTCTCACCGTGTTGCCCAGGCTGGTCTCGAACTCCTAAGCTCAGGCAATCTGCCCGCCTCGGCCTCCCAAAGTGTTAGGATTACAGGCGTGAGCCACTGCGCCCGGCAGTGTTTCATGAGCTTTGTAAAGCTAAGGCTTTTTAGGGTTCTAGCCAGCAGGACAGCCTGCTTCTCACCGCCCGCATGAGCCACAGGCCTTGGCTCTGTTAGTCCCTGAGCTACCTGGGAATTCTCTTAGCCTTTTGCAGATTCATTATGAGGTGGTCTGGCTTAAAAGCTCCGTGGAGTTTTATAGGTAGGGGAGAACGGAAGGGGGTCCTGCGGTAGTGTGGTAGGGAGGGAGGCTTCTCCCCTGGGCAGTAGGACCTAACGGTCTTCCTCTCTTGGAAGATGAGGTTCGGGCAGGAACCTACCGCCAGCTCTTCCATCCAGAGCAGCTGATCACAGGAAAGGAGGATGCAGCCAACAACTATGCCCGGGGCCACTACACGGTGGGCAAGGAGAGCATTGACCTGGTGCTGGACCGCATACGGAAGCTGGTAAGATCAGGAGGGCAGGGGACGGGTGGGTCAGGCTGGAGTGGACAGGCTTGGCCCCATGCCTCTTTCATCAGGCTGGGGAGAGGCATCTGACCCCTGGCTATAGGGCGGAGCTCCTGAGGTTTGGGAATTTCTGCTTAAATTCTGTAAGAAGCATGCACAGGGGTGATGCCCCTTCCTCTGTGTTGGCATCATAGACTGTGTTCCAGGCTGAGGCCCTACTCATACTCACTGATACTCTCTGGTAGTAACTGGGGAAGGTGCCTGGTGTAAGGCAGGATGAGGTCTCTGCTGGTTGGAAACACACGTTAACAAAGCATTTAACTTGGAAGAGGAGAGGAAGAGATTGTTGATACATTTGGGCACTTACAAGTGCCATTACAAATGTCAAGCACATTCCTTCATTTAATCCTTAATAATTATACTTAGGAGGTGTCCTTCCTGTACTTCACAGATGAAGAAATTGGGGGCCAGGGTGGTTCAATGTCTTAGCCTGGGTCACACAGCTAAAAAGTGGCAGAGTTGGGGTTTGAACTCGGTTGGACTACAAAGCTCTTGAGTTGTAGGTTGTGTCACTTGATTTATTTAAACTTCCATTTGCTTATCTGTATAATGGAAAAGCTTGGACCTGATCACATGTTCTTTACTTGGGAGGTAAGGGTGCCAAATTTTTGCATATGTTCACTTTTTCTGTTTAGAGGAGGGCTTGTCAGGGTCATTGGCCTCAGAGCTGTCTGTGGTCCCCAAAAGTTCAAATCACACCCAGTGGGAAAATCCTGTGATTCTGTGAATTCTCTGATAAGAGCTGACATCCGTGCTTACAACACATCAGGCCCTTGCTCAGCATGTTATGCTATTTTATTTAATTGTCACAATAACCTTATGAGGATTTTCTATTGTCCCCATTTTCACTAAGAAGGAACAGAAGCAGCCAGGCACGGTGGCGCATGCCTGTAATCCCAGCACTTTGGGAGGCTGTGGGGGGTGGATTATGGGGTCAAGAGATGGAGACCATCCTGGCCAACATGGTAAAACCCCATCTCTACTAAAAGTACAAAAACTTAGCTGGGCATGGTGGCATGCGCCTGTAGTCCCAGCTACTCAGGAGGCTGTGGCAGGAGAATTGCGGAGGTTGCAGTGAACCAAGATTGCACCACTGCACTCCAGCCTGGCGACAGAGCGAGACTCTGTCTCAAAAAAAAAAAAAAAAAAAAAAAAAAAAGGAACAGAACAGAAGTTTGGGGAGGTTCAGTAACTTGCTCAAGTTCTTACAACCAAGAAGTGGCAAAGTTGATATTAGAACTCAGGCTTTCTGGCTCCATGTACCTTTCTGAAATTGGTGCCCTGAGTCACCTTCCAAGGTTGGGTTGAAGTGTGCAGGCAGCAGTTCCCACAAAATCAAATGACAAGAGCAGGGAAAGTGGGCAAGGAGTTGGGGCCCTCAAAGTGCAAAGTCACCATCCACTGTGGTTCTGAAACTCTCATTCCCTGTTCAACCAAGTTACTGGGCTGAAACCTTCATGTACCTAGAGGCGTGTGCCCCTGCAGCTTGCCATCCTATTAAAAGAAATAGAGACAGAGTCTTGCTCTGTCATCCAAGCCAGAGTGCAGTGCTGTGATCATAGATTTCTGCAGCTGTGAGCTCCTGGGCTCAAGTGATCCTCCCACTTCAGCATCCCAAGTAACTGGGACTACAGGTGTGCATCACCACGCCCAGTTAACTTTTAAAATTTTCTGTAGATGTGAGGTCTCACTATGTTGCCCATGCTGGTTGTGAACTCCTGGCCTCAATGGATCCTCCTGCCTCAGCTTTCCAAACTGCTGGGATTACAGGCATTGAGTCACTGTGCCTGGCCCCATCCCGTATTTTAGCCACTCCTCCAAAGATCAGTACAACTCCTTTTGTTTCCTTACTTCTTCAAAGCTGTTTTGATTTCATCCACAAAAAAATATGGGGCAGACAGAGTGGGTGGCCTGGCTTTTTGACTGTGGAATGTTCTCGGAAGCTTGTCTTCATGATTTCTTCTCATGTCCTGCTCTCCCCAGACAGATGCTTGCTCTGGCCTGCAGGGCTTCCTGATTTTCCACAGTTTTGGTGGGGGCACTGGCTCCGGCTTCACTTCCCTGCTGATGGAACGCCTCTCCCTGGATTACGGCAAGAAATCCAAGCTGGAGTTTGCCATCTACCCAGCCCCCCAGGTCTCTACGGCAGTGGTGGAGCCCTACAACTCCATTCTGACCACCCACACCACACTGGAACATTCAGACTGTGCTTTCATGGTGGACAACGAAGCCATCTACGACATCTGCCGCAGGAACCTTGACATTGAGCGCCCTACCTATACCAACCTCAACCGCCTCATCAGTCAGATTGTGTCCTCAATCACTGCTTCTCTCCGCTTTGACGGGGCCCTCAATGTGGACCTCACTGAGTTCCAGACCAACCTGGTACCCTACCCCCGCATCCACTTCCCGCTGGTCACCTACGCGCCCATCATCTCTGCTGAGAAAGCCTATCACGAACAGCTCTCCGTGGCCGAGATCACCAGCTCCTGCTTTGAGCCCAACAGCCAGATGGTGAAGTGTGACCCGAGACATGGCAAGTACATGGCCTGCTGCATGCTCTACCGGGGCGACGTGGTGCCCAAGGATGTGAATGTCGCTATTGCTGCCATCAAGACCAAGAGGACCATCCAGTTTGTAGACTGGTGTCCCACAGGCTTCAAGGTGAGAGCTGATGACTTAGGAAGGGGAGAGAGGACTAGAGAAGCAGAGGGAGATGACCAAGGATATGCAATTCCATGGGCGCTTCAGGCTTTATGTGATGATAAGGGGAGGGGGACTTCAACCAAATGTAGCATGAAGGGAATTCAGCTTTGGTTGAGACACAAATGCTGTTAAAGTTTTGTCTGTTTAGGCCATTTTAGAAAAGTTTGGTGCTATTTTAAATTGATTAATTGGTTAATCACCTGTGGTTTTGTTTACTGAGCAACAAGAAATGATTTGGTATTGGCCCGAATCTACTCACCCGAAGTGCAATGCTTTTGGTGTTCATGATTTGGTTCAATTTGCCTAACGTTATTTATTTATTTATTTATTTTTTTGAGACGGAGTCTCACTCTGTCACCCAGGCTGGAGTGCAGTGGCACCATCTGGGCTCACTGCAAGCTCCACCTCCCAGGTTCACGCCATTCTCCTGCCTCAGCCTCCCCAGTAGCTGGGACTACAGGCGCCCGCCACCACTCCCAGCTAATTTTTTGTATTTTTAATAGAGATGGGGTTTCACCGTGTTAACCAGGATGGTCTCGATCTCCTGACCTCGTGATCCACCCGCCTTGGCCTCCCAAAGTGCTGGGATTACAGGCGTGAGCCACTGTGCCCGGCCTTTTTTTTTTTTTTTTTTTTTTGTGAAACGGAGTCTCGCTCTGTCACCAAGGCTGGAGTGCAGTGGCGCAATCTTGGCTCACTGCAAGCTCCGCCTCCTGGGTTTACGCCATTCTCCTGCCTCAGCCTCCCGAGTAGCTGGGACTACAGGCGCCGGCCACCACACCCAGCTAATTTTTTATATTTTTAGTAGAGATGGGGTTTCACTGTGTTAGCCAGGATGGTCTTGATCTCCTAACCTTGTGATCCGCCCGTCTTGGCTGGGATTACAGGCATGAGCCACCGTGCCTGGCCTCCAACCTAAAGTAAGTTTTAATGGATATTTTACACTTCTTTGTACAGCATGATTTTGTGGCCATTTTAATTTTAGAGTTAACCAAATTATTCCAGTTGCCAGAGGGGTATGATGCCTCTCTCTAACAAAAAGGTGTGTTCTTCCAATTTATTTTGAAAACTTAAATATCTGTCCTGCACATCTTAGTCAATTTGGAGTAATAAGATACCTTTATAGTTATTCTATGATTGCTATTTTCCATTGCCATTAACCAGGAGTAAGCAAAAACCAGCAAGCTGTGTGGCTGGTGGTAGACCAAGTGCCCGCAGTCTGGAAAATGCCAGGCTCAGAGAGTCAGTGGCGAGATACAAAATAGCGAGGGTAGACCCTGGGGCCCCAGGACCAGGAGTGCTGAATGGTAGAAGTCAGCGCCCTGAGCCGGACCGGCAGGCATGCAGTCTGGCTGTGCATGTGAACAGCTCAGCCACTCTGCCCATGGTCTTTTGTCAGATTCTGCCATCATAACAGCTACCACATTCACATTAACTACTGCCCTGTAGTCAGGATTTCTTTTTTTATTTTTTATTTTTTAATTTTTTTTCCCCTGAGATGGAGTCTTGCTCTGTTGCCTGGGCTGGAGTGCCGTGGTGTGATCGTGGCTCACTGCAACCTTTGCCTCCCGGGTTCAAGTGATTCTCC
Source organism: Nomascus leucogenys (assembly GCF_006542625.1). Classification (NCBI taxonomy): domain Eukaryota; kingdom Metazoa; phylum Chordata; class Mammalia; order Primates; family Hylobatidae; genus Nomascus; species Nomascus leucogenys. The sequence goes on from NC_044387.1 coordinate 45,160,954, forward strand.
TGCCTTAGCCTCCCAGGTAGCTGGGATTACAGGCGCCCGCCACCACGCCTGGCTAATTTTTGTATTTTTAGTAGAGATGGGGTTTCGCCATGTTGGCCAGGTTGGTCTCAAATTCCTGACCTCAAGTGATCCACCTGCCTCGGCCTCTCAAAGCACTGGGATTACAGGCGTGAGCCACCAAGCCTGGCCCCTAGTCATGCTTTCAATCATTCAGAGGTTTTACTGGTACCTATTGTGGGTCAGGGTTTGTCTCAGTTGCTGGAGGTGAAGAGATGAGCATGCCTCAGTTTTCTTGGCAGCAGTTACAAGAGCACCAGCTGCATGCTGGCCTCATGGCTGCCCTGTGTGTGTCTGAGGCTTTGACCTGGCTGTTCTGCTGAGTGAGGAGTGTGGCATTCCTTTTCACTGCTATCCTCCTAGCTACATATATAATATTCCCCCAAGACTATGCCTGTTTTTTATGTGACAGCTCTAATCATCCTGGCAAAATCAGTCAAGGTCTTCCAAAAAATGAAATTCTTTTTTCTTTTTCAAATGGAAACAAACAACAAGCTAGTAGGAGAATGAATGGAAAAAAGGAGAATGAATGAGAGAGACATGGTGGGTGATGGGGAAATTAACAAAGTGGAAATGTCCCCTCATTCTCTCTCCTTTAAGCAGAAGCTCTGGGGTTATGTCCTGAAGGATCATTATGGTAGCATTAGCATAAGCTAAGAAAAGTATGTTCCCTGGCGTGGATGCTGCTAAACTTGATCTTCTTGCATTCCCTCCAACAGTACTTGTCCCCAGTTGACTCAGGTCAAGAAATGTTAGCACTTAGAGGAGAGCAGGTTGGCCCAGGCACAAGGTTTATGGCAGTCGGGTCAGATCTAGCAACGTATGTGATGTGGCCAAGTTCATATTCATTGCCTTTCCCTTCCCCACTTTGCCCCTCTCCCAGTATCACCTCTACCTCCAAGATGCCACCTGTGCCTAACAGGAATGACGGCTGCTGTGGGCCCAATGGCTGGCTGGCTACCCATGTTGCCACACAGCTGGCTGCCATTCCCACCCCAGCCCCTCAGGAGGATGTGCATTTTAAAGCTATGGATTTAAGAGACAGGCAATTAAAATGTGGTGGTCTCAGTGGGAGAGGTGGCTGAGGACATCACTGTGGTTCTCATAAGTAATGTCACGGTTTGCTATGTTAGACTTCTCCCAGTTTCCCATGGTTCCTGGGGTTGGCTTTGGTTTGGGACGTGTGTTGAGAAGAAGAGAGATTTCCAGGATAGCAGCACCATTGTAAGATGGGTCTGGGCTGAGCCTGGGAGACCTGCCATGCTGCCAGAACTTGGCAAGACCTTCAACGACCTTCTTGGATTGGAGTCCCTGCTTTTCTTCTAAGAAGCCCCGATTCCCAAAAACATAGAGCCTGGTTATCACCAACACCACCCTGGGGCCTTTCGGCTCTCTTTATTTATTGCTCTGGAATATCCCTGTGACCTCTTCCAACAGTTTTCACTCTTGGCAGGGAAACTTCCTTAAATTTACTTGCAACACAACTAAGAGGAACTTCAGATGACCACTTGGGAGAGAGTACACTTTTGAACAGCTTCGAATCTAGAATGCATTTCCCTCTTACACTTACACATGTACCAGACACCTCCCACCCGCTCCTAATGTCGCTCGTGACTCTCATTTGCCTGCTTGCTGAGCCCCCTATACCAGCCCTGTCCTCCTTCTCTAGCCTTTGATTGCCCAGCCCTTCCCCATCTACTTTTTTTTGTTTTGTTTTTAAGAGACAGGGTCTTGCTGTGTCCCTGCCACTGGAGTGCAATGGAACCACTGTAGCTCACTGCAGCCTTGACCTCGTGGGCTCAAGTGATCCTTCCACCTCAGCCTCCCTGAGTAGCTGGGACTAGTAGGTGTAGCCACCGTGCCTGGCTAATTTTTTTTTTGGTAGAGATGGGTTTTTGCTCTGTTGCCCTGCCTGCTTTCACTTTCTCTTCAGCTTCTCCCTCGCCACCTGCTGGCTTCCCCAGTCCCATCCCACCTGTTGCATCCCATAGCCCCACTCCCACGCCCATGACCATGACTTGAAGCCATGCCAGGTGACCAAGATGTCCCATCCTGAGTTATTCTCTGGCTGACTTGGATCTTCTTCTGTGGCTCCTCCTCTTTCTCTGTCCCTCAGGTGGGCATCAACTACCAGCCCCCGACCGTGGTCCCCGGGGGAGACCTGGCCAAGGTGCAGCGGGCCGTCTGCATGCTCAGCAACACCACAGCCATCGCGGAGGCCTGGGCCCGCCTCGACCACAAGTTTGACCTCATGTATGCCAAGCGGGCCTTTGTGCATTGGTATGTTGGAGAGGGGATGGAAGAAGGAGAATTTTCTGAGGCCAGGGAAGACTTAGCTGCCCTGGAGAAGGATTATGAAGAAGTGGGGACTGATTCGTTTGAAGAAGAAAATGAAGGGGAGGAATTTTAAATATACACCTTCCCCTTGGCTGTGTCTCTTTATTTATGCTGCTCCATTCAAAGCACATGTTCAAGAGAACAAAACACTCTCCCCACCCCAGCCTGATTCCTGCCTTACCCAGGAGGAGGGTGCCCGGCCCCAGTACCCAGGGTGGCATGACTGGGCTAAGTGGACACTGAGCTCCATCAGACCCTCCCTGGGTAGGAGCAGCTTTGTGTCACTAAAGAAAGTGAGGGCCACTGTCTCCGGGGGGTGAGGCTGCAGCCCAGTTTCACATGCGAGGAGGCCTAATCAGGAATTTCAATTCCAGGTCAGGCTGGGTCCAGCCCCAAAATGTGGCCTGCTGGCTGGGGAGTGATAACACTCAGAGAAAGGGGAGATCTGGGCCTGGGAAGATTCCGGGGCAGGGGTGAGCGGGCGTTCACATGAGTGGGTCTATAGCCTGCTCTGGGCATCATCTAGATTTAGCATGCATTCACTCCCCCATCGCATATTCCAATACACACCCTGTCCTAGGCACTGAGAGCTGGAGAGTTGGTGATAAGTGAGATGGACACATTTCCTGCCCTCATACAAACATAAATAAAGTGAATAAGGTCATGTCAGCTGGTGTCAAGTGAGAGAAAGTGAAAAGCAGTGGTGAGAGAGTGTCTGGGCGTGCTCCTGTGGACTGCGTGGTCAAGACAGCCTCATGGAGGCCTGGGCCATGCAAAAGGATGCTGGGTGCAGGGAGAAGCAAGTGCAAAAACTAGGAACAAGCTTGGAGCATCTGCAGAGCAGAAAGGAGACTGTTTCCTGGAGGATGGTAAGAGGGGAAGAGTCAGGGAGACAAGACCCAGGAGCCAGGCAGAGCCAGAGTGCATCCAGCCTTATAGGCCATGGAGAGGAGTTTAGAATTTTTTCTAAGTGAAACAGAAGGATTTGGAAGGTTTCAAGCAGGATATCTATACCTTATTTCTATATTCATACTGACCTTATCTCCAATCCTCCCAACAGTCTCAAAATGGATATTCTGCTCATTGTGTAGATGAACAGACTGGGATGTTTTAGGTGTTGGAGACAGTAGGAGGTAGAGCTGAGATGCAGGGCCTGCCTTTCCTCCTGTCCTGTCCACCCTACACTACAACGTTTCCGTGTTTTTTTTTTTTTTTTTTTTTTTGGAGACGGAGTCTCGCTCTGTTGCCCAGGCTGGAGTGCAGTGGCGCGATCTCGGCTCACTGCAAGCTCCGCCTCCTGGGTTCACACCATTCTCCTGCCTCAGCCTCCCAAGTAGCTGGGACTACAGGAGCCCGCCAACACGCCCGGCTAATTTTTTGTATTTTTTAGTAAAGACAGGGTTTCACCGTGTTAGCCAGGATGGTCTTGATCTCTTGACCTCGTGATCGGCCTGCCTCGGCCTCACAAAGTGCTGGGATTACACGCGTGAGCCACTGTGCCTGGCCTACCCTACGCCGTTTCTAACCCTGTGTTTTTGTGCCAGGTTGCAGCTGCTGCCTGATAAAATGCTGGATGGAGAGAGGCACAATCTGTATCATTTGCAAAGGAGCGGGTGGCTACCTGCTCCTCTTCCCTGAAGTGGGCAACTCTGGCGGAATCTAAGGAGTAATCAAAAGGCCATGAACCAGCTAGGAAGATACCCAGGGCTGGGCCCATGGTAGGTCTCTGGGCATTAAGTGCACACTTCTTTACGTGTGGACGTTTCTGTCCTGTATTCCTTGGAAGCTCTAAGAGAAACAGAGTAAAATGTCCCAAGGAAAGGAAGATTAGACATGAGCTGATGCCAGGTACTTCTAGAGGCCCCAGATCTGTTGTCCACTGTGACCGCTCTTGCCAGAGGTCATGCCTGCACCAGGTTCCATGGGAACTGGCCGGGACACGCTTAGCCGTGGTAGAGAATCAGGGTCAGAAGCTGTCAGTCCCCATTCAGGAGGATGCATCCTTCTCTCTCCATAAAGCTGAGACCTACTCAGATAACCCTGAAAGGACTTCCTGCGTATGTGAGTATGCCCTGTTAGGGGGAGTATAGCACACCTGCTAGGCAGGGCTTAGGGAGGGGGCAAAGCGTGTGTGATATGTTCCTTTCTTCTCGATTAATGCAAATTAAGTTAAACATGAATGGCAAAGTCACAAAAGTGCTAAGAGGCATGAATACAGGGAGACGGGTCAGCAGGGAAGTTTGGGATGATACACAAGGGCCTTGGATGTATCCCTGCTCCTCCCAGCTGCTTCTCCTCTCCCCCTTCTCCTCCTTTGCTTGAGTCCCTGTCTAACCACGGGGACTGCCAGCCCTGTCAGCTTCAATGGTTCTGCTCATGAAGCAGGAGACTGAGTTTTAGAACTGGGGACAAGGGATCCTAGAAAGAGGGTGAGAATGAAAGCGGGTGGCTCTCTACGATTCCCCAAGATAGGTAGTTTTGTACATCTCTCCCCAGCATGGGATTGCCTAGAGACTTAAAATTGTAAAGCAAATTTGGTGAACACTAGGGAAAAGATGGGAATCAGAAGAGAGAATTGCACAATGGCCTTTGACAGGGAGCTTGGTTTGCCTACTGGACTGAACAACTAGAAAACCCGGTCCTGGAATCCCAATGCAGCTCCCTTGGGACACTCTAAATCATATTTACTTACCATGAAAAATTAATTTCCTTGTTAAATATTTTACCCCAGGCATAGAAGAATCCATAGTTAACATAATGTCTCGTGAATCCTCTTCCACTCTCCACCCCGATTTCTCAAATGCGTTTCTTGGCTCTCTCTCGTTTGAGAGCGTGGGTATCCACATGCAGCCCCTGCTCCAGTTCCAAATTCTCAGCAAGAGCGACACACCTCCAGTCTTCTGACAGAAATCAGCTTAGGTTCCAGAAATGAACCTACTGAGGAAGAAGACAGTATGTTTATTTTCTGTAAACTTGCAGACTCTATCAGCAATTTGATCTGGCTTCATTACTCTGAGTTTTTAAGGATCACCGGGCTGGGGCTGGGCGCGGTGGCTCACGCCTGTAATCTCAGCACTTTGGGAGGCCAAGGCCAGTGGATCGCTTTAGCTCAGGAGTTTGAGATCAGCCTGGGCAACATGGTGAAACCTTGTCTCTATTTAAAGAAAAATAAAGTAAAAGCAGCCCTCAGGGGCACTGCCTTTTCTATTAGAATGCAAATATGCTAAAGGGATTGAAAACTTCCCTTTTTGTGAGTCCAAACTAGCCACAATATTTTTTTTTTTTTTTTTGAGATGGAGTGTCACTCTGTCACCCAGGCTGGAGTGCTGTGGCGTGATCTCGGCTCACTGCAACCTCTGCCTCCCAGGTTCAAGTGAGTCTCCTGCCTCAGCCTCCTGAGTAGCTGTGATTACAGGTGTGCACCACCACAACCAGCTAATTTTTGTATTTTTAGTAGAGACAGGGTTTCACCATGTTGGCCAGGCTGGTCTTGAACCTGGCCAGACTTCAGGTGAACTGCCCACCTTGGCCTCCCAAAGAGCTGGGATTATAGGCGTGAGCCACTGTGCCCAGCCCACAGTTTTTTTAAAGTACCGTAATTAACTTTTTAAAAGGTTTTGTGGCAAATTTATATTGTCCACTTTAGGGATGAGGAGAGAGAGGGTGAGTGGGGCAAAAGGAGAGGATATTGATACTGAGAGAAATTAAATTTCGTAGTGTGTAGGGCAGCCTTCTTCCCTCATGCATTGGAATCCTCAAGAGTAAAGGTGAGTCCTCATATAGCCGTATCTTTTTTCGTGAATATGCAGTATGGAACCCCTCATAGGACCTTCTATACACTGCATTTGGAGCTTAGAAACTAAAGCCTCAGCTGTGAGACTGCTTGTTAAGCTCATGGTCAATGAGTCAGAACACGGTGTTACCAAGCATGCTCCATGGTCTTGCAGTGGAGGGGAAGTAAAAATACAGAAAATGATTTTCCTTATAAATTGCAACACAGGCCGGGCGCGGTGGCTCACGCCTGTAATCCTAGCACTTTGGGAGGCTGAGGGGGGCGGATCACAAGGTCGGGAGATAGAGACCATCCTGGCTAACATGGTGAAACCCTGTCTCTACTAAAAATACCAAAAAAAAAATTAGCCAGGCGTGGTGGCGGGCATCTGTAGTCCCAGCTACTCTGGGAGGCTGAGGCAGGAGAATGGCGTGAACCCGGGAGGCAGAGCTTGCAGTGAGCTGAGATCACGCCACTGCACTCCAGCCTGGGCAACAGAGCGAGACTCTGTCTCAAAAAAAAAAAATTGCAACACAAAAATCACTGGTAAAATGTTAATAAACAGAATCCGTACCATATTGAAAAAAATATAGCAGAAGCCTGGGTGGCATAATGAGATCCTGTCTCTAAAAATACCAAAACCAATCAACTTAGCTGGGTGTGGTGGCACACACCTGTGGTCCCAGCTGCTTGGGAAGCTGAGGCAGGTGGATTGCTTGAGCCCAGGAGTTTGAGGCCAGCCAAGGCAACATAGTGAGACCACAACTCTAAAAGAAAATACCTACGGCACAACTAAGAAGGGTTTATTCTAGGAATTCAACCATGTTTCAATATCAGAAACTTCTCCAAGATGTCTTAGCATCTTGGAGAAACACTAGAGAAACTGAATAAGGTCAAGAATAAGGCGAGGATGAAGGATGCATAGTACTGCTGCTACTGTTCCAATTGCACTGGAAATATGAGCTAATGCAATTAGAGAAGGAAAAATAATTAAAAGAATAATAATTAGAAAGGGAGGTGAAAAATTATCTCTATATATAGATGATATGATGGAACATGGAAAATCCTGCAGAATTAATGGTAAGACTAATTTAAACAAAATGTAGCTTTCAGGCCGGGCGCAGTGGCTCATGCCTGTAATCCCAGCACTTTGGGAGGCTGAGGCAGGCGGATCACTTGAGGTCAGGAGTTCGACACCAGCCTGGTCAACATGGTGAAACCCCGTCTCTATCAAAAAGATAAAAAATTAGCTGGGCGTGGTGACATGTACCTGTAATCCCAGCTACTCGGGAGGCTGAGGCAGCAGAATCACTTGAACACCGGAGGCAGAGGTTGCAGTGAGCTGAGATCGCACCACTGCACTCCAGCCTGGGCGACAGAGCAAGACTCCATATCAAAAAAAAAAAAAAAAGTAGGCTTCATCTTATAAACATATAACCAGTCAGGATAGGATATAGTGGAAGAGAAAAAGAGAAAAACCTCTATTAACAATAACAATGAAATAGATACTTAGCAATAACGATTTAGGAAATGTTAGAAGTCTTTATGAGAAAAATTTTAAACTCAAAGTAGATGAGCAAATTTAATGACATTCCTTATATCTCTCAACAAAATAAACCTGCTATTTTCCCTTAATTTATAAATGTTATGTAACCTAATATAAATGCCCACAACCTTTTATTAAAACCTTTCATTGCAAAATAATGATAGATCCATAGGAAGTTGCGAAAATGGTAGACAGAGGTTGAGAGTACCCTTAACCCAGTTTTCTCTAATGACTACATTTTTACAGAATATCAAAACCAGGTAAGTAACATTGACACAAAGTGTGTGTGTACCTCTAGGAAGTTTTATGAAGTACAGAGAGGTCGAGAGTATCCTTAACCCAGTTTTAATGTTTGTATGGAATATCTTTTTTTCAGTTTTATTATCAACCTTTTTATATCATTATATTCAAAATTTCTTAGGAAATACTTTTCAAAGTATTTCTTAGGAAATTCTTTTTTTTTTTTTTTGTCACGGTCTCACTCTCTCGCCCAGCCTGGAGTGCAGTGGCACAATCAGATCACTGAAGCCTTGAGCTCCCGGCCTCAAGCAATCCTCCTGCCTCATTCTCCTAAGTAGCTGGGGCTACAGGTGTCTGCCACCACACCCGGCTAAATTTAAAAAAACATTGGCCGGGCGCGGTGGCTCACCCCTGTAATCCCAGCACTTTGGGAGGCTGAGGCGGGCAGATCATGAGGTCAGGAGATCGAGACCATCCTGGCTAACATGGTGAAACCCTGTCTTTACTAAAAAATACAAAAAATTAGCCGGGCGTGTTGGCGGGCTCCTGTAGTCTCAGCTACTTGGGAGGCTGAGGCGGAGCTTGCAGTGAGCCGAGATCGCGCCACTGCACTCCAGCCTGGGCGACAGAACGAGACTCGGTCTCAAAAAAAAAAAAAAAAAAAAAAAAAAAAAAATTTGTAGGGACGAAGTCTTGCTAAGGGAGGAGACCACCCCTCATATTGTCTTATGCCCAATTTCTGCCTCCAAAGAAAGAAAAAGTAAAAACTAAAAGGCAGAAATAAAACCCACAAGCAGACAGCCCGGCATCACACCCTGGGCCTGGTAGTTAAAGATCGACCCCTGACCTAATTGGTTATATTATCTATAGATTACAGACATTGTATAGAAAAGCAGTGTGGAAATCCCTATCCTGTTTTGTTCCCATCTCATTACCGGTGCATGCAGCCCCCAGTCACGTACCCGCTGCTTGCTCAATCAATCAAGACCGTCTCACGCGCACCCCCTTAGAGTTGTGAGCCCTTAAAAGGGACAGGAATTGCTCACTCGGAGAGCTCGGCTCTTGAGACAGGAGTCTTGCCAATGCCCCCCGCCGAATAAACCCCTTCCTTCTTTAACTCGGTGTCTGAGTTTTGTCTGCGGCTTTTCCTGCTACATTGCTATGGTTGCCCAGGTTGGTCTCCAGCTCCTGGGCTCCCTCCTGCCTCAGCGTCCAGTGTGAGCCACTATGCTTGGCTGTTGGTTCTTTTTTTAAAACAAACAAACAAACAAAAACAAACAAAAAAACACCTACTCTGCCAATCTGTCTTTTTATTATTTTATTTCTACTTGATTTCAAAATTTTCATGGATGTGGCAAATTTGTTTGCCTCAGTATCATGAAATTGTAAAGACTAGATTTACAAAAAGATACATATATTAAAAGCAACCAGCGTAGTGGTTATTCTAGACTGTGGAATTATAAGTAATTTCCCCCCTTACATGTTTTATATTTTTCAGTTTTTCTACAGTGAATATATACTGCTTTATATTAAGGAAATGTTTATGTTAAGAATACCCAGTAGGCTACAGTTTCAAGATGGATTTTGTGGCCTGAAAGCTGGGGCTGTTGCCAATATTGTAAGGCCTTTGGCTTCCATTTGCTGTGAGATGTGGTACCAATGGAAGGTTGTGAGCAGAGAAGTGACATTATCTGGCCTATGTTTATAAATACCTGCTTCTTTATTTATTTATTTAGAGATTGAGTCTCCCTCTGTCACCCAGGCTGGAGTGCAGTGGAGCAATCTCAGCTCACTGTAACCTTCACCTCCCAGGTTCAAGTGATTCTCCTGCCTCAGCCTCCCGAGTAGCTGGGATTACAGCCACCTGCCACCATGCCCAGCTAATTTTTGTATTTTTAGTAGAGATGCGGTTTCACCATGTTGGCCCACCTGGTCTTGAACTCTGGACCTCAAGTGATCTACACACCTCAGCCTCCCAAAGTGCTGGGATTACAGGCATGAGCCACTGAGCCCGGCCGTATGCAGTTTTGTTATATGCATAGATTACATAGTGGTCAAGTCAGGGCTTTTAGGGTATCCATTACCCAAATAATGTGCATTGTACCCAATTAGTAATTACCTATCATATGACCCCCTCATACTCCTTCACCCTTCCAAGTCTTCATTGTCTGTCACCCCACTCTCTGTCTTCATGTGTACACATATTTTAGCACCCACTTATGAGTGAGAACAGGTGATATTTGACTTTGTGTGCCTGGCTTGTTTCACTCACCAATCTATCTTTTTATTAGTGTATTTAGACTGTTTGTGTTTAATGTAATTACCTGTATATTAAGTCTTAGGTCTTCCGTAGAATTTTTTTGTTATCTTTGTTTCCTCTGTTCTTTGTTTCTCTGTTTTCTTTTTCCTACTTTCCTTTGGGTTACTAGCACCTTTTTAGAATTCCATTTTGATATGTCTATAGTGATTTAGTGTGTATCTCTTTGTGTAAATTATTTAATAGCTGCTCTACATATTACATTATATTGATATTTCAGTCTACTAGTGTTGACATTTTACCAGTTTGACTGAAGCGTAGAAACCTTACAATTCTTTTAAGTCGTTTTACCCTCTCTCACTTACAATTATCTTAATAATTCTTCTACATACTTCAATAACCATGTTAGACAATGTTAAAATTTTTGCTTGGACAAAGATACTCTCGAAAACTAAACAGAAGAACTGTCTAGTGTATTTATCTACTCTTTCTGTTGTTCTGTGTTCCTCCCTGATGTTCTAAGACTTATCATTTCCTTTCTATTTCAAGAATTTCCTTTAGCCAATTTTTTAATGGTAGGTCTGCTGGTGACAAATTCTTAGTAGTTCTTCATCTGAGATTGCCCTTCCATTTTTGAAGGCTGTTTTCACTGGATAATAGAATTCTCAATTGACAGTGCTATTCTTTCAGCACTTGGAAAATACTGTGTCACTTCCTTCTGGTGTCTGTGATTTCACAGGAGAAATATGCCATCATTTAAAAATTGCTTTTCCCGGCAGGGCGCGGTGGCTCACGCCTGTAATCCCAGCATTTTGGGAGGCCGAGGTGGGCGGATTGTGAGATCAAGAGATTGAGACCATCCTGGCCAACATGGTGAAACCCCGTCTCTACTAAAAATACAAAAATTAGCTGGGCGTGGTGGTGCGTGCCTGTAATCCCAGCTACTCAGGAGGTTGAGGCAGGAGAATGGTGCGAACCCAGGAGGCGGAGCTTGCAGTGAGCGGAGATCGCGCCACTGCAAAGGTCTGCGGCTTCACTCCTGCAGTTAGTGAGACCACGAACCCATCAGAAGGAAGAAACTCCAGGTATATCTGAACATCTGAAGGAACAAACTCCAGACACACCATCTTTAAGAACTGTAACACTCACTGCGAGGGTCCCGGCTTCATTCTTGAAGTCAGCAAGACCAAGAACCCACCAGAAGGAACCAATTCCAGACACGGTACAATCTCAGCTTACTGCAACCTCTGCCTCTTGGGTTCAAGCGATTCTCTTGCCTCAGCTTCCTGAGTAGCTAGGATTACAGGCATGCACCACTGTGCCCAGCTATTTTTTTTTTTTTTTTTTTTGTATTTTTAGTAGAGACGGGATTTCACCATGTTGGCCAGGTTGATCTTGAACTCCTGACCTCAGCTGATCCACCGCCTTGGCCTCCCAAAGTACTGGGATTACAGGCATGAGCCATTGTGCCTGCCCTGGAATCTGATTCTTGCAGAGCAGTTGTTGATTTCACTACACTTGTCAGAAATCTTCTAAGCTGGGAAGGGGGAGGGAAAAAAAAGAATCGTCTAAGCTTCTTTATAGCAAAGGAAATAACAGGGAAGGGACAACCTACAGAATGGGAAAATATTTGCAAACTATGCATCTGACAAAGGATTAGTTACCTATATATAAACTATATAAGAACCTCAAATAACTCAATAGCAAGGAAACAAAATCTGATTAAAAATGGGCAAATGGACTGGGTGCGGCGGCTCACGCCTGTAATCCCAGCACTCTGGGAGGCTGAGGCGGGCGGATCACGAGGTCAGGAGATCAAGACCATCCTGGCTAACACGGTGAAACCCCATCTCTACTAAAAATACAAAAAATTAGCCGGGTGTGGTGGTGGTCGCCTGTAGTTCCAGCTACTCGGGAGGCTGGCGTGAACCAGGAGGCAGAGGTTGCAGTGAGCCGAGATGTGCCACTGCACTCCAGCCTGGGTGACAGAGCGAGACTCCATCTCAAAAAAAAAAAAAAAAAAAAAAAAAAATAGGGCAAATGATCTGAAAAACATTTTCATTTTCTCAAAAGAAGACATACTAATGGCCATCAGGTATATAAGTAAATGCTCAACATCACTAAGCATCAGAGAAATGCAACTGAAACCACAATAAAATAGGTATCATCTCACCTCAGTTAAAATGGCTATTATCAAAAAGACAGAAAATAACAAATTTTGGGGAGGATGTGGAGAAAAGGGAACCCTCTGTACACTGTTGGTGGAAATGTAAATTCGTACAACCATTGTGGAAAACAGTATGGAGGTTCCTCAAAAAATTGAAACTAGAACTACCATATGATCTAGCAATCCCACTGCTGGGTATACACCCAAAAGAAAGCAAATCAATATATTGAAGAGATATCTGCACTCCCATGTTTACTGTAGGACTAGTCACAATAGCCAAGATATGGAATCAATCCAAGTGTCCATCAACAGATGAATGGATAAAAAACGTGCTAGATAAGGCTGGGCACGGTGGCTCACGCCTGTAATCCCACCACTTTGGGAGGCCGAGGAGGGCGGATCATGAGGTCAGGAGATCGAGATCATCCTGGCTAACATGGTGAAACCCTGTCTCTACTAAAAATACAAAAAATTAGCCGGGTGTGGTTGTGGGTGCCTGTAGTCCCAGCTACTCGGGAGGCTGAGGCAGGAGAATGGCATGAACCCGGGAGGCGGAGCTTGCGATGAGCCGAGATCGTGCCACTGCACTCCAGCCTGGGCCACAGAGCGAGACTCCGTCTCAAAAAAAAAAAAAAAATGTGCTAGATATACACAGTGGAATACTATTCAGTCATAAAAAGAATGAAATCCTGTCAGTTGTAGCAACATGGATGAAACCACGTTAAGTGAAATAAGCTAGGCACAGAAAGATACATATCCCACCTTCTCACTCCTATGTGGGAGCTAAAAACCTTGATTTCAGGGAGGTGGAGAGTAGAATGATGACTACCAGAGGCTGGCAAGCAATAGGAGGGAGGGAAGGATGAAAAGAGGTTGGTTATGGGTACAAAGATAGTTAGATAGAGGGAATGATAGCACTGTGCAGTGATAATAGTTAACAATAATTTATTGTATATTTCAAAATAGCTGGAAGATTTGGAATGTTCCCTGTACAAAGAAATAATAAATGTTTGAGGTGATGAATACCTTCATCACCCTGATTTGATCATTGCACATTGTATGCATATATCAAAGTACCACACGTAACACATAAATATGTACAATTAGTATGTATCTATAAAAAGAAACAAAGGAAAAAAGTTGCTGTAAAAACAATGTTGGGATAATTGTCAAAATTTAAATATTGAATATATTATATATGGGAAAGTCGTATGAATATGAAATTATCTGAATTTGGTAATAATTGCACTGGGCTTATGTATGAAAACATCTTTGATCCTATGAGGTTCATATTGAATTATTTAGAGCTGAAGAATGTCGATCTCTTCAATTTACTCTCAAGTAGTCCAGCAAAAGAAAAAAAGTGATTGTGTAAATATATACACATATATACTGTGTACACACACATACACATAGATGTGTGTGTATGAGACAGAAAATTAGTGAAGGAAGGCTCACAGGGTTGTTATAATATTTGTATAACTTTTCTTTATGTTTAACATTTCTTTTCTAAAGTAAAATATTTAATTTTGAATGGTTCTCCATTAAGGCAACAAATTGCCAGAGCCTGGGAAAGGTGACAGATGCCAAGTCATATTCTGTTTGAGTTGCACCCTGAAACCCACGCCAGGAAAATGAAATGTGTTCTGTGACTGCTTCCACTCAACAGCTCCCTCTCCTCCGGAGAATGCGCGTTCCCAAACCAATACTGAGAGGGAGGTTCAATGTTTAATTCATCTTAAAAATTATTTTTTTATACTTGGAAGCATGCAAAATACAGTAAAATTTAAAATAAACATCCTGACAAAACGCACAGACGAAAATAGGCAGGAGAAAGTTGTGGAGAGGGACTGAGCAGAGGTCACATGAAACCATGCGTTTGTAGAGAATGTGTTTTGTAAAGGAGTACTACTTTCTCAGACATTGCTTCTGTTTTCTTTTTTTAAAAAAAATCACTTGCTTGTTTTTTTTTTGAGACAGACTCTCGCTCTGTCGCCAGGCTGGAGAGCAGTGGAGCGATCTCGGTTCACTGCAACCCCCGCCTCCTGGGTTCAAGCGATTCCCTTGTCTCAGCCTCCCGAGTAGCTGGGACTACAGGTGCACACACCTCCATATCCAGCTAATTTTTGTATTTTTAGTAGAGACGAGGTTTCACCATGTTGGCCAGGATGGTCTCAATCTCTTGACCTCACGATCCACCTGCCTCAGCCTCCCAAAGTGCTGGGATTACAGGCGTGAGCCATCGTGCCTGGCCACATCACTTGCCCTTATCCCCTGCAACAAACCCTGTCCTTTCCCCAGGACAAAAATTCTTGTCAGTTTCTATAAATTGTTCCTCATGTTGGGCAAATAGCTTTTTTCTAAATAGCTTTCCATTTTGAGGGGAACTAGATTATCCCGTTAAAGTTAGCCAACATCTTCCTCTTTGACCAGGTTTTTAGACAGAATTTTAAAGTGAGGTAGGTAGGTGTGGCCTTTTGTCTCATACTTCTTTATTTTATTTTTTTTAAAGGGAAAAAGAGTAAGAAATTCAGATGATGAGAATTCCAGGGACACTGACAGTATCCCAAATTGGCAGAAATACTGTGTAAACTACAGAAATTGCTTCTCAGGGCCCACACTTTCTTTTGAAACAAATATTATACAGTTTCATTATAAACTCTTTCGTGTATGATTTTGAGAAGTCTTTCCACCAATGCTTTCAAAAAGCACAATCTGTCTTAATAAAAAACTACTACCTGGTAATATTATTTTACATTTTAAAATTGTGAAACAATATTCAGCCTACAGAAAAGTTGCAAGTATAGTCCAAGGAACTTCCTTCTTGAACTATTTGAGAGTCACTTTTCCACGTGACGTTGCATTTCTCCCAAATCCCCTCCTGTGAAGTTACTACCACCTAATCCTCAGACCCCATTCAAGCTTCACCAGTTGTGCCAATATTGTCCTTTACAGCCAAAGGATCCAGTTTGGGATCTCCTGTTCATCTATGACCTCTTTGGTCTCTGCCAGTCTGGAACCGTTCCTCAAAGCTCTCTTTGATTTTCATGAATCATTTGAAGATGACAGGCCAGCTGATCTGCAGAATGCCCCTCAATTTGGGTTGGTCAGGACCTGCGTCCTGGCGAAGGGGTTCCAGTTACTGACCTTCGACGGGAACAGCACGGAAGTGACGCCGCGCTGGCTCCACCCTGTCCTCTGGTGGCACACAATTCCAGTGTTCCCCGAACTGATGACTTTATTGTACTGAATAGTTACATTAATTACATTCTTTATAGTTATAATGTAATATTACATATGAGACCATGGGGTTCATCTGATTAGGTCCGCCCAATTTAGCCTGCCCTGCTTGCTTTGGGTCACTTGCTTTTGTTATTTTTTTTTTGTGAAGCTGAAGGCTGCACCACTGAGCGCTGTAACTTAACCTTCCCGGCTTCCTTACAGATAACATGTATGTCACTACTGTCGTGATTGTTCAAATTGTTTTTCAGGAACTTGGGGCAGCTCCTGCCTAGTTCAAACCAGTTGAGACCGTGAGCTTTTTTTTTTTCCCTTCTTTTTTCTTTTTTTTTTTTTTTTTTGAGACAGAGTCTCGCTGTCGCCCAGGCTGGAGTGCAGTGGCACAATCTCGGCTCACTGCAGGCTCCGTCCCCCGGGGTTCACGCCATTCTCCTGCCTCAGCCTCCCGAGTAGCTGGGACTACAGGCGCCTGCCATCTCGCCCGGCTAATTTTTTGTATTTTTAGTAAAGATGGGGTTTCACCATGTTAGCCAGGATGGTCTCAATCTCCTGACCTTGTGATCCACCCGCCTCGTACTTCTTTATCTATCTGTGTACACATACTGAAAATCATGGATCCACACTGCTAAGTTCAATTCCAGTTCAACACTAGTGGGCTCATTCTCCCTTTCCTTGTTTGTAACTCCTATCTCTGACAGTTTCAACTCTGGCTCCAATTATCCTTAATACATTCAGTTACCTGGTCATCCGCCTGTATGTAACTAATCTGTCATCTCCACCAGCACCCTGCCCTCCCTGGACACCACACACTGGGCCACTCCAATACCGAGATGTGCCACATCCTCAAATTGCTTGGGCTCTGACACCTGGGCCAGGCTGCACCAGCACCCATTTGTGTCTGACACTGTGCTGGGCAGCCCCACTGTGCTGCCATCCTCCGCAACCTGCTCCAGTCCAGCACCCTGCTTGGGCCACTGTGGAACATACTACACAAACGCCCACTTTGCTTGACACACCTGATGGCCTTAGCACGGAATTGTTCAGGAGGGTACCATGAAGGATGGAAGGAAGAGCCCCATAGAAGTGTAATGGATCCTCACATTATATAGTCCGGCCTCCACCCCAAGGTTCACCCTTGTCCATTCTGCACTGGGGCAGCAACACCAACTACTTTGCTCCACTGACCTACCAAGATTCAGATAGAATCATTGGATTGACTATTAATAGTTTTCTGCTGATAGTTGCTGCAAGCAACTACAGCTTGCTCCTTAGCCTTCTACCGACTTGCTATATTTAGCATATTTTATCAAATTTTGCAACCTCCTCTCCTCATTGCCCTCACTTGAGTTTTTGAGGTTCCTGTTTGTGGACAAGACTTACCAGATGTATGAAGCTGGTTATATAACTGGTCAGTAAATATAATGAGGACGGACCCTGCACTCAGCATCATGTACCTGTGTAAACACCATACTGTGCACAGTCCACCAGCCTTCCAGGGAGAACACGCTGCACTGTGCGCGACACTGCCTCCATTCCAGCAGCAATCTAAGCGGAGTCTGGGCTGACGATGGACGTGTGGATAGCCTGTATGTATGTGTCTGTGCTCATGCTTCTAACACACATCCACCCTATTATGGACACGTTTATACATTTTCATGCCATGGTATTTTGTACCTTACTGCAGACGCTACCAACGCTTCAGTGAGGTCCTGGCAGCTTTGGGTTTTTGGAGGCTCTCTATTTGTCCATTGCTGCGGGGACGGCTTTCAGAAAGAATGATCGCTTTGGGGCAATTGTACTCTGCTTTCCTGCGCAAATTCCAGCGGCTGGAGTTTGAGGCCCCTAGCAGATAACCCTTCTGCCCCTACCCCCATGAGTCTACATACAAGAAATACATCTCTAAAGAGGTAATAAGCCTTTCCGGTGTGCATGTTATAGATCTCTTAACCTTATATATACACAGATCGTCCATCACTTACCGTGATTTCACTTACGGTATTTCGACTTCATGATGAGTTCACTGGGACTTGACCCCATCTTTTTTTTTTTTTTTTTTTTTGAGACGGACTCTTGCTCTTGTCGATCTCTGCTCACTGCAACCTCCGCTTCCTAGGTTCAAGTTATTCTCCTGCCTCAGCCTCCTGAGTAGCTGGGATTAAGCGCCACCACGCCCAGCTAATTTTTGTACTTTTAGTAGAGATGGGGTTTCACTATGTTGGTCAGGCTGGTCTCGAACTCCTGACCTCAGGTGATCCGCCTGCTTCAGCATCCCAAAGTGCTGGGATTACAGGTGTGAGCCACCGCGCCCGGCCTGACCCCTTCTTAAGTGGAGAAATACGTATCTGGATGCCCACAGGGGAGCTCCTAATTACACCACGTGCCGCATCCAAGCCACAGGCCGGTGATGTGAAGACAGCCGATCCAAGAAATACAATAGCATTAAGAAAGAAAAAATGCTGCCATGGATACTACCAAACGCCAAATGACTCTAACACGTATGCTAATTGCAAGGACCTTAAAATCGCAAATAAAAAGGCGCCTGTAGGTCGCGCGCGGTGGCTCACACCTGTAATCCCAGCACTTTAGGCGACCGAGGCGGGCGGATCACCTGAGACCAGCCTGGACAACATGGCGGAACCCCATCGCTACTAAAATACAAAACTTAGCCAGGAGTGGTGGCGCATGCCTGTAATCCCAGCTACTCCGGAGGCTGAGGCAGGAGAATCTCTTGAACCCAGGAGGCGGAGTTTGCAGTGAACCGAGAGAGCGCAACCGCAACCGCACTCCAGCCTGGACGACAGAATGAGACTCCGTCGCCAAAAAAAAAAAAAAAAAAAAAAAAAAAAAAAAAAAAAAAAAAAAGCGAGCACTGGAAGTCTGGAGCAGGTGCGCGGCTGCAACGGCCGCCGCGGGAAGCTCGGGCCGGCAGGGTTTCCCCGCATGCTGGCGCCTGGCTCCCGGCGCGCGCGGAGGCTGCTCTAAGTTTCGCTTTCCATTCAGTGGAAAACGAAAGCTGGGCGGTGTGCCGCGAGCGCGGGGCCAGACGAAGGCGGTCCCGGAGCGGAACTTCAGCCTCAGCTCGGTCCCCGCCTCAGTCCCAGCGTGGAAGTCAGCAGCGGAGGCTGGACGCTTGTGTGGCGCTTGAGGCAAGTTTGGGGCTCATTTTGGAAGTTTTCTTTCTAGCACAGACATCCAACTCTGCTCCTATGCCAGTCAGATAATTAAGGAATTAAGTAATAATTGTGCTCTGCAAATTATGATAGTGATCTGTATTTACTACGTGCATATATTGGGCCAATGAATTTTTTTCTAAGCTAATAGAGTTATTTGGACTTTTGACATGACTTTGTGTTTAATTAAAACAAAAAAAGAAATTGCAGAAATGTTGTAAGCTTGTAAAAAAATTCAAACAATGCAGACAAATGTGTCTCTCAATCTTCCACTCAATATCATTTTTGTTTGTACCTTATCAGAAATATTTCCATGTACAAGTCTTTAAAATCGTTTCGAACTTGCTTTGTCCACTGAGTATATTTTGGACATCTTTTCATGGCAGGACATATAGATATGTTAATAGCATTAAAAATAAAACAAAAAACTGATTCGGCCTGGCATGGTGGCTCACGCCTGTAATCCCAGCACTTTGGGAGATCGAGGAGGGCGGATCATCTGAGGTCAGGAGTTCCAGACCGACATGGAGAAACCCTGTCTCTACTAAAAATACAAAATTAGCCGGGCGTGGTGGCACATGCCTGTAATCCCAGCTACTCGGGAGGCTGAGGCAGGAGAATCGCTTGAACCCGTGAGCGGAGATTGCGGTGAGCCGAGATCGCACCATTGCACTCCAGCCTGGGCGACAGAGCGAAACTGTCTCAAACAAACAAACAAAAAAACCTGATACATAGTAGGGGAAGTACATTGTTTAAACAACGCATGGAGATTTAGTTTGTTTCCAGTTTTTACTGGCACAGATACGGCAATGAATATCATTTTATGTACACATTCATACAAATATATCAGTGGAAAATTCCTAGAAGTGGAATGGCTGGGTCAGTGGGCATTCATATTGAGAAATTGGAAGGATGTTGTCAAACTCTGCAAATCAGAGTATTTTAGTCTTAACCTCTCTTCTTCCCCCCTTTTTCCTTGGAAGAAAGCTAAATTTAGACTTTTAAACACAAAACTCCATTTTGAGACCCCTGAAAATCTGGGTTCAAAGTGTTTGAAAATTAAAGCAGAAGCTTTAATTTGTACTTATTTAGGTATAATTTTTACTTTAAAGTTGTTCCAGACAACAAGGCAAATACTCAAAAGTATTTCATCTGAAGTTTCTTTCTGGTATTGTACAGAGTTGGATGGAGAGTGAATGCAGGTTACTGATGTGTTCGCAGGAACAAAACGGCAGGGAGAGTAACACAGGTGCACGGCTTCATCTTGATTTATCAAAGAACTTGCTTTTGGACTGTTAAAAAATGTGTTGCACAGTTCCGACACTTTTACACAATGATGAGCTTACAAAGGGGAAAATGCTTAACATAAACATGGTTTCAAAGAAGGTAAGTCCTAGGTTTTCCACATGAGCTGTTTTTTTCTGAGAGAGTAGTCCCAAAATTTCCCTATTATGTGGTTTTTCATCCAAAGTGTTGTAATCCGTGTGTTCTAACCCGCATATTACGATTACTCAAGAAATGCAAAATAGGCCGGGCGCGGTGGCTCACGCCTGTAATCCCAGCACTTTGGGAGGCCGAGGTGGGCGGATCACGAGGTCAGGAGATCAAGACCATCCTGGCTAACAGTGTGCAAACCCGTCTACTAAAAATAAAAAATATTAGCTGGGCTTGGTGGTGGGCGCCTGTAGTCCCAGCTACTTGGGAGGCTGAGGCAGGAGAATGGCGTGAACCTGGGAGGCGGAGCTTGCAGTGAGCCAAGATCGGGCCACTGCACTCCAGCCTGGGCGACAGAGGGAGACTCTGTCTCAAAAAAAAAAAAAAAAAAAAAAAAAAAAAGAAAAAAGAAATGCAAAATAATGTGAACACATGATCGAGACTGCGGTCTACAATTGTGATTGCCATGATGGGGTGGGTCGGAAGACACCTAGGCTGCTTGAATCATGTTCCTGGCAGGTTAATTTTGTTCCTTTAGGGCATCTAAATGTTGGAGTTGGCTTTCCTGGCACAGAGTCCAGTTGTGAGTGGAGTATTGGGTGGAGGCCCCACCCTCCCCAGGTTTTCTGCAGCACGTTCCTGGCTCTTCTGGGGCTTCTCTGAGGACCCCGATTGGTCCTGGGGCTACTTTAGTGGTGGGCCTGGGCCAGTTCCTTCCGTTGCTCACCTCTCCCCAAAGCTTAAGGATAACATTTTGGGAAGATCATGAGAGAACGTGAACCAGGAAAAAAAAAATTCAGGTAGGGTGTGAGCTAAGTTAGTTTAGTATTTGGGTTTTTTTGTTTTGTTTTGTTTGAGACGGAGTCTTGCTCTTATTGCCCAGGCTGGAGTGCAGTGGCACTATCTCTGCTCACTGCAACCTCTGCCTCCCGGGTTCAAGCAATTCTCCTGCCTCAGCCTCCCAAGTAGCTGGGATTACAGGCACCTGACACCATGCCCAGCTAATTTTTGTATTTTTAGTAGAGACGGGGTTTTTGCCATGTTGGCCAGGCTGCTCTCAAACTCCTGACCTCGTGATCTGCCCACCTTGGCCTCCCAAAGTGCTGGGATTACAGGAGTGAGCCACCGCGCCTGGCCTGGGGGTCTTTTTTTGAGTCGGGGGTTAAGTTTGAAAATCCCCTTCCTTGGAATCTGCCCACACTGTTTTCTCTGGTGGATGCTTATTGCCCCTGCTAACTTCAGCTGCGGTCTCTCTGCTCACCTTGCCCTCCCCATCCTCCTTAGATCTTTTAAGCTTCACTTTCATTTCCTTGCTGCCCCATCTCCCTGTCTCCCCAGTGTGATCTGCCCTGAAAGGCTGCTGTATTTTCTGTTTCCCTTTGGGACCGAGCCTGCCCAAATGATCTGCTCCATGAGGTTTTACTGCTATATCCTACTGAAGTATCCAGGAGCTCTTGGCGGAGTAGAGGACAACACCCTGGAAAATGCAGCCTGGAACCTCTCTGCTCTCTTTCATCAGCTTTCCCTCAATGAGCTCAAAATCCTCTTTCTTGCTGATGGAATTGTCTGCTGTCATCATTTCAGCTGAGGCCTCCTAGGCTGGGCCTTGTAAGAGGAACAACTGTTTATAACTACTGAAAGTCAATATTTACTACGAAAAAGAGGTTGTTGTTATCCTAGCCATTCAACATGAATTTAAGAATATATTCCAGGCTGGGCGCGGTGGCTCACGCCTGTAATCCCAGCACTTTGGGAGGCCGAGATGGGTGGATCACCTGAGGTCAGGAGTTCAAGACCAGCCTGGCCAACATGGTGAAACCCCGTCTCTACTAAAAATACAAAAATTAGCCATGGGTGGTGGCACACGCCTGTAGTTCCAGCTATTTGGGACACTAAGGCAGGGGAATTGCTTGAACCTGGGAGGCGGAGGTTGCAGTGAGCTGAGATTGTACCACTGCACTCCAGCCTGGGTAAAAAGAGTGAAATTCCGTCTCAAAAAAAAAAAAAAAGAAGGAGACAGGGTCTTGCCCTGTTGCCCAGGCTGGAGTGCCGTGGCACGATCATAACTCACTGTGGCCTCAAACTCCTGGGCTCAACTGATTCTCCTGCCTCAGTCTCCCAAGTAGCTGGGACTACAGGTACATGCCACCATGCATGCCAGCCTAATTTTATTTTTATTTTTAGAAACAGGGTCTTGCTATGTTGCCTAGACTGGTCTTGAACTCCTGGCTTCAAGCTATCCTCTTGCCTCAGCCAACCAAAATGCTGGGATTGCAGGTGTGAGCTGCCATGCCTGGCTTTCTATTCTCTATTTCTAGGAGATACGCTTTTTGAGTTTTCACATGTGAGTGTGAACATGTGGTATTTATCTTTCTGTGCCTAGGTTATTCCACTTAACGTAATGTACTCCAGGCTCATCCGTGTTGATGGGAATTACAGGATTTCATTCTCTTATAATGGCGGAATAACATCCCATTGTGTGTATATAGTCCATATGTTCTTTATCCATTCCTCTTTTGATAGACACTTAGGTTGATTCCGTATCTCGGGTATTATGAGTAGTGCTGCAATAAACATGAGAGTGCAGATATCTCTTCAACATACTGATTCCCTTTCCTTTGGATATATATTCAGCAGTGGCATTACTAGATCATGTGGTATATCTATTTTTGGTTTTTAAGGAATCTCCATACTGTTTTCCATAATGGCTCTACTAATTTACATTCCCACCAATGATTTGGTTCAGTTTATTCCTCACTCTGAGCAGCATGTTAGCTGGACTTAAACCCCGTCCAGCTTGTCTACATCTGGCCCATCACTTGCCAATGCGAAAGGCACTTACTTCTTTGTATCTCAGTTTTCTCATCTGTCAAATGGAAATAAAACAGTAATTAATTCACATGGCTGTGTAAGGATAAATAAGACAGTACATATAAGAGGCTTTCACCTTTTATAAGAAATAGTGCTTAGATGTTACCCATTATTATTATTTTATTTCATCTTATTTATTTATTTAGATACAAGGTCTCATTTGTTGCCCAGGCTGGAGTGCAGTGGCACAATCATAGTTCACAGCAGCCTCAAACTCCTGGCCTCAAGTGATCCTCCTCCTTCACCCTTCTCAGTATTTGGGGCCACAGGCATGCACCACTATGCCCATCTAAATTTTTTTGGTATTTTTTGTAGAGTTTTTTGGGTATTTTTTTGTATGTTACCCGGGCTGGTCTTGAACTCCTGGGCTCAAGTGATCCTCCCACCTCAGCCTCCCAAACTGCTGGGATTACAGGCCTAAGCCACCATGCCAGGCCTCATCTCTATATCTTTAGGGTTAGTCACTTAATTTGTTCATTTGGTGATGTCATGTTTCTCTGATTGATCTTGATCCTTATGGCTGTGTGTCAATGTCTGTGCATTGACATAGGTACCTAAGCCAGTCTTCATTGCCTGGCTCTGTTTGGGCTCGTCTTTCATCAGGAAACCCATACGAAATTAAGGAGAGGCTGATTGGTCAGGACCCTACGCCCATGACTGCTTCAGCTGTTGTAGTGCTAGGGGGTGCTCTGAGCCCAGGATCACTGCGGTTGGAATTCTTTGGCCACTGAGGCTGACACAGCCCTGGGTTATGCCTGAAGGCCATGGCTGCCGAGACTGGCACAGCACTGGGGCACGCCCAGGACCCACAGCCGTGATGGCGTGCCTGCTGCTGCTGAGGTTATTCAGGGCCCAGGGCCACTGTAGTTGTCAGGTGGTGATGTGGGCCAGATCCCCAGTCCCTGTTACTGGGGCTGTGGATTCTCATCTGGCACTAGGGTGGGGTGAGATCTGCCTGTGGGTACTGGTCTAGTATCAGGGTGATGAGGCTCTGCCCAGTACTGGGTTTTACTGTAGTGAGCCTAGTCCTGGTGACAGGTGACAGCCTGCTGGCAGCCCTCACAGCCCTCGCTCGCTCTCGGCGCCTCCTCGGCCTCGGCGCCCACTCTGGCTGCACTTGACGAGCCCTTCGGCCTGCCGCTGCACTGTGGGAGCCCCTTCCTGGGCTGGCCGAGGCTGGAGTCGGCTCCCTCAGCTTGCCGGGAGGTGTGGAGGGAGAGGCGGGGGCGGGAACCGGGGCTGCACGCAGCGCTTGTGGGCCAGCACGAGTTCCAGGTGGGCGTGGGCTCGGCGGGCCCGGCACTCGGAGCGGCTGGCTGGCCGGGCCTGCAAGCCCCGGGCAGTGAGGGGCTTAGCACCTGGGCCAGCAGCTGCTGTGCTCGATTTCTCACTGGGCCTTAGCTGCCTCCTCACAGGGCAGGGCTCCGGACCTGTAGCCCGCCATGCCTGAGCCTCCCACCCCCTCCGTGGGCTCCTGCGCAGCCCAAGCCTCCCCGACTAGCGCCTCCCCGACTAGCGCCGCCCCCTGCTCCATGGTGCCCAGTCCCATTAACCACCCAAGGAGTGCAGGTACACCGCGCGGGACTGGCAGGCAGCTCCACCTGCAGCCCTTGCGCGGGATCCACTGGGTGAAGCCAGCTGGGCTCTTGAGTCTGGTGGGGACTTGGAGAATCTTTATGTCTAGCTAAGGGATTGTAAATACACCAATCAGCACTCTGTATCTAGCTCGAGGTTTGTAAACACACCAATCAGCACCCTGTGTCTAGCTCAGGGTTTGTGAATGCACCAATCAACACTCTGTATCTAGCTACTCTGGTGGGGACTTCGAGAACCTTTGTGTTCACACTCTGTATCTAGCTAATCTAGTGGGGACGTGGAGAAGTTTTGTGTCTAGCTCAGGGATTGTAAACGCACCCATCAGCACCCTGTCAAAACGGACCAATTAGCTCTCTGTAAAACAGACCAATTGGCTCTCTGTAAAATGGACCAATCAGCAGGATGTGGGTGGGGCCAGATAAGAAAATAAAAGCAGGCTACCCGAGGCAGCCGTGGCAACCCGCTCAGGTCCCCTTCTATAGTGTGGTAGCTTTGTTCTTTCGTTCTTTGCAATAAATCTTGCTACTGCTCACTCTTTGGGTCCACCCTGTCTTTATGAGCTGTAACACTCACCGCAAAGGTTTGCAGCTTCACTCCTGAAGCCAGCGAGACCACGAACCCACCGGGCAGGAACGGACAACTCCAGATGCGCCGCCTTAAGAGCTGTAACACTCACCGCGAAGGTCCGCAGCTTCGCTGCTAAGCCAGCGAGACCACGAACCCACCAGAAGGAAGAAACTCCAAACACATCCGAACATCAGAAGGAACAAACTCCGAACACGCCGCCTTTAAGAACTGTAACACTCACCACGAGGGTCTGCGGCGTCATTCTTGAAGTCAGTGAGACCAAGAACCCACCAATTCCGGACACACTGGGTTCCAAGGCAAAGTCCTCCACTTACCTCTTTTTCCCCCAAGCAAACAGAGTCTCTCTTCACACGGCTGTGCTGGGTTGGGGGAGGGTACACGGGTACCCCTATGGCCACTGAGGCTGACACAATATTGGGTCACACCCAGAATCCATGCCAGGAGACCAGCCCAGCACCAGGATGTGCCTAAGGCCCGCGGGTGCTACAGCCTGCCTGTAGCTAAGGTTTATCTGACTGCTGCAGCCGGCCGGCAGTGATGCGGGCCAGAACACGAGGCTGTCCTGCCAGGGCCGCAGGTCCCCTTGGGTGTTGGGCGGGTTGAGAGGCTTCCCCTGTGTGCCAGCCTGGCATCAGGGGCTGAGGGTTCCTGCTTAGTGCTGGCTTTTACTGATGTGGGCCTGGTCCTGGGTTGTAAAGCAAAGTCCTATGCGCGCTTCCCTGTCTTTTCCCAAGAGGGCGCTCCCGGTTAGGATTTGGCAGTCCGCTCTGAGGATGAATGGAAACGCCTGGGACGCAGGGTAGGGGATGTGTAGCCTAGCTGTCATTTCCAGCCTAGAGCTCTATGAGTCAGTCTCCGCAAACATTTATCTCCCTCTGAGACCTGCTCTTTGGCATCAGAACGGATTACAATGAATACACATTCCTCCTTCTCTAATCCCTACCTACCCGTATTGTATTTTCACAGAGATTCCATCGTGCCTGGCCCACATAAGCTCTTCCTGGAAGTGAAGTCGTGCTGTCCTGAACACGGGCCAGGCAGCTGTGGCCTGGGGGTTCTGGAGTGATCACGAATGAGCAAGGTGTTTGGGCTCCTGAGACAAACCTGGCAGTCCATCCTGGCTGCGTCTCCGCAGTCCCCGGCAGATCTTGAAGAAAAGAAGGAAGAAGACAGCAACATGAAGACAGAGCAGCCCAGAGAGCGTCCCAGGGCCTGGGACTACCCTCATGGTCATTAGACACCTCCCATTTTCCTCTTCTTGACTGCATGTAAATGTTCGGCTCACCCCGTCTGCTCCGAAGCAGCAGGGCTTTGTGTTTGATGGCTCCTGGTTTCCTGTGCCTGAGTTTCCGCATCTTTTAGATGGGGATACGGCCTGGGCCATAGTGAAACCCTATCTGTAAAAAAACAAAAACAAGGTCGGGCACAGTGGCTCACGCCTGTAATCCCAGCAGTTTGGGAGGCCGAGGCAAGTGAATCATGAGGTCAGGAGTTTAAGACCACCCTGGCCAAAATGGTGAAACCCCGTCTCTACTAAAAATACAAAAATTAGCCGGGCGCAGTGGCAGGTGCCTGTAATCCCAGCTACTTAGGAGGCTGAGGCAGGACAATTGCTTGAACCTGGGCGGCAGAGGTTCCACTGCACTCCAGCCTGGGTGACAGAGTGAGACTCTGTCTCAAACAAAAAAACAAACAAAAAAATGGGGGTAATAATAGTACCAAGCACGTAGGGTTGTTGGGAGGATTAAATGGGGTCATCTGTGGAAACTGCTTTAAGCCAGTGCTGGGCGTCTAGAGGCACTTAGCATTAGTTCCCATCTTTACTGCTACCTTTTTACGGGTCTGTCTGGAAACAATGTGCTCCTGATAGTCTGGGAACAGAAATCTGTGCTCACCTGCGACCCCAGATTGTTACTTTCTTACTGTCCTATCTCATAAGCCAAAGCCCTTTCCCCAAGAATCCTGAGATTAGTGGTACTTCCTCCCTCTTAAATTGCTTACCTTGTGGGGTCTGCTGAGCCTGAGGTTGGGTTGGAAAAGAGGAGGTTGGTTGCTAGGGGTCAGACAAATGTTACCTTTTGTTTTTCTTGTATTCTTCTAAGTTCCTTCTGCCTTTCAGCCTCTCAGGGTGACACTGGATTAGGCGAGTCTTCCCCAAAGTAACCTTCTGATTTTTCCTGCCTCCCTGTAGTGGGGACTAGGCAGAGACCTCTCCACTGGAGTCTGACCTAGACAAACTGGGGAGTCCCTCTTATCCCTGAGCCCCACAGATGCACATTTGGACTTAGCTCCGTGGAGAACGATTTGAATGAGAGGAAGCCATATTCTCAGTTACGCTTTCTCTAATGTTTCTTTTTCTCTCCCAACAATTGCTCATACTACTCATTTGGCAGTGAGTAATAGATACTTTTGGTGACATCTCACTTTTCCTAATGGACTATATTAAAACTTTTCTTGTTATCAAACTCTTTTTTTTTTTTTTTTTGTGAGATGGAGTTTTGCTGTGTCGCCTAGGCTGGAGTGCAGTGGCACGATCTTGGCTCACTGCAACCTCTGCCTGCCAGGTTCAAGCAGTTCTCCTTCCTCAGCCTCCCGAGTAGCTGGGATTACAGGCATGCACCACCACACCTGGCTAATTTTCGTATTTTTAGTAAATATGAGGTTTCACCATGTAGGCCAGGCTGGTATCGAACTCCTGACCTCAGGTGGTCTTCCCACCTCGGCCTCTCAAAGTGCTGGGATTACAGGTGTGAGCCACTGTGCTTGGCCCTTCTTGTGACAGAGCTTTTTAAAGGTTCATGTTTGATATCTTCTCTCTGATTTGTTTGCAAGCTGAGTGAACACTTTGTACTTGAGAGACTTTACAGGACTTCATGTCCTTAGTAGCTTTAAGAAAAACATTAGATTTTTGTCGACTTCTTTTTTTTTTTTTTTTTGAGACAGAATTCCACTCTTGTTGCCCAGGCGCTGGAGTGCAGTGGCACGATCCTGGCTCACTGCAACCTCCATCTCCTGGGTTCAAGCAATTCTCCTGCCTCAGCCTCCCAAGGAGCTGGGATTACAGGCACCTGTCATGACACCCGGCTGATTTTTGGATTTTTTTTTTTTTTTTTTTTTTTTTTTTTGAGACAGAGGCTTGCTCTGTCGCCCAGGCTGGAGTGCAGTGGCGCGTTCTCAGTTCACTGCAAGCTCCGCCTCCCGGGCTCACATCATTCTCCTCCCTCAGCCTCCCGAGTAGCTGGGACTACAGGCACCCACCACCAGGCCTGGCTGATTTTTTTTGCATTTTTAGTAGAGACAGGGTTTCACCATGTTAGCCAGGATGGTCTCGATCTCCTGACCTCGTGATCTGCCTGCCTCGGCCTCCCAAAGTGCTGGGATTACAGGCGTGAGCCACCGCACCTGACTGATTTTTGGATTTTTTTTGTAGAGACACGGTTTTACCATGTTGGCCAGGCTGGTCTCGAACTGCCGACCTCAGGTGATCCGCCCACCTCGGCCTCCCAAAGCACTGGAATTACAGGCCTGAGCCACCATGCCCAGCCTTGTCAACTTCTTTACCTAGGCCTTGCCCTCAGCATTTTTTTCTCTTCCCCTTATAGGCCTGGTTGGTTTACACAACATTGGACAGACCTGCTGCCTTAATTCCTTGATTCAGGTGTTTGTAATGAATGTGGACTTCACCAGGATATTGAAGAGGTAAGACTGTTCTTCAGGCTGATAAATGCTTGTATTATTTCTTTTTCTTTTTTTTTGAGATGGAGTCTCGCCCTGTCGCCCAGGCTGGAGTGCAGTGGCGCAATCTTGGCTCACTGCAAGCTCTGCCTCCCGGGTTCAAGCGATTCTCCTGCTTCAGCCTCCTGAGTAGCTGGGACTAGCCCGCCACCTCGCCTGGCTAATTTTTTTTTGTATTTTTAATAGAGATGGGGTTTCGCCGTGTTCGCCAGGATGGTCTCGATCTCCTGACCTCGTGATCCGCCCACCTCAGCCTCCCAAAGTGCTGGGATTACAGGCATGAGCCACCGCACCCGGCCTGTATTATTTAATTTTTAATATATTCCGTTATTCACAGTGACTTGGACTTTTTGAGATCTTCTCTCAAAAGCTGGCAGAGGAAAGCTTGGCTTCTGCATATTCTGGCCTGCACATTATTTCTAAAACTTCTTAGGTTGGTCTGGGGTGCGGCTCAGGTATTGGTACTTTTTTTTTTTTTTTTTTTTTTTTGAGATGAAGCCTCGCTCTGTCCCCAGGCTGGAGTGTGATGGTGCAACCTCGGCTCACTGGAACTTCCGCCTCCTGGGTTCATGGGATTCTCCTGCCTCAGCCTCTCGAGTAGCTAGGATTACAGGTGCCCGCCACCACACCTGGCTAATTTTTGTATTTTTAGTAGATACGAGTTTTCACCATGTTGGCCAGGCTGGTCTCGATCTCCTGACCTCAGATGATCTGCCTGCCTCAGCTTCCCAAAGTTCTGGGATTACAGGCGTGAGCTACTGTGCCCGGCCAGGTATTGGTACTTTTTAAAAGCCCTCTTTGGGTGATTTTAAATGCAGCCAGGATTGACAGCAACTAACTTGGTTAAAAGACAGAGTTGGGACTAGACCAAAGTCGGAGGAATAAGTCAGTGGGAGTCCACACCCCTCCTTCCACCAACACTCACATAATGCACTCTCTCCCTCTGTCTCTCTCTCTCACTCCTTTCCTGCCCTGTGCTCTCTCCTTTTTCATTAAATGAATCATTGCCAGACCACACGGACAGCCTTTCATGTTGCCTTTCTTCCCAGGACCTAACCCAGCATGTGCCTCTGCAGTCTGGAGAGCTTTAGGCTGGACATTTTGCTGCTTGCCCGAAATGTGGAGCCAGGACCTCGTGCATCTGCCGTCTGCTCTAGCATTAGTGCTGGGCAGGGTGCAGAGGGGCCAAGGCAGCAGTCGTGCTGATCCCCCTCTCTAGAGGGTCCCCTGTAGAGCAGATTCACTCACATGGTGCTTCTCAACCTTGACCACACATTGAAATAATCTGAGCAACTGAAAAATTCTGATACCTCCCCACCCCCACCCCCACCCCCTGACCCAGAATTCTGGTTTAATTTGTATGGGAGTGGCCTGGATATGAGGATTTAAAATTTCTCCCAAGTGATTCCAGTGTGCACCTAGCTTTGAGAACTACATGTGAGGAGGTTTCTGGCTGTTCTTGTGTGGCAGGATCACGGTGCCCAGGGGAGCTAATGAGCAGAGGAGAAGCGTCCCTTTCCAGATGCTTCTGCTGCTGGAGAAGATGCAGGACAGCCGGCAGAAAGCAGTGCGGCCCCTGGAGCTGGCCTACTGCCTGCAGAAGTACAACGTGCCCTGTAAGATACCCTCCTACTGGGCTCCTGGCTGCTGATCCAAAGGGGGTGGGAAGCTTAGAGAGAGAGTGAAGAGAGGAACTAACGGGCAGTGAAGCAACAAGAAGCAAGTTAGGTAGCCTGGACCCCTCAGATTACAGAGACATTTGTGTAAGAGGCACACATCTTTGGAGGTGCAGAATTGATATTATTTATGGACATTTTACTTCCATATCTACCCTTTTTCTGCCTCTCAGTAGAGTAAGTGAAGGCATCTCCTCCAAGCTTATTCCACCACAGTTAGGGAACTGCAGGAAAACAGAATAAAGGAATAAAAAAGAGAAAACCCTCTACAAAATAATTCACAAATAGGTTAGGTGTTTTTTTTTTTATAGCTATATTGAGATGTGCATCACATGCTGTAAAATTCACCCGTTTAAAAACATACAATTCAAAGGTTTGTAGTGTATTCACAGAGTTGTGCCTCCATCATCACAATCTAATTTCATAACATTTTCATCACCCCCAAAAGAAATCCCACACTTACGGGTTTTCCCTTGTGTATAATACATTGCTTTTCTCTTGCTGCTTTCAGAATTCTTTGTCTTTAACTTTTGAAATTGATTACAATGTGTCTTGATGTGGGTTGCTTTAGATCAGTCTTATTGGTGTACTTTGGGCTTCCTGGATGTGGATTTCGATTTCCTTCCCTGGGTTGGGAAGTTTTCAGTCATTATAGGTATGTGTTGCTTACCAACAGAGATACGTTCTGAAAATGCATCAGAAGGTGAATTTGTCATTGTGTGGACATCATGGAGTGGACTTACACAAACTTAGATGGGACAGCCTACTACACAGCTAGGCTGCATGCTATGGCCACGGTGCTAATGTGGTCTGCCATTGACTGAAATGTTGATCTGCAACTCATGACTGTTATTTCTTTGGATCAGCTTTCTGTCTCTTCTCACTCTCCTTCTGGGACTCTGATAATGCCTATTTTGGTCTGCTTGGTGTCCCCTAACTCTCTTAAGATATCTTCACTCTTTTTCATTCTTTTTCCTTTTTGCTCCTCTGAATGATTTCCAGTGACCTATCTTCTAGTTTGCTAATCCTTTCTTCTGCTTGATTTAGTCTGTTGAGCTTCTCTTTTGAGCTCTTATTTCAGTTACTGTATTCTTCAGCTCTATTATTTCTTTTGAACTTTTTTCTGTCTCTTTGCTGAAATTCTTACTTTGTTCATGCATTGCTGTCCTAGACATGGTAAGCATCTTCATGATCATTATTTTGAATTGTCTGTAAGGTAAGTCACTTATCTTCATTTCACTGGGGGCATTTTCTGGAGATTTATCTTGTTCTTTTGCTTGAAACATATTTCTCTGTTTCTTCATTGTTCTTGATTCTCTGTTATTTTCTGTACTTCAGTTAAGAAAAATACCTCTCCCAGGCTGGGCGCGGTGGCTCATGCCTGTAATCCCAGCACTTTGGGAGGCCGAGGCGGGTGGATCATGAGGTCAGGAGATGGAGACCATCCTGGCTAACACGGTGAAACCCCATCTCTACTAAAAATACAAAAAATTAGCCGGGTGTGGTGGCGGGTGCCTGTAGTCCCAGCTACTCGGGAGGCTGAGGAAGGAGAATGGCATGAACCTGGGAGACGAAGCTTGCAGTGAGCCGAGATCGCACCACTGCACTCCAGCCTGGGCCATAGAGCGAGAATCCATCTCAAAAAAAAAAAAAAAAAAGAAAAAAGAAAAAAAAGAAAAATACCTCTCCCAGTCTTGTCCCACTGGCCTTGTATAAGAGACGAACTTACCAATTAGCCCTGCCAGACACTCGGAGCACCTCTTGACCCTTTGTGTTGTCCAAACTGTCATCTATGTTCTTAGCGGCCCTCAGGAGATTAGAATGTGTCAAGTCCTGTCAGTGCCCCAGACAGGGGAGATAGAAACCAGCCCCTTGAGGTGCAGCTGGAGACGTTGGGGCATTGAATGTGTGTTCTAGTTTATTCTATCCTCAGGGAAAAGCTGGGAGCATGAGTTTATCTGCCAGTTGCTCTGCAAAATGCTGGACAGAGGATCTGTGGCAAGTGCCTGCACTCATGTTTAAACTGCACACTCCTTCATGCATTGTTTTACTCTTTGTCACCCCCAGGGGCCTAGTGAATGCTGGCTCCTCTCTGCTTAGAGACGGACAGGTTAGTTGGAAGCTTGATGCTATCTGTCGAGCAAACCAGTGGGAGCAGCTGTGGAAGTGCTCACCTGCCTGTTCAGGGTCTCAGAGGAGCGCTGGTTCCTGCTCTGTCAGCTCCCAGATGCATGGAAACCCCAGGGCAGCAGCTGCACTGTGCAGACAAACTCCTTCTAGGGAGAAAGTGGGAGCCGGGCCTTTTTGCCTGTTCATGCTGCACTGGGCCTGGGAGGATGTTCTTTGGTCTCATGCCCCTGTGGGACTCACAAATACAGAGCCTTGTCAGCTCCCAAAGCTCGGTGATTGAGGAGCTAGACCTTCATTTGAGAGGGGTAAATGTTGTGTACTCAGTGTGTGAAGTTAGAGACCTGACTTCATCGTAGAGCAGGGGGTGGGAGAAGGCATGGGACTTGCCCACAGGCCTGTCCAGACTCCTGGAAATCTATTGTTTACCTGCCTCATTGGCTCCAGGTGCAGGCCAGTTATTAATAGAAGCCCATCCCTCGGGCAACAGCTAGGAAAGGCCACAGACATACCCTACCAGGGAGAAACTGGGAGCCTGGCATTTCTGCCTGTTTGCTCTGTGCTGAGCACAGGAGCACAGCTGCTGGAAGTGCTCACGTGCCCATTTAAAACTGCCTCTTTGCCCTCTGTGGTCGCAGAGGATTCATAACTGCTGACCCATGTCTGCTCCCAGAGCTAGGTGACCTAGCAGCCAAGCCCTTGAGTGGGAACTGCAAAAGCTGGGGCTGCCTGTGTGTGGTCCAAACCCTCCCCTCTCCAGGAGAAAGCTGGGAGTAGCGATTCCTTCCTCGCAGTAAGGTACTGTGTCTAGGGTGGGGCTTGTGGTGGAGTGTGTCTCAGCTTTTCCAACCCATTGTGATGTGGGTGTTCTCCCCATTGCCCTCTGTGCAGGCCTCTCTCAGCTAGTTTCTGGGTTTCTTTCAGAGGGAGTTGATCTGTGTGTAGATGAGAGTTTTACCATGCGTCCATGGGAGAAGGGAGCACCAGGAGCCTCCTCCTCTACCATCTCACTTATGTCACCCTCTGTGATTCTTTTTATACGTAGTTGAATTTGATTCACTAATATTTTGTTGAGGAATTTTGCATTTATGTTCACGGGAGATACTGGTTTTTAGTTTTTTTTCTTGTAATGTCTGTCTGGTTTTGGTGTTAGGATAATGCTGGCCTCAGGGAATGAGTTAGGAAGTGTTCTCCCTGCTTTTGTCTTCTGGAAGAGGTTGTAGGGAATTGGTATAATTTTTCCCATAAATGTTTGGTAGAACCCATCGTTCACGAGTGAACCCATCTGGGTGTAACTGAGTACTCCCATTTTCTAAGAGATAGTTTCATTAGTTTTCTTATTATTTTCTTTTCACTTCTCCTCTTCCCATCCCTCACCCCTCACTGAGGCCGTGTTTCCTGCTTCCTGTTAGCCCTTTAAAAATGCAAATATCACCTTTCGCCTACCCGTCTCCAGACATTCCCTGCTGGGCAAAAGGAAGAATCTGTAAGTGGAGGTAGGCTGATGGAGGTTTGATTGAGAACAGGGCAAGTTCTTCCAGCTGATCTTTCCTGAGACTTGGCAGTAGATTTGCAGCCCAAAGCATACCCACCAGGGAACTCTCCCTGCCAGGGGGTGGCTTCGAAACTTCCACCCTCTAGGGGTTTGTCTTTCACCCACTAGGAAAGCATGGAGAAAGCATGTCCACTCGGCCACTTTTATAATTTACTTCTGCCCGGAAAGGTGCCAACTCAGCTACTGGGAACTTGATAACTGCCCAGTAGAAAACCGCCATTGCTTACTTATGACAACACACCTTATGAAAATGCCCCTCTCTCCTCCAAAGGAGAAATGGCACATTAAAAGGCAGGATGTGTCTTGCTCCTTCCCCCAAGCTGGCTTCAGAATAAATTCACGTTTGTATATAAAACCTTTTGTATCACATTTTTTTTTGCATCAGAGTTAGTTGAACTCTACACGCGGTGAGCAGCTCATCAGCTTTTCGGCTGCATGGGTGCTGTGTTCAGCTTTCCTTCCATCCTCAGTCTGGAGAACCTCAATCATCCTAGCTCCAGGTTTATGGATGCTTTCTTTTGCCAGCTCTAATCTGCTATTGACCTCCTCTAGTACATTTTTCATTGCAGTTATTGTTCTCCTCAACTCAAGAATTTCTGCTTGGTTCTTTTTTTATAGTTTTTTTCTTTATTGATACTTTTTATTTGGTGAGGCAGCATTTTCATACTTTCTTTTACTTCTTTTGACATGGTTTTCTTTAGTTCTTTGAACATATTATAACAGCTAAAGTCTTTGTTTAGTAAGGCCAACATCTAGGGCTTCTCAGTGAAAGGTTCTACTGATTGCTGTTTTCCCGTGTGCGGCCATACTTTTCTGTTTCATTGTATGTCTTGTCTCTTTTGTTGGAAAATGAACATTTTAGATAACGTAAGGTGGCAACACTGGACATCAGAGATCCCCACAGCAGGGTTTGTTGTTGCTGCTGTTTTATTGTTACTGGGCAGTTCATGATTCTATATTCGCCTTCATCGCTTTCTTGCATGTGGCCTTGTGGTCAGCCAGAGGGGAGGGATCGGAGCCTTCTCAGGTCTTACTTGGGCATGCGCCTGGCCTTCTAGATCCTCAGGAATGTATCAGTGCTTTTCAAAGTCCCTATGGACATCTCATTCCCCAGGCTGAGTGCAGCGGTGACATCACAGCTCACTGTAGCTTCAGCATCCTGGGCTCAAGTGATCCTCCTGCTTCAGCCTCCCAAGTAGCTCTGACTACAGGCGTGCACCACTACTCTCAACTAATTTTTTAAATTTTTTATAGAGATGGAGTCTTGCTATGTTGCCCAGGCTGGTCTCAAACTCCTGAGTTCAAGCGATCCTCCCACCTTGGCCTCCCGAAGTGTTAAGATTATAGGCATGAGCCACTACACCTGGCACTGGAGCTTAAGTTTTAAGAGGCATTCTCAAAAATCAATACCAAACTTACTGTTCGTTTATTGATCACTTCTTCTGTAGAGCCAACTTAGCCTTGCAGTGGGGGGGAGGGCTAGGAAGAGACAAAGTGATGAGTGTTCATGTGTGTCTAAGTACCAGGGCATGAGAAGCGACTCTGAAGGCCTCACTAATTGGCTGTTCCTTTTCTCTGTGGCCAGTGTTTGTCCAACATGATGCTGCCCAACTGTACCTCAAACTCTGGAACCTGATTAAGGACCAGATCACTGATGTGCACTTGGTAAGAACCTAGAACCAGAGCACTCGGAAGCTTAAGATGCTGCTCATTTCACTCATTCAGCTGTTGTTCCTGTAGTGTATAGAGGAATAAAAGAGTTAATCCCCTGTAATCCCAGCACTGTGGGAGGCTGAGGCGGGTGGATCACGAGGTCAGGAGATCGAGACCATCCTGGCTAACACGGTGAAACCCCGTCTCTACTAAAAAATACAAAAAAATGAGCCGGGTGTGGTGGCGGGCGCCTGTAGTCCCAGCTACTCAGGAGGCTGAGGCGGGAGAATGGTGTGAACCCGGGAAGTGGAGCTTGCAGTGAGCCGAGATCGTGAGGATCGCACCGCTGCTCTCCAGCCTGGGTAACAGAGCGAGACTCCGTCTCAAAAAAAAAAAAAAAAAAAAAAGTTAATCCACATAAAACACTTATCACAGTTTCATAGTATTGTTACTGGTATTATTTTGCACCTTTGTGAAGGGCTTCTGTCTCTTGGCTCCACCTTCTGGCAGTTGGCCTGACCTGGCTTATGGTGGTGTTCCCATCTCACCCCTCCGCTCTCCCTCTTGCAGGTGGAGAGGCTGCAGGCCCTGTATATGATCCAGATGAAGGACTCCTTGATTTGCCTTGACTGTGCCATGGAGAGTAGCAGAAACAGCAGCATGCTCACCCTCCCACTTTCTCTTTTTGATGTGAACTCAAAGCCCCTGAAGACACTGGTAAGGGGATTCTCTTGGTATTTGCTGCCCCCATATGTGTTAGTCCATTTTCTGTTGTTATAACTCAATATCTGAGACTAGGTAATTTATTTCTTACAGTTCTGGAGGCTGGGAAGTCAAGGTTGAGGGGCTACACCTGGTGAGGGCCTGCTTGCTGGTGGGGACTCTCAAGAGTCCTGAGGCGAGGCAGTGCAGGGCATCACATGGCGAGGGGGCTGAGCGTGCTAATGTGCCAGCTCAAGTCTCTCTTCCTCTTCGTATGAAGCCACCACTCCCACTCCCAGGATAACACATTAACCCATTAATCCATGCGTGGATTAATTCATTTATGGGGGCTTTGCCCTCATGACGCAATAACCCCCACCCCCCGCCTTTTTTTTGGAGACAGAGTCTTCCTCTGTTGCCCAGGCTGAAGTGCAGTGGCACAATCTCAGCTCACTGCAACCTCCGCCTCTGGTGTTAAGCGATTCTCCTGCCTCAGCATCCCAAGTAGCTGGGATTACAGGTGCCCGCCACCATGCCTGGCTAATTTCTGTATTTTTAGTAGAGATGGGGTTTCACCATGTTGGCCAGGCTGGTCTGAAACTCCTGACTTCAAGTGATCCACCTGCCTCAGCCTCCCTGGGATTACAGGCATAAGCCACCTTGCCCTCCCCAATTATCTCTCGAAGTCCCCACCTTTCCATACAGCCACACTGGGGATTCAGTTTCAACCTGGGTTTTGGGGAGGACAAACCCTCAAACCATCACACCACACAGCACAGTGTGGCCAATTACCCCTTGCCTCTTTGATCACAATCTCTGGCTTCTGAAAAGTCACTCATTTCATTTTCATGGCTCTGGCCAATTTCTCCTTTGTTTTGGCAAAAATGTTTTTCCCTCCTACCTCCACTTCCCTCATATTGCTCCCTTAATAGGAGCCCCCTCCTGTTTTGTTCCTCCAGTCAGTAGGTGCCCTTTGAGATCCTGCCAAGTGGAGCACACCAGGCCAGGCATTAAGGGGGATATGAGGAGAACCAGAAGAAAAGCTGAAACCCTCAGCTGTGAAGTGTGGGGAGGCTGTACCTGATACAGTTTGGGTCTGTGTCCCTGCCCAAAAATCTCCTGTTCAATTGTAATCCCCAGTATTGCAGGTAAAGCCTGGTGGAAGGAGATTGGATCATGGGGGAGGGTTTCTCATGAATGGTTTGGCACCATACCCCATGGTACTGTCTTTGTGACAAGTGAGTTCTCATGAGATCTGGTTGTTTAAAAGTGTGGAGCCAGGCTGGGTGTGGTGACTCACACCCATAATCCCAGCACTTTGGGAGGCTGAGGTGGGTGGATCACCTGAGGTCAGGAGTTTGAGACCAGCCTGGCCAACATAGTGAAACCCTGTCTCTACTAAAAACATAAAAAATTAGCTGGGCGTCGTGGCGCAGCCTGTAGTCCCAGCTACTTAGGAGGCTGAGGCGGGAGAATCGTTTGAACCCGGGAGGCGGAGGTTGCAGTGAGCCGAGATCGCGCCCCTGCACTCCAGCTCCCCACTTGGTCTCTTGCACCTGCTCTTCCCAGGTAAGATGCCTGCTCCTGCTCCCAGAAGCAGATGCTGCCATGCTTCCGGTCAGCCTGCAGAACCATGAGCCAATCAAACTTCTTTTCTTATAAATTACCCAGTCTCAGCTATTGTCTCACAGCAGTGTGAGAACAGACGAATATGGTACTCTAGGTGGGAAGTACCAGCGCTGCTTTTTCCCTGTTCTCTTGGGTGGGACAGGAGGACGCCCTGCACTGCTTCTTCCAGCCCAGGGAGTTATCAAGCAAAAGCAAGTGCTTCTGTGAGAACTGTGGGAAGAAGACCCGTGGAAAACAGGTACTCATTCCCGAAATCAGACTCAGCTGTCCCTCGGTGCCTATGGGGGATTTGTTCCAGGACCCCTGCTTTTACCAAAATCCACACACACTCAAGTCACACCCAGTCGGCCCTGTGGAACCCACGTATAGGAAAGGTCAGTCCCTCATCTATGCGGTTGTGCATCTGGGATACCGTATTTTTGATGAGCATTTGGTTGCAGATGTGGAACTCGTACCTATGGGGGAGGGCAGACTGTATTTGTTTACAACAATTTGTGTATAAGTGGACCCACACAGTACAAACCCGTGCTGTTCAGGGGTCATCTGTCCTTCACTAGTCTGGGGTTGCCCCCCGTGGATTTCCTGATACAATCATCAGAGGCCCTGAGGACACCCCGTGGTGGGTGAGAAAGGGAATCTGGGTCTGGCTAGTATCTGGGACGCTGGGGTTCTGGTATCTAGAGCCCTGGATGTGGCTTCTCATGATCGCATCACTGAGAGGGACTGCAGGAGGGGGCCTTAGAGCAGCTGGCAGGGCGTTTACCTTGGGGCGAGACCAGCTCCCTGGAGCAGACGCGGTGGCTCCCTGGGTCCTGGTACCTGTGCAGAGCCCTGTGCCCTTGTGCCTCTTGTGGGGGGCCACATGGTGGTAGAAGAGCCAAGTTTTGCATTATTCTCAGAGGAGCTCAGCAGATTCAGTGAACAGGAGCCTTGAACTCCGTGATGTCACCCTGCTCCCCTCCTTTTGGGAAGAACGCGTTGCTAGCCCTGACATTTCTCTGACTCTCTCATTCCAAGTGGACTTTATCTCCAGAGCGATTTTGTTTTTTCAGGTCTTGAAGCTGACCCATTTGCCCCAGACCCTGACAATCCACCTCATGCGATTCGCCATCAGGAATTCACAGACGAGAAAGATCTGCCACTCCCTGTACTTCCCCCAGAGCTTGGATTTCAGTCAGGTCCTTCCAATGAAGCCAGAGTCTTGTGATGCCGAGGAGCAGGTGGGATGATCCTGACCTCCTTGCCATCCTGCCTCTCCCCAGATGCCACGTCCTTTCCGTTCTCCCTTCCTTCACCCCCAGTCTGCTAGGAGCCACCTGTTCCTCAGAGACTGTCCCCAGCCTCAAAAGACTTTCTTCTTTCTAAATATTGGATTTGTGTTCACATGCCTCACAGCACTGAGGGACGGAATCCAGAATTCAGTAGGCTCCTTTGGAAATAACGTGGAATACGTAGAAATGCATAGGCAAACATGTCATTGTGGGTTCTTAGTACCAACCAAA
Organism: Nomascus leucogenys; assembly: GCF_006542625.1. NCBI lineage: Eukaryota > Metazoa > Chordata > Mammalia > Primates > Hylobatidae > Nomascus > Nomascus leucogenys. The sequence goes on from NC_044387.1 coordinate 45,200,808, forward strand.
CTCTCTTCCTCAGATGGCCTGTGCCCACTTTGAGGATAATCATGAAGTAGCCAGTTGACTGGACCACATTTAATCAGAGTAAAGTTTAATTCACTTGTCCTGAGATAATAACCTATTGAGAGATTCTGAGAAAAAAAAGAGACACAAGGCCAGGTGATGTGGCTCATGAGCCTGTGATCCCACACCTCGAAAGGCTGAGGCAGGAGGATTGCTTGAGCCCAGGAGTTTGAGACCAGCTTTGGCAACATAACGAGACCCCGTCTCTCAAAAAAAAAAAAAAAAAAAAAAAAATCAACTGGGTGTGGTAGCACAGACCTTTAGTCCCAGCTACTTGGGAGGCTGAGTGGGAGGATCACTTGAGCCCAGGAGTTTGAGGCTGCAGTGAGCTATGATCTATCATTGTACTCCAGCCTGGGCTACAGCGCAAGACCCTGTCTCTAAAAACAAAACAAGAAAAACTAAAAAAAAAAAAAGGCACAAATAACTTTTTTCGATAGATTTGAAATGCTACATAGCAAATTTTGTATTCCTGTATGTACAGGTCTATTTTTGGAGTGTCTCTTCTGTTTTATTGGTCTGTTTGGCTATTTATGCTTTAGAACCATGACATTTAGAAAATTAAGGCCTGGTAATACGTTACAATAGCTCCTATTATATCATGATTTCTTTACCTACTTAGGCCGTATACATTTCATAGGATTCTCTTTTTCTTTCCTTCTAGTTCTTTTTATTTCTACCTGCAGATTCTGCCTGATGAAGTATATTTAAAATTGTTTTTCACTTAAAAAAGACTTTTTTGGCTGGATGCAGTGGGTCACACCTGTAATCCCAGCTCTTTGGGAGGTCAAGAGGATTGCTGGAGTGAGGAGTGAAGCCCAGCTGGACAACAAAGCAGGACTCCATCTTTGCAGCAACAACAAAAAAGACTTTGTTATGGAACATTACAAATAGATACCAAAGTGTGTAGTGAAGGAAGAGTTAGACAGTGAATCCTCGGCTGTAACAGTTACCAAAACTCATGGCAGTCTTGCTTTTCCTATAACCCACCCTCTTGTTTCACGCAACCCTGTACTGGATTTTTTTGAAGCAAATCCCAGACATCATACTATTTCATTTATAAACACTTCATTATGTATCCCTAAAGAATAAGCACTCAAAAGATAGTCATCTCCATCTCGTAATTCCTTAATAGCATCAAATACCTGGTCAACCTTCAGACTTCCTGACTGTTGTATAATCTATGTGGTTTGTTTGACTCTAGATCCAAACAACGCCTACACTTGCATTTGGTTAAGTTTCTTTCTTTTCTTAAGTTCTAGATTTCCGCTCCTTTTCTTTTCCTTGCAGTTGATTTGGTTGAACATTTTTTTAATATGCCAGCACTGGCTGGTTGGTATCATTTAACGTGTTCCTGTAACCCTTTTATTTCTTGTAAACGAATATTTAGATACAGATATTGCCCTGCATTTTGTAAAGTTCTGCACAAAGTCTGCAAATGGAAATAGGGATAATTTCAGCCTCCACTGTGGGTGACTCAGCTTTGGGTGTGCTGCCCTTGCCCTCTGTCTCCCCTCCCCCTACAAAAGACTTTTTTGGCTGGGTACGGTGGCTCAGGATAGGGTCATTCCTGGGCTTGTGGAGAAGCAGAACTGTGTTCTGATGATCCCCACCCCTCCCAGGGGAAAGTTCTAATCTTGCCTTGGCTTTGGGGGCCTCTCTCGTGACCTCCTGCCTTCCATCTCTCGTGTGCTCTGCCCTGCCAAGCTGCTGAGCCTTCGCAGTTCAGGATCCACACTCAGGAAAGCCCCTCCTGGAGGGCGCCCACTGGCTGTGGGTCGGGACTGTTTTCTAATACTCTAAAGTCCCAGAGTCGGGCCTAGGGTGGGCAGGTATAAATGTGTGAGGCAGTCGTGTTTGTGGTGGTGGGTGAACTGTCTCGTGCCTGTCTCTTTACAGTCTGGAGGGCAGTATGAGCTTTTTGCTGTGATTGCGCATGTGGGAATGGCAGACTCCGGTCATTACTGTGTCTACATCCGGAATGCTGCAGATAGAAAATGGTTCTGCTTCAATGACTCCAATATTTGCTTGGTAAGAAACATCGTCCACAATTGCCTCCTGCCCTGGATTGGCCACGTCTAGCAAATGCTGGGCTCAGGGCTGCATGGGTCTCCGAGATCAAGACACACTGTGGTCCTGCTGTCTGGGTGTGGGGCCTTTGATGAGGGTTCAAGCCTTTTTCGGTCTGAAGTCCCCATGTGGTTTGCACCTCTGTAAAGATTCAATTCACTTCCCTCCACTTCTAAGTTTTTGGTGCTCTAGGCTCATGCTCTGCAGCTTCCTGCCTTGTGGGAAATGTCTAAAGAGCAAGGAGAGTTAGAAATATGTAAGGCCTCTGGGATAAGCATGACCAAGTTTAAACACAGGGACAAGGGTGCTAAAAATACTTCATTGCACAAGACATCCTGCTGCTGTTGCTCCAGGCTCTTGGGAGTTGCTAGGGGTGGGCTTGTCTGGAGGATGAGGGGCACATTATAGCGTCCTGTCCTCTGTGAGTGCTTGTGTCAGCTGGCTGCTTGACCCCATTTGTTTCTGGCTTCCAGGTGTCCTGGGAAGACATCCAGTGTACCTACGGAAATCCTAACTACCACTGGTAAGAAACGGATTTGGGTAGTGGGAGTCTGATGAGCTCACATAGGGTCCTTGGAGGTGCATGAAACGCCCGTGGATTCCCGTTACTAACATGCTAATGGCTCACTGTCCGCCTCATCTCCAACACTCACCCCACCACCCCATGCTTGCCTGACACGTCACACTCCAGGAATATTAAAGAACAGGTAGCTGCCAACCAGCCATGCCCTCCATCTCCCGTCTGCTGTGCACATGCATTTCCTGACCATATTGTCCTCTCCTCGTTTACCATCTAGGCCAACTCCCCACTCATGTGTTCATACTCATGGCTTTTTCCTATCCTGTGAAGCCTCTGCTGATTCAGCCAGATTCGTAGGGGCTTCTTGTATGGTTTTCTTTTTTTTTTTTTTTTTTTTGACAGAGTCTTGCTCTGTTGCCAGGCTGGAGTGCAGTGGCACAGTCTTGGCTCACTGCAACCTCCGCCTCCCAGGTTCAAGCGATTCTCCTGCCTCAGCCTCCTGAGTAGCTGGGACTACAGGTGTGTGCCACCAGGCCCAGCTAATTGTTTTTTGTATTTTTAGTAGAGACGGTGTTTCACCATGTTGGCCAGGATGGTCTCAATCTCTTGACCTCATGATCTGCCTGCCTCAGCCTCCCAAAGTGCTGGGATTACAGGCATGAGCCACCATAACCGGCCTTCTTATATGCTTTTATTGCATTTGAGCATACTTCTTTTACAGCGAAGATCTTTTTTTTTTTTTTTAATTTTATTTTTAGAGATGGAGTCTTGCTTTGTTGCCCAGGCTGGAGCACTGTGGTGTGATCATAGCTCACTGCAGCCTTGAACTCCTGGGCACAGGTGATCCTCCCACTTCAGCCTCCTGAATAGCGGGGACTACAAGCATGCACCACCATGCCTGGCATATTTTTAAAAAATGTTTGTAGAGATGAGGTCTCGCTATGTTGCCAGGCTTGTCTCAAACTACTGGGCTCAAGCCATCCATCCATTTCAGCCTCCCAAAGTGCTTGGATTATAGGCATGAGCACCGCGCCTGGCCATCGCACTGTTTTTTTGTTTGTTTGTTTGCTTGTTTTTTTGAGATGGAGTCTTGCTCTGTCGCCCAGGCTGGAGAGCAGTAGCGGGATCTCAGCTCATTGCAAGCTCCGCCTCGTGGGTTCACGCCATTCTCCTGCCTCAGCCTCCTGAGTAGCTAGGACTACAGGCACCCGCCACCACGCCTGGCTAATTTTTTGTATTTTTAGTAGAGACGGGGTTTCACCATGTTAGCCAGGATGGTCTCTATCTCCTGACCTAGTGATCTGGCTGCCTTAGCCTCCCAAAGTGCTGGGATTACAGGCGTGAGCCAATAAATATTTTTATAATCATTAACTACCAAGGAGAAGCTGGAGAGAAAAAAGGTGGATGAAGTTAAAGCAGAGACACTTTGTAAGTTTCTTGGCTGAGCTTTGAGACTGTGTATCAGAGATGCTATTTGAGGTGATTTTCAGCTACAGAGATAGGCCTGGTCATTTGGAAAATAACGGATTAGGTGAAGCTTGTGTTTGAAATCCTCCTTCTACTCTCTTGTTTATTCTGAGCATCCATCTTAGACACCCAATCTTTGTCACTTTGAGGTTGTCATTGATTTCCCTGTTATTGAGATTAGAGGTTGGCAGACTTTCTCTGTAAAGGGCTGGAGAGAAAGTACTTCAGACTCTGTGGTCTGTACAGTGTCTGTTGCAACCACTTAACTCTGCCCTATACAGCAAAAGCAACTGTAGACAGTACATGGGTGCATGAGCATGGCTGGGGTCCAGTTACACTTACTTGCAAAAAGGGGCTTGGAGACTGGGTGTGATCTCACACCTTTAATCCCAGCACTTTGGGAGGCCGAGGCAGGAGGATCCCTTTAAGCCAGGAGTTCAAGACCAGCCTGGGCAACAAAGCAAGACTCTATCTCTACAAAAAATTAAAAATTATTATAGCTAGGCATGGTGGTACACACCCGTAGTCTTAGCTACTCAGGAAGCTAAAACTGAGGCAGGAGGGTCAGTTGAGCCCAGGAGCACGAGGCGGTGGTGAGCTATTATTGTGCCACTGCGCTCCAGCCTGGTGACAGAGCAAGAACCGGTCTCATCAAAAAATAAACAAAAGGCTGGGCACGGTGGCTCACGCCTGTAATCCCTGCACTTTGGGAGACTGAGGCGGGCAGATCATGAGGTCAGGAGATTGAGACCATCTGGCTAACGTGGTGAAACCCTGTCTCTACTAAAAATACAAAAAGTTAGCTGGGCGTGGTGGCGAGCGCCTATAATCCCAGCTTCTCAGGAGGCTGAGGAGGGAGAATCGTTTGAACCTGAGAGGCAGAGGTTGCAGTGAGCCAAGATTGTGCCACTGCACTCTAGCCTGGGCTACAGGGCAAGACTCCATTAAAAAAAAAAAAAAAACCAACCAAACAAAACATAATGCATATTCTTTCTCATAAATGGGAGCTAAACATGGGGACCCATTGACTTAAAGATGGCAACAACTGGGAACTGCTGGATGGGGAGGGAGGCGAGGGGTGAAAGACTAACTGTTGGGGAGTATGCTCATATCCACGTGACAAACCTGCACATGTGCCCGCTGAATCTAAAATAAAAGTTGAAAGTAGATTTAAAAAAACCCAAGAGGACTGGATTTGGCTTGTGTGCCCATAGCTTGTTAACCTCCGCTTTAGATATTAACTAATAGAAACGTAGTGCTTATCTTCCCAGGCCACCTATTTTGTTCCTCTCCGAGGTGATGGATAGATGAAGGCTTAATCCAGCCGCCTGGAAGTTGGCTGACACTTGTCCTGTCATGGATTAATGAAGCATTGTTTTCTGATGAAGATTTCATGCCGCTGTGCTGATGTGTCTTCTCTTCTCTCTAGGCAGGAAACCGCATATCTTCTGGTTTACATGAAGATGGAGTGCTAACGGATATGCCCAAAACCTTCAGAGATTGACACGCTGTCATTTTCCATTTCCGTTCCTGGATCTACGGAGTCTTCTAAGAGATTTTGCAATGAGGAGAAGCATTGTTTTCAAACTATATAACTGAGCCTTATTTATAATTAGGGATATTATCAAAATATTTAACAACGAGGCCCCTCAGGTCCTGATCAGTCAGAATGGATGCTTTCACCAGCGGACCCGGCCACGTGGCTGCTCAGTCCTGGGTGCTCGCTGCTGTGCAAGACATTCGCCCTTTAGTTAGGAGCCTGTGGGAACTTCAGGGGCTCCCAGTGGGGAGAGCAGTGGCAGTGGGAGGCATCTGGGGGCCAAAGGCCAGTGGCAGGGGGTATTTCAGTATTATACAACTGCTGTGATCAGACTTGTATACTGGCTGAATATCAGTGCTGTTTGTAATTGTTCACTTTGAGAGCTGACATTAATTCCATATAAATCAAGTGTTTTGTAACTGCTATTCATTTATTCAGCAAATATTTATTGATCATCTCTTCTCCGTAAGATAGTGTGATAAACACAATCGTGGATAAAATTATTTTCCACAAAAGGACTTTGCAGTTTTAATGGGGGACAGTAGGGCTTGTGCTGTAGGAATTCAAAGGCAAGGGAAGTCACTTCTGTTGTGGGGCCCTAGGAGGAGCGTCTGGGCTGGAAAGGGTTAGGGTGGAGGTCCCCGACAGGGGCAGCGTACACAGTGGACTGGCTGCAAAAGGCCGTGCTCAGCATTCAGACAGCATCACACACTCAGCTTTTCTCTACCAGGGAGGCGGGCGGGGAAGGATAGCGATGGGAAGGCAGGTGGAGCTCAGAATGTGGAGGGGATCCAGCAAGGCTTGGAAGTTTGCACCTGATCCAGTGGGTGGTGAGGAGCCCCTGAAGGGGCGAGGAGGAGAGGAGCACTCAGCTGTGTTCTGCTTACACTGATCTGCCGCTGGGCTTAGAGACAAATGTGGTGGGAATGGAAAGCCATGCACAGTCACTAGCACCTCTGGGGGGAGAATGGATGTGGCTGGTGAGAGAACAGGGGCCCAGGGAGAGTCTGGCACCAACCTGGGAGGGGAGCCCGGTGGGTGTGAGCACCCCCACTTTACAGATGAAGTGATGGAGACATTCAGATGTTTAACCCCTTGTTCAAGATTCCATACTTGATAAATGGCAGATCAAACTCCCAACATAAAATGTGGGTCATTTCTTTATTATTTTATTTGTATTGGCTAACAATGATCAGCCATGCAAGAATAAATGATTGTTGTAAAATCTTCAAACAATGTAGATATGTAGAGAATCCCTTCCTTGGAGCGTGACCTTGTCAGACAGGTGTAGATGAGCATCCGGTGGCAGCCGTAAAAACTGCCAGAGACTGGGTTGCTTATAACAGAAACGCATGGTCTCCCAGAAGCCCACATTCAAGGCGTCCAAAGGCCTGGCTCCTGGAGGCTCTGGAGGAGAGCCTGTTCCCTGTCTCTCAGCTTCTGCCGGTTGCCAGCAATTGTTGCCGTTCATTCACTCCAGCCACTGCCTCCATCTGCACACAGCAAAACAGCATATCCTGATGTGCTCAGCCTTATAGCCAATATTTTAAAATATCCGGAACACACAGGACTGTGGGAGTGGCTGTTGGAGAAATTTTCATGAAGGAAGAAAGATTACAACTAAGTTATAAAATGCTAGTTTTGTTTGTTTGTTTTGTCTTGGAGGTAAAAGTGGGAGTAAAAATAGGGAGTTTGGTGTAAGGTGGGAAAAGCAAAGGAACCCCTCATGGATGGGCTGAAGGATGTGATGGGAGAACAGTGAGAAGTACGTTTGGGGAAGCAATTGGAAATAGTAGCTAAGCTTAGTCACAATCTATCAAAAGGGACTTGTGGAAGAATTAATGTGTGACTAGGAACAGGGAGGTTATGGGCTTGTCAGCTTGACAGTGGGCACTCAGTTCCACTAACGAATGATGCCCGTGTGGACAGACAGAATGATGGACAGACAGAATGATGGGCAGACAGAATGATGGGCAGGCAGATGAATGCGTGGGTTTTACGCGAAACAGGTCCGCTTGGTTGCTGACAAGATACTGTTTTAAAAGTTCCATTTTGCCATACTTCTAATAGCTTTTCATTAGCTAAATTTAGCCACATGTAAAATCACTAAGGCAGACTTCCAGAGTTCCCACATGAAAATCAAATGTAAACCAGGAATGACCTACTTCAACACCATCATCGGAAGTCAGAAGTTGAGCTCTTTTTTGGTGTTTAAAGCCTGCATAATATTCGCTGTATTATTATTCAGTGTATTACTATTTCCTTCGTGATGGAAATTTGGTTTATCCCAATTTTCTATTCTATCAAAACACCGCTACATAGAAAATCCCCATGCGCATATTTCTCCTAATTGTGGAAATATTTTACATAAAAGACTCTAGACATGGGATGAAATTCCCAGGTTATTGGAATTTTAAAGTAGATAGGTACTCCCACATTGCCCTCTTACAAATTATATGAATTCGTAAACTTCCAACTGTCACGGAGTTGCCCATTTTGAGAAATCTCTGCCAAAAGGACCCAAACAATGCTGATGACAATGATTAGGATAACAAGTACACTGGGAAGACAACAAAATGATTTAGATCTTAGACAAGTCATTCTAGGTGTCTCCACTGTTTCAGTTCTCACGTTCATTCTTGTGTTTTTTCGTTTTACCAAATAAAAAAGCTCTCTGACATCACATGAATCCACGCTATGCTTAATGAGTATTGGTTAGTAAAATGCCTATGGCTAGTCATCTTCATCTATGCAATTAAATATTAATTCATCAAACACTTCAAATGTAAACAATAATTAGTAAACAAAAAGTACATAATACCTCAATTAGAAAAAAATCACTCCATTAAAAAGACATTTGTGTGATAAAAGAGATTGCCATTTTTGTATTTTTCTACGAGGTTAAAGAAAACTAAGTCAGCTTATACAAGTGAATTTTAAAAGACTTTAGGGCAGGCGTGGTGGCTCACGCCTGTAATCCCAGCACTTTGGGAGGCCGAGGAGGGCAGATCACCTGAGGTCAGGAGTTCGAGACCAGCCTGACCAACATGGTGAAATCTCATTTCTACTAAAAATACAAAAAAATTAGCCCAGTGTGGTGGCACGTGCCTATAATCTCAGCTATTTGGGAGGCTGAGACAGGAGAATAGTTTGAACCTGGGAGGTGGAGGTTGCAGTGAACCAAGATCATGCCATTGCACTCCAGCTTGGGCAACAAAAGCAAAACTCCATCTCAAAAATAAATAAATAAATAAACAAATAAACAAATAAATAAAAGCCTTTAACCCAGAATGCTGAGTAAATTGGCCAAAAATGCTAACCTATGCATTTCAATACTATAGGATTCACATAGGTAGAAATAACCAGATGAAATACTTCCGGTATTTCACCTTCCCAACCCACACGAGCCAGTGTTTCTTCTGTGAATAACAAAAACAGCAGAATTTACTTGCCTGTCCATAAGAGGTTACCACTTCTGTGTGTTCCCCTGAAACAGGTGGTGGCTGGGTGAGAAGGGGGACAACACTAGGGCAGGAGATGGGGGCTCCAGTATCATGGGCGAGCTTCCTAAACCTCTGCAACTTTCAGCCCCTAAATGGGATGAGCCATGGGAAGTTTTAGCACAATGCCCAGAACAAAGTAAGGATTTGACACATGATGCCTCTCTCTGCATTGTTCTGTCATCAGCCACCGCATCCTGCACCTCCAAGTCCACTGGGCTCTGGCTGTTTCCATCACATGGAGAATGACCCAGAGCTTCGCCTCCAGCCACCCTCCTGGCCCTGCTGCTTCTCACTCTGCCACTGGCTCCTCAAGGACCAGCCTGGGTGTCCTCAGACATACCACACACTTCACTGTGGGAGTCACGCAGCCCTCACTGCTCCTTCCCCAGGGACTTTCCTCCTCAGGAGGGCTCTGCGAGCACCTGGATGAAGGGCCCTCTCATCCCTCATCCTCCCTTAATTTTTGTCGCAGTTCTCCTTCTTTCCACTCAGTGCAGCACACACTGATTGATCCTCCATCTTCCCCACAAAGACAAGAATAGCACGAGCAGTATAGAGTAGATTCCAATGATAGAAAAAATAGTCAATGATTTCTCATTTCCATTGATCATCAATGAAGAAAATGTATGCCAAAGGTCACGTACCTCCCATGGGACTGCTGCATCCTCAGCCTCCTGAATTTCAGCCCAGCACCTTCCTCCCCAGCACAGCAACAGGTCAGCCCTTACCAGCAACCCTCTCTTATTGCCTTTGTGCAGAGCCAGGACCAGGGCCAGGGGAGGCCTTGGGATTGTCCCTCCCCAACAATCTACGAAACAATCCTTTACGTCACCAACAAAGCACAGCCTTATAAATTGGTGGTCAGTCCCTCCCAACACCTCTATCACTATAAAGCTGGCAGGCAACCCTCCAAGGTTGGCCTTCCCAGGCCCTCCCAGGCACTGCACCTCTAGGTGACGGAGCGTGTCCTTACCTTGAGGCCTGGGTGCCCAGTCTATCCTGTCCAATGAGCGAGCTGTGGAGAAGGGGGGATTCCAGGTTAAGTGGAGACTAGCAGGGCTCTTGCTTTTATGTTGCCCTGTTGGGAAGGCTGTTAAAGAAACATAAAGTGCTAAGCAGTGAAGATAGACCATGTTTTAATTATTTAAACCAATACATTCCACAGATGGAATAATAAGAAATGCTACAACCAAGCTAACCGAATCCATCAGCATATCAAAAAGATCATCCACCATGATCAAGTGGGTTTCATACCAGGGATGCAGGGATAGTTTAACATATGCAAGTCAATAAATGTGATACATCACATAAATAAAACTGAAAACAAAAATCACATGATAATCTGAATGGATGCAGAAAAAGCATTTGACAAAATCCAGCACTTCTTTATGATTAAAACCATTCATCAAAATCAGCATAGAACGGACATACCTTAAGATAATAAAAGCTATCTATGACAAACCCACAGCCAACATTATTCTGAATGGGGGAAAAGTTGAAAGCATTCCCCCTGAGGACCGGAACAAGACAAAGATGCCCACATTCACCACTTCTACTCAACATAGTGCTGTTCACTACAGCATTGGTTATAAGAGCAAGACTGGAAACAGAACAAATGGATACCCATAGCGGGGTGCTTAAGTAATTTTGGGAATAGTCATAGGGTGCAGTACTTTATAGCTCTGAAACAATACAATGGATTTACATTTGAAATGTGGAATGATAACTAAGGTGCATTGCCCAGTGATATATGCAGAGGGGCAGAGGACTTTGTGTAAACACGATCACGCATCAGCATGCATTCCAGGTGCATGTTTCTATTTGCACATAGATTGCAGGGATGATATGCAAACAAAAGTGTTGACTTGGTGTTTGGAAGTTCAGAGTGGAAGGGAAACTTCCTTGCTAACCTTTTATGATATTTAGAGTTTCTAAACGTGAGTATGTAATACATTTAGAAATCTTAGTTAATAAGAAAAGCCTCTGTTCCTGGCCTCCTGCTGGCACATGTCAGGTGGACATGGGGCTGTCATGCTAATGTGTGCAAACTGAAGAAAAATCCATGAATAGGAGTCTGCTTTTTTCATCATACAAATAATTATTAATAGAAACAGTATGATAACCGCTCATTGATATATCATGCATATTCTATTAGATAATAATAAATTTCTGACATTTGAACTATATTTACACATAGAAATTGAAATATATGGATGAAATATTGTGGCTTATATAGGCAATTGTTTTATTGGCATTTTACAAACTGATCATCATTCCTCATGGCACGGGTCTGTGTGATATTAAGTAGCTTGTTATGCTTGGGAAAGGCAGTGATGACCACAAGAATAACTTCAACTACTAAAGTACAATGGAGATTTCAATAATGTTTTGTTTAATATTTAAATATTTCATTGTGCTCCCAGGTTTTTTCTCACCCTAATAGCTCTCACCCATATCATGTGGGTCCCATTAATACAGATACCTCCGAATGCACCACTCTTCCATTATATCCAGTCAATTGCTGGTTACCTTGGGCCTACAACTGGGGGAAGGCAGGGGCTGCTGGCCACCTCCTCATCTACAGTAAGAGTCAATGAGCAGTTAAGTGGATACCGAAACCATTTATCCTGCTGGGGTGAGAAACAAATGGTTTCTTTCAATAGGGTAGTAAAATCAAGGCCCATCTCAATTCCAGATGCAGATTCTCACAAAGGTGAGTAATTCCTGATTCTCACAAAGGTGTGTAATGTCATCCATGGCCCATTGCAGAGGAACACAGGTGTTGTCAGATTGCCAGGGTCCGATCCCGCCTCCTCACTCACCCCGGGAGCTCCCTTTAAGCCAGGAGTCAACAGTGAGGATGGAAACATAAGTGCTTTTTAAAGTCCTACAAGTTCAGAGGCCGACTGTCAATTTCTCCTGCACCCCTGGGCACACACCAGGAGAACTTTGTCTCCAGGTTGAAGTAAGTGCCTGTGAGAGAGTTGTGTCCCTCAGATTCTGTTTGCCACAGGTGACACTCGATGCGACCCCAAACCTCTCCTGCACAATCCCAAGGGGTGCTGACTAATCCAACCCAAAGGCTGTGATGTTTGGCAGAGGCAGAAAAGAAAAGGCCAGGTGTGGCCGGGTGCGGTGGCTCACGCTTGTAATCCCAGCACTTTGGGAGGCTGAGGCGGGCGGATCACGAGGTCAGGAGATCGAGACCATCCTGGCTAACACGGTGAAACCCTGTCTCTACTAAAAATACAAAAAATTAGCCGGGCGTGGTGGCGGGCGCCTGTAGACCCAGCTACTCGGAGAGGCTGAGGCACGAGAATGGCGTGAACCCGGGAGGCGGAGCTTGCAGTGAGCCGAGATTGTGCCACTGCACTCCAGCCTGGGCGACAGAGCGAGACTCTGTCTCAAAAAAAAAAAAAAAAAAAGAAAAGGCCAGGTGTTCTGGGAAAGATCACCTTCAAATAACAGCACTCTCATAGCCCAGAGAGACAGTTCTTACTATTATGCCAATAAACCCGGAAAAGACCAAATCCAATTTGATACATATTTCCTTTTTTCTTTTTGATTTCATGCCCCCTCCCTCAACCTCCCAAGCAGCATGGATACCCCGAAGGCCCCTGGGAACTCTCTCCCATTGAATCTTACGTGGAAAGTAGTTACCTACCTACAAATCCCCATCATCGGATATGCTCTCCAAAAACAGATCTTTAAAACACAAACATCAGGATAAGTCATTAGAGAGGCCCATCCACTCCTCCCACCCCAGCTGAAGCCATGGTGCTTCACACAGGATCCCCTGGTGTTTCCTCTGGTTCACAGACATCCCTACAGCCTCTCTGGACATTGTTTTATACTTGCAAAATCATTTGCTCTCACCAGACCCCAAATCCTCCTTCCCAAAAGGAGCCCAGAATCAGGTTTCTGTACCCTAGAGACAGCGTTTTTTCCTCAGGAAGTGGGTTATTTCGGGGTACGTACCACTCTCCAGTGTTGATGGCTCCTGCAATTATAGAAAAGAAAACATTAGGAGGGTGAAATGATGCCATGCACGTCACACAGATCTGATAGTCTTTCAACAACTTGAGAAAATAAGAAGGGGTATAGTGATTGAGTCAAAGGTCGAAGTCCCCCAAAACTAGCACAGAGGACACCTGTGGAAAAGACAAGACCTTTTCCCACAGAATTTATCTTTAAAGTGTACTTAGATTGGCAGTTTCATAACTCTTAATCCACGGGGGAAAACTGCTGTGGAGGGAAACACCTCTGCATTGCAGTGGATCGTGGATGCTGCCATCTACCACGCCCCAGTGTGCCCGGCATGGGTTGGTGAGAGGGTGCCAATCAATAGCACCACACCAAGGGAATTGCAGATGTCATAAATAATCCACACTGGCAGATGTTCATGTCTACATTTGATTAAATTGCAGATGACATCGATAATGCACATTGGCAGACGTTCATGTCTACATCTGATTGGAAAGAAGCCAGGAAAGTAACATTTCTGTTCAAGACAAAGAAAAGTGTCTTACGTTGGCAGCAGCATCTTTTTTACAGATGTCTTGTACAGTGTCCTCATTAGCGATGTCATATACAGCATCCTTATTAGTGATGTCGTATACAGCGTCCTCATTAGTGATGTCTTGTAGTTTCCTCATCAGCGAATTTGTATACAGCATCCTCATTAGCGATGTTGTATACAATGTCCTCATTAGCGATGTCATATACAGCATCCTTATTAGTGATGTCGTATACAGCGTCCTCATTAGTGATGTCTTGTAGTTTCCTCATCAGCGAATTTGTATACAGCATCCTCATTAGTGATGTTGTATATAGCGTCCTCATTAGCGATGTTGTATACAGTGACTTCATTAGTGATGTCGTATACAGCATCCTCATTATCAATGTCATGTACAGCGTCCTCATGGGGAGCTAGAAGAACACAGAGTAAAGGTCAGCGCCCTTGGTGGTGGAGACTGTGAATCATCCAGGGAGCTTGCTTGCTGTGGTGCATGGAAGTGGCTGATCACAGCATGGGCCAAGCTGATGCTGGGCCATCCTCCCAGGTGGACCTGCACTAGTGAAGCTAAGGGACAGGACTCAGAACACTTTCTGCAGTGGGAATCAGTTTCCAGGTTCAGGTATGCATTATCCGGGGAAGTGGGGAAATATAAAAAAAATAGAAATTGACAAATTCATGAAAAGCCTTCCATGAGTGCAAGTGTGATTTTTTTAACCACTTTACATTCAGTATGCATTCACACATACAAAATATTTTTACAAGAAATCAGAAATTTTAATTTTTGTCAGTTATATGTAACTTAACTGCCAACATAAAGATTCTATCTCATTTACTTTGTGGTCTCGAGAAAATCTAGCACGTAGTAAGTAGACCAAAATGTTTATTAAATGAAAACACAGAGCAGAGATGGGGGGCTGGTAGGCAGACTGGGTTGCACCTGATTACCTGGATGATAATAAACTGCACAAAACCTCGGTCAGATTAATATTGAAACTGCCTTTTGCTTGGGCTCGTTTCCCTTGTGGAAGAAGGATGACCAAGAAGATGAACAGGAAAGAAATGAGAAACAGAGGCCCTTGCTTAGTAGCTAAAGGCCACCTTCTGTAACATGCAATAGTCTACAAGTGGCCTTGAACTCTGCCGTGATTCAGTGACAGAGTTCCCTCATGTCTTCTACCCAGGTTGAAGTCCAGCAAAATTGCGACTGTCTTCTTTACAACTTGCAAGACCATGCTGCTTCTGCATTTGCCGGTTGTATGTAGGAGATTCACACTTGTTTTAAAGCAACATTTTGTTTCAGTTGGGCTGGTGGCCATACACTGCACTAGCCAGTCAATAGTGAGATGGCTCCTCATGGAGGAGGCTTGGCTTGAGGCTGAGGGTCTTTAACCCACATGCACAAGAGAGTTGCCACAAGGGGATGGAAGCCAGGCTAATAACCAAGTGCGCCACAGAGTTCCTATCTGTCCCTCCTCACCATTTTCAGCTGGCAGGATTTGAGCATTTTAGGGCTTGGGAAGATAGTATTACTAAATCTACTAAAATACATCACCCATCCTTATAGACTTCAGCCAGTTGCTGAGCAAATTAACTTCACAACTGAAGTGGGCCACACTGGCCTGCGTGGTCCCCCACTCCTCTTAGAATTTGTGAGTGTGGGGCCTACTGGAGGGTGGGAGGTGGGAGGAGGGGGAGGATCAGGAAAAATAACTGATATTAGGCTCAATATATGGGTGATGCAATAATCTGTACAACAAACTCTCATGACACACATTTACATATGTAGCAAACCTGCACATCCTGCACATGTACCCCTGAACTTAAAAGTTAAAAAAAAAAAAAAAGGATCTGTGAGCTGCCCCAAACACCTGGGGATCTCTGTGCTTTTGACACACTGATGACTATGCCGGTCCGTGGGGAGATGTGCCTATAACTGCCCTGGGTTGTGTGACCACGGAGGCCACTTTATGATGATGGGCAGTGTCCGGGACCTCTTAGGCTCGGTGCTTTAGGGCTTATACGTGAATGCTGGACTCCCTGTGTGGTGCTGAACACCCCATGACTAAGTGCATGTCAGCGTCAGCACTGGCCCACACTCCTGGGTTCGTTTTTTCACTTTTTCATTCAGGAACTCGGGAGCTGGGGCCACTCCCTTGGCCCTTCAGGTTCTCCACCTGAGCAGTGGGGATAATAAGCCAGAGCCAGGGATGGCTCTGGTGAGGGTGGAGGAGTCACTGTACAGAGAGAGTAGAGCGGGGGTGGATTTTATTGTTAGAAGTGGACAGTGGCGATTGGACTGTATAAATGGGAAATCTCTCCTGAGAAAACACACAGCCTCACCTGTACAGAAACACACACATTCACACCACACGATGCAGCCGCACACAAGACACCACCAATCCTCAAGCACCCAACTCAGCACCACCCAAAAGGGAGCGCAGCTGCTTCCTCAAAATTTGGCCATAATTTTTCCCCGGGGAATTCAGGTTTTAAAAAAACACTTCCACTATACTTACTCCTATCACAACCCCAGGATCAGGGTGGCTCTTCACATTGAAACCAGGCAAGGATGCCACACATTTCTTGGCATCCAGATTGCTTTCTTGGTGAGTAATTCCAGAATACTTACTACAGCCAAACCTCAGAGGGGCTGCCTGCACCACCTGCACTCATAAAACAAAGCTTTATGAGGGGTACGTCTTGTTGTGGATTGTTTGCACAAGGCTCTGTTTCTCTCAATGAATATTGAAAACTTGATCAGAAAGTGTAGTCAACTTCAAGGCCCCCCAAAAAAGGGTAGGATACACACTGGAAAAGACATCAGCTTCTGGATGGTGGATCTCTCAGGTCCACGTAGGTTGGCAAGTGCAAAATACTGAATCCAAGGAGAAGACATTGCTTCCAAGGACAAGGACCCCAAGGATACAGTCTACAACCTGAAGCCATCATAGCTAAATGCCATTTTGGATTACATATCAGTTGCTAAGAGTCACTTCTTCCACCCCCTCAGAAAACTGCATTTAATACCTGTAATGGACATTGTCATTTTTTCACATATAAATCAGTTGAAAAAGAAAGATGCCAAGAAAGGAACATTTCTATTTCAGAGAAAGCAAGGCAACCTTACCCTCGCGTTGACCGGCGTCTCTCCATCTCCTCTATCCTTGTGAACTAGAGACTCCTCAGAGGCTAGGAGGACACAGAGCAATGGTTAGGCATAGATGCTTTTGTTCATGAGTTATTCAGGGAGCTCTGCTTAATGTGGACAACAGGACAGTGTGTGCAGATGTGTTTCATTAAAAGCACAGCTTGAGCTCCTGCTAGAAAATCTTCCTTCATGGAAAGATAGGCAAGAATGAGGAGATAAGGAGCAAGAAATAGAGTCCCTGGCATTTTGCTGATGGCAACTTAAGGCAACGGGAATGAGTCAGTCTACAAATGGTACTGAAGCACATGTTGTAGTTTGATGAGAGTCCCACTGCTCACACTGTGAGGCTTGAAACCCAGCTAAATGGTTTTCTAAATCCTGTAAAAACAATATTAGCTTGTAGGATTTATGTCCCAAGACTACTTTTACCTCTGAGGATCCACAGTGCCTGTCACTGCAGTTACGTGTTTTAGCATTTTGCATTTGAATAAAAGCAAAGTTTAATAGACAGATTGGATTCAATTCTAGGCAAAACGGTGTATTGTATTTATTCACTAATCCTTTGTTATAATTGCTGATGGGAGAATTAGAAATACTGAAATTATATCCTTTAAAATTAATTAAAGCATAATTACTAATCACACAATATTTTTTCATCCAGACCTCCTTTTCTTTGTCATGCATGCATATTAATTGAGGATGGAGAATATCTACGCTTGTTCAGGCCAGCCAACATAGGACAGTTTACTTCAAGAGAGGAGACATGGGTTGAATGCTGGTATGTTTTAACTCTGCAGCACAAACAGTTGCAACAAGTGTGGTGAACTAATCACCAAATGGCCTTTTGCTGCCTTATTTGTCATTGTGCCTTACGTGTAGCTTGCAGGATTTGATTATGCCTATGTTTTGTGGTGATCATACTTTCAACTATTCCTAAAATACTGCTTCAGTCTTACCTGTTTGGGGTCAACTGCTGAGGATTTCATACAAATTAATGAAGTGTGTGAATCTAAAGTTCTACACAAAGGGGGAAATATTTGCAAATCATTTATCTTGTAAGAGACTAAAATTTAGAATATATTTTAAATATATTTAAGATATATTCAAAAATCTACAACAACAAACTAACTAAATAAAAGTCAGACAACTCTTTAAAAATGGGCAAAAGACTTGAACATATATTTCCCTAAAGAAGACACAGCCACAGATAGTAGCACAGGAAAAGCTGCTCAGTATCATTAGTCATTAGGGAAATGCAAATGAAAAACACAAGCAGACACCAATATACACCTACTAGGATGATTTAAAGGAAAATAAGTGTGAACAAGGATGTAAAGAAATTATAACCCTGATACATTGACAGTAGAAATGGATAAAGTTGCAGCCACTGTGCAAAACAGTCTGCAGTGACTCAGAAGGTTAAATATAGAACTTCCGTTGGACCCAGGAACTCTACTCTTAGGTACCCCAAAGAATAGAGAACAGAAATCAAAGAGATATTTGTATACTAATGTTCATAGCATCACTTTTCACAGGAGCCAAAAGGTGGAAATAATCCAGCCATCAATGAACAAATGAATGTAATAAAAGCAAGGTGATCTACATGCAATACTACATCATCCATCTGTAAAAAACGAACATAATTTTGATAGATGATACAACATGGGTGGACACTGAGAACATTAAGCTTAGTGAAATAAGCCAGACACAAAAGGAATATATTGTATAATTGTACTTATATGAAGTGCCTAGAATAGTCAAATTCATACAAGAGAAAGTGGGATAGGAATCACCATGGGCTGGAAATAGGGGCAAGACGCTATATTCCTTATTGTGGACAAGATTTTGTAAGAAATCATCAAAATTGTGGGTGTAGATAGTGGTGTTTTTTATGCAACACTGTGAATATATTGAATGCCACTGAGTGCACACTTTGGTTAAAAGGTTCAAATGATAAATATTGTGGTATATCTATTTCCCCACAATAGAAAACATGCACAGCCAAGCCCAGATGCCAGTCTTGTTAGCTGCCTTCCTTTACCTTCAAGAGTCGGCTGAAGCTTGTCCAATCTTTCAAGGTTGCTGAAGACTGTATGATGGAAGTCGTCTGCATTGGGAAAGAAATTAATGGAGAGAGGAGAAAACTTGAGAATCCACACTACTCACTCTGCAGGGCCAAGAACTCTGTCTCCCGTGCATTGCTGATCCATCTCAATATTTCCTGTGACCACCTCCCTTTTCAACTGAAGACTTTGCACCTGAGGTGTGCCACTGTGCCCGGCCCCTTTATTATTTCTTATTGGTCAGGTCTAGTGGTAATAAACTCCTTCAGCTTTTATTTATCTGGGAATGTCTTAATTTCTCCTTCACTTTTGAAGGACAGTTTTGTCAAATATAGTATTCTCAGTTGGCAGGCTTTACTCTTTCAGTGCTTTCAATGTATCATCCCACCACTTTCTGGCCTGCAGGGTTTCTGCTGAAATATCCACTGATAATCTTCTAGAGGCTCCCTTGCACATGAGAAGTCACTTTTCTCTTGCTGCTTTCAAGATTCTCTCTATATTTACTACCACTAAATTCTACACTTAAAAATGGTATAATCTGTTATGTATATTTTGCCACAATAAAAAAATTGGAAAGAGGTACCATAGAAGAGTATATTACATGCACCACAGGCTGGAAAACATTTTCAGAGATTAGGCTATTCTCCGGAACTCACATATCTAGTTCCAGTAAACACTGATTGATTTAAACAAATATCAATGAACAAAGTATTACATGCACCACATGCAGCTAAACAGTGTTTCACTGAGATAACACTAGTACCTAGACCTGATAAACTATCTAAACAGGCATCACTGAAAACTATACTACAGAAAACACAGAATGCTAACCACAGTATTTCCAAGAGTCTACGCTACACCTAGGCAATCTTGCACCTATCTCTGTTAAACACAGGGTTTGAACTTGGAACAACAAAGAATGTAGTACCTGCACCACATACTTCTTAAAACAGGGTTTTGGCTGGGTGTGGTGGCTCACGCCTATAATTCCAGCACTTTGGGAGGCTGAAGCAGGCAGATCACCTGAGGTCAGGAGCTCGAGACTAGCCTGGCCAACATGGTGAAACCCCGTCTCTACTAAAAATACAAAAATTAGCTGGGTGTGGTGGCAGACGCCTGTAATCCCAGCTACTCAGGAGGCTGAAGCAGGAGAATTGCTTGAACCTGGGAGGCAGAGGTTGCAGTGATCCGAGACCACACCACTGCACTCCAGCCTGGGTGACAAGAGCAAAACTCCATCTCAAAAACAAACAAACAAAAAAAAAAAAAAAAAAAAACCTTTCATAGGGAAAACACTATGCTAAGTCACTCACAAACCTATTTCTAATAAACACAGATAGTGAACATGCATTAAAGAAGGCTATCTTAGATGAACCACACCCTGCTAAACACATCGATTCTCAAAGATAATGCGAGGCTGGCTCACTCACTCATGGTAGACCTGTTAAACTTAACATTTAAATATGTATCACAGAAGATGGTAGTACCTGAACCTCATGCTTCTAATGCAATGCTTCACCGAGGTAGCATTATTCTCAATCACTCATGCATCTGCCTCACTTCAATACGGAGCAAATATGTATCAGTGAACAATGTGCCACATGCGCTATACATGGCCAAACACAGTGGCTCATGCAGTTAACACAAGGTGTGGTCATTCACTGACAGAACGGGAATGAGGAATGTGTCCCACTCTCTCAGCTGTTGTATTATATCATGCAAGGTGCAGTGACTAAGTTCATTCAAGAACCCAGCTCTCTTAAACACAGAAATTAAACACATAGATGGGACACAGCACACAGTGTGATTTGTGTCTGCATCTCCCTCATGCATGTTGTATATTTCATACAATGTAGGTACAAAATGTGACTTTGGTCTTCACCCCCATCGGCTATCATCTATCACAGGTTACATAGTGACATAATACAACTCAGTTCTGCATCCCCCTCTGCTATCATATGGTATCATGTGTGACAGTGTGACCCGAGGTAATGACTATCCCCTCTCCCCTGCTGTATGGTGTCATAAGTGACATTTGTGACTCACATACACTGTGAATCAGGCCTACAACCCTTCTGTCAGTTGTTGTATGATACTGTATGTGCCATAGTGACATAATGCAACTGAGGTCTGGGCTCCTTGATGTCATATAATATCATAAGTGACATGGTGTGAACAGGGCTGCCTCTCCCTCTTGGGTTATCACTGGCTATCATATAGGACATAGTGATACAAAGTGACAAGTGTGTGTCCCCCTCAAGTGTTATATATCACATGACATAGAGTAAGGTGAGCCTGAGTCCCTCTCTTGGCTGCCTTAGATTATTTTATTTTTTTGAGATAGTCTCACTCTGACCCCAAGGCTGGAGTGCAGTGGTGCAATCTCAGCTCACTGCAACCTCTGCCTCCTGGGTTCAAGCAATTCTCCTGCCTCAGGCTCCTGAGTAGCGGGGACCACAGGCATGCACCACCTCACCCAGTTAATTTTGTATTTTTAGTTACACAGTGACAAATGTGACTGAGGTCTGCCTGCGCTCTCAGCTGATGCTGGCACCTTTATTGCCTAGGCGTTAAATGCTTCTCAGGTCTGCATCCTATCTCCCGTCACACACTCTCATATACTACGTAGGATGAGGACACAGCTGACATACTTAGTCACTGCACCTTGTATGATATAATACAACAGCTGAGAGTGGGACACATTCCTCATTCCCATTCTGTCAGTGTAACATAGCATATAGCAGCTGAGAATGGGGTACATCCCTGACTCACATGATGTCACAATGTCACATACGATATCATAAGTCATCCAGTGGGCCAGGCACAGTGGCTCACACCTATAATCCCCACACTTTGGGAGTCAGAGGTGGGTAGATCGCTTGAGCTCAGGAGTTCAAGACCAGCCTGGGCAACATGGTGAAACCCTGTTTCCACTAAAAATACAAAAATTAGCCAGGGGTGGTGGTGTGTGTCTGCATTCCCAGCTACTCAGGAGGCTGAGGTGGGAGGATGGCTTGAGCTGAGGAAGCAGAGGCTGTAGTGAGCCGAGATTGTGCTACTGCACTCCAGCCTGGGCAACAAAGCTAGACCCTGCCTCAAAAATAAAAAATTAAAATAAGTCATCCAGTGATACAATGTGACTCACATCTGCAGGCCATCTCTTGGCTGCCATATGGTATTGTCAACCTGAAATAACAAGTTTCAGGAAATATGGTTAAATGTAGAGTTTATTTGAGCACAAACCTTGACGGCAGCCACCCAGGAACACAGATTCCAAAGAATGGAATTCAGTGCTCCAAAGTGGAGAAGTTTTGGGGCTCGTTTACATAAATAAGGTTTGGGAAGCTTAGCAGGGTTTCAACATATTCCCTCAAGGCTAGCATGCAGTTACAGTAATCCGATTAGTCAAGGCAGTATTCCTTCTGAGAAAGGCATATTTAACATTCCACAATGAAGATGTAAAAGGCATGGGGTCTTTGGTACCATCTCGTCTGAGTTAGGTACAGGACAATAAAGGACACAGTTAATCTATGACAAAGATCAGTGACTAGAAGGGGAGGCCTGGTTTCTGGTTTCTCCTGGTCATTTACAGAACATGAACAATGAGGAAGAGAGAATTTATGATCTAAGAAGCTGAAGTTGCAACTACCCGCTTACGTGGCTCAGATCAGTCACATCTCTCTCAAGGCTCAAAGTGTCTGGGGGGGTCCCAGCAGCTTTTACATTTTATCTACTTTCACAATAGCATATGTTATAAAGCAGCATAATGTGTCTCAGGTCTGTGTCCCTAGTTTTGGCTATCTGTGATGCCACATATCACATAGTGTCATAATTGAGTCCGGCTCCTGTGTGTGATTTGTTAGTCCTGACCACAGGCAATAACAAAGGCTTTACTCGGCAGGGCTGACGGGAGAAAACCCCCTCCCAGACCAGGCTTGGTGCACAGCCAGTGCACGGCAGGCCCAGGCCGAGCACAAAGGCCACACGCACGGCCTGTTGGATGGTTTCTAGGCTTGTTGGCTGAATTGCGACGCAAAAGTGGCTGCCTTTTAAAAGATCTTATGTAATGCGCTGAGCAAGGTCTCTGGGTGAGGCGTGAGCTGCCGCCAATACTTGAGCAAGCAAATCAGAATTGGAGTATCGGTGCCTCCTCTTCGTTCACTGGAGGTTTCTCTCTAGTGAGCTCAGAGATTGTTCATCAACCCCCATGGTCCTGTGATGGTTGATTTTGTGTTGACCATCGTGGCTGGGCCACAGCGTGCCCAGATTGCACACTGTTCCACATGTGTCCATGAGGGCATTTCCAGGTGCATTTAGCATGTGAGCCAGTGGGTAAAGCAGACCGCCCTCTCCAGTGTGACAGGCATCACCCAATCCACTGAGGGCCTGAGTGGAACAAAGGCTGGGGAAGGAGAATTCACTTCCCTTTTCCCTCCCTCACTACTGGAGCTGGACACCTCATCTCATCTCATTTTCTCCTGCCCTCAGACTGGCATTTCCACATCCACTCCCCTGGTTCTCAGGCCTGGGGAGCGAAGAGTGAAGGTGTTGGATGGACAGACACCAGTCAGAGCAGCACAGGCCTCAGGAGGGCTCTAGGGCCTCCAGGCCTCTGATCCTATCCGGCAAACACCAAGGGAGACGGGGATCTTTATTTTTATTTACTTTTTTTTTGATGGAGTTTCACTCTTGTCATCCAGGCTGGAGTTCAATGGCACGATCTCGGCTCACTGCAACCTCTGCCTCCTGGGTTCAAGCGATTCTCCTGCCTCAGTCTCCCAAGTAGCTGGGATTACAGGCACCCGCCACCACGCCTGGCTAATTTTTGTATTTTTAGTAGAGACAGGGCTTCACCATGTTGGCCAGGCTGGTCTCAAACTCCTAACCTCAGTGGATCCACCCGCCTTGGCCTCCCAAAGTGTTGGGATTACAGGCGTGAGCCACCGCGCCTGGCTGAGATGGGGATCTTTAAATGCGTGGTCCTTCTGTGACCTGGGAGGGAGAGAACCTCCATTGTGGGCAGATGACTGATCTCTTTGGGAATACCCTGGTGTCACAGCCAGGCCCACAGGGTCCTCCAGCCTAGTCTGGAGTTTCCACTGTGGTCCTTTTCTCTGCCTTACAAGAAGGGCATTTACCTTGGCCTGGGTCTACTCTTCCACACCAGGAGCTTGTTGCCAGGAACTGAAGAGTTTCCCAAAGGCTGACTGTGGGGCCAAGAGAAGATTGCGTGTTCCCCAACAGCCTGGAGGTGCTGATGGAACAAGCTCATCAATCTGACCCTCACGACTGTGATGGGTTCAATTTTGTCTTCCTTCCAATTCATATGTTGAAGTCCTGACCTCCAGTTATCTCAGGAGGTGACTGTATTTGGAGATAGGCCATTTACAGAAGTAATTAAGTTAAATGACCTCATGGTCATTGGGGCGAACCCTAATCCCACTCTATAACTGGTGTCTGTATCAGAAGAAATTTGGAAACAGACTGTTAAATCAAGTTTAGTCTAAAACTACCTCCTTACATATTTTAAGTTCAGCCTAAAGGTTTCTCTGCACATTGTAAACTATAACCTAAATGGAACCGTAAACAGACTCTAGCCTACCTTTGTGCCAATCACTGAGTTTTGGCCAATTAAATGTGGCCAACTGTTCAAACTGTTGAAATAAGGCAAACGCCGAGCCGTAACCAAGCCGGTTGTTTCTGTCCCTCGCTTCTGTTTTCTGTAGGTCACTCTCCTTTTTCTGTGCATAAATCTTTCACTACGTGCCTGCACTGGAGTCTCTGAGCCTACTCTGGCTTGGGAGGCTGCCAACTCACAAATTGTTCTTTGCTCAAACTCTTCTAAATGTAATTTGGCTGAAATTTTTCTTTTAACAAGACACACAGAGGGAAGACATTGTGAAGACACAGGGAGACGTCAGCCATCAACAAGCTAAGGAGAGTCCTAGAACAGATCCTTCCCTTACAGCCTTCAGAAGGCACTGTGAGCCCAGAAGTATGAGACAGATCTCAAACCAGTTAGAAAGTCCATTTTGCCAAGGTTAAGGATACACCTATGACACAGCCTCAGGAGGTCCTGATGACACATGGCCAACATGGTCAGGGTACAGCTTGCTTTTATACTTTTTAGGGGAGAAATGAGACATCAAGTAGTACAGATCAGATTTACAATCGGCTTGGTCTGGAAGGGCGGAGCAACTCAAAGCAGGGGACTTTGGGGTCATATGTAGATTTAAAGGTTTTCTGATTGGCAATTGGTTGAAAGAGTTAAGTTATTATCTAAAGACATGGAATCAATAGAAAGGAATGTCTGGGTTACGATGATAAAGGATTATGGAGAGCAAAGTTTTATGCAGATGAAGCCTCCAGGTAGCAGGCTTCAGAGAGAGTAGATTATAAATGTTTCTGATCAGACTTAAGGTCTATATTGATGTTAATGCTGGTCAGCTTTTCCTTAATTCCAAAAGGGAGGAGACATGTCCAACCTCTGCTTCTCGTCACTGCCTGAACTAGCTTTTCAGGCTAACTCTGGAATGCCCTTGGCCAAGAGAAGGGGTCTTAGAATTTTATTTTTGGTTTACAGAACCAACCCTACCAACAACTTGATCTCAGCCCTCTGGCCATGAGAACTGTAAGAAAACACATTCCTGTTGTTGGCCTCCGTCTGTGGTCCTTTGTTATGGCAGCCCACAGACACACACACACAGTGACATCTCATCATCTGGGCAGGCCTGTTTTCCATTCTAAACCCAGGCTGGGGTTACAGTGGCCTGGGAAGATACAGCTGTCCCTCATATTGTCCATGGCGCTAAGCAGATGAGGAAACAAATCTGGGCAGGCCAGGGTTCCCTTGTGGAGTGAAGACCCTTTGCACAAGTCCCGGTGGGTCTTTGCAAGTTTTTCCTCATGCTCACATCACTGGCACAGTGGTCATGGCCTGGCCGGCTTGGGACATGGGGGTGGCCATTGGGCACTTGAGTGACATTCACTCCTCATCCTGCATGTGCCAGAGGACCAGCCCCCTGGAGGCTCACTGGGCTTTTGCCCAAGCCCGTCAGCAACATTCCTTCTCTCATTGGCTCTAGGTGCAGACCGCAGAACGTGCATGTATTACTGACTGCCCATGGGGTCTAAGGAGAATTCTAGCCATGTTCACACCCCCCAGTCAGAAGGAAGCAATCTCACTTTCCCAGTGGCGCAGAGGACGAGCAGCAACTGTGGACTGCTTTCCTGAGCTTTTTGGGTCTTCTCTGCATTATCTCTAACTAGCCATCAGTGTGACTCATTGGGGGTGTCTGGCACAACAAAGATCCCTTGGCCCCTCATCACCAAACACTTCAGCAACCAGGCCATGCCACCACCAGGGCTCTGCTTCCGACCTAGCTGGTTGGCCTGCAGGGTCTCACCTGTCGTTTTTCCAAAGAGCACTATAACTGGGTCAATCTCCAGGAGAGGAGATGAAAGGTCCAACAGCATGGATCTCTCTGGAGCATGCAGGGCAAAGCCCCGTGGCACGTGGCCTCTTTTCTGCAAAACAAACACACCTGCTTTTGCAGGAGTTGCAGCTTTGGCATGAGGAACCTCAAGTTCTTTACTTTGTAATAGACAGAGAAGGCCGGGCATGGTGGTGTGCGCCTGTAATCCCAGCTACTCAGGAGGCTGAGGCAGGAGAATCACTTGAACCCGGAAGCAGAGGTTGCAGTGAAACGAGGTTGCGCCACCGCACTCCAGCCTGGGCAACAGAGAGAGCCTCCATCTCAAATCAAAAACAAACAAAAAAAAAGACAAGAAAAAAAAAAAGACAGAGGTTGCTCTCTGACTGCCTGAGGGATTCAGGGCTGAGTCCACCAACATTGTTTCATGAAACTCTACTCGGCTGGCCAGTGGAGGCGTCATGTATACAGTCAGCACTCCACACATCCTCACTTCCTGAGCATCTACAGTGCAAACCAACACACCCATCACACTCACACAACAGCACATGCCGCACGTCAACCCGAGCTTCTCTCACAGGTTGCTTTCATCTCTTTTTCTCTCTTCACTGCAAGTTTTTTGCCCAAATTCAATTAGACACTTTTTTTTACAGAAACAGAAAGCAGAGTTTTAACTAGGCACCACTATAGCAGTGGCTGTTGACCGTCGTCTCCTGGCTGGAACCAGGGAATCCTGTGGGTGAGGGAGAAGCAACGCAGCAGCAGGCATGCCTTCTCGAGCCCTGGCTGACTCACTCTGGGGTGGATGGATGGATGGATGAATGGATTTATTTACTTATTATTTGGTTCTCATTCTGTCGCCCAGGCTGGAGTGCAGTGGTGTGATCTCGGCTCACTGAAGCCTGGACCTCCTGGGCTCAAGTGATCCCACCTCAGCCTCCCAAGTAGCTGGGACTTCAGGCACATGCCATTACGCCAGCTAATTTTTTGAATTTTTTGTAGAGACAGGCTCTTGCCCTTTTGCCCAGGCTGGTCTTGAACTCCTGGCCTCAAGCCATCTGCCCACCTTGGCCTCCCAAAGTGCTGGGATTACAGGTGTGAGTCACCGCACTCAGCCCACTCGGTTGTGAGTGGCCATTTGCTTTGACTCAGCAAACACTTCTGATGGTAACAAAGCACCAACTGGGTGGCTGGTTTCAAT
This sequence comes from Nomascus leucogenys, assembly GCF_006542625.1. Classification (NCBI taxonomy): domain Eukaryota; kingdom Metazoa; phylum Chordata; class Mammalia; order Primates; family Hylobatidae; genus Nomascus; species Nomascus leucogenys. The sequence goes on from NC_044387.1 coordinate 45,228,329, forward strand.
CCTACTTTTGCCACCCAACACCGCAACATTTTATCAACCTGGAGCAAATGCTCTCGGGTCCTGAGGAGCTGGCCACACAGCCCATTTTGCTGGTGAGACAGTGGGAGGTCCCGCCCTCCTCCCATCCCACACCACTTAGGCAAGAGCTGTGCCCAGGAAATGTCATCCGTAACTGGTCCACACAGACCCTGTCTTCTTAAAGGGTGCTGTGCCTCCACCAGACCCCATGGGCAATACGTTGTCAAGCACACGCAAGACACGCCAAGGCCAAGGGCTGACTGATTTGACAGTAAAGACACAATGAGCCCCTCTCATTCAGAGCTTATTACTCAGAGTGAAAATAAGAGAAACCTGAGGTGGCAGCTCCCTGCCGTCCTGGTGCCACACGCTAAAAAGGACAGCACCGAAACAAAAGGGGTCAGAAAGCATGCGTTGCGGGACACCCACTGTGGAGGAGCCCCTTGAGACTGCAGCTGGGCGGCGTCCTCATCTGCAGCTCTGTTGTGAGGGCCGGGGGCAGGGAGCCTCACCCTCACCAGGGCCAGTGAGGCAGGCAGTGAGGAACAGTCTCGGGAGACAGAGGGAGTGAGGGGTGGCCTGGGTGCGGCCTGATGTTCTGGGAGGAGCAGGCTTAGGTCAGCTGCTGTGTGCACCTCTGCGTGGCCTATGGGGATCCTGCAATGGCTCAAGGCCCACGGCAGAGCTGTTTCTCCGCCCACACAATGGACACACAACCTGACACACGAAAATTCACAGAGAAACACAGAAAGGCACATGTGACACTCAAAGACACACACAAAAGCCACGCAGCAAAGCCTTTTGCCACACATGCACACACACACATACACACAGGCTCCCATCCCTTCAAACCACAGACTTGGTGTTTGCCCAGACACACCTGTGTCAGAAATAGGGGACCTGCAGCTCCCCAACACACACCAGTCACTCCACATTAACCCAAGGTGTCACCAGCCAGCCTGGAGGACTTGGGAGGCTAAGTGGAGGTGGACAGTGGCCACAGAGCAAAGGCCTTCGGTGGATACCACCTGATGTAAAGAGCCATGGGGCCCAATGCGTGCACACACACAGGACACGCATGTCTGCGCACCAGCTCCCCCATTCCTACACACACATCACCCATCCCTAGGGTTCTGGGGGATGAGACCCCTCCCTGAAGACCCACAGGAGTCCTCACGCCTGAGTGACCCACTGCTCATGTCCATGCAAAAGAAAAGGAACTTTTTATCTGAGGAATGCGAGCCCCCTTTAATTATCTGGTCCAGAGAGGCACTGGAATGAAACAGCAGTCACATGTCACTCCCACTTGAGCTAAAGACCTCTTGAAGCCAATTGCTCTGTGGGTTCCAGACTGACGCCAAGTAGACATAAAAACCAGCCGCTGGACACCATAACTCTTACCCTGTAGTCTAACACTGTATAGCCAGTCACGAAGGTTCTATCTGGAAAGCAGTCAGAATTCCTGCTGACTTCGTATCGGCCCACTCCTTGTCCCCTTCCATCTTTAAAAACTTGCTTGTAATAAGGCTGAATGAAGCACTCCCAGGGCAACTTGGTGTGTCCTGGGCAGCTCTCTCAGCCTTGGCCCAGACAAACTATATGAACTGTGGTTCAGTTTGTTTCTTTAGGTTGACATCCACATTAGCGGAGCAGTGTTGCTGGGCTGGGGAAGCTGGTTCAGCTCAGACGTTGCACCAAGGGTTGGAGAAGGGGCCTTCCTGCATCAGCACCGGGACAAGGCAGAGGAGCAGGTGTCCAAACCCAGGCCTGGCCTGCTCCTGCTGTGGCTCACAGCCCCCACCCCACCTGGCAGACCCCGGAGCTGGCGACAGTGTTGCCCAGCTGGCCACAGCACGTATCATTGTCACGTGGGGCTGCCCTATATCGCCCCCAGTCTTCACACAGACACCCTTCATGGACTAGGGGACTGAGGGCAGGGACACTGGTGAAACAGGCAGGCGTCTTCACCCAGCTGCTCATCCCACTCACGACCTCCGGGGGAGGTGACAGTGACCAAGCCCAGCCCCAGCTGGCTCCTGGTCACTCGCTGCAGGCTTAGCTCCCACAATCTTGAGTCCCACCTCCAGCTCCTGCCATTCCGAGGGAACTGGAGGCCAGGGTGCCCGGCGCATGACCAGCTCTGGGTTGTGGACAGCCCTCCACAGCAGTGGCCTGAGCCCTTGTTGTCATTACTCACTTTATTCGCTCCTGGTTTCTGTCTGGAAGGAATCACAAAGACATGGCGTGCAGGGGAGCCAATCCTGCCAGGCACTGAGGAAACAGATCCTGGAGAAAACCAGAGACTTTGCTGGCACTTCAGGGGGACCCCAGTTGGCTCAACGCCCCCTCTCCCCCGTAGCCAACTGCTAATCAATGTTCTCTCTGGAAACCAGTCATAATTCCTAACCTGGTCAAAGCAGGGTCATCTCACACAGCCCAGCCACCCCGCAGGCAGCTAGAGTGCCTGGTGAAATGCAAGTCTGATCGTGTCTGTGTCCCCAAGCCCTTCCGTGCCCCCTGCTGCTCTTTGGACAAGCCCCCAGCAGCCTCTGTAATGCACAGCCCCCGCCCTTGTCTCCTGTGCTGGCTTCCGCCGCCTGGCCACACCGGTCCTCTCGCCCATCCACCTGACCCAACTCTGGCAGGGCCTCTGCAGGAGCCATTCATTCCTCCACCCGAACCCCTCCTATTAAAGCCTGTTCTTAGCCCGTTCAGCCTCAGCCACCAGAAGCTCCCCAGCCCCGGCCCAGCAGCTGGCCTGGGGAGCGGGGAGAGCGCAGTCTGGGCTCGCGGTTCGGGCTGGGGGCCGGGCACCCCGGGGCGACCCCGGCAGGCCCAGATGGGGACTCCGGCGCCAACTGTCCTGGCCCAGAGGCTCTAGGGTGGTCTTGTCTGTCTCACCCCGGGGGCAGAGAGGACGCAGACAGACCCCAGCGCCACTGCTCGGCCGCGGATGGTGCCTTAGACCCAGGTCCTGTGGGCTCTGTCCCGAGATCCCTCCCTCTGGGAAGGCCGGTGACCGGGACAGTCCACCTCGCAGGCGCGCCAGCGCGGAGCCCGGACCTCAGCCCGCAATGACTCAACAAGGGCCGGTGGGATTCTCCATGGTCCTGCGATATCCAGGCGACGGAGTCTCGCCTCTAAGGTGGCCCGGGGAGCAGGAAGGTGCGAGCCTGGGCTGAGCGAAACCCTCCTTGCAGTCACCGCGGAAGGGCTGGGCGCGCCTCCTTCTGAATGACTCAAGGTGCGGGGCGCGTGGTGGGCCGGGGAAGGCGCTAGGCGCGCCGCGCTCGGGACTGTCGTAAGAGGGGCGGGGCGCGCTGCGCCCGGGACTGTCGTAAAAGGGGCAGGACGCGCCGCGCTCGGGATGACGTGAGCTGGTGGCGCTCGTCGCTGCAGCCGGCGGCTAGCGGGCATCCACGCCATGGAACGCTACGCGGGCGCCTTGGAGGAGGTGGCGGACGGTGCCCGGCAGCAGGAGCGACACTACCAGCTGCTGTCGGCGCTACAGAGCCTGGTGAAGGAGTTGCCCAGGTACGCGGGCGGGGCGGGCGGCGCCCTGCCGAGGCCGCGTCGTGTCCCGTCGGGGCTCACCGCGCCCCCCTACCCCGCAGCTCATTCCAGCAGCGCCTGTCCTACACCACGCTCAGCGACCTGGCCCTGGCGCTTCTAGACGGCACCGTGTTCGAAATCGTGCAGGGGCTACTGGAGATCCAGCATCTCACCGAAAAGAGCCTGTACAACCAGCGCCTGCGCCTACAGAACGAGCACCGAGGTGCGCGGGGGCAGCGGGAGGAGGTGCCGCCGCCTCGGGGTCGGCGCCTCCCGGCAGCTCTTGGTATCTGTGCAGCTCGGCTCCTATCTTGGGAGTGTTCGGAAGAGGTCCCTAAGATTAACAAAATCAAGGGCGCAGAGACTGAGACAGCGCCTTTTTGGTGACCAATGTGTCCAACGAGTTTTGTTTTCAGTTGCGCAGCCCACCCCCTTCTTAGCCGAAACTCGCTGTTCGGGCTTCCCTGTGCCCCACCCCCTTCCAGGCCTGATGGCCCTAGGCCTCCGTGCTTGGTTGGCCGTCAGGCTGACTCTGGTGGTAGATCTGACTGCGTTGCCCTCCGGTAATTGGAGTTCTGTTGACAGCTGTGCGGCGCCCTTCAGGGTCAGTTGCCTCTCAGGCCTCGCAGGGCCTCTCATTCCAGTTGCACATCAAATTCCTAAGCACACGTCCTGGCTAACACGGTGAAACCCCATCTCTACTAAAAATAGAAAAAAAATTAGCCGGGCGTGGTGGCGGGTGCCTGTAGTCCCAGCTACTTGGGAGGCTGAGGCAGGAGAATGGCATGAACCTGGGAGGCGAAGCTTGCAGTGAGCCGAGATCGCGCCATTGCACTCCAGCCTGGGTGACAGAGTGAGACTCCGTCCCCCGAAAAAAAAAAAAAAGAAAAACAAAAACAAATTCCTAAGCACTGTCTGTCTCCCGTGGCGCCCTCCCAAACCGGAAGAGCTTCCCACTTGAGCTGCATGCTTCCTGGGCTTGGGAGCCCTTTCCTGCAAATTACATAGGGCAGGTCCCCCTGCACCATCAGATTTCCACCTTTGCTGTTTTATTTTTCCCAAACTTCTTATTTTAAAAGTTCAAACATTTGGAAAAACTGAAAAGATAGTGTAGTGCATACTCTTGTGCTCTCCACCGAAAGTTCAGTAGTTAACATTTTGCTGTAGTTCTTGATACCCCAAAATACATACATGCGACAGCATAGCATTCACCAAGAGTCTTCAGCATTCCTGGAGACCAGGATTTTCAACCCAGCCATGTTGACATTTGTGGCTGGGTAGGTCTTTATGGTGAGATGCTGTCTTGCGCATTGCAGGATGGCAGGGGTACCCTCCCTAGTCCTGAAAACCAAGAATGCCTCCAGACAACCTGGGGGGTGGGATCAGCCTTGGCCTTGGATTGGGAGCAAGTTCTCTAGAACAAGAGCAGTCTCCTACACAGCTGCAGAAGGTAGCCCCCTGAGAAATTAACTGTTCCAGGTGTCTCCTGACTTTCAGTGCACGGCCACATCATGGTACCTAACTTGTGGCAAATTGTTGCTTTATAAGTAAGGATCCAGTCCAAGTTCATGTGCTACAATTGGTTACTTTGGTCTCTGCTTTTGAAACAGTCCCCAACATTTATTGTGGCATTGACTTTTTATAGAGTCTAATTCTATAATTAGAATGCCCTGCTCTGGATCTATCAGAGGAAATGCTTCCTCATGCATTTAATGTGCTTCTCCACTCTCTGGGTTTCCTGTACACTGGACTGCTGGTAGGAGCCTGATTAGAGGCAGGTTTAATGTGGCAAAAATTCCTCCTAGCGGTGCAAGGCCCCCTTCCCCAGAAGGCAGGCAGTGTCCATCTGCTCCAGGATTGGTGTGTGTCTATCAAGAATGGATGTTGGATTTTGACAGATCCCTTTTTGGCAGCTCTTGAGATGATCTCGTGGTGAATCATTTTCTATTACAGTGAATTACAATTACTTGAATTCCATCCTACTTGGTCGTGCTGTAGTATCCTTTTTATGTACGCTGGATTTGATTTGCTAAAATCTTGTCAAGAATTTTTTTGTCTATGTTCATGACAAAATGTGGTCTATAGTTTTCATGTAATATCTGGTTTGGGTATCAGCGTTTTTGCCAGCCTTATAGGATGAGTTTCGAAGTGTTCTCTTCAGTTTTCCAGAAGAGTTTGTGTAGAATTGGCATTACTTCTTCCCCTAAATGTCTGGGCGATTGTCTTTTTAAAAATTTTTATTGAGCTGTAAGATGCATGCAGTTTACTAATCCCAAGTGCATGGCTCATTATTCCTTAATGCTCACACTGTGCCATGTGTGGCCAGTGGGGGCGCTCCAGGCTCCTTTAGATGCCGCCCCATCATTCTGAGAGCACTTCCTTGCTTTCTGGTTCAGGTATGTGTTCAGGCTCATCTTTTTTTGTTTTCTCCCTGTCTCAGTCCTGGAATCGGCCATTTTTCCACAGAGCCATAGTTCCTTCTAGCAGGATGAGGAGTTTCAGTAACTGCCTGGGCCCAATGCTGTTTGTGCTTCAGAAGGTTTGGGCCAGGCTCTGGTTCCACCAGCAGCAGGCATGCCTGCATTGACTTTCTGCTTCTCCTGCTTATTTGGCAGGGGTGACTGGCTGCTCCTGCCTCCTTTGTGTTCCCTGGTCATGTCTAAGGCCAGGCCCCTTCTGCCCAGGCAGCCGGCGTGGCTTTCTTCTTGCCTTTTGGCTGCCTCCCTAGTGGAATCTGGTAGTGGACCTGACACTTGTAGCAATGTTTGATCAGTAGAGTAAAGGAGATGACATTTCTCTGCTTCCCTGTGTTATGGAGCTGTCTTGAGGGGAGCTTTTGGTAAATACCATCGTCGAGGTGTGTACAGAATGCCAAGAAACAGGAGATCGGGGAAGGCTGTAGGCACAGCCAGAGCCAGGCTACCTGCAGGGGAGCCTCAGGGGCCCTGGAGTTCCCTGGAGACTTGCCACCAGAGAAGAGCTGCAACATCAGGGCTCTTCTCAGTAACAGAGTGTTGGGTTTCACGTTTTGTTGTGGCCAGGGACCCCTCCTTCCTGGGGAACTGTAGCCATTTGGCACTTTAATGCACTGGCGCCAGCTGCAGGGTGCTGCATGTTCCATTTTGCCATGATGGTTTATATCCCATGATCGCTTCCTCTGTACACTCCCTTCAGACTAGACAGTTTGCACATCTGTGTTTGTGCACAGTTTAGCAGGGACCGTGGAGCTTTGCTTGGTGGCCAAGGGTGAGCCCCTCAAAGCCACACAGACTCCCTGGCCCAGAGCCTCACAGGCTTGTGGCACCCCAGGTTCATCCCAAACTTGGGCGTCCCAGGTCTGCCCACCCTTCTCCCTCTGGCGCTGTGCAGTGGGGCTGGGAGCTGCAAATGGGGGAGGGGGCTGCCCACCCTGAAGGGCGGCACCGAGGGTGGAGGGGCCAACCACACCCCTGGTAGGCAGAGGCCCCACGCTCAGGGTCGGTGACCCCGCTCCTCCTGCTTCTTTCCCATGCCTTTGCCTGAGGTGGTCTCTGACACTTGAATAGATGTTCCATGGCCTGTGGCCGTGGGGGCCCTGAAGCCCTCAGACCGCAGCCTCCCTCCCACCCGCCTCCTCCAGGTGTCCTGGGTCTGGGGCTGCAGCTTTGGCCCCACCTGGCCAGTCTTCCCCACCCCACCCTCTTCCAGTGCCCTGCACCTTCTGGAGTCCTCTGGAGACTTGCCACCGGATGAGGGCCCGGCCCTGGGTGACAGTGGGGTGGGAGGATGGAGGAGGCTGGCGTCCTCCCCAGTGCAGACACCCCTTTGGCCTGGCTGCTCTGCCGGGCTGGTAAGGCAGGTGTCCATGGGTGAGGGCTGCTGCCGAGTCCCACCGTCTGCTGACGGGCTCTCATCCCTCCCAGTGCTCAGGCAGGCGCTGCGGCAGAAGCACCAGGAAGCCCAGCAGGCCTGCCGGCCCCACAACCTGCCTGTGCTTCAGGCGGCTCAGCAGCGAGAACTAGAGGTACTGGGGGCGCAGGCAGGGTGGCCGGCCCAGCTCTCCTGTGGGCACCACCTGGCTCTGCTGACTGGGCTGAGCTGAAGGGGTGTGGGGGGCTCAGGTGTGGGTGGCTATCCTGGGCCTGAGTGGGACACTGGAGGCCTAGTGAGTCCCACCAGGTGGCTTCTCCCTGAAGGTGCCAGGTGTGCTGGGGCTGGGTGGAGGGTGAAGGCCCATTGGTGCTCCCCCGGAGTCCATTAGTGCTCCTCGTGGGTTGGGGTCTCCGCAGAGCAGGTGGCCTCAGGGGGTACAAAGGTAATGGTAGGGTGATGGGGCCAGCCAGGAGGGACCCATCCTTCTCCCAGGGAGCATAGGGACAAGCAGAGACTGGCATGTAACCAACAAGCCATGGGGCAGGGTGTGCCTGTGGAGATGTGTGTGTGGTCCCAAGGCAGCCCCAAGTCAGGGCATTCGTGGAAGCCCCTTGGGGCCCCCTTCAGGGGTTCACATGGCCGAGGAGAGGCCTGGGTGTGGTGAGGATGCATCGGTGGTGTCAGAGCTGGTGCTGTTGGGGATGGCAGCAGGAGCATGTGTTTGAGCTGCCCTCACCTCCCCCACCGCCCCTGGCCCCATGGCAGGCGGTGGAGCACCGGATCCATGAGGAGCAGCGGGCGATGGACCGGAAGATTGTCCTGGAGCTGGACCGGAAGGTGGCTGACCAGCAGAGCACACTGGAGAAGGCGGGGGTGGCTGGCTTCTATGTGACCACCAACCCACAGGTCAGCACCTGGGCCTGCTCTGCCCTAGCCCGAGTGCCCCTGGGCCCCATTCCATCTGGGGTTTTACTGCTGGTCCCTGGGGAGCCAGGCTCAGGGTATAGGGGGTGAAGTGGAAGGATTGAGGCTCTGGAAAGGATTTCTGTGCCATTCCCAGCACGGAGGCCAGGCCCATTCCCTACAGGAGGGTGAGCCAGCCAACCATGGGCACTGCCCACCCTCCCCAGGCCTGCTGTGCCCCACAGAGCCCTCTTCTGCTCCCCTCCTGCATGCCATTCCAAGTGGCCCTGCTCAGGGCAGAGGCTCAGATTCCGCCCTGTCCTGGCAGGCCATGACCAGGCTTCACAGGATGGTCGCCCCATGGGCTCACTGCCTGGCACCCTTGGGCCAGGGTGAAAAGGGCCCGGGGGTCACTCTGGCCTTTATGGGGCCCGTCTATATCCCAGGAGCTGATGCTGCAGATGAACCTGCTGGAACTCATCCGGAAGCTGCAGCAGAGGGGCTGCCGGGCAGGGAAGGCAGCCCTGGGACTGGGAGGTCCCTGGCAGCCGCCTGCTGCCCAGTGTGACCAGAAAGGCAGCCCTGTCCCACCATAGCCACAGGCAGCAGAAGTCTGGGCAGAGTTCATCTTCTTGACCTTTGGCCACTGCCTTCCCAGCTGCCCACAGGGGTCCCCCTGCTGAGGAGAGGCCGGGTGGACCCCGGCTGCCTGTCATCCTTCGTCTGGGACTTGCTGCCAAACGCTAGGATAGTCTCATAAAGGGGAGGCCGGCCCAGCCTCCCGCTGTCTGCTTCAGGGCCAGGCAGAGAGTGAGGCTGGGGGTTCTCACACCTTACTCCACGGGGCACATCCCAACCTGCACTGGGACCCACCCGAGAGCTTGTTTTGGTCTCAGCCGCTCCCTTGGCAGCTGCAGCCCCCATGCAGAAGAGGCTCCCAGGCCCAAGCTCTGTGTGACCCAGAGAAATAAAGATGCCTCAGTGTGGCCCACATGTGGCTTGTGTGATAGCTGCAGGTTCTGCCATAACCAGGGACCTGGTAGGGCCCCCACCTCTGTTGCAGCAGAGGCCTCTGCCTGGGGGCCCCTTCCTGGGCTGTGTGCCCAGCCTACCACCCTTCCCCCTGCATGGAGACTGGGACCCTCCAGCCTTTCCTGCCCCAGCCCTGGTCCCAGGATGCTGTCACTGCCATCTGCACGGGGCCCCCATCCAAGCCCCAGGGCATGAGGACCACATCCAGCCTGCTTGGTGGGGCTGGGGGCTGGAGAGTGTGGGAGAAGGCCCGGGGTGCAAGTATGCGCCTGCCGCAGCCTGGTCAGTGTCCCGTGGGAACCACTAGGAGGAGCCTGATGCAGGTTACTGGGGTAGAGGACTCAGGGTGGCAAGAATGGCCTGAGGAGGAGCCCCAGGGGGAGGCGTGCCAGGCCCGCCTGGGGAGCTTGGCCTCTGCATCTGCATGAGTCCCCTCCGTGCTGGGGTGGGCCCATGGGCCCTGCTGGGTCCTTGTGGAGTCGGTTGGGGGTGTCCAGCACCCTGGGTGCCCAGGTCTGCGCAGGGCCTGGCCTCCAGGAACAGATGATGCTGGAAGCCAGAGTCTGGGGTGAGACTTCTCTGACCCTGTCTGAGCCACTCCCTCTTTGTTGCCCAGAGCTGACCCTGTGTGAGGGCAAATGGCTCTCAGCTGCAGGAACAGTGGTTTATTGACCAGGCAGGCCTCCCCAGCCCGGCCACTGCTCCCCGAGGGGCTCGGGCTCTGTGGGCTGGCCCTGGCAGAAAGCGGACAATCCTCTAGGTCCAAGGACATGGGGGTCACAAAGGTGGGGGCCTTGGGCCCACACATCCGAGGAGAGTTCCCAACAGTTCCCAGCGGCTGTCCCAGGCAGATATCAGGTTCGGCCCACACCTGAGTGCCCCCACCATTGGCAGGGCTGGGAGGCACCTGACCCCACCTCCAGCAGCTCTGCAAGTGTGGGGTGAAAAAAGATGAATCTGTGTGAGGATGGGGTTGGCTGCAGCTGTGGTGATGGCCTGTGGGGGGGTGGGGCTGGGCTGGTGGGTGCTAGGTAGGGCGATGGAAGAGGCTGCAAGTTCGGAGCCGCCGCAGGAGCTCCAGCCACATCAGCTGCCGTTCCCGATGGGCGCCCTTCATGAGGCTGCTGTTCTCCAGGGCACGGCGGGACAAGTAGGGCAGTACCTCCATCACGGGGCCGTAGGGCACGTACTTATACACGGGGTAGCCGGCCTGGCCTGCATGGGGGCAGATAAGCCATGAGGCCCAGGCCCAGCACCGCACCCCATCGCACCAGGGAGGGCCCCACTTACCGAGCGGGAAGCTGATCTGGTCACACATGCCTAGCAGCTGTCCAAAGTACACCTGGTGGTCAGCAGGATGCAGGCCCAGCTCCTCCATCCTGTGCAGGTAAAGCCAGGAGCTGAGGGCCAATTCCAGGACACTGTCCCCAGTGCAGGGATACAGGGCTCCTGTCCCAGCTCTGAGCCTGTCCTGCCACCCCAGGTGCCCCATCTACACACTCTCCAGACTTCATCCCCTGCAAGGTGGGGCTGGGGTATGGGCTCTACCTGGCCCTGCCCCAGTGAGGCCTCTTCCCAGCAGGACTCTGCTGGGCTGCCCTACTCTTCTCCCTGGGGAGGCCTCAGCCCTTAGCCAACAAGGCCCCCCTCCCACTTTCCCTCCCCTCCCGCTTTCCCTCCCCTCTCCTCTCTCACCTCTCCTCTACCCCCCTTCTTAGAGGTACAGCCCTTCCTGGGGCCCTGACCCACCCAGCAGCCTGCCCCACAGGGCAGAGAAGCTCCTCGGCTCTCCTGCCATCCCTTCCTCAAGCCCCTCCAGGGTTCTGTGGTATGACTGGTCTCCGGCCCTTGCCCTCATCCTCTGTGGGCTGCTCCCCTGCCCCATCCTCACAGCTGCTGTGTCCCACACAGCTGCCACCAGCCCCCGTGTCCTCGGAAGGCGGCTGCTCTGAATTGAGATGTGTTGGCAAATGTCAAATACACACGGGATTTAGGAGACTTTCTAGAAAAATAATGCACAATGCTGCATTGCTTTTCTAAAAGCAACTTGAATACAATTTGAAGTAATATTTTGTATATTTTGGGTTAATTAAAATGTATTCTTGAAATCCATTTTATCTTTTAACGTAACTACCAAAAAAAATTTAATTACAGATGTGGCTTGCATTATATATCTATTAGCACTGCTCAGATATTGGGGTGGGGCCCTCAACTCTGTCCTGTCTTCACACCACCCCTTACAGGGTCTTACAAAGATTCTCAGGGTTTGAAATACCCATGCAGTGACAGTTCTCAAGTTTCATCTCCAGCTTACTATATCCAGGTATCCTGACTTAGCTGGTCTGCACAGCACTGGGGCCCCCACCCTGGGGCGAGTTCCGCCTGCTGCTCACGCATCACCCGGGTGACTGGCGGGGCCTGTACTGTGCTTCCCACTCCCTCCCCGAGGGCCTCACCTCCCCTGTTCTCCACCTGCCCCAGCCCTGGCTCCCAGAGTACCCATCAGCCAGAGGCCCTTTCCCTCCATCCCTGGGCTGGGCTCCAGTGTCGGGACCACCCAGTCTAAAGCAGGCACCCATCTCTGCCACATCACCCTGGCCTCCATCTTGTGTCTTCCTCAACCCCAGGACATGAACCCGAGAGCCGGGCTGCCACTGCTGGCTGCCCCCTCCCCTGCTGGTGTGCACAGCCTCTGCCACGTGACTGCGGCTCCTCCCAGCGCAGGACAGTGGCTCATTCCACCTGGCATCTGGGCATGGCCTCGTGAGGCACTTTGGCCAACAGGGAGGTACCAAAGGTGACACAAGCAGAGGCTTGCCCTCTCCAGGCCTTCTGGAAGCCTGAGCCCACCACGTGCCAAAGCCTGGCCTGTGGGACGCTGGACCCGGGATGCAGTCTCCTTTACTGCCCCAGCCGTGAATGAGCTCATTAGGCCCCAACGGCCACAGATCACAGACACAGGAGGGACACAGGCACAGCCAGTGGCAGAAGCATCAGCTGAGCCAGCCCCCCCGGCCTACACAACATGCCACTATTCCAGCCTCTAAGTTTGGGGCTGGTTTGTTCCTTGGCCAAAGCCAACTCGGGTTGTTTGAGGGTGGGTGGTGTGGCAGTCTGGGCCCAGCATAGGACAGAGCAGCTGCCATAGTCTAGAACCACTTCCCTGGGGAGGGGACCCCAGCTCCGCAGAGCTCCCCAGCCACCCACAGCAGGGGCACAGAGCTGAAGCCTGCAGGGGTCCAGCCTCTCAGGCAGGGATGTGAGCGTGGTATTGGGGGAGCCTGGCACAGAGCCCTTGGGGCCAAGAGGAGAGAGCCTGGCTGCCACTCAGGGGAGGAGGAAGCTGTGTCCAGTGGGGAAGCCACTGCCACAGCAAGATAGTAGGGACAGACAGGTGCCGGGGGGAAGCTGGAGAGAGGAAGCCCTGCTGAGGGCAGGCTGTCCTTTTGGAGTTGGATGGTGATGTGTCTAGTCAGGCTATGAGTCCACCAGCATTGAGAGTCCACCCAGAGGCTGGGAGTCCTGATTACAAGCTGAGAGGACCCCCCACCATCTCCCGAGTGCTGGGCACTGCTGGCCACAAGGCCCGTGTGTGTGGAGAAAGTGAGTCTGTCCCATCACCAACACATCTATGACAATTAGCAGAGGGTCAGGGCACAAAAATGGGTGTGCTGCAATTTCAGGCCATGAAAAGGCAGCAACATCGTGAACAAAGGCCGAATGTGGACATCACTGAATGATTTCAGAGCCGTGAGTCAGCTCCCTGAGCAGCACCAGGACGTGTCCTGTTGGCTGCAGCCCCGGCCCCAAGCCTGGCCCTGTGGCTTCACAGCTCCTTGGGGAGCCCCCTCGTGCCACCAGCCCTGGATCTGGGGCACCCTGCCCTGCTGAGGAGTGGAGCCCCTGCTCAGCTCCTAGGAAGGCGAGAGCCAGCAAGGCCACTGCCCAGGCCCCCCAGGGTTCTAGGGGGTCCCATCCCTGGGAAGGCGGAATCTGGGAGGGGAGGGCAAGCTAGGACCCCATTGTGTGCATAGCTTGGGCTAAGGCATGAGATAAGACCAGGGTGACAGTACAGGAGTATCCAAGAACTGACTTCACCTAACTTCTGCATTTGACTTGTTAGAATTCTACCGAAGTTGTGCTCCATGGGACAAATGTTTAAAGAGAAAACAAACCGTTACATTCCAGATGTAGTTAAAATGTGAAGGGAACTGTTTATAAATGAGGTGGTGCTGTGGAGGCCTCCTGAGGGACTGGGTTCCCACACTGCATTTGTACCTTTCAGGACCCATCCGAATCCCCTAATGAAATTTAGTTTTTTAATTGTGAAGTTTAATAAGTCAGATATTAATTTTTAAAAGTCTGGGTACAGTGGCTGATGCTTGTAATCCTAGCACTTTGGGAGGCCAAGAAGGGAGGATCACTTGAGGCCAGGAGTTTGAGACCAGCGTGGTCAACATGGTGAAACCCTGTCTCTGCTAAAAATACAAAACATTAGCCAAGCGTGGTGGCACATGCCTGTAATCCCAGCTACTTGGGAGGCTGAGGCATGAAGAATTGCTTGAACTTGGGAAGTGGAGGTTGCAGTGAGCTGAGACCATGCCACTGCACTCCAGCATAGGTGACAGAGTGAGATTCTATCTCAAAAAAAAAAAAAGTTAATTTTAAAAACCAACCTAACTGCAAAGAGCCGTTGTGCTCTCACAGTCCAACGTCCAGAACTCCAGCGCCTGGGCCTGCGGCACTGAAGCTGCCCTCCAGCTCATTTCACCAGCCTTTCCCCACAAATGCCCAACTGCACCCAGCAGGTCGCTCTGCCCACCCTGAGCTCTGCGCTGCTGCCACCTCTCCCCAACCAGAGGAGACAACGGCTTGGGTTGGGGTTTTGGTGCAGGGCGGGGCGCACCTACCTGCGTAGTGCGAAGCGCACTGTGTCCTCATTGTGGGAGGCCACCATCACCTTGGCCTTGGCGTTGTGCTTCATCTCCTCCAGCACGTAGTCCAGGCACCTGTGGAGAGCGCCATGTGAGCCCAGTTCCAGGCCTGTGGCCACCTGCACCTCTCATTACCAGCTGCACAGAGAGGAGGCCGAGGGCAGACCCAGAGCCATGCAGTGAACTGGCTCTTTCCAAGGGTATCCACAGGATCAGGAGGAACAGGAGCAGCATCTGCCCCTCCCAGCACCTCATGAAAAAGAAAGACTAGCAACCAAGAAAAAGCGATGTCTGGGACCAGACAATTCACACAGAACCAGCTGGGGCACAGCGTCCCTGCATCAGACATGCTGTGACTCTGGGGACCAGCCCAAACATGCTCATGAGCCTCATGATAGACACAGCTTTGCTTCTGGGGAGGGATCGTACAGTGCACTCCTGGCCCTGCAAGGAAATAAAAGGGAAGCAGGTCCCTGTAGGGCACCGTGGGGGTGGGCATCCCGGTGCACCAGGAAGCCCGAGTAGTACGGCTCCTGCAGCGAGGACACTCAGCAGGCTTGACCACACGCACATTCTCTCTGACCCAGCAATTCCATTTCCAGCAACCTAGGACAGCTGCATCCTCAGACACAAAACCCGATGGCCCGTGTGTACCACAGAGGGTGACGGTATGTCCAGTGAGTCTGTTATAATAACCAGACTGAAAACCCATAAGATCAAAGATGCTGGACACATAGCTCCGGACACCCCATGCTGGCTGTTAATAGTACCACTCTGCAAGCCCACACAAGGGGACCCAGATGGAATGCGAAATGAAAAACACATTGGGCAGAGGACACGCTACAACGCAAACAACAATGGCAGAGATGTGTGCGCTGTGGCACGACATGCACAGCGGCTGCAGGAGGGGAGCTGGAGCCAACCAGGAGACACTTGGGGTCTCTTTGAATTTGCAGCACACACACATGCCTCTAAGAGGAAAAGCCCATAGTTGGCCAGCCTGTGCTACATGAAAAGATCACGAAGAAACTAGAGCGGTGAAAGCAGGTGCAGAACAGCTGATGGGCAATCCCACTGTGTGAACTGAAAAGCAAACAGGCTGAGCCTGCGGCGGGGAGGACCGGGGGCTCGTGCACATCTCTGGATCTATGTGTCTCCAGGAGCCGGCTCAGGGAACTGTGGCCAATTTTGCTTTAATAGGCTTTTCTATATTTATAAAAGAATAACATTAATGTTTTTGAAAAAGTAACACATGACACAAAAGCAGAGGAAATATCAGTTTTGGCCTCAGGACACACGTGGCTGCCACTCAGGCTGGGGGCTTCTGGCCCCAGCAGGATGGGATGGGGTCAGCCCCAGCAGCCTCTCCAAGTCTCTCCCTCATGCCCAGTTTCTTGGCGCCCTGCCCTGGGAAGATGGAGGGGCGGGAGAGTGTGCACCTGTGGTACATGGCGTTGGTGGCCTCATACGTGGGGTTGAGGGGGTCCTCATAGCCGATCTCTGCCGCACGGGCTCGCTCCTGGGCCAGGTATGCGCCCCGCACCAGCTTGGCCCCAAAACACCAGCCCTCACGGCGAGCCAGCTCCACGTCCAGGGTCACATTGTCATAGGCATCCTGTGGGGCCAGGGCCAAAAGTCACAGGGAGCCTGGGCAAGCCCAAGTGACAGCAGGATGGGGCCTTCCTGGGCCCAGGTGCAGTCACCAGGGCTGGGCAGCAGCTGTCTGGGGAGGTGCAGCTCAGGGCACCTGGAGCAGCTGTGGGTGAGGATGGGCCTCCAACCTCTGTCCCCAAGGAGCAATGGCAGTGGGGACGTCTGCAGCTTCCTGTGTGGCCTGTGGATGGCCCTGTGGGTGCAGCCCAGGCGCCAGCAGCCATCATGTGCTCCAGACTCCCAGGCTGACTCCCAGACCGACAGGGAGGGGTGCGTACTGCATGCTCCTGCCTGGACCCCTCCCCATGGCACCCTGTGTCCTCTGGGCACTTGGCTCACCCCTGAGCGCTCTGGACCTGCTAACATCCCTGAGCAGTTTGGGGCCCACAGGCTAGGGTGGGCTCCCTGAATACATGTGACATCCCGGGTGAGTCTTTCTGGGGAGGGCCCAAAGCTTTCAGGAGGTTCTTAGGGGCGCTGAACTGAAAACACGCTGGAGGAAATGGTCGTGTGACGCCTTCCAAGTGGACCCTCATAAAGATCGTTGTCTTCCTCCTGCTCCTTAGACACTCTTGGCTGGTTCCGAGAACCAGAGGAGAGGCTGCGGGCAGCGGGCCTTTCTTGCTACTCCGAGGCAGTCACCCTGGCCTCGGCCTCCTCTGCAGGCCTGGCTGTGGCCACCACCTAAGGGGCTCTTTCCTGGACCCTGGGGCCCGCTGGGTGAGCTGTGCTGCAGAAGACCCCAACAACCCCTTGGGGGCACGGCCCACTCCCTTCTCCATCCCATGAGCTCCCTGGTGGGTGCTGAGTATGAAACCAGGCAAATGCCAGGGAGCTCAGATGAGAGGAGCCCCTCCTGTGGGGTCTCCAAGCCCCAAGGCAGGCGGGAGGGGCTGAGCGGGGGCTTGCCTTGAGGTAGCACTGGTATGTGTTGAAGATGAGCGGCTTCTCCACATTGAACTTGCGCTGCATCTCCAGCGTCAGGCGGCTGATGGCCGGCTGGAAGTAGGTCTGCTCGGCATCCACCATCAGCCGCACGCCCATCTCTGTGGCTTTCTGAGAGGTGCAGGGGGTAGGGGAGTGGGAGCAACTATTGCTGAAGTGAGGCAGGTGCCCTCTTCTGCACGAGTCCCAGGTCCCCAAGGCCCGAGCCCTCTGCCCGAGCGGGACAGCTCACCTTGGCCAGGACATCCATCCGCTGTAGCATCCTCGTCATCTGTAGCTCCTCCTCCTCAGTGAACCGGGACAGCAGGGGCTCCAGCTGTCCTGTCTGGGGGTGCAGCACGCGGTCAGGCCGCAGCGAGGGCTGGAAAGTGCCACCGTGAGGCCCAGGCTAAACCTCTCTCAGTGTTCCCAGCCCACAGGAACCCTCTCATGCAGGGCCGGGAGGGAGGGCCACCTGGACACAGCAGCACAGTGCCCCGGAACCTCCAACGCAGCCAGTGCACTGCCCTACGCGGGGCCTGGGGGTACCATGAGGGAGCTCAGTGCCCATGTCAGTGGGCCCCAGGCTCAGTCCTGGCCTGCACCCTGAAGTGTGTACTCTAACAGCCTCCCCAGTTCTCACAGAGGCCCCACCATTGTGGGGCCAGTTTAGGTTGTGGTTTCAAGCAGTCTGCCAGGTCCTGGGCCCCCCTCCCACAGGCACATGAGTCTCATTCCTCTCCCCGCTGTATACAGGCTGGCCTGGTGACATGCTTCTAACAAACAACTTGGCAGAAAAGACACCGTGTGACCTCTGAGGCGAGGCAGGAAAAGGTCACCCAGCTTCTGCCTGGCTCTCACGTCTCAGGGGACACTGGCCCTTAGAGCCCAGCTGCCATGTTGGGAAAAAGCCCAAGCCACAGCCAGCACCAACTCCCAGACATGTGAGTGGGCGCCTCGCCCAGGTCCCAGCGCCACCACTGTGTGAGTACAGCTACCCAGGAGACCCCAAGGGAGAACTGCCTAGCTGAGCCCTGTCAACCCCAGAACCATGAGGCAGAAGCAGAGTGGCTGCTGCCGTTTCAGGCCTCTGAAGTTTGGGGTGACCTGATGCACAAGACAGATGACTTGGGGAAGGCCCCCAGACCCCCTCTCCTTGTGGTGTCTTAAGGCTCCACGTGGGTCTCTGTCCCACCAAGCATTCTGTGGACACTAGTGGGTTTGTCTTCTTCTCCCTGGACCACAGGGGGTCTGTGGGGCCATAGTGTGCAGTGATCTTGGTCATGTTAAGTTCCCAGGGTGGGCAACAAGAGACACACATGGCAGGCTGAATTCCCTTCTTAGCCCAGTGCCCTGCTGAGCTGGGCCTCACTGAGGAGCGGAGGTGTTACCTGTGTGTTGGGGACCACCAGGTGCTTGGAGAGCTTGGTCCGGCTGTCGATGAGGCTGCTCCAGTCCAGCAGGTCCACGGTGCTGAGGGAGGAGGCGCATCAGCAGAGTGGGCAACCCCACCTGTGGGTGCTAGGGTCGGGTGGGGGATCCAGGCCCAAACCTGTCCGTTCACCAACCACCACAAGACCCACCTTGGTGTTCAGTTTTAAAAGACAGAGGAAATGTAAATATTGTTCTCTGTTTAAAAATTTAAAACCAGTGGCTCAAACTTGTAATCCCAGCACTTCGGGAGGCTACAGCGGGCAGGTCACTTGAGCCCAGGGGTTTGAAACCAGCCTGGGCAACATGGTGAGACCTGGTCTCTATAAAAAATAAATTAAAAAAATGTAAAACCAAAACGCAAACAGTCCTGTGTCTGGGCAGCTCTGAAAACACTGAGTACCCTAGGGCTGTCTTGGGCTTGTGGAGGGGCTGAGCACAGGCAGCCAGGCAGGAGGCAGACACAGCTCTGGGGGGCCAGGGAGGACACAGTGGGCAAGGCTGGCAGTGTGTGAGGGGATGGCTCACTACTGCACCACCCCAGTCACCTCCCCACTTCAACTGGAGGCTCCCCAAGGATGGGGCGTGGGGCTCTGATCCTTCACCTGCCAGCATGGACTCCAGGGAGGGCTGAGAGTGCCACCTTTGCTCTGGACCCAGATAATTCTATAAAGAGCCCTCTGTGGGGTCTGTGCTGGCCCTATGTCTACCCTGCCCAGCCCAGTCCCAGCCTCAGGGACTCCTGAGGCCATCAAGTCCTGCTGTGTGAAAAGCAGTTCCTTCAGCACTGTCATCCCAAGGCCCACCCTCTCAGGCAGGGCAGCCAGGACTGGGAGACACCGCTGGGGCTTGGCTGGAACCATGGCTGATGCTCATGTCCTCTCAGCCTGGGGGCTGCTCTCACCCAGACACTCCCAGGGTCTCCGCCGTGAACCAGTCCTCAATCTCAGCCCTGGATGCGATGCCCATCTTTGCAATACTTTCCTTGAGAAGTGAGAAGGCCTGGATCAGCCCCATTCACTCACATTTTTTCCTTCCCCCAACCCATTGGCCTCTGGTGCTGTTTCTGGTTTTATTACATCGTTAGGAAGAACAGGATCCATTTCTGGTTTGTTTCTACTGCATAGACAGGTCTATTCCCACCCCGCTGCTGATGCACGCCCACACCCTGCAGGGCTGGGACCCCAGCCTCCCGCCAGCATCTCCCCTCTTTGTTCAGAGTCCCTCCGACCTCCTCCTCCATGCCAGGCCAACCCCAGCAGCTGCGGGGTGAGCCACATGCCCTGGATGAGTTCCCAAAACCACCTCAGACCACTGCCCACCATGCCCCCCCTGCACCCCCACGGTGCCCGCCCCTGCACAAGCCACGGGAGTGGGGAAGGGGAGGGCTGCCCCACCTGCAGCACCGCCACCTCCAGCTTGGTGTCCATGGCAGCCAGGCCTGCCTGCCCTTGCTCCACAGCCATTTGGTGAAAGAAGCACCTCCACTTGGCCAGCACCTCTGACAACTGCAGCTGCAAACGCAGGCCTGAATGCCATCTGCACACGCCCCTGCCCGCCCCAGTCCCACACACAGCCCCTGTGGCCAGCTCAGGCCTCTAAGGCATGGGCACCTGTGCTTTCAGTGGATGCCCACAGCTGCCCTGAGGACTCGCACAGCACCAGACTCTGCAGGTGGAAGGTTCTAGCACTTACCAGAAACTGGGGTCTCCCCAGTGCCGTGAGCTTAATGGCTATGAAGCCGTCATCGCTGACTCTACCTGTCAGAAGCCACAGGAAAAGCTGTGATGGCCCTGAGAGGTGCGTGGAGGCAGTGCAGGGTGGGACAGGGAGGGCCGGGGCCTGGCCAGCCCACAGCAAGGCTCCTGACCCCACTCCACCCCGCCCATGAAGTCCTCGCACATGGCGCTCTGGAGGCCCTGTGGAGATGGGAGGGGGCTCCGTGGCGGGGTTTGTGTTTCCATGCAGGTGTGGGACAGCAGTGGGCACAGGAGCTGCCTGTCCCCTGCCGAGCAGCCCCCACAGGCTCCCTGCCTTGGTTTCCTCCCCTGTGCCACCAGCACCATAGGCTGCTCACACGTGGGTCACAGGACCCAGAAACACCGAGTGTGGCTAAGACAGAGACATTCCAGCGAGGCCCCCTTGCTCAGGCCTCTGCCCCAGAGCCAGGATTTCCCAGGAACCTCTGATGCAAGCGCAGGCTCCTGCCCCCGTGCAGCCAGCCCGCAGTCCCACCCTATCCTCCAGGCCAGCCCTCCTGCAGCATTCTTGCCCCTGACACTTCTTTCCAAGCAACAACCAGAAATGTTCCTTTAAAGTGAAAGCAGATCTTACCATCTCATCTTGTTTAACGTCACCCCAATGCAGGGCCTTCCCCTTCCATCTGCCCTGGGAGAACAGGCAATGGACGAGGAGAAGATGCCCCTCACCCTGATGGCCCAGCATTCAGCTGGCCACTCTGACTCCCAGCCCCCGTCAGGAGGTGGCTTCCAAGCACTGCTCAGAAGGGCCAGGTGCAGTGATATGTGCCTGTAATCCCAGCACTTTGGGAGGCCAGAGTGGAAGGTTCGCTTGCGCCCAGGAGTTTGAGACCAGCCTGGGCAACATGGTGAAACACCATCTCTACAAAAAATTTGAAAATTAGCTGGGTGTGGTAGTGTGCGCCTGTAATCCCAGCACTTTGGGAGGCCAAGGTAGGGGGATCACTTGAGCCCAGGAGGAGTTCCAGGGCAACATAGTGAGACCTCATTTTTTTTTTTTTTTTTTTTTTTTGAGATGGAGTCTCGCTCTGTCACCCAGGCTGGAGTGCAGTGGCGTGATCTTGGCTCACTGCAACTTCTGCCTCCCAGATTCAAGCGATTCTCCTATCTCAGCCTCCCAAGTAGCTGGGATTACAAGCGCCTGCTGCCACGCCCGGCTAATTTTTGTTTTAGTAGAGACGGGGTTTCACCATGTTGCCCAGGCTGGTCTTGAACTGAGCTCAGGCAATCCACCAGCCTTGGCCTCCGAAATTGCTGGGATTAGAGGTGTGAGCCACTGCGCCTGGCTGTAAGACCTCCTCTTTACAAAAATTAAAAAAAAAAAAACAAAAAAAAAACTTGGCCACGTGTGGCAGCGTGCACTTGTAGACCCAGCTACTCCAGAGGCTGAGGAGGGAGGATGGCTTGAGCCCAGGAAGTCTAGGCTGCAGTGAGCTATGATCACACCACTGCACTCCAGCCTGAGTGACAGGGCAAGACCTAGTCTCATTTGAAACAAACAAACAAAAACATAAACAGGCCTGGGACCCACTGCCCCTGACGGAGGGCTGCTGGGGCCAGCATGGGGCTGTGCAGGGTTGGGTGTTTCTGACACTGAAGGACACTGGGCCTTGGTGACCTCTGGCTTCTCTAGCCCTGGAAGCACCTGCTCCCCCGACCTCTGGCCCCCAGAGGCTGTGTCAGGGAGGGATTCCTGGACAGAAGATGCGGCACCAGCTCCCTGAATGGAACCTCCACCCTGGGCTAAGTGTGGCTCGGCAGCTGACATGGACCAACTTCCTGCAGCTCGTGGTCCTGGCCCCGAGCCAGGGAGAAGGGTGGGGGGCATGAGGCGGGATCAGGGAACAGGGAGCTGGGGCAGGAGAGGAGATGCCTTCTGGGAGGCAGTGGGTCCCCTCAGGAAGGGGCTGAACAGTGAGGGACCCAAGTGTGACCAGAACCCAGCCCTCTGGCTCCTGCCCCAGCTTGGCATTCACCCACCAGCACCTCCATGACCCCAGGGGTCCGCTCAGGCTGGGACATGGCAGGGGTATAGCCAGCAAAGAGGGGGCCGGCCCCACCTGAGGCTTCGATGCAGCGCAAGAATGTCTCCATGTGGCTGTCGCACTTGGCCTCATTGGCGTAGAAGTAGGTGCGGGCACTAATGACACCATTCCTTCGGTCCCCAAAGGCCCGGTGGGCCTGGTATTGCTTGTCCCGCTTATTCGTGCCTGGAATGGCGAACGCACGGCCTGAGCACAGCTCCAAACACCCACCCCCAGCACCCACACACCAATGCCCCAGGGCCCCTGCCCTCAGGAGGGCTCCAAGCGTAGTGGCCTTGCCAGCCTGGCCCTGGCACTGCGCTGCCCCATGGTTCCCATCCCCAAGCCCACCCTCCTGTCTACACCGCGTCTCTTCCACCTGGAGTGCTGCATCCCCCTGGCTAGGCCTCCTCATGAGGCCAGGACGGCAGTCTCCTTAACAAAGGCCTGGGTCCACGAGGAGGCCATGAAAAAGGAGCAGGGCGTCTCTTTCCCCAGACGCTTTCGAGTATGTCAGAGCCCAGAGCCACAGGGCAGGTGCCCTGGACATGGGGAGGAGCCCGGGCTCTGACATCACCCCAAGGCCCACTTGTGCCCCAGCCTAGGCTCTCCTGAGCCACCATGGGGTGTGCAGAGTGGGGAGGGCGTCTGTTCCCACGTGGCGGCCTCTCACTCACCACTGCCATCCCTCTCCACAGCTGAGGTGCAGGACCTGTGGGAAGGAGGGGGAGGGCAAAGGTCAGGGTCACACCACCTGAGCCTCAGGTGACAGGCAAGTTCCCAGTGAGGCTGCACGGAAGTCCCCACCACAACCCTGGTGGAGGGTAGATTCCAAGGTGCAGCCCCAGCCCCACCCCTAGCCTGGGATGGAACACTTGGGCCTGGGAGGGACAGCAGTTTATGGGGCTGCTGTGTCCCAAGGGCTCAGGAAGCCTGGGGCTCCTTGTGGGTGGAGAAATCAGAACCCTATAACCATATGCCTGAGCTCTCAGAACAGCCCAGGGCTTGCAGCAGGTTCTCAAATAAAGGTAGTTACCTGGTTCCAAAGACAGTCAGTCAGGGCTGAGAGGAATGGAGGCGGGAAGGCACCAGCACACAGAGGTCCCCAAATCCCCAGGGAGGCCCCCTTACTCAGGCCTCCTCCCCAGAGCCAGGGTCTCCCAGGCAGCTCTGATGCAAGCACAGGCTCCTGCCCCCGCGCAGCCAGCCCTGCAGTCCTGCCCTGTCCTCCAGGCCGGCCCTCCTGCAGCATTTTCTTGCCCCTGACACTTCTTTTCCAAGCAACAACCAGAAATAATTCCTTTAAAGTGAAAGCAGATCTTACCAACTCATCTTGTTTCACGCCACCCCACCCCAGGTTCCCATCATTTCCCAGTAATGCCCAAAGTCCTGGGCCCCTGGCTTGGGCACCTCCAGACCAGTGAGGCCAGGATGTAGTCTGTCCCCCGCTAGGCTGGCCACACTCTGCTCAGCCAAGCCCCTGTCCTTCCTACAGGTGCCTCTCCATCTCCACCTGGCCAGCACCCCCATTCCCCCTGGCCCCTCCCTTCTCTAGGGTACCCGGCTCCCCTCCCCCACCAGCCCTGCACCCCTGCCAGAGCCTCTTCTTCCTCCTCCCCACGGCCACAATCTGATTCTGGCACTTGGTTTCGGTGCTGTGTCATCCAGGCTAGCAAGAGCTGCTGCGGCTGTTAAGTCTACTGTGACAAAGCGATCATGGTCTCCCTGGCCCCTGGAGCAGCTCTGTGGGTCATCTGACTTTATATTCAAAGCCTGATTAAGTCAGTGACCATGGAGAGAGCTCTGCTGCATGACCAACAGCATCCAGAGCCTTCCTGAAGCTCCCCAGAGGCACTCGGACCCTCAGGGGCAGCTCTGCCCACACTCACAGGAAAGGAGAGAGTCCCCCTCAGGTGCTGGGAAGGGGAAAGGCAGAGCAGTGGTCAGTGATACGCATCCCAGAGGCCTCCGTGTCAAGGGGCCTCAGCTGCCCACTTTCCACCTGGCTGCTCAAGGAGCAAGCCCTGGGCCAGGAGCCCCTGCCAGGAAGCTTTCCCTTCCACCCACTCCCGGGAAGCCCCACGTGGGCCAGGGACTCCACAAATGCTGCCAGGGCCCCTGAGGCTGCAGCCCAGGGATGGGAGCTGGCAGGCAGATATGCTCTGGCCGCCTTATGCTGACACAGAGATGTGACAGAGGAGGGTGGAATGTCACCATGTGACTAGGGAACAGGCAGGCAGCACGTGACCCCCTGCCTGAAACAGGGAGCTCCTGGGACCCTGGCTTGGGCACCTCAAGACCAGTCATGAGGTCAGCCCCAGGACCTTCACGCCGAGGCTTGGGTACAGCCAGGAAAAGCCATGTCCAAGGGAGACTCACTGTCTATGTTAAGGCTGGGGCGGCAGCCAGGGCCCTGCCCAGGGCAGAAACCCTCATGGCAAGTAATAGCAGACAGTGGGGACGGGGCCTCAGGGGCCTCCATGATCCTGAAGAGAAGGTTCCATCCTGAAACCGCACAGCCCACAGTTTGGATAACACAGGACTTAACCACACAGGTGTCTGCCTGTGAGGCAGCCCACCTTCATGAAACAGGATCATTATCTGACAGGTCCCCAGGCAGATGAGTTCCCGCTCAGCATTCCCACAGCTGTTGTGTTCATCCTCCGAGGTGGGCCTGGCAGGAGAGGCTGGGGAAGCCAGGGCCGCTCCCTCTCCTGCTCTGACACACTCAGGGGCAGAACACCGTAGGCTACCGCTGTTTCTCTCCGTGAACCTCCAGAGCACAGACCAGGCTGACACAGCCAAGCAGAGTGGCCAAGATGACCACACAGCACGTGCAGTGGCAAGAGGGGCAGCCGGGTCTCAGAGTGGACAGCTATGCAGCAAGGACAGGGCCACACTCTCCAACAGGCATCATGGATAAGTCACAAGGGGACACAAATGGTGGTTCCCAGGCAGGTCAGGGGTCCTGTTTCCACTGGAGGGGAGGAAGAACGCACCCTGAGAGCAGCTGATTCAGAACTGCTGGTGCCACACAGGAAATCTGGCTTTCGCCACCTGGGACGTTGCCACGTCGTGGCTCAAGGCACCACAGGGAAGAGGGGGGCACGTGGCACTGGCAGCCGTGGGGTGTTAGAGGAGGAAGGGTGAACTGGTGGATGTGGGACCCTGATCAGGGTGGGGACCACATCCCAATGCCTCCTTAAAGCTGGACCCACCTCGTGCTCCCCCAGCCCCACCCCTCATCATGCCCAGGGCATAGTCTGTTGAAGGGCACATGATCGCACACATGGGCACGGCCCGGGACACAGAGGAGGGAAGAGCGACAAGGGGACATGGGGCAGAGGAGGACAAGCACAAGTCCCCAGGGGGTCTTCAGAGAAGGCAGGAAGACCCTGACCACCCACGCAGCCTCTACCGAGCTCAGCTCTGGGTGGCTGTCCCTGGGGACGTGATGCCTGTTTGAAACAAGCAGAGTATGGGGGTCCATGCCCCGCCCTTGTCCAACTCTCCCCTGGAGGGAAGCCTGGCAAGCCCCTTTCTACCTGTACTCCCCTCCCCAGCTCCCCAACCCCCTTCCTCCCCAGCCCCTTGCTCAGGACACACACTGCACACATATCCCAAGTGAGCTGCCCCAGCCTGGAGACCAAGGCCCAGACCCCGCCTCCAGCCAGCCCTGGGCCTGCACAGCCAGACCAATGCCCCTATCCACCCCCTAGGTGTTCCCTCACAGCCCAATCATCAGGAAGATGCCTTGGCCCCTTCCCCATCCCCAAGCCCTCAGCCTGCTTGGGGGATCCCTGGGACTCCTCTCCTGGGGTCGGGTGGGGCCCTAGCCTCTGGGAAACATGGTCTCACCCCTCCTCTGGGTGGACACTGCCCTCCTTTTCTCTTTCTTTCTTGGGAGCACTGCTGGGACTCACTTCGCCATGCACTCAGATGCCTCCATCCTCCCTGGACCTCTCACGGTTAGGCCAGCACCACTTGCCATGGCCTTAATTTGGGGCGGTGGCCTCAGCGTCTCTCCCCAGAGTAGAGCCCATGGCCCTTGTGACAGGAGGGTAGGTTAGGAAGGCAGATCTCTAAGCAGTTCCCTGCACTAGGGTCTGCATGACTGGTCACTCGTAGCCAGGCAGGCCATGCTGCAGCGTGGACATCAGACCAGTGCCTGCAGACCCAGCCCTACCCCCATGGCTCAGGCCCCTCTGAAAGCACAGAGCAGCTGAGCTGGGTAGGTGTCCTCACCATGCACCCCTGTGAGGACAGGAGGGAACCCCATTCACTTCCCAGAGCTGCAGCAGGGCCCCTGCAGACAGCAGCCACCAGCAGCAAGAGAGGTGCGGCCCTCGCAGGGCAAGGGACTCAGGCTCCTTAGGACACAGGTGCCCAGCCCCCTGGCAGAGTACAGGCCAGTCCACCTCCAGACACTCAGCCTGCAGGGCAGGGAGGAAGCCAGGCAGGACCACCCTGGGAAAGGAGTCTTTTCATACCAGAGGTGCCTGAGAGGAAAATCCCATTGTGAAACCAAGTCCCCACCCAGACTCCTTCTGAGAACACACAGGCCATTGGTTATTCAACAGGCAGCTCAGCAAAGGCTGCAGCCAAGAGCTCAGGCAGCTGCGAGGCCCACAGGGCCTGCTAGGAACACAGTGGGGTGTTGGGGCTAGAGTACCCCACCTTCAAAACAACCAATCGCAAGGCAGGGGCTGGGCTCCCCTGGCCAATCCTCTCCAGGCAGCTGGCAGCCAACATGCTGAGACAAGCCTCAGACATTCCGTTCCCAGGGCTGGAGGCCTCATGTGACTGCCTTTCCCTCCCCTTCCCAGGCCAGCCACCATGGGAGCGGCAGGAACAATCACCAAGGCCTGACAAGGTCCACAGAGGGACTGTCCCAAGCCTTATGTGGGTCAAGCCCGGCTGCTGTCAGGGTGCAGGGGACCCAAATACATAGGAAGACATAGGGAGATCCCATCTTTACAAAAAAAAAATTAAAACTTAGCCAGGTATGGTGGTGCATGCCTGTGGTCCCAGCTACTTAGGGGGCTCAGACGTGAGGATCACTTGAGCCCGGAAGGTTGGCTACAGTGAACCATGGCACCACTGCACTCCAGCCTGGGCGACAGAGCAAGACCCTACTTTAAAAAAACCGGTTGAAAGAAATCAAAACAAGAATAATATTTTGTGACACAAGAAAACTATATGAAATTCCAATTACTGTGGCCCTACCGAGGCAGAGTGAAGCCGTTGTGGCGGGGAGGTTCTGGTCCAAGACTGAGAGTCTGTGCTACCTGGCTGTTTACGCAAACATTTCCTAACCCGATGGAGGAGGCTCTGCTACAGCCTCTCTTCTGCAGGGATTCCTGACCCGCAGGCAGGTCCCATTGCCCGACCCTTGCCTGGCCTCAGCCTGCCCTGCAGGTGTGGAACCTCCCAGGCCTGGCCCCTGCCCCAGTGTCAGTGGAGAATCAAATTGAAGCCAGGAGCGGTGTGGCAGGCTGGCCTGGAGTCAGCTCCTGGAGGTCACTAACCTGATACAGAGCCCCTTCCCTGGGCAGTGAGTGTGCAGTTGGTACCACCCTGACGCGCCCTCCTGGGCATCAGGACAGAACAACAAGACCATGTTTCCCTCCACTTCCTGGAGCAGTCCCTGGCTCATGGGAGATCCAGGCAAGACCAACCATTCTTCGCAGAGTGCTTGGTTCATGTGCTGGTGCCTGTGCCCCTCCAGGCGGTGGGCTAGATAGGGCCAAGGGCCATTCTGTGCTCGGCCTCCTCAGGCCTCACGCACACCAGGCCTCCCATGAAAGCCCAGAGCTGTCATCCACATGAAGCAAAAATGCAAGAACTCCAGGCAGAACCCAGGAGGGTCATCGGTAGTTGGGCTGACCAAGCTCTCCTAGCCTTGGCCTCCGCCCAGCTGAGGCTGAAGCCCAGCAGCTGGACACGTCCCACCTGCTCCCACTGGGTGCTCCGGGGTCATGATCAGAACGCCCGCAGACACCGGGCAGCCTTACTCCATCTCCTTGTGCTCTGCCTCCTCAGGGCTCAGGTCCTCCTCCACTCCATAGTCCAGGATGGCGCCGACACCGAAGGCCCTGTTGCGCTGAAGCAGGGGCTGGATGGACTCCTGATCCTCGCCGGCTACAAAATGCCCATAGAAGGTCATCTTCATGAGCTTGTTGAATAGTCTCTGCCCTAGAAGTTTCCTGGAAACATACAGCAGCTGAAAGGCAAAGGGAAGCCGCTGTCCTGGGCTGCCCGAACTCTCCTTCCCCAGCAGGGCACCGCTGCTCATCCCCGACCACAACACTTCACCCCAGCCATGCGGCCTTGATATGGTCTCTTGGCGACCGGGCTTTCAGTGTCAATTTCACGGTGAAGACCAGCTAAAGCCGCTTGCTTCTCCACTCTGTCCATCACTCCAGTTCCCATCCAGGGCAGAGAGACCACAGGAGGTGCCACCTGCTTGGCCTCAGGACACTGTTCCCGCCTGGACTCTGCCCCGTCAGGGCCCCACCCATGAGTCACTCCAGAGGCACACAGTGGGTGCCTGACCACTGCTTGGTGGATAAAAAGGAGAGTGGCTGGCCTCCCTGGGGACAACAGTGGGCATTTCGAGACCATCCTCTGTATCCACACCTTGGCAGTTCTGCTGGGGAAGAGGAGGATCTAACTTGACTTTCTAGTACTTGAGTGTCCAGATTTTTCAATGTTTTGTTCCCTCTTATCCCAAGTCCCTTAAACAGTGTGACTGGCATGAGGCCAGCCCCGAATGGATGCTAAATAACAAACGTGTGAAACTCAGGCTGAGTCTGCGCCCAGCTGGAGGGAGGCATGCCCTGGCGACAAGGACAATGAGCTAGGTGACAGTCCACAGGGGCCTGTGAGATGACTCCCACCCCATGACCCATGGGCTCTGCAGGGTCATCTGGGGCTGACCAACCACTCTGATGGACGCTGCCCGGGAACTGTCCGTCTCCTCCAATCATATTTCACCACATCGCTCATTCAGATGTCCCAAGCTGCCATGCACCAAGCACCTTTTATAGACTGGAAACAACCAAAGGAAACTGACCAGGATCTCACATCCTGGTGGTAAAGGAACCCCAAAGGGGAAGGAGGGACTCTGCCTATGACTCAGGACAGGGGGATGGGGCAGTGCCTGCAGGGTGGGGCAGGAGTGTTTACTAACCCAGATCCAGGAGTGGGGCTTGCCAAGGCGGGGAGATGGCATGGAGAACTGTGGGAGCTCCAGCACAGGGGACAGCCAGGGCAGGAAGGACAGGGACAACGAGAGGCTACTGGGAGAGGAGGGCCGAGTGTGATGCTCAGAAGCACACCTCCGCGCCGTGTCTGCTGCCCCTGCCGACTCAGCCCCAACACAGGAAGAGCCTGGGATTTCTCAAACCCGGTGGATACTAGAACTCCTTTTTTGTGGGGAGCATCTCTTGAGGCCATAGTTTCAGGAACAACTTCTAGTCTAAGCAAAAGCATTAGTGAGTCAAACACTTATACCCAAGCCAGCCCTGAGCACCCACACGCCTGCCGACAGGCAGACACGGCCCCACAGCCTTACCCTCAACATTGGTGCCCCATGGAGATGCCTCCTGACCATCACCCCTGGGCACGCCATGGGGCAGCCCCAAGGACCAGGGTTTCCCAGGCACTCACCCCTGCCTTCCTGCAGCCTCCGAGCAGAATCTGACTTTACTGCATTTTGTTCTTTTATAAAGAGGATTAGAAACTGGAAAATGAACATGCTGACATGTTCTCCGTCTCCCACTGAGCCTGAGCCAGGCCTCATTCCTGCCGGCAGCACCCAGGGATAGTTGGGAGAACGGGATGGGTCTGAAACATATCAAAGATCACCCAAGTGGCAGGCGGGGCAGAACTGGGGACCTGAAAACAATCACTGGGCTCATCCACATCCGCTCTGAGAGAATCATCAGAAACACAACAGGAGGGAGGGTGGGCAACGTGTCGACTGCACGACTGCCGCACAGGGCCATGCAGTCTCTCTCTACCTAACTACTCGCCTCTGCACAGCCAGCACTAAATGAAGGGGTGGAAGCCCAGGCTGCACTGACTCCAGGGATGCTTATTCACAAAGATGGGGGGCTGACGGACTGGGCCCGGGCTGAGGCTGGAAGCTCCCTGCACAGGGCTGCAGAAGCCCACAGGCAGGGCTGGCAAGTTTTTTATTTATTTATTTTTAGAGGCAGGGTCTCACTCCTGGGCTTCAGCGACACTCCTATCTCAGCTTCCAGAGTAGTTGGGACTACAGGCATGCACCACCACACTCAGCTAACTTTTTTTTTTTTTTTTGAGGCAGAGTTTTGCTCTTGTTGCCCAGACTAGAGTGCAGTAGCACAATCTCGGCTCACTGCAACCTCCACCTCCCAGGTTCAAGCGATTCTCCCACCTCAGCCTCCCAAGTGGCAGAGATTACAGGTGCACACCACCATGCCTGGCTAATTTTTATATTTTTAGTAGAGATGGGGTTTCTCCGTGTTGGCCAGGCGGGTCTCGAACTCCTGACTTCAGGTGATCCACCCGCCTCGGCCACCCAAAGTGCTGGGATTACAGGCGTGAGCCAACGCCTGGCCCCAGCTAACTTTTAAAAATATTTTGTAGAGACAGGGGTTCACGATGTTGCCCAGGCTGGTCTTGAACTCCTGGCCTTAAGTGATCCTCCTGCCTTGACCTCCTGAAGTGCTAGAATGACAGGCATGAGCCACCATGCCCAGCCTAGGGCTGGTAATTTTGAAGCTGACTCCAGAGCAAAGCAACCACTTTAACACCATCCTGGTGGCACTGATGCCCCCGCATGGCACTACCTGAGACCAGGGCAGCCCCACATCTTCTTCAGGTGAGGAGATCCTTCAAGGATTTAGAAACCTGCACCAGTAACACATACACTTGTACCCCTGTGAAAGACTCAACTGGATGTGTGCAGAGTAACACTGGTAGAGCCGGTTCTCTCCCCACCTCCGACTCAGGGAACCACTGTCACCACGAGTCCTGTCCCTTCTGTGAGGGCACACACCCAACCTCAGTGCTGTTGTCATGGAAATCCTGGGACTTTCCTAAACCCTCCTCAAAAAGTCCAGCTTTCAGCAAGTGCGGGCCCCAATGCTGTCCCCATCCAAGGCAGCAGCTCAAAGATCAACTACTGCAACCTGACACACCTGTGGCAGATGTGATGGCCTCATTGCACGGGCGCCTCACAGACCTGTGCTGACTCAGCAGAAGGAATCTCCTCACAGCCCAGAGGGTGAGGGAAGGAACACCCTCTGGCGTGCTCACAGGACCAGGTTCTAGTGAGCAGCTCACAAGCCCAGGACCTGGCCTCTGCCTTCTTCCAGTGCTGAGGCTGCCGACACCCATGGGACCACTAGCAAGACAACAGTACAGACCCCACCGAGGGGCTTCCCAGGGCACAGGCAGGACCCTAGGGGAGCCTGGGACAGGTCGCCTCTGGATGCCCTGCCTTTTCCAGGTACCCACAGCACTATCCCTGAGCCCTGGCACTTGCCTCAAGAAGGCATCCAAGGGACAGCGGAGCTGACAGTTTCCTCCCACAATCACGGAACAGCACCTGGCATTCCCCGCAGCGGACTGGGCACCAAACCCCACACCCTGCTCTGCTGGATTCTCTGTGCAACAACTGATCTTGAATCTAGACAAGAAAGCTTAGGGCAGTGCCGACAGAAACCTGACTTGGTGCCTTTCTAGTCCCCTCCCCATCCTGGCCACTCTTAGGGCTGTACCTACAGAAACCTGACCTGGTGCGTTCCTAGCCCCCGCTCCATCCCGGCCACACTTAGGGCTGTGCCTAGAGAAAACTAACCTGGTGCCTTCCTAGCTCCCTCCCCACCCCGGCCACACTTAGGACTGTGCCTAGAGAAACTTGACCTGGTGCCTTCCTAGTCCCCGCTCCATCCTGGCCACAAGGTGGGCATGGCTTCTGCACGACTGGCCCCAGCTGCCACCTAGGATGCCCGTCCTTGCCCTGTGGCTGGCCACTCCCTCCCCTGGCATTCCTGCCTTGCTGCCTCCTCCTCCTATTGCAGCACCACCAGCACTGGCTGCTCTTTTGGGATGCCCCTTAGATGTCGGCACTGCCGAAAGCCTCCACATCACCGTCCCCCCCCTTGCCAGTTCCTCTACCTGGGATGTCCCTTTCTCACCTTCCTGTACCCTTTGTCTGGGCTCTCCATGGCAACAGCTTGACCTTAAGGCATCCTTGTGTGCACAAGCACAGCAATGGCCTCTCAGAGGCCACCATCTGTCCAGTTCAGCTCCTTCCTCCACCATCCTCCACACTCCCGCCACCACTGGTCCTAGGCTGACCGTGACGCTCCTCATGGGATTTGGGCCAACAGCACCTGACTCTGATTTCGTGGACCCCTGCCCTCACCTCGCACCCGCCGAGGCCTCACCTAAGCTCAAGTGTGGCTGGGTGCTTCTCATCTCACACCACCCCCCGCCTTCCCCAACCTCCTGGTGAGGCCAGGGGTGCAGCCCCCGACCTCTGTACAGTCTCACCTGAGAAATCGGCGCCAACAAACGGAACCTTGCAAACTCTTCCCAGGGCCACCTGGAGATAACCGTCATCTCTAGTACCCCTAGGCTGATGCAGCTAAAACAGTGTTCTGCTTGTTGACCCCCCCCCCACCAAAAGCCCTCACACTTTTTAAAGTTACCATGGGTGAGTTCAAAGCTGGGCGTTTGAGGGGCTTCCCATTTTCCCCCAACAGTGTGCTCAGAGTGGCCGTGTCTGGGAAGCAGCTGGGTCCTGGGGACTGAACTCTGGGGTCCCAGGCTATGAGCCCTACACCAGGCTTCTCTTGTGTTAACATGAAGAATACTCCATTTTAAATTCCAAGTGATAATTCTGTATTCCCACAAGTGGTATATATCGTAAATATTAAAACGACCATTGTTTTTAGTTGGTAGACATCGACAAATAGGAAAATTTGCGAGATCCGAGGGGGACTGCAGGAAACGCCTCCCTTCCTGGCTTCCCTTGCTCCAGGAGATGCTTGGGAGGCACCCGGTTCACGCCAGGAAGCTCCGTAAAGACTCCCGGGACCGGCAGAAGCCCCGCGCCCCCGCCTGCACCCCGCGCACCTGCTCGTGGCGCTCCAGCAGCGCGGGCCAGGCGCATAAGCGCAGCACCAGCAGGCTGCGCGCCAGCTCCCAGGTTCGCCGGCTCCGGTAAGCCTCCTGCGCGTTGCCGAAGTCTACGGCGGGCACCGGCGGCCGCACTGCCGTGGCCGACCCACCTCCCGGCACGGCCGCTGGGCCCGCGGCGGGCTGCTCGCGGGAGGCCGGCGCCGTGGACAGCGGGACGAAGCGGGGAATGTACGGGCGCAGGACGGGCAGGACGCGCTTCAGAGCCATGGCGGGACGCCGGTACCCGCCCGGGCCGCTTAAGTATTCGCTGTTGGTCCCGCCCCGCCCCGCCCCGCCCCGCCCGGTCCCGGAGGCCTCACCCGACATTCCTGACAAATGTCAGACAAGGGCTTGGACTTCGGGAGCACCCTGGCACTTCAGCTACATGTGGGGACCCTCTGCCGGCAGGGCTGAGGCCAAGGCCCACTGGCTTCCCAAAGCCTCTGCTTCTGCTCTCCGTGAAGACAGCAACAGAGTGAGACCCTGTCTCAAAACAAAACAAAACAAAAATTATGTATTTTCAGATAGCTTGAAGGAGAATATTGAGTGTTTGTAATGCAAAGAAATGATAAATGTTTGAGATGATAGGTATGCTAATTACCCTCATCTGATCACTATACATTACATGTACAGAAACATCACTACGTACCCCACAAATATGTATAATTATTATGTGTCAACTAAAAAATAAAAATAGCCGGGTGTGGTGGCTCACGCCTGTATCTCAGCACTTTGGGAAGCCGAGGCAGGAGGATCTTTTGAGCCCAGGAGTGCCAGAGCAGTCTGGGCAACATAGTAAGACCTCGTCTCTACAAAATAATACAAAATTAACCAGGCATGGTGTTGCGTGTCTGTAATCCCAGCTACTCAGGAGACTGAGGTGAGGGGATTGCTTGAGCCCAGGAGGTTGAAGCTGCAGTGAGCTATGATTGTGCCACTGAACTCCAGCCTGGGCAATGGAGGGAGACCCTGCCTCAAAAATAAAAGTGAATTTCTTTTTTTTGAGATGGAGTCTTGCTCTGTCACCCAGGCTGGGGTGCAGTGGCATGATCTCGGCTCACTG
This sequence comes from Nomascus leucogenys, assembly GCF_006542625.1. Lineage (NCBI taxonomy): Eukaryota > Metazoa > Chordata > Mammalia > Primates > Hylobatidae > Nomascus > Nomascus leucogenys. The sequence continues at coordinate 45,262,653 of NC_044387.1, forward strand.
CAAGCTCTGCCTCCCGGGTTCATGCCATTCTCCCACCTCAGCCTCCCGAGTAGCTGGGACTACAGGCGCCTGCCACGCCTGGCTAATTTTTGATGTTTTTAGTAGAGATGGGGTTTCACCGTGTTAGCCAGGATGGTCTTGATCTCCCGACCTCGTGATCCCCCCGCCTCGGCCTCCCAGAGTGCTGGGATTACAGGCGTGAGCCACCGCACCCAGCGAATTTTTTTTTTTTAAAGAAAGATTCCAGACACAAACAGCCACAAGTTGTATTGTTCAGTTTATATGATGAGCTCAGAATAGACAAACCGACAGAGACAGAAGTCACACGAAGGCAAGCCCATAGTGTAGCTTGGTGAGTGTGGCACTGGTGAGGGCCTGGAGGTGGAGGACGGGAGGAGTGGGAGGGGCTGTTAGGGCCCACGGAGTTTCTTTGGGGTTTGGAAATACTCTGGGGCTAGAGAGTGGTGATGATTGCTCAACCTTGTGTATAGACTAAAAAACCATTCAATATCTCAATATCTCAATAAAGCTGTTATTTTTTTTTAAAAAAAGCAAAGTTCTAGCCTTTGCTTCAAGGAAGCCTGTGGCCCTGCATAGAGGCGAAGGTGGGCAGGGGCTGCCAGGGGCAGGGCTGCAGACAGGGCAGGGGGAGAGGCGAGGGGTGCAGGGATCACAGAGATCACCACTCACGTCCAGACCATAGCAGGGCAGGCCAAGTGCCGGGTGCCCAGGCCCATGGGAGAACCCACCTGTGAGGGCACTTGTGGGAACAAGGCTGGCCTGAAAGTCACTGGCTCCGTGTGATGATTAGTGAAACAACTGAGTTTCACAGGAGCTCTGTAAATCCTAGGAAGCAAGTCTTATGCTCAGCTGGGGACTCTTGGCAGGTGGCTACCCTGAGCCAGCTGATGGCTTTTTTTTTTTTTTTAAAGAGACATGGTCTCTCTCTGTTGCCCAAGCTGAAGTGCAGTGGTGTGATCACAGCTCACTGTGGCCTTGAACTCCTGGTGTCTCACATGTCCATGTGAAGAGACCACCAAACAGGCTTTGTGTGAGCAACAAAGCTGTTTATCTCACCTGGGTGCAGGTGGGCTGAGTCCAAAAAAGGAGTCAGCAAAGGGTGGTGGGATTATCATTAGTTCTTAAAGGTTTGGGGATAGGCAGTGGAGTTAAGAGCAATGTTCTGGGGGCAGGGAGTGGATCTCACAAAGTACCTTCTCAAGGGTGGGGAGAATTACAAAGAACCTTCTTAAGGGTGGGGGAGATTACAAAGTACATTGATCAGTTAGGGTGGGGCAGAAACAAATTACAATGGTGGAATGTCATCAGTTAAGGGTATTTTCACTTCTTCTGTGGATCTTCAGTTACTTAAGCCCATCTGGATGTATCCATGCAGGTCACAAGGGATATGATGGTTAGCTTGGGCTCAGAGGCCTGACACCTGGGCTCAAGTGATCCCCCTGCCTCAGCCTCCCAAGTAGCTGGGACTACAGGCTGGACTGCACCTAGCTAATTTTTAAAAAATATTTTTTTGTGGAGACGGTCTGGCTGTGTTACCCAGGCTGATCTGAAACTCCTGGGCTCAAGCAATCCTCCTACCTTGGCCTCTCAAAGTGCTGGGATTCAGGCATGAGCCACTGTGCCCAGTTGTGGATTATTTTGAAAGAATGATGCCCCACCAGGGCCAGGGGATCCAGGTGGGAGTTGGCGGTGGGGGGTCCTCAGGGAGATCGGCTGGATGGGAGGTGAGTGCCGGGGACAGAGGGGTGGGCTCTGTTCTCCAGCTCAGGAGACAGGCAGATCTGAGAGGGCCAGACTTAGGCATGTGGTGGGGGGCCCAGCTGCTGGGCGCCCCCGAGGTTGGGCCGGTCACCAGGGCCTGCCACTCCCAAGGAGGAAGCAGACAAGAAACAGAACTTCAAGGGTAGAGAGGCCGCTGTGTTGCCTGTCTGGGCCCCTGGGGACATGCAGTCAGCCGAGCTCAGTACTCCTTCCGTTCCCCGACTTGCACTCATTCCCAGCGAGATAATTGTTTCTCCTCAGCCATGAGCATGACACTGGAGCTCTGGCAAAGTCAGGTTTTTTGTTTTGTTTTGTTTTGTTTTGTTTTGTTTTGTTTTGTTTTGTCATGTGCCTCTCACCTGTATTCCTGAAATATTTTCTTCTGTGCTGGAACCATGGCTCCCTGCCTTCATTCTGATTTGTTGCATTTTTCTGCTTGCCCTGTAGCCACTTTTACTGATATATTTGCCCTGTCTGCAGGCAAAGGAATTCATTCACATTTGTTTAATTTGGGGCTTGTTCTTACTTTATCAGCCTACACCAAACCTGGGCTGCTGGGTATATGAATTCCCTCATCGGTATGTTATCCCCTTATGCACTCCATGCTGCCGTTCACAGATCCTACTTGAGTTCTATTTAGCTATGTCATTTTATTCATTTTTTTCAAAGCTAGTAAAATGTGATTGCATTTCCTGAAGTTAAGATTGTCTGCTAGATCCCAGAACACGCCACTCTTTATGTGAATGCAATCACACTTCGCCCCTTTATATAATCAATTTCAATGCATGTATGAGGAAAGGTAGTTAGATCCTCCCACCCCTGCTAGATTGTTTCCTGCTGAGACCAGCTCAGTCGGGGAGACCCTAACCCAGCGGCGCTAGAAGAATTAAAGACACACACAGAAATATAGAGTGTGGAGTAGGAAATCAGGGGTCTCACAGCCTTCAGAGCTGAGAGCCTCAAACAGAGATTTACCCACATATTTATTGACAGCAAGCCAGTGATAAACATTGTTTCTTTCTTTTTTTCTTTTCTTTTTTTTTTTTTTTTTTTGAGATGGAGTCGCGCTCTGTTGCCCAGGCTGGAGTGCAGTGGCACAATCTCCGCTTACTTCAAGCTCCGCCTCCCGGGTTCACACCATTCTCCTGCCTCAGCCTCCCAAGTGGCTGGGACTACAGGTGCCCACCACCGCACTCGGCTAATTTTTTGTATTTTTAGTAGAGACGGGGTTTCACCGTGTTAGCCAGGATGGTCTCGATCTCCTGACCTTGTGATCCGCCTGCCTCTGCCTCCCAAAGTGTTGGGATTACAGGTGTGAGCCACTGCACCTGGCGTGTTTTTATCCATTTTAATGGGTTACTAGCTGCTAATCTGTCTGCAGCTCCTTCAAGCACTCTAGTTCCTGGCATTAAGGTCAGATGTGCCTGGGATGCTTTAAATATTTGTTCTTTTAATTTTGCAAATACAAAGACAAGTTTGTAGAGTGCCCTTCTAGATGCTTTTTTATTCTTTCCCAAATTTCGATCTTATTAAGAACTGTTAATAGTTTCCACAAATCCTTATGTGAAGCTCCTAGAGCGGGTCATATCATTTGAGGTTGAGGTGCCACTATACCGCCATGGTTGCAGATAATGGGAACTTTTGCCGTACTTCTTATCATTTCTATCATCTGACCATTTGTTCAGACCAGCTGAACATAGTGTGGCCATGGCATGCAGACTGAGACGTGCAATTCAAGCTAAACATCCCCTTAGGGGACCAATCAATAATGATCCCATAGGAATCACTGCACAGCACCTCTGCCTGTTCTGCAATGCAATCTTCCTAAACAAGTACGTTCATTATTTCTGGCCAGGTTCTATTTTGTTTACAAATAGGTTTTTGAGGGCAGTATGCCTCAATTATAGGAGCAGATTTATTATCGTAAATACTGAGATCAGAAAGCATGTGTAATATGTCATAGAGTGATTACATTCAGGCATTATTGCCAGCCAAGATTGATAATATACCCCATAAGTGTAACTGTTCTCTGTGTCAGCCCTTGTTGAAGGAATACTCCTGGCAGTGGTGATAACCGCTATCGTAACTACCAGTAAATTACTCATTGTGACTGGTTGTCCCTCTTTCCTCAGGTTTTCTTCTGCCATCTGTGACAGCTTCTTGATCTGTCCCCAGGTGGGTGGCTGTGTTCGACGGGTGTTGCTTGTGACAGTTGGGGTCCTCCTCCGCGTCAGCCTCAACATGGCTGCAACCAGGGGGTCCTCGGGATCCTCCAGAATCTCTTTCTTGGCATCTGGCTCATGATAAGGGTTTCAGGTGTCTTGATGGCATCCAAATCGGCTGTTGATTCGGTCCTGGAGAAACACAAGCATAACCTCTACCCCAAGTTATTATTTTACCTATTTCCCAACTTTTTGTTATCAGATCTGTACACCAAACCAATTGTTCTGCTTCTGTCTTTGCATCTGGTTTCTGTAGATGCTGTTCAGCTGCTGATAACACCTGGCCTTTGGGCAGGCTCAAAAAATTTAAAGTTAATAATGCTAGATTCAGTTGTGTATGGGCTGTTCCGTAATCCCAATTTCTCCCCCTTTTTTGTTTTTGTCATCAGTTGTTTATCTTTGTGAAATAGTAACTGAGCATTTTTAATTAACTGTGTGGAATGAACCACATATGAAGGATCAGAAATCACATTAATAGGCATATCAAAAACAGTCAATACCTCAATTACAGCTACAAGCTGCGCTTTTTGAGCTGAAGCGTAAGGCATCTGGAAAACTTTACTTTTTGAGCCAGAATAAGAAGCTTTACCATTACTAGACCCATCTGTAAGACAATGAAAACGCTTAGCAGGCTGCAGGTTGTTTACCGCTGGCAACCTCCACTTCTCACTTCTTTGCCATGGACACCCCCATGCCCCTGTCTTCCTCCAGCAGCACAGGAATCCCCAAGGGCCCCATCAGTCCCAGCTCCTGAACCAGAGGTCTCAAACTGCAGGCTCTGCTGGAGGTCCAGGCATGGGGGGTATCAGGGGCTCCCACCAGCCCCCTCCCAGTTGTCAGAATGTCAGCAACCTGTGCCTTCCAGCAGGCACTCCAAGGTGAGTTCCCTTGGGTGGAGGACAGGGACAGACGGTGCTGTGCACATCACAGCTGAAGGCTCGGGCTCTCCTCCTGTCCCAGAGCCCTTCAGGGACTTCAGGCCTCACGCGGAGCCTGTTTCCTTGGCTGGTGTAGGAGGTGTTTCAGCCCCAGGTCTCAGCCAGCCGTCGCCCAGCGACACGGTCAGAGCTGGGCCTGCCTGGTTCCCTGGGCTGGCACTCTGAGTCCAAGGTGGCACGATTGGGCAGTGACCCCTCCCTGAGCCCCCAACCTCTGACATTCTAGATATTGGCCTGAGCCGTGGCTTCTGAAAAGGAAAACCTGGAAATTCCTTCAATGTCCACCATAGGTGATGATGGGCTCAGAGCACCATGGGATGTGCCCAAATGATGAGCCCCTCCCTGCATGTCAGTAACAGGGACACACATCTCTGATGTGAGGGGAGGGAAGAGTCTGAGTGTGTGAAGCTGTCTGTCCACACAGGCCACACGTGGATGGGGGGCAAGGACACAGAACAGAGGAAGACAGGAGGACTCTCATCTTACGTGGCAGTGTTTTTGCATCAACCGCTCTTGTATAAGAGAGGTCTTTACAAAGTAATAGTTTGTATTACTTTTGCAAAGTAATAACGCCTTGAGTTAACCCCACAGTTTATCTTGTAATGTGGAACAGTCAGGGCCAATTGAAGATAAGCAGCCCCCTGGGGCTGACCCATAGCAGGGGCTGCTGGAGCCAGGCCCTTAGGGGAATTTGAGATTTCTTTAGCCAGGCCTGGGGGGCACCGGCAGGAAGCGCCTCCAGAGCTGTTCACGGCCTTTGTCTCCCCTCTGGGAGGGTACTGAGTGGAGTCAGGTGAGGGGCCCGTGCTCGCCCACCAGGATTGTTCCAAACACAGGCAGCCGGGCTCCCTGGCAAGCTCCCTGGTGCCCTGTGAGCAGCTCTGACGTCGGTGGACAGTGTTCCCAGTGAGTCTACCGTCAGTCCTTGTGCTCAGCATTGATTTTCCTTCTGCGGTCAAGCTAGGCTGTGTTGTTGGTACTCACTGTACCTCCAGGTGCTGAGCAAGCTGACCTTGGCCTCCCTGGCCCCATGGCTGCATGAGGCTAATGTCCCCCTGTGCATCCCGCCCCAGTGCCCCCGCCAACAATAGGGCACAGAGGGGCTGGCCCGTGGCTTTCTTGAAACGGTGCATTTCATTTCTGATTACAAAACCAAGGCGTGCTTTGGTAGACAGTGTGGTGGATATGGGGAAGGATAAAAAGGACATCAACCTATTCTGACATTCCAGCACCCAGGGCAGGGACCCAGAGGGGAGATTTGGGCGTATTTCTCTCCATTGTCTTCTCTGCAGGCATGACACAGGTGTGCACACACACATCCAGTCCACTGACGTGTACACAGCATGAACACGTGTGGGACACTTGCCCTGCTCCGCAGTGTGTGTGAGGCATGTGCACATCCACTGCCCTCTGTGGAAGGCGTGTTCACACCTGTGCACATACCTGAGGCCACTCTATCACTGCAGGCCCCTGTGCATTTCCTGGGAGGCATGTTCCCATTTCATTAAGAATTCTCAGCTGGGCGCGGTGGCTCCCACCTGTAATCCCAGCACTTTGGGAGGCCGAGGCAGGTGGATCACGAGGTCAGGAGATCGAGACCATCCTGGCCAATATGGTGAAACCCCATCTCTACTAAAAATACAAAAATTAGCTGGGCGTGGGGGCATATGCCTTTAATCCCAGCTACTCAGGAGGCTGAGGCAGGAGAATTGCTTGAACCAGGGAGTTGGAGGTTGCAGTGAGCTGAGATCACACACTCCAGCCTGGTGACAGAGTGAGACTCCATCTCAAAAAAAAAAAAAAAATCTATTCGTGATGGATCTACTCCAGGCCCTGCCTTGCCATCACCAGCCACACAGCAACTCACAGCCAGTGCTCTCCTCACAGGGGTCTGAATGGCAAGGAGTGAGGCCTAGGATGACCCAGGACAAGCAGCAGCAACAGGGTGAGTTCCCAGGATACTGGACAGGCTGTGTGCAGCTGCCAGTTCTCAGCAGGTGCAGAGATCCCAGGGAAAGCCATGAGATGACTTCTGCACTTGTCCTGCCAGCAACCTGCAGGGGTGGGTGGGATCAAGAGTGACAGCAACCACAGGTACCCAGACATCCCCCCAAAAGAGCAAGGGGGGCTCTGGGTGATGTCCTGGAGGGGCAGGAGCGAGGAGGGAGGCCTGGGGCACCGAGGGTGTCTCATCACATAGGCTCTGTCCCAGCCACAGTGCTGTCTCTCCCTGAGCCCTGCATAGCCTCCTGCCCACAGGTGAAGACCCAGCCTCAGCTCCCTGCATGCAGCAGGCCCACCCATCCATCCATCTGTTCACACCAGGAAGCCCAGAGGCAGGTGGACGGCCTCTGTCCTGGCAGTGCAACGTTGCTGAAAGCATCCTCCAAGAGTCACCCAGCCCCACAGACACTGATGGAGGACAGCAATGGCGCTTCCTGACAGTGACCACCATTCACTGAGCACTCAGCAGGGGTGGGTGTCAGGGTCAGCCTCCACCATGTCACTGTGGGAACATCCCCCAGGACCTGCTAATCCATTTTATACATCAGGAGGAAAGCCAGGGAGCATGGCACACTCTCCAGCTACGGTGGGGCCAGCACACTGTCCAGCCACCTTGGGCCAGTGAAACGGAAAAAGTTCCCTTGTCGCCCTTGCAGGGTGTGTGAGAAGGGGAGTGGCGTGCTTCTTCAGTGCTCCGCTGCCCAAACCTCCAGGGGAGCTTACAGACGGGCAGGCTGTGGGGCTCCGACCCCGCAGCAGTGTCTAGGGGTGAATGTTGACAGCTGAAGCCCCAGTGGGCATGTGTTACGGGGGCTCTTTTAGTTTGTCGTCTGTAGGGTGGCTTGTGTTAGTCAGAGGGCTTTCTGGATCCTGGGGTTCTTGCCTTGTGTACCAGAAGAGTCAGATCACATGTGGACTTGGAGAATGAGTGCAAGGTTTTATTGAGGGGAGGGGGCTTCCAGCAGATAGGGGAAGCCAGAAAGGGGTGGAGTGGGAAGGTTTTCCCCTGGGGTGGGGCTGCTGTGCACCCAGACTCTCCTCCAACTGCCCCAGCCAAACTCCGTGTGGTTCTGCCAGTCGGTGGCCTGCCAGCATGCTGGTGCCTATCAGTGCGTTCATCTCGATGTCCAGCCGCCCATGTGTGTCTCCGCTGATGTGCTCCTCTCCACGTCCAGCTGCCTCTGTCTGCTAAGGTCTCGGGGGGGTTTCTAAGCACAGGATGGGGGCGTGGCAGGCCAGGGTGGTTGTGAGAAATGCAACATTTGGGTAGGAAGTGCCTGTTCTCACCTAGGTCCGTGGGGTTGGAGCCCCAGTCAGGGACCACGCCCTCCTCTACCCAGCACTTCCCTTCCCCGCTTCCATATCATTTAAATGGACCACATTTTCCCTTCCCAGCACTTGCTTTCCATATCAACAGCACATTCTCAGCCACTGTGGGGTCAGCACACTCTCCAGCTACGTGGGGCAGCAGCGGCTGGGCTCCATCTCAGGTCTGCACCAGACCCTCATTCTTAAACCCCTGCGTCTCGGCCTGCACATGTCCCAGCTTCCTCAAGTCTTGACTCCCAATGTCCCAGCCTCCTTGAGGTCTCAGTCTCCCTGTTCCAGGCCTCAGCCTCTCCTGAGTCCCTGCCTAGCTCAGTTCCTACCTCCCACATCCCCTCCCCAGGTCTCTGCTACCATGGCCCACCCAGCTGCACCCCCGCCCCATGCGTCTCCTGGGACCCAGGAGGCCACTCATGGGCTAAGCCTGGTGGCATCCGCGTGTAAACCTTGCTCTGAGCACACGCTCATCGCTGTGGCTGCTGACTTTCACTGTGCATATTAAATGCCATTAAGATGGATGGGATTGTTTTTCAGTGTCCAGAGGACTGCAGCACATGGAGAAACAGCCGCCCTGCAGGGCCTCTCCCCGAGCTCTGGCGGGTGAGCCCTTGGTGGGAGGGGCTGGGGAGCAGGGACCCATTTAGTGTGTGGTTGGGGGAGAAGGTAGGAGGCAGGTGGGACCCTCGCCGGAGCCTCTCCTGAGATGCCCTAAGGGCTGGGAATGGGAGCTACTTGGTGGGAGAACCCAGCGGGGATTTCCTATCCCTGGGCTGTGGCCATGCCGAGGACCCTCTTGCTGTTGCCTCTCACAAGGCCACTCGGCCCCTGCTCACTGTGCGACCTTACACAGCAGCTCAGCCTCTCTGAGCCCCTCTGTCATCTTTAGCCACTGCCCACCAGAGTCCCCTGGGAGCCGCTGGCCGAGGCAAGGCTGGGCAGGGGGCTGACATAGGCTCTCACGCCTTCAGATGCCCTCAAATGGGATTCAACCCCGTCTTGGCTCCTGAGACCTCCCAGCCTGGGCTCTGAGGGTCTGTCCAGACCTGCAGGTAGATGGCTGGGCCTGCAGGGACAGAGGCGGCCGGCGGAGGGCAGCAGAGGGCCGCAGAACTGAGTGGTCGGCACTCACCAGGCCGGGATGTGTCCACCCTGCAGGCAGACAGCCCTGCCTCTGCCCTGGGCCTTGTCTCACCCCAGGACACCCCAGGCCCCGGCTCAGCTGCAGCAGGGAGGCCAGGCCTCACCCCTCTCCCTCCTGACGCCTGCCCAGCCACTGGCTTGGGCCACTGCCCTCTGGGCCTCTCCTGCCACCCACCCCAGCACTGGGCCCCCAGATGCCCCTGCTTCCCTCCCAAAGGTCCCTCCTGGACACCATCCTGGCCCAGTCAGGATGCCAGCACAGGATCTCCCCAAAACACTCCGGGCCCTGGAGGACAGGGTGAGGCTCCAGCACCTTCCAGGTGGCACTCATGATGAACAATCCCAGGGGTCACGCACCCTGGACCCATCTCCCCCAACACAGAGACCCCAACACAGGCCCTCAGCCATGAGTATGGACACACAAGGCTCCCGGGGTATGGGCAGAGGGTTGACACTGGCTCAGAGCGTGGGCACCATGGCACAGGGCGAGACAGAGACTCAGCCCCCAGGGTAGCGGCCAGTGCTGACCTCGGGCTGGGCCAGGGCCTGGCCACGCTGAACCAGGTCTGAGCATCCTCAGGGGCCAGCCTATCCCTGTGGGGTCCCCACAAAGGAGGCCATGGGCTGGGCCCACCTCGAGCTCAGCATCTTGAGGGCCACAGAGCCTCGTGGCCCAGGCCACTAGTGGTCCCTTTGTGTTCTCTGGTGACAGGAAGCCCTCGTTCCCATCAGCCCAGTCTGTCAGCTCCCTCTGCCCCAGGGTGAGGCCTCTATGGTGAGGCCCATGGTCCTGGCTCCAACCTAGCACTCCTCGGGACCCGCTCCCATGCCCGGCTCCCTGCCAGACCCACACACCCAACCCGGCTAACACCAGCCCCACCCCGTCCTCCACTCTCCTTCACTGGTCCCCTCTCCGTCCTCCTCCCACCCACTCTTGAGAAACCTCCTGCACATGAGCACCTGTCCATCCCCACACCTGCTCACCAGGCCTGGCTGGGCCTGACCCTCTCCCGAACTGAGGGCTGCAGCCTGGTCAGCTCGGCTCATCAGCACAGACTTGTTTCTGTCACAACAGCTGGTGAGGACTGAGCAGACAATGGGCTAGCCAGGTCTCCACGGCCTGCCCCGGGCACCGTGATGTTCCAGGGTGGTGCAATGAGGGAGGAGGTCCAGGTGGCTGACAGCTGGCTGAGGCAGAATGCGGTGATTGGCGCTGCCCAGAGGGGAGGTGGGCCCCTGGGCTGAGGGAGCCCCAAGGAACAGAGCTGAACCCACCACTAACAAAAGATGGGCCAGGGCCAGAGCCAACACCATATGCCACAGCACGCAGAACAAAGGCCACATGCCCTGTCCTCAGCTGGCCATGTGTCCCCTCCAGGCCTGTCCTGGCTTCCTGACCGCCTCATCTCCACTGTCCCTGGTAGCCGCCCTCACTGTACCCTTCTCCATGCTGCCCTCTGAATGAAGTCACCATGTCCGAGGGGACATGGATGACTCCAGTTGGCATGGCCTTGCCCATCCCTTGGGGCTGCAGCACAGTGGCCACCCTCTCCTCACTGCTGGGAATGTTCTGGAGCTGAGTTGGTGCAGGGAGGGTGAAGAGGCCCCGAGCCCTCCACACACCCACCCCTGGCAGCAGTTAGCAGAGGCTGGGGAGAGAAGGGTGTGAGCTCTTGCAGACATGGCACCCCAGGGTATCCTGTGCCAGGGGACACTTTGGCCATGAAGGGACTGTCTGGGCATGGCAAGCTCTGGGGGGCATCAAGGGTGCCCTGACAGCACTTGTAGGGGAGCAGGGTCCCAGTCTCAGCACAGTCCAGTCAGACGGGCCTGGCCTGAGTTCCAACTGCCTCTCCCAGCTGTTTGACCCCAAACATCATGGTTTTCTGGCCTCTGGAATGGAGCTGGGGAGGGATGAAAGCATTACCGAGGGTGGAAGAGGAACCACAAAGTCCTGTGGAAGGGCATGGCAGCTGTGAGCCTTTCATTCTGAGTATCTGAGACCCCAGGAGGGGCTGGGCGCTCGTCTGGGCTGAAGTCTCACAGTGAGGGGCGGCGGTCACAGCCAGGATGCGCCATTCATTGCCATTGAGGAGGTCTGGGAAGAGAGGTGGTTTGGGGGACACCATCTGGGGTCCCTGGGCCGGAGGGTCCCGTCTTTGGAATGGAGGGGCCGGGGACCATTCCAGAACAGTGTCCAGGAAAGAAGGGGCTCTAAGCGGGCCGTCCAGCCCCCTCCTGCTGTGTGGGGCTCTGTGCTGAGTGCATGACCCCCCAGCCCCCGGCCTGTTTGATGGCTTCTCCCCTCCCCTCTCTGCTGCCTGGTCCCCTGGAGCTCTCCCTTCCCCACCATGGGGCTGAGTTAAAGAAAAAACTGATTCCAGCAGATGAGGGGAGGAACAGCCCTGCTGGAGGCAAGGTGGGCGTGGGGGGAGTTTGTCTCCCCCGATGCGCAGGCAGTGGCTGGAGGAGCGTCTTCAGAGGTGGAGGATGAAAACTCAGACTCTGGAGATGGCCGTGCCCTGTTTTTCGGTGTGAGGCAGCGACGGCGAGACTGAGATCCTGGTGTCGTGGGCACCTGAGCTCTAGCTCCCCTCGGCGAGCGCTCGTCCCTTCGTGCCTAGGCGAGAGCCGGCTCTTCCCCGGGAGATGCGTTTGTCCCAGGCTCGGGGGCTCAGTGGGAGTTCATGCTGCGCTGGAGGCTCTTGGCCACCGCTCTAATCGCCTTGTGCTGCCGCAGCGCCAGCTCCGTCGCCAGCGGTGAGCCTCCCGATTCCCCCCCTTGCCCCTGGCGGCGGCGATGACCGGGGAGAAGATCCGCTCACTGCGGAGGGACCACAAGCCCAGCAAAGAAGAAGGGGACCTGCTGGAGCCCGGGGATGAGGAAGCGGCGGCTGCCCTCGGCGGCACCTTTACCAGAAGCAGGATTGGCAAGGGCGGCAAAGCTTGTCATAAGATCTTCAGTAACCATCACCACCGGCTCCAGCTGAAGGCAGCTCCGGCCTCCTCCAATCCCCCCGGCGCCCCGGCTCTGCCGCTGCACAATTCCTCCGTGACTGCCACCTCCCAGTCCCCGGCCCTTCTGGCCGGCACCAACCCCGTTGCTGTCGTCGCGGATGGAGGCAGTTGCCCCGCACACTACCCGGTGCACGAGTGCGTCTTCAAGGGGGATGTGAGGAGACTCTCCTCTCTCATCCGCACGCACAATATCGGACAGAAAGATAATCACGGAAATACTCCTTTACACCTTGCTGTGATGTTAGGAAATAAAGAATGTGCCCATTTACTTTTGGCTCACAATGCTCCAGTCAAGGTGAAAAATGCTCAGGGATGGAGCCCTCTGGCGGAAGCCATCAGCTATGGAGATAGACAGATGATTACAGCTCTTTTGAGGAAGCTTAAGCAGCAATCCAGGGAAAGTGTTGAAGAAAAACGACCTCGATTATTAAAAGCCCTGAAAGAGCTAGGTGACTTTTATCTAGAACTTCACTGGGATTTTCAAAGCTGGGTGCCTTTACTTTCCCGAATTCTGCCTTCCGATGCATGTAAAATATACAAACAAGGTATCAATATCAGGCTTGACACAACTCTCATAGACTTTACTGACATGAAGTGCCAACGAGGGGATCTAAGCTTCATTTTCAATGGGGATGCGGCGCCCTCTGAATCTTTTGTAGTATTAGACAATGAACAAAAAGTTTATCAGCGAATACATCATGAGGAATCAGAGATGGAAACAGAAGAAGAGGTTGATATTTTAATGAGCAGTGATATTTACTCTGCAACTTTATCAACAAAATCAATTTCTTTCACGCGTGCCCAGACAGGATGGCTTTTTCGGGAAGATAAAACAGAAAGAGTAGGAAACTTTTTGGCAGACTTTTATCTGGTGAATGGACTTGTTTTAGAATCAAGGAAAAGAAGAGAACATCTCAGTGAAGAGGATATTCTTTGAAATAAGGCCATCATGGAGAGTTTGAGTAAAGGTGGAAACATAATGGAACAGAATTTTGAGCCGATTCGAAGACAGTCTCTTACACCTCCTCCTCAGAACACTATTACATGGGAAGAATATATATCTGCTGAAAATGGAAAAGCTCCTCATCTGGGTAGAGAATTGGTGTGCAAAGAGAGTAAGAAAACGTTTAAAGCTACGATAGCCATGAGCCAGGAATTTCCCTTAGGGATAGAGTTGTTATTGAATGTTTTAGAAGTAATAGCTCCCTTCAAGCACTTTAACAAGCTTAGAGAATTTGTTCAGATGAAGCTTCCTCCAGGCTTTCCTGTAAAATTAGATATACCTGTGTTTCCCACAATCACAGCCACTGTGACTTTTCAGGAGTTTCGATACGATGAATTTGATGGCTCCATCTTTACTACACCTGATGACTACAAGGAAGACCCAAGCCGTTTTCCTGATCTTTAACTGACGTGGAAAAGGATGCCGTCTAACCAAGGAAAGAAAATTCAGAGACCCTAGAAGTGGATCCAAATAGAAGGGACAAATGCTCTCAGTGAAGAAAAGGGAATTGCACATTGAATCGACACATCAGTAATATGATACAGTGAAATGGGCCTCTACTAAGAATTTCAGCGAGTTTTCTGATGTGCCATTTTTGGTCTTTTTAAAAATATACATATTATAATTGTAATAGTTTGACACATTAATGACCCTAAGACCTTCGTATGTAAAGCAGCTCTGAGTGCTGTGATTTGTTTTTAAAAATTTTTACACTTCTTGTTGAAATATATATGCATATAAATATATCTATATCTATATCTAAAACACTCCTGGACCATTAACGTAAATTAAATGTCTTAAGAGATATGGAGCCCCTTTAAACTTGTCATCTTTATGCAAGGTGACATTTATAAATATTCCTTCGAGCTTTGTTTTCATAAAATGTAAACTATGTAACATTATGTATAGTTCAGTAATTTGAATGTTTGTTCAATATAATGAACTAGAAGGAATGCAATTTTCTGTAGATGAATGAACCAAATGGTAACCATTAAACAATTGCATTTATATGTTGCAATACATTTCAGAAGGAGCGTTCACTCTGCAGGGAATAAGGTACCTCCTTTAGCACCTTAGTGCAATTCATTGTGGTGCTATTTGTTTTTACCTGAATGTTTGTTACTAATCTTCCTTTCATAGAACCTCTATTTTTTTTTTCTAAACTCGAGTTTGAGTCCTTGTTACGTTCATCATAAGGTAATGGTTAGCATGTTTAAAGTATTCCTCTTCCAAATCTCAGCACTTTAAAAAAATTCCAAATTTTTAAACTTGCTTCCTAATAAGTGCACATCAGTCTGATTATTTTGTTTTTAGTAGAATATGGATGCATTGGTGTCAGTTTTAAAAAACAATACACATATTTTAGACAACCCTACATATTTAATCACTTCAAAATAAGATAAAAACATTTTATATGCTAACAGAATATATTTGTTACAAGTTAAGGTCCAGAAGTATACACAAGATTGATTACTCCTATTTTTTTTTTAAATCAAGGAAAATATTGATTTCATTGTCTCCAAAGTGATAAAAACATGTATTACTCATTTTTGCACTTAAAATTTTTCTTATTTATTCCAAGATGGTTTGAAGGTCCAAGTATGAAAATAAATTAGGGGGATTAATGTATAACAGTTATAAAGTATCATGTATTAAAGAGCTTTCTTAGATCGATGTTTTTAAAATGTATCCTGATAAATGTCTTAAGAATGCATCTGTCAAGTTTTTTAGACTGACCAGTAGCTTAAAACTTTTTCCAGGATTTTAGGTACTTTGAAAGGAGTTTAGAGACCCTTACTGAAAATATGACTTAAGAATCCAAAGCATAAACCGTAAGAAAAATTTTAAATAAACATCTTCAAAGCCGCATCTTCCATACTGATACATGCATTGCATATGTTGACATTAAATACATTTTATAATGAAGAAAAATAATCATAGTTAAAAACTGAAAGACCTAATTACTACCTTACATGGACCTATTGAATTTTGGGGGAACGTGTTAGTAAACCCGGACTAGCTTTGTTGAATAGAAGTTGATCCCTGTTATTTAGGAAATGGGTAGATCAAATGACTTAGAGACTGAGTTATCCTATCAGTGGTTACGTGGGGTTGGAGACACTGAAAGGCAGTGATCACTGTTGCTTCTAGGCTCCCTTACTTTGTAGGAATATGGTATACTTTCAGGAATATGCTATATATGTTTTCATAAGTACAGACACCTTAGGGAGGAAAAAAACGTGGGTAATTGAAGCTTGTGGTTGATTAATTTCCTAACAGCACAGCTATGAATATTTTGCTGGGGTACACTGGAGGTAGGAAGACTACTGGAAATTTTTGCACTTGAATTTTGTCTTTAAAGCTTTTTTCTTTAAAGAATGGTAGAAACAGATTATCCATTCCAAAATGTCTTTTCTCTGATCACAAAGAGCAAACAAATGTCAATCTCTCTTATGATGGTGAAAAAAAGGAATTAATCGATGCAAATAAACTTTTCACAGTAAAAAAAAAAAAAAAAAAAAAGAAAAGAAAACTCAGACTCTGGCCTGTGGGTCCCAGCTCTAGGCTTCCCAACCCCCAGGCTCCCCAAAAGGTCTGTAGTGTCCTGGGCACCCAGGCCCCGATCTTGGGGGAAGGGGGCACAGTGCCTCCCACAAGCGGCTCGGCCCAGCCTCAGGGCTCCTCACGCACACCCAGGGCCTCTGGAGTGGGCATCTCCTGCACCCTCCGCTTCCCTCAGCTCAAAACAAGGGCAGGTTCGAAAGGTGCGTGCAGCTCATCGTACACACGGGTTTGGAATTTCCAACGCGGTGCCTCCAATTTCATAAAATATTGCCCCACTTTAGACATTCTCAAGGAAAGGAAATGGGGGCTGCGAGGGACCAGGGCCTGTGGAGGGTGGGGCTGGGGGAAGCAGCCATGGGACCCTTTCCCCGCTCCTTTCATTCTGGCTCAGATATTTTTAGATGAAATAAAATCTCTGATTCAGTGGTAGTTTCTGCACTGCCCCCAGGGTCTGGGGTCAGAATTCCCCCGCTGGGGCACAATAGGTGCCATTTCCCATATTTGGGGGTTCAGGGAACAGGGTGTGAGCCATGAGGGGAGGGGCTTGGGAAGGTGGGGATGGGCCACTGGAGGCTGTAGGCCGGCATCCTGGTGTGGCAGCCTCCACCACGGCAGGCAGGTCATTTGATGCCCAAGGCCCAGGGTCCCCTGTCCAAGGTGAGGAGCCGTGGCTGGGTCTCTGGGGAGGCCAGGCTGCCTGCAGTGGACTGGCTGTACCCTGGAGCCCCGCGCTAATGCCCATCCTCAGATGCTCCCAGCTCCGGCTTGCCTCAGGGCCTTGGCACTGGTGGCCCCTCCCGGTCTCCTGTCCTGTCTTCAGAGCCTATGGCAGCAGCCCCACGTGATTTCCAGCTCTGCAGTCTGCTTTGGGCTGCGTTTCCTCACTGCAGGCCCAGCTGGCTCTCAGCATGGTATCTGCCTGGGTGCCCACATCACAGAGACTGGGGTATGGAGGATGGCAGGCTCCCAGGGGACCCTCTGGGCCGCTCTCCAGGTTGGGTGCATGCTGGACGCTCACTCCATTCTGCCCTCCATTTGCCCATGCTCCGTCCACCCAGCCGGGCCCGGAGGGTCAGGGATGTGTGGGTGGGTGCTGCACAGAGGCCCTGGCTATGGGTCAGAGGGCCCAGCCTCAAGACTGCGGCCTGGCCTGAGCGTGGGCGCAGCCTGGCTCCCCGACTCTCCCTCCCCATAAATAAAAGATTCCCTTCCTCCTTCCAGCTTGCGCAGCCGCCGCCTGCTCGCCGGCCCGGCCCTTTGTGCCCACGCGTTGCCATGGAGGTGGGCGATTCAAAGGCCTGGCACTTCAAGGCTTCCCTCCTCTCCTGGCGGGCCGGGGCGGGGGTAGCCGGGATGGCTGCCCGAGCCCCAGTGGGTGCCGCCTCCTCTCTCCGACCAACAAAATGCCAGATCCTGCCAGGGCTAGGGCACCCACCAACTCTCACTCTGGTGTGAGCCGAGGCGGGCTGATCACGAGCCCAGGAGATCGAGACCATCCTGGCTAAGACAGTGAAACCCCGTCTCTACTAAAAATACAAAAAATTAGCCGGGTGTGGTGACGGGCGCCTGTAGTCCCAGCTACTGCAGAGGCTGAGGCAGGAGAATGGCGTGAACCTGGTAGGCGGAGCTTGCGGTGAGCCGAGATCAGGCCACTGGAATCCAGCCTGGGCGACAGAGGGAGACTCCGTCTCAAAAAAAAAAAAAAAAAAGAGTCTGGCTGTGTTGCCCAGGCTGGAGTGCAGTGGCGTGATTTCGACGCATCACAATCCCTGCCCCGCCCCCGGGTTCAAGTGATTCTCCTGTCTCAGCCGCCCGAGTAGCTGGTACTACAGGCGGGTGCCACCATGTCTGACTAAATTTGTATTTTTACTAGAGACGAGGTTTCACTATGTTGGCCAGGCTGGTCTCCAACTACTGATCTCCTGATCGCCCGCCCCGACCTCCCAAAATGCTGGGATGCGTGAGCCGCCACGCCTAGCCACTATTTTTTCTTTCTTTCGTGTGTGTGTGTGTGTGTGTGTGTGTGTGAGATGAAGTTTCGCTCTTGTTGCCGAGGTTGGAGTGCAATGGTGCGATCTCAGCTCACTGTAATCCCCGCCTCAGCAGGAGAGCAGGCATCTTCAGTGATCCACTGGCGGATCTGCAGCCATTGTGCGCGCCAGGTCTTCCCATGCCTTTTGTGCGCGCGCCTCTCCTTCCAGTACCTACCCCGCGAGCGTCCCCCAGCCTCCCGCCATTGCCAGCAGGTGCTGAGATCGCGCCATTGCACCCCAGCCTGGGGGACAAGAGCGAAACTCCATCTCAAAAAAAAAAAGATGAAAATTTTGGAAAAATATGGAAGAAACCAAATGGATTTCTAGCTCAACTAAATCGTAATTATTGAGTTTCTGTTTTTTGCAAGGAACCATATATTTCATGTCCACAATCAGGGCCACAGTCCCAGCTCTCAAGTGTGGGTGTTTCCTAAGCAAACTGAAGAACACAGGCATAAAAGTGCATTAAATTAATAAATCTTTTTCTCTCTGTCTCTTATTTATTTATTTATTTTGAGACGGAGGTTCGCACTGTCACCCAGGCTGGAGTGCAGTAGCGAGATCTCAGGTCACTGCAAGCTCTGCCTCCGGAGTTCACGCCATTCTCCTGCCTCAGCCCCTGGAGTAGCTGGGGCTACAGGCGCCCGCCACCACGCCCGGCTCATTTTTTGTAGTTTTAGTAGAGACGGGGTTTCGCTATGTTGGCCAGGCAGGTCTCCAACTCCTGACCTCGTGATCGGCCCGCCTCTGCCTTCCAAAGTGCCACCGCGCCCGGCCTTTTTTTTTAAGACAGAGACTCGGCCGGGCGCGGTGGTTCACGCCTTTAATCCCAGCACTTTGGTAGGCCGAGGCGGGCTGATCACGAGGTCAGGAGATCTAGACCATCCTGGCTAACACGGTGAAACCCCGTCTCTACTAAAAATACAAAAAATTAGCTGGGTGTGGTGGCGGGTGCCTGTAGTCCCAGCTACTCCCCAGGCTGAGGCAGGAGAATGGCGTGAACCTGGTAGGCGGAGTTTGCGGTGAGCCCAGATCAGGCCACTGGAATCCAGCCTGGGCGACAGAGGGAGACTCCGTCTCAAAAAAAAAAAAAAAAAGACAGAGTCTAGCTCTGTTGTCCAGGCTGGAGTGCAGTGGCACGATCTCGACGCATCACAATCCCTGCCCCGCCCCCAGGTTCAAGTGATTCTCCTGTCTCAGCCGCCCGAGTAGCTGGTACTACAGGAGCGTGCCACCATGTCTGACTAAATTTGTATTTTTACTAGAGACGGGGTTTCACTATGTTGGCCAGGCTGGTCTCCAACTACTGATCTCCTGATCCGCCCGCCCCGACCTCCCAAAGTGCTGGGATGCGTGAGCCCCCACGCCTAGCCACTACTTTTTCTTTCTTTCGTGTGTGTGTGTGTGTGTGTGTGTGACGAAGTTTTGCTCTTGTTGCCGAGGTTGGAGTGCAATGGTGCGATCTCAGCTCACTGTATCCCCGCCTCAGCGGGAGAGCAGGCATCTTCAGTGATCCACTGGCGAATCTGCAGCCATTGTGCGCGCCAGGTCTTCCCATGCCTTTTGTGCGCGCGCCTCTCCTTCCAGTACCTATCCCGCGAGCGTCCCCCAGCCTCCCGCCATTGCCAGCAGGGGCTGAGATCGCGCCATTGCACTCCAGCCTGGGGAACAAGAGCGAAACTCCATCTCAAAAAAAAAAAGATGAAAATTTTGGAAAAATATGGAAGAAACCAAATGGATTTCTAGCTCAACTAAATCGTAATTATTGAGTTTCTGTTTTTTGCAAGGAACCATATATTTCATGTCCACAATCAGGGCCACAGTCCCAGCTCTCAAGTGTGGGTGTTTCCTAAGCAAATTGAAGAACACAGGCATAAAAGTGAATTAAATTAATAAACCATTTTCTCTCTGTCTCTCTCTCTGTCTTTTTTATTTTATTTATTTATTTATTAATTTATTTATTTATTTATTTATTTTTTGAGACGGAGGTTCGCACTGTCACCCAGGCTGGAGTGCAGTGGCGAGATCTCGGGTCACTGCAAGTTCCGCCTCCCGAGCTCACGCCATTCTCCTGCCTCAGCCTCCGGAGTAGCTGGGAGTACAGGCCAGGCTGGTCTCCAACTCCTGATCTCGTGATCCGTCCGCCCCGACCTTCCAAAGTGCTAGGATTATAGGTATAGGACACCACGCCGGGTACTCTTTTTTTTCTTTTTCTTTTTTTTCTTTTGAGACGGAGTTTTGCTCTTGTTGCCCAGGCTGGAGTGCAATGGTGCGATCTCAGCTCACTGCAATCTCCACCTCAGCAGGACAGCAGGAATCTTCAGTGATCCACGGACAGATCTGCAGCCATTGTGGGCACCTGTTCTTCCCGCGACCTTTGTGCCCGGGTCTCTCCTTCCACTACCTCTTCCATGCGCCCCCGCCCCCACGCCCGCGGCCGTCGTTTCCGGCAGGTATCTTGCACGGGTACCTTGCAGCGCTAATTAATCCGTTAAGGTCGCTCTGTCACTCGCGCCATTCTGTGCACGCGCACCCACTGCCTCAGCTTTAAAAGATGCATTGCCCGGCAAACTTGCCGCGCTAATCCGTTAAGGTCGCTCCGCCACTCGCGCCGGTTCTTTGCACGCGCAGCCACTCCCTCGGGTTTAAAAGGCGCGTTGCCCGGCAACAGAAGAAACTGCTGGCTTAGCGGTTGGCCGAATTGGCAGCTCGACGTGGACGCTCAGCGCCCAGCTCTCGAGAGTTCAAAAACGACGGTTCCCCACTGCTCCCAGGAGCGGTTACCTGGGCACTCTGTGCCCCTCATTCCTGTCCGGGCCCAGGCCGAGGACCTGCCAGTAGGGCTCAGTTGCCTGGAGCCCGTTCAGCCCATCCCCCAGTTCACTTTGCTTGTGGGATCTCCCCGTTGCTCCTGCCCCTCGACTGAGTGGCAGGCCATCCTACAAGCACCCAGACACTTGGCATCAGTGCTATCCAGACAACTGTAAGAAGGTTTTCCGTGATCCTGCGAGCTCTGTGTTCATTCCTGGTGATCCTGCCTTCGGTTTCATGGCACAGGTACCACAGCAAGCCAGTACTGTGTGCTCCAAGTTCCAGGGCATCCTCCAGCTCAGCCACTGCACTGAGCACAAGGACTCTCTGTGGGGCCCAGGAGCAGGAAGTCACCCCTTTGGGGCCCGCAACACCTGGCTGTCCCCACACTTGTGTCCAGGGAAGGTAGTGTTGAGGGCCCTCAAGGAGAGCGGGGCAGGGATGCCTGAGCAGGACAAGGACCCTAGAGTCCAAGAGAGTCCTGATTATCAGAGAAGAGTCCCCGAGGTCACCGGGGATGCACGCTCTGAATTTAGGCCCCTGCGGGACAATGGAGGCCTCTCTCCCTTTGTGCCCAGGCCCGGGCCTCTGCAGAGAGACCTCCATGCCCAGAGGTCAGAAGTCACATATCACGAGAGATCCCAGACCTCCTGGACGAGCTCGGGCACCAAACGCAATGCCATCTCGAGCTCCTACAGCTCCATGGGAGGCTTCCCGTGGCTAAAGCGGAGGAGGGGGTCAGCCTCATCCCACTGCCAGCTGACCATCAGGTCCTCAAAGACAGCGAGTGAGGACAGGCCTCAGGCTGTCTCTTCGGGTCACACCCGGTATGAAAAGGCAGCAGATATAGCACCAGGGCAGACACTCGCCACCAGGAATGGCTCCCCCAGATCCCAGGCGTCTAGGCCCCGTAGACGCAAGTTTCCCCTGCGGCCACGCAGGCGAGGGGAGCCCCTGATGCTGCCGCCTCCCTTAGAGCTGGGGTTCCGGGTCACTGCTGAAGACCTGGACCGGGAGAAGGAGGCTGCGTTCGAGCGCATCAACAGTGTACTGCGGGGCGAGCCCAAGGCCATCTGGGACTGCAGACCCTCATGGCCTGCCCACACTTTGTCCTCACTTGCAACAGGGGCTTCTGGTCTGCCTGCTGTCTCTAAAGCACCCAGTATGGATGCACAGCAGGAGAGACACAAGTCCCAAGACTGCCTGGGCCCAGTGGCCCCCCTAACATCTGCTGCAGAGGTCCCCTCCACAGCTCCTGTGTCTGGGAGGAAGCGCAGACCATCAGCCTCCCTGTTCTCCTCCTCACATCCCCTTCTTGCCACCTCTTCCCACTCCCGGGACTCAGCCCAGGTCACCTCGCTGATTCCTGTCCCCTTCCTAGCTGCAAGCATGGATGTGGGCATGAGAAGCCCAAGGCCTGGCACTTCTGGAGCCAGTTCTAGCCCTCCAGCCACACCCATGGAAATTGACAGTACAGAGGTGGGCCCAGGTCTGCATTCTGGAGCCAGTTCTAGCCCTCCAGCCACACCCATGGAAATTGACAGTACAGAGGTGGGCCCAGGTCTGCATTCTGTCAGAAGAAACCCTTTAAAGAGAAAGGCCCGATGGTAATAGGGCACGGGGGGGTGGGGCCTGAACACCAGGGGGCCCCCAAGGCAGCACACTTCCATGGTGACCACAGGACCTGGCACGGGGAGCAACTCTGTTGGGTGGCACTTTTGTCTTTACTTTCCATCACATCCCTGGGGGACCATTTAAGCCGACGCCCGCAATTGCAAGTCCGGGATCCAGTGCCACTGCAAACAAGGCAGGCTTCACGTGCAAGTCTGGACCGGCTTCTGACCCTAGCAACCCCACTTCCCGCGTGGGCACAGCAAGGAGGAACCTGGCCTCTAAGGCTCCCTCATGTGCTGTCAGGAGTTCTGCTGGACACAGGTCCAGTGGGCCATCCTCCAGCTCATCCTTCTCCATGTGGGGCTTTTGAGCCCGTCAGAAATTCCTTGCTTACAGTGAGATCCAGAAGAGTTTTCTCTAGGTTTCCTTCCAAGATTTTTGTACTTTCGTATCTTAACATTCACATTTAAGTCTTGAATCTATCTTGAAGTGATTTGTCTAT
This sequence comes from Nomascus leucogenys, assembly GCF_006542625.1. Classification (NCBI taxonomy): domain Eukaryota; kingdom Metazoa; phylum Chordata; class Mammalia; order Primates; family Hylobatidae; genus Nomascus; species Nomascus leucogenys. The sequence continues at coordinate 45,285,611 of NC_044387.1, forward strand.
ATGCTGAGAGATAAGGGTCCAGTTTCATTCTTCTGCATGTGGCCATCCAGCCCTCCTAGTACCATTCATTGAAGAGGGTGTCCTTTCCCCAGTGTGTGTTTCTGTCGGCTCTGTCAAAGATCAATTGGCTGTGAATATGTGTCTGTCTTTCTGGGTTCTCTCATCTGTCCCACTGATCTAAGTGTCTAGTTTTATGCTAGGATTATACTATTTTGGATACTATGCACTTGTCAAAAATTTTGTAGTTCTAATTTGCAGTGAAATGGGATGCCTCTAGTTTTGTTGTTTTTGCTGAGCATGACTTTGGGTCTTTGAGCTCTTTTTTGGTTCCTTTTTATGAATTGTAGGACTTTCCAATTCTGTGAGTGATGACATTGGTATTTTGGTAGGGGTTGTATTGAATCTCTAGACTGCTTCGGGCAGTATGGTCAATTTAATGCTGTGAATTCCTTCCATGAGCATGAAATGATTGTCCATTTCTTTCTGTCCTCTTAAATATATTCATCAGTGTTTTGTAGTTTTCCTTGTAGAAATCTTTCACCTCCTTGGGAAATTTCTTCTGTGGCATACATTTTTCCATGTTGTTGCTATTGTAAATGGGATTGCCTTCTTAATTTCTTTCCCAACCAGACCATTATTGGTGTATAGAAATGCTGCTGATTTTGTTGTTGTTGTTGTTGATTCTGTATTCTGCAAATGACTGTATTAATTTATTTATCAGGTCTAGGGGTTTTCTGGTGGAGCCTTTACATGTTTCTAGATCCAAGATCACATCTTCATCAGATAAGAAGAATTCGATGTCCTCTTTTCCAGTGTGGATGCCTTTTATTGTCTTCTCTTCCCTGATTGTGTGATATCAAATAGGAGTGGTGAGAATGGGCATCCTCCTCTTGTTCCTGTTTACAGAGGAAATGCTTTCAACTTTTCCCCATTCTGTAGTAGGTTAGCTATGGCTTTGTCGTATCAGCTTTTATTTTATTTTCAGGTATGTTGTTTTGTTTGTTTGTGTTTTTTGAGACAGAGTCTTGCTCTTGCCGCCCAGGCTGGAGTGCAATGATGTGATCTTGGCTCACTGCTACCTCCGCCTCCTGGGTTCAAGCGATTCTCCTGCCTCAGCCTCCTGAGTAGCTGGGATACCTGGCGCATGCCACCACGCCTGGCTAGTTTTCATACTTTTAAGTAGAGATGGGGTTTCACCACGTTGGCCAGGCTGGTCTCCAACTCCTGACATCCGGTGATCCACCCACCTCAGCTTCCCAAAGGCTGGGATTACACTCGTGAGCCACTGCACCCAGGCCTGACATTTTCAGGTATGTTTCTTCTATACCTACTTTATTTGTTCCTTGTTTCAAGACATGGTCTCGCTGTGTCTTTCATGTTGGAATACAGTGGCACGATCATAGCTGCAGCTTTGAACTCCTGAGCTGAAGCCACTTCAGCCTTCTGAGCAGCTGAGACTAGCAGTGCATGTCACCAGAGCTGGCTAGTTTTTGTTTGTAGAGATCTATGTTCCTCAGGTTGGCCTTGAACTGTTGATCTCAATTGATCCTCCCAGCTCAGCCTCCCAAAAGCACTGGGTCGACAAGCATGAGCCACTGCCTGGCCCAGAGTCACATTTTAACATCACATCCTCATTGCTGGGCTCAAGTTTTGGCAGTGACTGAAAACTCTAAGGGAGAGTTTCTGGTCAGGCCCGGCCCATTCTGTGCATAGGAGGGGAATGGAAAAATGGCCAGTGGATGGTTCTTTTGGAGAACTGGCCAGACAAGCACTGAGATGCCGTTTCCTGGAATACAGGGCCGTGCCACGTCCAGCCCAACTGCCAGGTCCAGGGCCCTCGGCACCATCTAGTTTGGGAGCTCATTCAGAAGTGGCCTCATTTGCCCAAAGCAGCTGGTCTCCCTTCCAATCTGGTCCCATTTGAGAGATGCAACTGGGCCCTGTCTTCCAGGAAACCATTTCAGTGCGTGTGTGTCTTTGTCCCCGCGCTGGCTGGCCTCTCTGTACCGTGAGAACTTGGGTTATGCAAGGCTCAGCCTGTCAGCTGAGCATCATGAAGCAGCTCTCTTCTGTTCCATTGAGGCCAACCAGGCTCCAACACCCCTGCCCCGGGTCTGACCATTCTCCCCCTCACCCAGAAGTGACCTTCAACCCGATCCTGCTCCCTGTCTTCTGGCAGCTGCTCTGGGGAAGGGCATTTTGGCCTCAAGGGCTTAGCGTTTCATTTTCTGTTTTCTGTTTATCTTTCCAGAGCTGTCTGGGATAGCCCATGTGTTAGTCCCTGTACTGCTTCTTCAGAAGGCAATCAGGGCTTTCTTTCAGGGGTGGGTATAAAAGTTCTTGTGGCCAGGCGCGGTGGCTCACGCCTGTAATCCCAGCACTTTGGGAGGCTGAGGCGGGTGGATCACGAGGTCAGGAGATCGAGACTATCCTGGATAACATGGTGAAACCCCATCTCTACTAAAAATACAAAAAAATTAGCTGGGTGTGGTGGCGGGCGCCTGTAGTCCCAGCTATTCGGGAGGCTGAGGCAGGAGAATGGCATAAACCCGGGAGGCAGAGCTTGCAGTGAGCCGAGATCGCACCACTGCACTCCAGCCTGGGTGACAGAGCAAGACTCCATCTCAAAAAAAAAAAAGAAAACAAAACAAAAAAAAGTTCTTGTGACATTTGTGTGTGAAATCAGCCTTCACTCCATGGATAGGACCAGCACGCTTCCGCAGCACGACTCTGCAATCTTACTACATTTATTTTTTTATTTTGTATTTTATTTATTTATTCCTTTTGAGACAGAGTCTCACTCTGTCACCCAGGCTGAAGTGCAGTGGCGAGATCTCGGCTGACTGCAACCTCCACCTCCTGGGTTCAAGTAATTCTCCTGCCTCAGCCTCCTGAGTAGCTGGGACTACAGGCACATGTCACAACTCCCAGCTAATTTTTGTATTTTTAGTATTTTAGATGGGGTTTCGCTATATGGGTCAGGCTGGTCTTGAACTCCTGACCTCAGGTGATAGACCTGTCTTAGCCTCCCAAAGTGCTAGGATTACAGGTGTACATTTATTTATTTCTTTGAGACAGAATCTTGCTCTGTATTTATTAATTTATTTATTTCAGATGGAGTCTTGCTCCATTGCCCAGGCTAGAGTGCAGTGGTGCAATCTCAGCTCACTGCAACCTCTGCCTTCCAGGTTGAAGTGGTTGTCCTGCCTCAGTGTCCGAAGTAGCTGGGATTACAGGTGCCTGCCACCACGCCTGGCTAATTTTCGTATTTTTAGTAGAGACAGTGTTTCACCGTCTTGGCCAGGTTGGTCTCGGACTCCTGACCTCAAGGACCACCTGCCTTGGCCCCCAAAGTGTTGGGATTACAGGCCTAAGGCACTGTGCTTGGCCATATTTATTTATTTAATTATTTAGAGACAAGGTTTTGCTCTGTCACCCAGGCTGGAGTGCAGTGGCGCCATCTCAGCTCACTGCAGCCTCCGCCTCGGAGGTTTAAGCGATTCTAATGCCTCAGCCTCCTGAGTAACTGGGACTACAGGTACGCACCACCACACAGGGATAATTTTTTCTATTTTTTTGTAGAGACACAGTTTCACCACGTTGGCCAGGCTGGTCTTGAACTCCTGACCTTAGGTGATCTGACAGCCTCGTCCTCTCAAACTACTGGGGTTACAGGCATGAGCCACCACACCCAGCCTCTCACTACATTTAAATGATGCAGTGGCTCACAACTGTAATCCTAGCACTTTGGGAGGCCAAGGCAGGTGGTTCACCTGAGGTCAGGAGTTCGACACGAGCCTGGCCAACATGGGGAAACCCCGTCTCTAGTAAAAATACAAAAATTAGTCAGGCGTGGTTGTACAAGCCTGTAGTCCCAGCTATTTGGAAGGCTGAGGCAGAAGAATCACTTTAACCAGGAGGCAGAGGTTGCAGTGAGCCAATTTCATGCCACTGCTCTCCAGCTTGAGCAACAGAGTGAGACACTGTCTCAAAAAAAGAAAAAAATATGATGCCGGGGCGTCTCGGCCTGAATACCTGCACGAGCACAGTCATGTCCAGGCCAGGGCTGCCGGTCGAGGTCCAGCCCCATCTCTTCCAGCAGAAAGGGAGCAAGCTTACGGGGCGGCTGGGAGACAAGATCCCAGGATCTCAGCCTCTGCTCATGGGTCAGCTCTGAGATCCCGAGTGCGCTGGGGGTGCTCTGTGCGCATTGGTTTCCCCAGCTTTCAAGTAAAGGGATTGGATGAGGGAGTCTTGTCGAGGTGGAATGATCTCAGATTTGGGACAGCAGTGAATGATCCCGCTCCCTGGGCCATGCCAGTGGCCCGGCCTCGGCTGAACACAGCCCCAACACTCTGGAATGGGGATGAGGGGGCAGTCAGCTCTTGCTCCTAGTAAGAGAGATGCAATAGGGCTCTGTGGCTGAGCTGGGTGCCTTGCCTCACACCTGTAATCCCAACCTTTGAGAGGCCGAGGCGGGATTGCTTGAGGCCAGGAATTTTGAGAATAGCCTGGACAACATAGCCAGACCCCATGTCTACAAAATAAGAATAAAACAGGTGCAATGGCACCCAGCTATAGTCCAAGCTACTTGGCAGGCTGAGGCAGCAGAGTCCCTTGAGTCCGGGGATTGGAGGCTGCATTGAGCTATAATCGCACCACTGCACTCCAGCTTGGGTGACAACGTGGGACCCTGTCTCTGAAAGAAAAAACAAATCGGCCTGTGAGCATGGGTTTGATTTTCAAACAGGACCTGGAGGGTAGGGACAGACAGTGCTGTCACCCTTAGGTGCTGAACACTCAGAAATGGGCCAGCAGCAGCCCTTTCCTCCCCTGCAGACACCAGATTGTGCAGAACAGCACGTGGCACTGGTAGCTCTTGCAGTGAGGGCAGAACCCAGTGTGAACCCTTCTTGTGTGGGAGGGGCTGCGGAGGCCTGCGGAGAGGCCAGGGTGGAGGCTCGTCCCCTTGTCCAGCCCTTGGTGTGGTCTCCACCAGGTCCCCAGCCCACCAGTGCAGGGCACCCGTGAGCCTGCTGCTGCCACGGGCCCTGTCTCTCTCTACCCAGGACGTCCCCACACCCTCGCAGTGTCAGGGAAATGATCATGGTGGTGGTGACACTCCGCAGGCAGGGCTGCTGAGAGAAGCTGAGAAGGGTCACACCGCAGGCAGGGGCCCGTGTGACAAGCCCCTCTCACCCCGAGAGGGCTGACCAGGCCGCTCACGAGCAGAGCCACATCCCGGGAGTCCGAGAAAGGTCCTGGCTAGGCTCAGCCACCTCACTGGCCACGGGCAGCCCTTGTCATGTGAGCCTTGATCTCCTGGGGAGGCTCAGGCTGACGGCTGATGTGGGCATTGCCGAGGGCAACCTGTGGCCCAGTGGATGTGGCCGGGTCTCCTCAAGTTGCATTCATTGAAGCAGGACCCAGGGTCCATGCCCATCTCCAGCCCAGGGCAGCGCCCCTGTAAGCTGGGTGAGCTACTGAAGCCAAGGCGGGAGGCAGCTGACAACACCCAAGGCCCATGCGGGGTGGTGGAAAGGCTGGACTCAGCAGCAACACCAAATCCCGGGCCAGGCAGAAACCACCCAAGACTGAGGGGCTCGTGCCAGAGCGGTGGCCACAGGTAAGAACCCGGGACCAGGCTGTGTGTGGCGGGAATCCTCCATGTCCCAGGGCTCAGCACAGCAAAGGAAGACCAGCCGGGTCACCCTGGTAGCCATCTGTCCCTGTCCCACCTGCAGAGTCAGAACAGCCTCTCCCCAGTGGGGATCATCTCTCTCTGCCAAAGCAACAGCGGTCCCTGCCCCAACCAGACTACCCGACTCAGTGGAGTTACGGATGCTGCTCCAGCATCCTAACACTGCCCAGCTGGCGCCTGCCTGTGCTCACCCACACCCCCCAGGCCGGCCTTCCCTGCAGCCTGGGCTTGGCCACCGTGGCCTGATTGAGCACTGAGGCCTCCTGGGCACCCAGCCCCATCACTGCACCTGCCACTTCCAGCCCCACCCCACTGGCTCAGGGCTTCTTCCCAGCGGCGCTCATGAAATCAACATGCACGCAAGTCGTCTCAGGAAACTTTTTAATGAAAGTGTCGGCAGTTCTTTCCCCCACGGTGGTGTGTAGGTGGCTGAGCTCAGATTGCAGCTGCTAAGACACCAGCCACTTACCGAGAGAAAGCCAGGCTGCTTCAAACCCAGGGCCCGAGGCAAAAAAGCATCACTTCTGTTCGGGGAGTCTGGAAGCCATGCCTTGTGGGAGGTCACACTGGCATCTAGGCCTTTGCCTGCATTGCAGAAGGAGAGCCGGGTCCCCCTCCTGGAGAACGCCGTGTTCCCCAGCCCCGCACCGGCTTTGCCACCACACAGGCTTTCGAGCCAGGAGGCGGGTAAGACGTAGCTGTAGACCCAAAGCAACCATCAGCCCTGGGGCCCTGCGGGAGAGGAGCACTTTTAGAACATGGAAAAGTGTGGTCATCCCATCATTAGACAGCACACATCCTACATAAATAAAAAGTCGTAAGAGGAAGGAGGTTGGAGAGGGAACAAAAATTGGCCAGAGATTGATAGACTGGTTTCCAATTTCAAGGTAACAGATGCACATCATGAGACCAGAGGAGACCGAGACAAGGCTGGATTTGGCTTTTCTAAGCAACATGTGTTCCTGCGCAGGGCTGGATGGTCGCTGAGACAGAGATGGAAGCCAGGACAGGGGAGGCCACCGGGCCCAGATAGGTACAGAGAGCAGAGGCTCCTGTTCTGTCCTCGCCACCCACGAGGGTGACACTGCTTGTAAATGGTGGCTGTGCTCTCCCAGCACAAAAAAAGCACAACTAAATCCACACTGCACACAGAGGCAGACAGAAAGCCTTCAAGTGGCTCTGTTTTCTGCTCCCTGAATCACCAGGTCCACAAGCAGAGGGGAGTGTCAGGCACATGGCCCCACTGTCAGGCTCCCCAGTCCTCAGGGCTCCACACACACCCCCCCGAGCCTCTCCCGAGGTGGCCTCAGGGGGGGGGGGGGGGGGGGGGGGGGGGGGGGGGGGGGGGGGGGGGGTCACAACGAGCCAGAGACCTCTCCCGAGGTGGTCACATGGAGCACCTGGGGCTTGTGTCCCTGCACAGCCCAGGCTCGTCATCATCCTCAGTCTCACAGTTCTGGCCCCCAGTGAGGACCCTGTGAGGGGCGCTGGTGTGGGGTATGAGCCACCTGAACGCCTTTTCTCTACCTCACACGGGTCAGCAGCACGCGCAAACAGCAGCAGGAGGAGCCGCGGAGCAGCCGCTCATGGGCAGAGCTGCCCTTGGACAACTCCTGCCACCACCCCCTCCCCAGAGGAGCCCAAGGCAGGGGAGGCTCGGCGTGGAATGAAACAGGGGAGTGACGGACACAAAGAGGTGGGAAGTGGGAGGCCCCAGCCCCACCAAGTACGCAGAGACCCGCTCGTCGTCCTGGACACCACAGGGGCACCTGCAGGCTGGGAGAGCAGGGCCTCTGTGCATGGGCCTGGGAGGCAGACCTGCCCTAAGGGTGATGCGGAGGCTACAGGTGCTGCACGTGCCAGCGCCCACTCTAGACATCAGCCTCCAGGTTGACTAAGGGTCAGGCTATGTTCGAACCCATGTTCGACTGGGCCAGGACCCGTGGCTAGAGCACCTGGGCACCCTCCTTCAGCCCTGGTCGGCAGGAAGGACAGCAGACTTTAGGACCCCACAGCATGGCAGTGCTGACTATTTCAGCCTCTTGGTCTCCTTGAGGAATAAGGACGGGAGCCCTCTGGGGATGGGCGAGGGCTTCCAGGACAGGCTCGGTTCTGGTCCCCTGCTTTCTGAGGTTGGGTTAAAATGCCGACCATGGCAGAGGGGGCACAGCTCGGGTTCCCACACCTCACTTTTCACAGCCTCCAAGGGCAGCAGTGCACGTGGAGGAGACGTCTCCATGAGGCCAAGGCCTCCAGTGCTCACCGATGCCCTCTGTGAAGTTGGGGTAGAACTCGTCAGTGAAGAGGGGCTCCAGCAGCTCACGGAAGTACAGCTTCAGCGTGCCCGCGATGGCGTTCACGTCCATCTCGCTCCTCATCACCGACACGTCCTTGTTATCTGGAAAGAGCACGGAAATGCTGCGGCCTCCTTGAGGATCCCGAGTGAGTCACCCGCATCCCTGCCTTGGCTAAAGCACCGTCCCTGCCACACTGACCATAGTGCAGTTCCTTCCCGGGCTTTGAGCAGCTCATCTGACTCCTCCCAAGAGCTGTGCATGGTTCTGTGTCTGCAGAGTTGATGGGGGTGCGTGGGCATTCCCATTCCTCTCCCCTGCTTGGCCCCATGTGATGGCCAGGAGGAGGCCAGTGTGGCAGGACACAGTGCCTGCGTGGGGAATGGGTGGCTCTGCCCTGTATATAGCAACCACCCCTGCACCAGTGCCTTCTGATAGCAGGAAGGCCATGGGAGAATCTGATTGGTTTCAGTGTTTGGACCCAATTGGCCATTGGTGCTTACATCCTCACCACAGGCCAGGTCCATTCTGGGCCCCCAGAGGGAGCTGAAACTACCACAGGGCCCTCCCAGGGATGCTGGGCATTCTAGGGATCCTGGTCAGGGTGGGTGGTGTGTGCCCCAAAGAAGGGTCTGCAGGCACACAATCCTGTTGCTTTGAAGATGCTGGGAAGGACCTCTGGGGTCTCAGTGCCCTCCCCTGGCATTTGGGCAGCTCCAGTCTTTCACAGCCTCTGAGGGTTGGTGAGATGGAGGCAGAGATGTTAAAGCCCCGGTCTGAGCTGGGTCCCATCAGTGCCTTCTGCCCTCGCATCCTCAACAGGGCAGTGGACAGACTGCACTGAGTCCTGGGCTTCCACCTCCTGTCCACCCCCAAGGCAGGAAGGCCAAGGCCCTGAGGAAGCCCCTGGTGCACCCCAGCAAGCAGCATCTGTAGCTAGGATGGTTTAAAAACTGGCCTCTACAGAAGCTCCTTCTACAACTCTTGTCTTCTCTTTCTTAAAAATAATATAACAGTAAATGAAGAAAAGACACAGAGAAGGATGTGACATGCCCTGGCCATGGAGCGCTCTGAGATCTCATCGTGGACACGGCCGCCCACACCTCCATCCCATCCTGCGCAGGCCGACACTCACTGACGCCGAAAGCTGCCTTCAGTGCCTGGATGTCCGTGGCAACTCTGGATACGCGATAGATGCCCACCTCCTCCATGCCGCAGCGCTCAATCTCCTCCACACACTGGCACACGATGTAGGGCACCTTGGACGTCTCTCTCCTGCAGGAGGAGGGAATGTTCTCAGTGTCCTGACAGCCCTGCTTGGGCCACAGCACAGGAGACCTGCCCCCTATCTGCACACCCGGAGGTGGGGTGAGGACGGTGACGAAGGTGCCCAGGTCTGGGGCTGCACACAGAGCCTTGTGCATGCCTGTCCTCCCTCTGCAAGCTCGGTCCTCATTGCAAGTACTTTCTCAGGACTTTTCTAAGAGGCTGAAGCAGCCAGACCCTCTGCAAGTCACATATGATCTTTGTGGGATGGTCAGGAGGCCTAAGTCAAGTCAGCACAGCAAGGGCATCTGAAAGATTCCAGATCTGGGGTTAGCAACCTGTGCTCCCAGCTGGGAGATCAGGCCCGGTGTTGGTGCTGCCATCCACGTGGTGTGTGAGAGGAGAATCCCCTGACCCCTGCCCCGCGCCCAGGCCTAAATAAACATCCCACGAATAAAGGGTGGCCTCAGCACCAGTGCCCCAAGTCCTGCGATGCTAAGTGCGTTTCTCCTCTGAGTCTTAGCAATGAACAATTCCAATACCTCCACACAGGACACTAGAGTAAGAATACTTCAAAGTCAGAACACAGTGCTGTGCAGAGGCCTTTAGTTCTGTTTTGCAACTGGATTTAGCAGCACATCAAAGCAGCTTCTCAAGCCACCCTCATTAGCCGTGGTTATTTGGAGGGGCTGCTGATGGAGTCCTCGATGCTCATGCCCAGAGCCCTCCAGAGTGCTACCAAGTGGCTGCCATGCAGTTGGGGGTGGGGAGTGGTGTTTAGACACAGAAGGAGTCCAGGGTATGACTGATGGAGGCCCTGGCCCACGTGACCAGCAAGGTCCGGGGCCCAGCCAGATTCCATCCTGGGGAAGCAAATGAATTCTCTAAGAAGTGATGTGTGCCTGCAAGAACTGCTCTCAAAGCAACAACAGGCTTCTCTTGGCAACTGACTCATGACAAAAGGGCGGGGGTTAGTTACAACCATTCAACAGGAACCTGGGACCGTGACAAATTCCAAGCAAGGCCAGAAAACCCTGCATTTGGGCAGTTCCTGGAGCCAGCCTACTGCTTCCAAGCAAGGCAGCAAAGACATTCCTGAGCTGGTTTGGAGGAAACACAGGAGGTAGCTGAACACACCAAGTGTTCCCTGGGGCCTGACCTCACCGTGCAGCGGCCACGCACAGAGAGGAGAGACCCACACATGCTCTTTTCTGCAGAAACAGCTGAAGGGACAGGCGCCCTCAGTGCGTGAGCCCAAGCCCCTCTGCACTCACTTGGTGACCACAGCAATCTTGACTCCGAAGACCCGTCTGTTTTCGGGACGGCATCCTCTTCAAGCTGACTCCCTACTGGTGAACTTGACCAAGGGCTTTACTTCAATCTATAGTGGGGAGAAGGGGCACAGTCCTCTAATGCTCCTGGTCCTCATAGCCCAAGGTCCCAAGGGCCCCTAGAGGACTCACCAAATATTTCTACCCACAAGGCACGCAAAGGTCTCAGGATGAGGTGAGACTGCCCCTCGGGGAAGCCCCTAGTCTACTTCAGAAAGAGCAAGGATTTTGAATGCCCACCTCGGCCTCCCAAAGTGCTGGGATTACAGGTGTGAGCCATAGTGCCTGGCCTTTCTTGGAGTCTTATACCATTAGGAGGCATCCAAGGATTGGAAAGAAATTTTTATGCAAAATCTGAGGCTTACCCCGATTTGCCTGTCTCTGTTCCTGGATTTTCCCTTTCAACTTAGAAACACTCTGGAGGCCCCAAACTCTAACCTCTGTGTCATCAGCCCATGAAGACTACTGCTTTCTTCCTGAGATCTATTTCTCTGTGCAAGTTTTGAATTTTTATTGGCAAGAGAGTTTGTCTGATACAAACTACTTTGTGATTACTGAAACAGGTTTTTGTTTGTTTGTTTGAGACAGGGTCTTGCTCTGTTCCCCAGGCTGGAGTGCAGTGGCACAATCATGGCTCACCACAGCCTCGACTCCCGGGTTCAAGCCATCCTCCCGCCTCAGTCCCTCAGTAGCTGAGATTACAGGCACACAACACCATGCCTGGTTAATTTTGTATTTTTAGTACAGACGGGGTTTCTCCATGTTGCCCAGGCTGGTCTCAAGCTCCTGAGCTCAGGCAATCCATCCACCTCATTCTCCCAAAGTGTTGGGATTAGAGGCGTGAGCCACCACGCCAGGGCTGGAACAGTTATTTAAAATATTTTTCAGGCAGGATGCTGTGGCTCACGCCTGTAATCCCAGTACTTTGGGAAGCCAAGGCGGACAGATCCCTTGAACTCATCAGGAGTTTGACACCAGCCTGGCTAACATGGCGAAACCCCGTCTCTACAAAAAATAACAAAAGTAGCTGGGCATGGTGGCACGCCCCTATGGTCCCAGCTACTCTGGAGGCTGGGGTGGGAAGATCACTTGAGCCAAGGAGGGCAAGGTTGCAGTGAGCTAAGGTCGCACCACTGCACTCAAGCGTGAGTGACAGAGTGAGACTCCATCTCAAAAAACCCCACACGCCTGGCGTGGTGGCTCATGCCTGTAATCCCAGCACTTTGGGAGGCCAGGTGGGCGGATCACGAGGTCAGGAGTTCGAGACCGCCTGGCCAACATGGTGAAACCCCATCGCTACTAAAAACACAAAAATTAGCTGAGTGTGGTGGCGCGTGCCTGTAATCTCAGCTACTCAGGAGGCTGAGGCAGGAGAACTGCTTGAACCAGGACCCGGGAGGCGAGGTTGCGGTGAGCCGAGATCACGCCTTTGCAGTCCAGCCTGGGCAGCAAGAGTGAAACTCTGTCTAAAAAAAAACCCACACAAAAATAAAATCTTCCACTTTAAAAATGCTTTTTGTTGATTAAAGTAGGCTGGGCATGGTGGCTTAAGCCTGTAATCCTAATTACTCAGGAGGCTGAGGTGGGAGGATCATTTGAACCCAGGAGGTTGAGGCTGCAGTGATCTGCGATGGCGCCACTGTACTCTAGCCTGGGTGACATAGTGAGACCCTGTTTCAAAAAAAAAGAAAGAAAAAGGTTAAAACGGTAAATTTTGTTATGTATTTACCACAATAAATAGAATGGGAGTAGAGGCTGAGAGGCTGTTGAATTAGGTACTGTGAAACACTGCAAGGAAGCAAAAATAGCAAAATATTGGCCGGCAAAAGACTGAATGGGCTCCATCCTTTCAGCCTGCAGGGGCTGAGGCCCCCCATGGCCCCCTGGGTTAAGGTTTCAGCATCGACCATGAGATGCCATTTGTTCTTTTCCATTTGAAGAACACGTCAAATCGGGCTGTTAAATGGAGAAACAGAGGGGATAGTCACCCCTTCGCTCAATCCTTGAAGTCCCTGTTTTGATTTATTTTGGGTCATATTAATGATTTTAATGGCTTGGGCAGGTCCTCAGGGTCTCGTCTGCCGAGACCAACAGTAAGGGACAAAGTGTGGGTTTTATTCCAATTGGAGCATCCGTCCCAGTGATGGAAATTCAAGAGCAGAAACACCTGAGACCACTGGAATATTCTGCAAAGCTATTGCACCAGTGATCAGGCTAAGGCGGACTTGTTTGCCTTCTATCTTATGCCCCAGGGAACAGAGAGAGTTCCTCCTTTACATTTAGTGGGGTCTCTGGGGAAACAGTGTCAATTAAGGCCATAAAAGTTTGCTTAGTGCATGGGAACCAATGGACTCCCAAGTTTGTGAGAGCAATGTCCTCTGTAGTGGCGAGGGTCAAGGAGTATGCTGTGTCCCTAGCAAGGCTGGAGTGGTCATGGGTGCTCTATTTTGGAGGATGTGATGTGGGCTCACATCTTGAGGATTTGGGTTTGGATTCTCTGTATAAGTTGTTTTAGAAGCGCCTGGACCTCTTTGGGGTCTTACTGTAAATCTGATTATCGGGGAAGCCCAGGTTGCAAAGTTGCCAATCCCAGGGTTGGGGGGTGGCCATGGAAGTTCTGAAATGGGGGTCTTTTCCTTGCCAGTAGGATTTGGTGCTTTGGGATGAGCAGACGGGGTCCTGGAATCAATCATTCCAGGCCATCAGGGCCTCTGTAGGACTAGTCACATGAGGCCGGGCATGGTTGTTCATACCTATAATCCCAGAACTTTGGGAGGCCAAGGTGGGAGATTGCTTGAGGCGAGGAGTTCAAGTCCATTCTGGGCAACACAAGGAGACCTCATTTCTACAAAACTAAAAACAAATACCCAGACATGGTGGAGTGTGTCTGTAGTCCCAGCTACTCAGAAGGCTGAGGCAGGATCACTTGAGCCCACAAGTTCGAGGCTGCAGTGAGCTGTGACTGCGGCACCACACTCCAGCCTGGGTGACAGACGGAGATCCTGTCTCTAAAAAAAACAATAAAACAAAAGTGTAATCACTTGACTAGTTAGGGGAGCGCCACCATGCCTAATTTTTTTTTTATTTTATTTTCAGTAGAGACAAGGTCTCACTATGTTGCCCGAGATGGTCTTGAACTCCGGGACTCAAGCAATCCTCCCTCCTTGGCCTCCCAAAGTTCTGGGATTACAGGTGTGAGCCAGTGCGCCCAGCCTGGAAACAAAAAAATGAATCTCTGTAACTGAAGTCCCAAATAGGAAACGCTGAGCTTTTGGGGATACTTAATTTTTTCATCTCCTAAAATTTAAAGTGGCAAATGAGGATGGTCATGGTGGCTCTGGCCTGTAATCTCAGCAATTTGGGAGGCCAAAGTCAGGAGTTCGAAACCAGCCTGGTCAACATGGTGAAACCCCCGTCTCTACTAAAAGTATAAAAATTAGCTGGGTGTGGTGGCGCTTGCCTGTGATCCTAGCTACTCAGGAGGCTGAGGCAGGTGAATCACTTGAACCTAGGAGGCGGAGCCTGCAGTGAGCTGAGATCGTGTCACTGCACTCCAGCTTGGGCAACAGAGTGAGACTCCATCTCGAAACATAAATAAATAAAGTGGCAAATGAGAGAGGAAGCAGGTTTTGGAAGTGCGTAGATGCCTCAAAGGTCAGCATTTGATCTTACTGCCTACGAGTTCCCAGTAAAAGCAGAACATGTGAAAGGACTCTGAGGCACAAAAATACAGTTGGATAGTCCTGGGCAGGCAAGAGGAAAGTTGAGTAAATGTGTGTCTAAAATGTGCATTTCTAGGCTGGGCACAGTGGCTTACACATATAATCCTAGCACTTTAGGAGACTGAGGCAGGAGAATCACTCGAGCCCAGGAGTATCACTCGAGCCCAGGAGTGCGAGATCAGTTTGGGCAACATAGTGAGACCCTGTCTCTACAGAAATAAAAATTAGCTGTGGTGATGAGTACCTGTAGTCCTAACTACTCAGGATGCTGAGGCAGGAAAATCACTTGAGCCCAGGAGGTGGAGGCTGCAGTGAGCTGTGATTGCACCATTGTTGCCCTCCAACCTGGGCAACAGAGCAAGACCTGTTTCTAAAATAATAAAAAAAAATAATAAAATGTACATTTCTAACTTCATTTCAAAGTTAAGGCCAGGTGCAGTGGCTCATGCCTGTAATCCCAGCATTTGGGAGGCTGAGGCAAGGGGATCACTTGAGCCCAGGAATTCGAGACCAGCCTGTACAAAATAGTGAAACCTTGTCTCTAAATTAAAATAAAAGTAAACAAAGTCAAACATTTTTTAAAAAATCAGAACAGAAACGTTTAACTGCGTACTTCTAGGCCCAACAGAGTAGGGGTTAGCACAGGCACAACCAGGTTGCATATCCATATACAATCTGCCCTGGCAGGAAGGACAACCTTTTCTTCCAGGCTTAACCACTCTAGGAGACCCAGATTATTTTAAATTATAGCGTCAACAATTTAAAGCAGGTTTTACTGTAAGGCACAATCTCAATAATTAATAGGGCAATATAATAAATACATAAAAGCTCAGACTTTTATGTCTCAGAAAACAAGACTCTTGAATGGGCCTGGAAGTTTTTCCATGTCCCCCAAAGTACTCTCAGTTGCATCCTTCGGAACCTTACAACACATACACATATACCTCCCTCATCCTTTTGTGAAGAGTGTATTCATCACTAGATTAAGAGGATTTGGATAAAATTTATAAATGTACAAACTTTGCTACCAACGACTCACATATTTACTTTCCTAGCTCATCAGTTTACGTCCTAGAAAAACTCCAGATCCACATTAACCAGCTGTTTCCTATTTTTCATTTTATGATGCTGTTTCCACTTTCACCTGCAAAGTGAGTAATAGTAATACCTATTACAGTAATTTAAGTAACACCATTTAGAGTAATTTCGTCTTTAGTACTGTATTTATACTACTAAGAAAGCCGCCGACGATTCAAGCTGCACTCACTGGTGAAACCCTATGCTATATATGTAATTAATTTATTTCCTAAATTCTTACCTCCCTCCACCCCCTCCATTGGAAAATAAACTCTAAAGAATGCAAAAGTTGTTGTGTGTTTTTGTTCAATACTTAAGAGCAGTGCCTGGCACCTAACAGTCAATATCTGCGAACTTTGACGAATGAATGGTATATTTATATTATGCAATATTACTATGAAGCCATGAAACACAGTGAGTTAGAGTGGTACCAGCTAATTTAATGGAATTTCCAGAAGTATGAAGTTAAGAAAACAAGAAGAAAAGTGTCAAAAATATGATCCCACCTTCTTTTTCTTCCCTGAAACAGAGGCTTGCTCTGATGCCCAGGCTACAGTATAGTGCTGCCATCATGGCTCACTGCAACCTCAAACTGCTGGGCTCAGGGAATCCTTCCACCTCAGCCTCCCATGTAGCTGGGACTATAGGTGTGTGCCACAAAATGCCCAGCTAATTTATTTTAAATTATTTTTTGTAGAGACAGGGTCTCCCTATGTTGCCCAGGCTGGTCTCAAACTACTGGGCTCAAGTGATCCTCCCACCTCAGCTTCCCAAAGTGTTGGGATTACAGGTGTGACCCACTGTTCCCAGCCTAATCCCATTTTTTAAAAAGTACACCCCAAAATCCATACACTGGTGAGGAAGTGGAGAACATGGAATCCTCATACACAGAATGTAAAATGGTAGAGCTCTGGAAAACATTTTAGCAGTTTCTCAAAATGTTTAACATAGCTACTACACGACCCAGCGATTCAACTCCTACATATATACCTAAGGTAACTGAAAGGGTTATGTCCACACAAAAATTTGCAGAGGAACTTGTATACACTTGTTCACAGTAGCATTATTCACGATAGCCCAAAGTGGCAAAAACGCAAATGTTCATCAACTGATGAACAAATAAGGTATGAACTATCATTCAGACATATAAGAAATGAAGTACTAATACATGCTACAACAGGGATAGACCTTGATAACATTTTGCTAAATGAAAAAAGCCAAACAAAAGGTCACATGTTGTATGATTCCATTTACATAAAATACCTAGAATAGGCAAATCCATAGAGACACAAAGATCAGTGACTGCCCAGAGCCAGAGGGAGTGGTGAATGTGAAATGACTACTAATGAGTACAGACTTCTTTTTGAGGTATTGAACATATTATGGAATCAGATAGTGGTGATCAATGCATAACTTTGTGAATATACCAAAAACCACTTGAAAGGTACATTTTAAAAGCCTGAACTTTAAGGTATGTAAATTTTATCTCCATAAACCTGTTATTTTGTTAACATATGCTTATTTGCAAATGAATACATGGATAATGAGGAATAATATGAAAGGTTAATGACAACCTTGGTGATAGGGTACAGACTGGGAGAGGAAGGTAAGTGTTGAGGTAGAAGAAGACAAAAACTAAAAGACGGAAACAATAATCCAGGGCCAGAGGCCATGAGTTAGGAGATGGAGCAAGACTAAGTGTACAAAGAAATGAGCATAAATCACAAAAATGAGGGAACTAGGGTTGAAAAATCCAGCAAGTAGTTTGTAATGGGGGAGACGAAGCAAACCTAAGTAACTGCAAGGATTCAACGGAGTCTGCAGAAAATGCAGAAGGGAGAGAAAAACAATGAAAAAATGGATCAGAAGATTTAAAATTGGCTCTACCCCACCAAAGTTTTAAAAAGCACGCAAGAAGAAAATTCAATTGCTCCTGGGCAAGAATTCTTGGGCCCAGTGGGGTAGAACCAAATCATGATAAGGAGACACCAGTGTTTTGTAAGCAAGAGAATATATTAAGCAGAGAAAAGCAGCATTTATCGGGAGAAAAGGTCTCACTGTGATTGTTCTGGAATAAAGTAGCCCCATCAGACTGCCTCAGGAACTCATGGTGGAAGAGGTGCCACTGGAAAATGGCTTAGTCGGGATCTTCCCCAAGAACACTAGAAGAGACAGAGAAAGAATAAGAATAGCTTTAAATTTTAGCAGATACTTCTTTTTCTTGCTTAATTAAAATAAATCTTATTGACCTAATATTTTTGAGACTGGGCTCTTGCAATGCTGCCCAAGCTGAACTCAAACTCCTAGGCTCAAGAGATTCTCCCACTTCAGCCTCCTGAAAAGCTGGCACTACAGGTGCGCACCACTGGGCCCAGTATAATGGCTATTTCTTGACAAATCTTGACAATGCCACCAGTATGTTTTTCTTTAGAGACAGAGTCTCGCTTTGTAGCCCAGGCTGGAGAACAGTGGTGTGATCCTAGCTCACTGCAGCCTCAAACACCTGGACTCAGGAGATCCCCCTGCCTCAGCCTCTCAAGTAGCTGAGACTACAGGTGCGCACTACCACACCTGGCTGATTTTATTTTATTTTTTTATTATACTTTAAGTTCTAGGGCACATACACCTGGCTAATTATAAAATGTTTATTTGTACAGACAGGGTCTCGTTATGTTGCCCAGGCTGGTCTCGAACTCTCGGCCTCAAGCAATCCTCTCCTCTTCACCTCCCAAAGCCCTGAAATATGCCCACATCCAGCCTGCCACCAGTTTCTTTGCATACTTCTTTCCTAGGCTTGACCAAGACCTTTACTTTCTTTTGTGTACAGCTCAGCATTAAAAAAAAAAGTTTAGGCTGGGCACAATGGGGCACGCCTGTAATCCCAACACTTAGGGTGGCCAAGGCGGGAGGTTTGCTTGAACCCAGGAGTTCCACACCAGCCTAGGCAAGATGGCAAGACCACGTCTCTCCAAAACAATTTTTGTAAAATTAGCCAGGTGTGCTGGCGCGGGCCTGCAGTCTCAGCTAGTGAGAAGACTAAGGCAAGAGGAACTCTTAAACCCAGGAGTTCAAGGCTACGGTGAGCTGTGATCACCACTCCAGCCTGGGTGATAGGGTGAGACCCAGTCTCTGAAAACAATTAAAAATAAAAAAAGTTGAATAATGAGTCTTCTTTTTAGAGACAATGTATTTTTCCTCTTTAACTTTTTGTTTTCCTTAGGCTATATGCACAACAGACAAAGTTGAAATTTAATCTTAATCTCTTAAACCCTTACTGTCCAAACACATCAAACTCAAAAAAAAAAAAAAAAAAAAAGGTGAAAGGTGTACAAGAGAAAAAAGGGAAGTAATCTGTGCCAAATGTACATTCCTTCCACAATTTGGGACAAAAATGATGCCTACCTGGTCTCTGGGTGCCAAAATAAGACATTAGAGACACTCCCCTCCTTCAAGAAATAAAACTGGAATCAGACACTAAGATACAATTAAACAGACTTTGAAAGTCGGTATGCTCTACTGGGAGGTGTCTCACAGCTGGCAGGGTCAAGTGCAACTAGAATAAAAGCTCCTAAGGGCAGAAACTAAGTGGCTCACTTCCTCTGTAACACTACCGTGCCCAGCACTGTACCAGCACCCCAGCAGAGTCAACAACTTTCAGTCAAGCCACACACTTACGGTCTCATCATCCAGTGGAGGCCGCAGACGAGACACAGTGTGCCAAATCCCAAATGCACAGGGTGCCAGATAAGTCTGCAGGAGGCAGGAGGACTAGGGAAGCCTTCCAGGCAAGGTGATCCCTGAGCTGAGTTGTTTTTCTTTTGAGTTTGGAACATTAATTTAATCGGAGCAAAACAAGGGACATGAAAAGGGCAAGGAAATAAGAAAATGAGCTGAGTTTTGAAGGCAATGATCAGATGAAGTGAGAGAAGAATATTCCAGCAGAGGGAGACAAGGAGACTGCAGAGGTTTCAAGGGGCCGAGAGCTGTTCGGTGCAGCTCAGTGAAGCACCTAAACAGAGGTGGGGTAGGAGAACAGGGGTCAAAGCCCAGTATTGAAGTGTTGTGGATACCAAGCTAAGGAGACCTTATTACGAAGGTAGTGGGGCCGTTGAAGGGTTTAAATGGGAGAGTGATTGTGAACAGATTAATAGTTTGGAAAGATACAGGCAGAAGTAAACCTCTGGATTTAACCAAAAAATAAAGGACAGAACCACAATGAAGATGTTGGAAAAGATCAGGAAAAACACGGTTAAAAGATATTCACTCTTTTCTCTTATTTACAGATTTCCTTTACGGAATTACCAAATTATTCTTTGAAAATAGAAAACTCAGAAGTGGCTGAGAGCAGTCAGTCAGTCTTCAGAATGTAAAAACTACTATTCTGAAGAAGTAGATATTACATTATTAATTTCATTTCAAGATGCTTTAAAAACGAGCCTTTTGATACACACTGCATGTTTTAAGAGTATGTCACAGTAACTCTAAATCTTATTTGAGATTAACAGAAGAAGAGCACTATAAATTTTAAAGGCTTCACAGACAGGGATCATCTGTTATGTTCACTTTGGAACAGATCATAATTGTCCCTCCCCCTCAACATACCCAAAATACATTGTTTAAGGCTACTTTCTTAATGGTCATGTTATTTCACAGCAAAAGACTGAGGTCACAATGATTTCTGAGCTGACAGAAAACCCCATGGGGGTTCTTTACCTCGCAGCTAGTCTATTCAGTACTAACAATTCCAACCACCAGAAAGAATTTCCCTGCCTAGGCTTATTTTGTTGGCACACCACAACACAAAAAAATCTCCTGGGGCCGGGTGAGGTGGCCAGTGCCTGTGATCCCAGCACTTTGGGAGGCCAAGGCAGGCGGATCACCTGAGGTCGGGAGTTCCAGACCAGCCTGACCAACATGGAGAAACCCTGTCTCTACTACAAATACAAAATCAGCCAGGGGTGGTGGCACATGCCTGTAATCCCAGCTACTTGGGAGGCGGAGGCAGGAGAATCGCTTGAATCCGGGAGGCGGAGGTTGCGGTGAGCCGAGATCATGCCAATAGACTCCAGCCTGGGCAACAAGAGCGAAACTCTGTCTCAAAACAAAATATCTCCTGACATTTTATATCTAATAAGAAAAGATTTAACAATGATCAGAATAGGAACATCTTTAATATCAGGCAAATTTAACAGCTTTCTCAGTGGATTTCTCAGTAGACTGTGACAAATGACCTTGAAATAAACTCATATTCGCTCTTAAGAAATATTCTATATTTGAATCTTCTTAACAGCAAAAGCCCCAGGAACTTTTTCCTCAACTCCCTAACAACAGCAGCAAAACAAGAGATTCTCGGCTCTCTTTATTTTTAAAAATCACAATAACTACCCTTGTATTTACTATTTACGTTTACCATATATCACCATTTACTATCACCATCATTTCATAAAAGACGCTTTATTTTAACACCAAGAAAGCAGAACTTTTTTAAAGAAAGGATAGTCCTTCAATCGAATAAACTGAATTATATAAAAGACTCCCAATATTGTCCTTTTTTTCTTATTTCTGTTCCCTTACTGAGCTGAGCAGTTTGCATAATACCACACACAGGTTAGTCATGTGATTTAAATATGTATACGATAGTAGTTTTGATACTATCACTTAAGTCATATGAAATATCAGATGCACTGTGTGTCAAGTCAGTTATAGAGAACCACTGCTTCAGAGAAATCGCATCTGAGGAGGAAACACCGCAGATACACCCCCTAAAAGTTCACCTTTGAAACAGAAATTTTGATACAAACTTCGCTTTAACTACAACTGTAATTGTAATTATTACACTTATTCTCCACTCACTAGATACTGTACTTGACACTCACGTTATTTGGTTGGCTACCAACGGGCATCAGTGATAAAGCTTTCCTATGGCACAACATTCACTTTCTTACTGAAAATGTCAAGAAAACCCCTACACACCTGCAAACATTAGGAAGCATTCTCCAGCTATCTAAAAAGCCACACTGAGTCGGCTAAGCGACTCTGTGTGGTGTACACTAAATCAAAGGAGAAAAGGTGTTTTTATGGAGGAAAAAAATACTGGACCAGCCATTTATTCATAGAAACAATTTTACCCACAACAATACTTGTCCTTTCACTATATACCCTTCTATATTGGTTTGGTTATTTTATAACATACTTGTATATTGTAATGGCTGTTTTTTGTTTGTTTTTTTGAGACAGAGTCTCATTCTGTGGCCCAGGCCCAGGACAGCAGTGGCGAGACCTCGGTTCACTGCACCCTCCGCCTCCTAAGCAATTCTCCTGCCTCGGCCTCCCGAGCCGCTGGGATCACAAGCGTGTGCCACCACGCCCGGGGCTAATTTTTATATTTTTTGTAGAGACGGGGTTTCACTACTTTGGCCAGGCTGGTATCAAACTCCTGACCTCAGGTGATCCGCCCGCCTCGGCCTCCCAAACTACTGAGATTACAGGCATCAGCCAGGGCGCTCGGCCTTACTATGTCTGGTTTTTGTTTTTTTGAGACGGAGCCTGGCTCTGTCGCCCAGGCTGGAGTACAGTGGCGCGAACTTGGCTCACTGCAACCTGATGCAACTAACCACGTCTCAAGAAGAAAGGACGATCCGTCGGCCTGGGGCGCCGGCCACAGCAGAAGCAGCACCAGCAGCAGGCCTGGGGTCCACCGCCCGTTGGCCCCTGCTCCTCCGCGCTGCGCCCTCCGGGCCACTAAACAACGCTGTCCCCGCCCCAGGAAAGGGACCCGGGCCATGGGGCGGCAGCCCCAGCCTCTCCCGGAACGCCGGAAAGGCAAGCACGAGGGTCGCACCCGGCCTGTCTGCACACAGACAAGCCGCAAGCGGGGTCCCAGAACCAGCTGAACCCCAACACCAAGGGACGCAAGCCCGTGGGTCTCGGCGGCGAAGCCTGCGGGTTGTCCCAGGAGCCCCGAAGCCCAGAACGAGGACGGCGCGGGAAGGGAAAGGCGCAGGCGCGGGACACACTGGAGGGGCCCAGGAGCAGGGACGGCGCAGGCGCTGGGCCTGCCGGGGTCTGCGGGGACGCCCGGGCGCGGTCGTGCGGGCGGCGCTGAGGCGATAAACCAACCCGCCAGCGAAGACTGCGGGAACCCGGCCGTAACTCTTACCGCGCGGCACCGTATCGCTCCCTCGCAATCTCCTGGTTGGGGCTGGGCGGTGAGCTCACCCGGTGGCTCAGCCGAGACCCGTTGAGTCCGGCCTCAGGGAAGCAGCCAACCCCGCGGCGCCGCTTGCCGGGTCCGCCCTGCCTCCCTGCGGCCCCCGCCCTTGGCCAGCCCCTTCGCGCTCAGCAGGGCTGCGGCCGTCTGCGCAGGCGCTGTGGAGGCCCCGCCTACATTCCTTCACTGCGCAGGCGCCGCTGTCCCCCACCACCACCCCCTCCCCTTACCCCGTCTCCAGCTGGCGTCCGTCTCGGCACTGGGTCGCGCAGGCGCCCTGCCACTTGGCCGGTCAAGAAAAAAAGTAGCCGGCCAGCCGGTGCGCATGCGTCAGGTCTTGGGCTGGAGCCTGGCAAGGCGGATCCATTCAGAGGCCCCACTGGGCCCACCGGAATGATGCTCAGAGTCCGCTAGTCCCAGAGGTTCTCCTCAATGTGTTTACCGTGTGCCAAGGACTGTGCTATGCATGAGCCCGACAGTGGTGAGGAAAACACAAAGCCCTGTCCTCCTGGCACTCCCGGTACATAAGGGAACAGACAAAAAAATAAGCGAGTAACATATATATATATATATGTATATATACACACACACATATTTACATATATATGTATGTATATATATAATATTAAAGAAATTCTGGTGGAGTTCGAGTTCCATCGGCCCCCATCCGGGCCACCCTGCCGCCTTAGTGGCTGCTCCTCCCCAGAACGCTGATGCCTAAGAAGAACCGGATTGCCATTTATGAACTCCTTTTTAAAGAGGAAGTCACGGTGGTCAAGAAGGATGTCCACATGCCTAAGCACCTGGAGCTGGCAGACAAGAATGTGCCCGGCCGGGCACGGTGGCTCACGCCTGTAATCCCAGCACTTTGGGAGGCCGAGGCGGGCGGATCACGAGGTCAGGAGTTCAAGACCAGCCTGGCCAAGATGGTGAAACCCCGTGTCTACTAAAAATACAAAAATATTAGCCGGGCGCAGTGGCAGACACCAGTAATCCCAGCTAGTCGGGAGGCCGAGCAGGAGAATTGCTTGAACCCAGGGGGCGGAGGTTGCAGTGAGCTGAGATCGCGCCCCTGCACTCCAGCCTGGGAGACAGAGTGAGACTCGGCTCAAAAAAAAAAAAAAAAAGAATGTGCCCAACCTTCACGTCATGTGGTCCCGAGGCTACTACGTGAAGGAACAGTTTGCCTGGAGACATTTCTACTGGTACCTTACCAATGAGGGTATCCAGTATCTCCGTGATTACCTTCATCTGCCCCTGGAGATTGTGCCTCCCACCCTACGCCGCAGCCGTCCAGGGACTGGCAGGCCTGGGTCTAAAGTTCTGGAGGGTGAGCGACCTGCAAGACTCACAAGAGGGGAGCCGACAGAGATACCTACAGAGGGAGTGCTGTGCCCCCTGGTGCCGACAAGAAAGCCGAGGCTGCGGCTGGGTCAGCAACCGAATTCCAGTTTAGAGGCGGATTTGGTCGTGGACGCCGTCAGCCACCTCAGTAAAACTGGAGAGGATTATTTTGCATTGAATAAACTTACAGCCAAAAAGACTTAAAAAAAAAAAAAAGAAAAAAATTGTATTATGTCGCAAATGAACCCGTTGCAATGATCATACAGGTTCTTTCCTTTGATAGTTTGTACTACTTTAATAGTTTTATCTTTTATTACATCATCTTAGTTTCCTAGGAAAACCCCAACTTGGTCGTGATACATGTTTAATCCATTGCTGGATTATTTGCTAATATTTTATTTAGCATTTTTGCATATATGTCCATAAGAAGTTAGTCTATACTTTTGCCTCCTTGTACTATTTATGTCTGGTTTGGTTTTAAGCCTATACTAAATTCACAATGAGTTGGGGAGAATTCCATTTTCTTCTTTTTCTGAAAGATTATGTAGGCTGGGCACTGTGGCTTACACTTGTAAAACTAGCACTTGGGGAGGCCGAGGCGGGTGGACTACCTGAGGTCGGGAGTTCAAGAACAGCCTGGCCAGCATGGTGAAATCCCATCTCTATTAAAATACAAAAAATTAGCCGGGCGCACCTGTAATCCCAGCTACTCTGGAGGCTGAGGCAGGAGAATCGCTTGAACCTGGGAGGCGGAGGTTGCACTGAGCGGAGATCACGCCGCTGCACTCCAGTCTGGGCTACAAAGCCAGACTTCCCTCAAAAATAAATAAATTAATTAATTTTAAAAAATTATGTAGAAGATAAAAACTTTATGTTCTTTTTAATGTTTGCTGTCTATAAAATCATCTGGGCCAGGTGCTTTTCTTTGGTTTTGTCTTTTTGTGAGATTTCTGAGGGGATGGGATACAGATTTTAAAATAAACATTCAATTCCTTTAATGGTTCTAGATCTAGACAAACTTTTCTGTTTCTCCCCACTTCATTTTTATGCAGTTATATTTTTCTTTTGAGACAGAGTTTCTCTGTTGCAGTCACGCGATCTTGGCTCACTGCAACCTCCGCCTCCCAGGTTCAAGTGATTCTCCCGCCTCAGCCTCCCGCGTAGCTGGGGTTACAAGCATGTGCCACCACGCCCAGCTAATTTTTGTATTTTTAGTAGAGTTGGGGTTTTACTATGTTGGCCAGGCTGGTCTCGAACTCCTGAGGTCAGGTGATCTGCCAACCTCAGCCTCCCAAAGTGCTGGGATTACAAGCATTAGCCACCCCACCTGGCCTGGAGTTATATTTTTCTATAAAACTGCCTGTTTTGATATTTTAAAAAATCACTGGCATAACGTGGTTTATGTAATGTCCTTATGATTTTTGTCTTAATATTATTTATTTATTTATTTAATATATTTATTTAGAGATGGAGTCTTACTCTATTGCCCAGGCTGGAGTGCAGTGGCCTGATCTTGGCTCACCGCGACCTCTGCCTCTCAGGTTCAAGCAATTCTCCTGCCTCAGCCTCCTGAGTAGATGGGATTATAGGCACCCACCACCACCCCCAGCTATTTTTGTGTGTGGTTTTTTGTTATTGTTGTTGTTGTTTCTTTTTGTGAGACAAAGTTTCGCTGTTGTTGCTCAGGCTGGAGTACAATGGCGCAATCTCGGCTCAGCACTACCTCCATCTCCCGGGTTCAAGCAGTTCTCCTGCCTCAGCCTCCTGAGTGGCTGGGATTACAGGCATGTGCCACTATACCAGGCTAATTTTATATTTTTAGTAGAGATGGGGTTTCTCCATGTTGGTCACGCTGTTCCTGAACTCCTGACCTCAGGTGATCCGCCCGCCTCAGCCTCCCAAAGTGCTGGGATTACAAGGGTGAGCCACGGTGCCTGGCCATTTTCGTATTTTTAGTAGAGATGGAGTTTCACCATGTTGGCCACGCTGGTCTCAAACTCCTGACCTCAAGTGATCTGCCAGTCTTGGCCTCCCAAAGTGCTAGGATTACAGGTGAGAGCCACCGCACCAGGCCTAGCCACCACGCCTGGCCCATTTATTTCTAAATAGACAATACATTTGTATATTTCAAAATTCAGAAGGCACCATCTCAACCCCGTCCCTATTCCTGTAGTTTCTCAGATGCAACCAAACAGATTCAGTTTCTTGGTATCTTTCTAGAGGTAGTTTATGAATATAAACAAATATCCAAATAAACAAATGTTCTTTTGCTTTTTTTATACAAATGTTACTTTACTGTACCTATTGATCTGTTCTTTTCTCTTTCTTTCTTTTTATCATTTTATTTTATTTTTTGAGACAAGGTCTTGCTCTGTGGCCTAAGCTGGAGTATAGTTGTGCAATCTGGGCTCACTGCAGGCTTGACCTCCCAGGCTCAAGCGATCCTCCCACCTCAGCCTCCTGAATAGCTGGGACTACAGGGATATGCCACCAAGCCCGGCTAACTTTTTTTATGTATTGTAAAGGCAGAGTTTCACCGTGTTGCCCAGGCTGGTCTCAAACTCTTGGGCTCCCGTGATCTGCACAGGTAGGCCTCCCAAAGTGCTGGGATTACAGGCATGAGCCACCATGCCCAGCCTCCACCTCTTACAGTGGACCTGATATTATAATGCCCACTTCCTATGATGAAAAGGAACTGAATGAGTGTGGAATCTCTAGGACCGCGCTGGCATATAATGGGCCCTTGGGGTTTAGTTTAGTAGCAAATTAAAAGGTGCCCATTCCTCAAAACCTTCTATAGACATCTTTCAGGAAACTGCCATGGATAAATATCTGCAAATCAAAGCAAAACTTTAGGGACAAACTACATGAGTCTTCACCTGTGAATTTTGCATCTATGATGCAAATGACACCCCCTCTAAGGTGTTACTCTTCTGCAGTGCACTACCTGTGCAACTGTCCTCAGCAAAGATAGAGTAATCTGCAGTAACTGAGTGGTGGCTGCCCCCTTTACAGAGGCATAAGTTCTCAACTTGCCACAGTCTGCACCATTCCACTTTGTGCTGTGCCTGGTCCATTTTACTCACTGATATTACCCAATCTCTGAAGGTGTTTAAGTTTGACCATTGACCTCTCATTTCATAGTGAACATCAGAGAAGTGAAAGGATTCACCCGAGATCACTCAGCAAGTGTGCAGTGTCAGCAAGTTAGCAGTAAGTCAAAACTAGGCCTTAAGGCTCTTGTCACTTCAGAGCAGGACTCTTACTGCCATGCAGCTACCTCTCTCACCAGGTGGTCCAAGGCATTTGGTTGTCTCTGGCTTTGGTGGTTGTGGGGAGGGGTGGATCAGAGATGCCCTGGGCCACGTTGGCTCTAGGCCACATGCAAGCAAGCTGGAAACTGAATTGCCTCTGCAGCTGCAGAAGACTAATTTCTATATTGATATTTGGAAAAACTAACAGCTGGAAAACGCCAAACTCATTTTTAAAAATATGATCATATTAAATGACGTTAGATGCATCATTTATATATTGCTCGCAGTGCCAGTATCCTCAAATATGGTTTTAATTTTAGTAGATATCTTGCTAGGGGAAGCACATTTCTAAGTTATCCAGATATAGGGCCCTCTTTCCTTCTCTTTCTGTCCACACGCAACCAGATTCTTTGTGGAGTTAAAGTTGACATTTATTTAAATGCGTCTTGGTGTCTGGTTTTTTCACCTTTAATTTAGGGTTTTCTATCTGGGATGAAAAAGAATCACTTGGAGGGATTTTTCAAAATACCAATGGCCAGGCCACTATCCAGTCAATCAGAAGCAAAATCTCCTTGGATGGGACCTAGAAGTCTTTACAGTTTTCTAGCATTTTAATGAACATCCCTGATTAAGACCCATCGGGTCTTAAGAGTGTGGCATATGCATTATTCAAGTTCCTAGAGGCTCTCTAAAACAAAAAAAAATCTGCTTTATTCTCTGCCTGGTGTTGATGGGTCAGTCTCTTTAGCCGTTAGTCTGATCCTAGAAATTTATGGTCATAATTTGATGAGCAATGTTGGGAATGGCTTCACCTTCTTTTTTTTTTGTTTTGTTTTGTTTTGAGACAGAGTCTCACTCTGTCAACCAGGCTGGAGTGTAGTGGCGCAATCTCCGCTCACTGCAACCTCCACCCCAATACTTTCATTTTTAAATATTATTTATGGCATCCAGATTTGCATAAGATGGACTGGGTCAATGGCCATGCCCTTTATAAATCAATATTCTTAAGTTCTGCAAATTCAGTTTCCTAAAGAGCCAAATCACATCCTACTCATCAGCAAGGCGGGTAGACATCATTTTCACAATCACTTCTAATTTTCCACCATTGTAAAAAAAACATATGCAATCAATTTCTTATTGTAAAATAAACAATTTACTTTTCCAGGACCCACTGCCTCCCCGCTCCCTTTTTTTTTTTAAATGACCTTGAACCCTTTGTCACGAGTCAGTTGCCAAGAGAAGCCTGTTTGTTGGTTTCAGAGCAGTTCATGCAGACACAGATCACTTCCTCTGAGAATTCATTTGCTTCCCCAGAATGGAATCTGGCTAGGCCCCTGACCTTGCTGGTCACATGGGCCGGGGCATCCATCAGTCATACCCCGGACTCCTATCTGTGTCTGAACACCACACCTCACCCCCAACTGCACGGCAGCCACTTGCATAGCACTCTGGGAGGGCTCTGGGCATGAGCAGCGAGGACTCCATCAACAGCTCCCCCAAATAAGCCCTGCTAATGAGGGTGGCTTGAGAAGCAGCTTTGATGTGCTCCTAAATCCAGTTGCAAAACAGAACTAAAGTTAAGGCCTCTGCACAGCACTGTGTTCTAACTTTGAAGTATTCTTACTCTAGTGTCCTGTGTGGTGGTGTTGGAATTGTCCATTGCTAAGAATCAGAGGAGAAAAGCACTTAGCATCGCAGGACTTGGAGCACTGGTGCTGAGGCCACCCTTCATTCATTCGTCGGATGTGTGTTAAGGCCCAGGCCCAGGGCAGGGGTCGGGGATTCTCCTCTCACACAGCACGTGGGTGGCAGGACCAACACCGGGTCTGATCTCCCAGCTGGGGGCACAGGCTGCTAACCCCAGGCCTGGAATCTGTCAGATGCCCTTCCTGTGCTGACTTTACTTAGACAGGCCTCCTGACCTTCCCGCAAAGATCATGTGTGATTTGCAGGGGTTCTGGCCGCTTGAAAATTTCCTGAGAAAGTACATGCAATGAGGACAGAGCTTGCAGAGGGAGGACAGGCATGCAGAAGGCTCTGTGTGCAGCCCCAGACCTGGGTACCTTCGTCACCATCCTCATCCCGCCTCTGGGTGTGCAGATAGGGAGCAGGTCTCCTGTGTTATGGCCCAAGCAGGGCTGTCAGGACACTGAGAACATTCCCTCCTCCCGCAGGAGAGAGAGGTCCAAGGTGCCCTACATCAGGTGCCAGGGTGTGGAGGAGATCAAGCACCGAGGGATGGAGGAGGTGGGCATCTACCACGTGTCTGGAGTGGCCGCAGACATCCAGGCACTGAAGGCAGCCTTCAACGTCAGTGAGTGTCGGCCTGCGCAGGGCGGGATGGAGGTGTGGGCAGTGGTGTCCGCGATGAGATCTCAGAGTGCTCCATGGCCCAGGCATGTCACATCCTTCTCTCTGTCTTTTCTTCATTTACTGTGTTATTATTTTTAAAAAAGAGAAAACAAGAGTTGTACAAACAGCTTCTATAGAAGTCAGTTTTTACACCATCGTACCCACTCATGCCACTTGGTGGGGTGGACCAGGGGCTTCTGTGGGGCCTTGGCCTTCCTGCCGTGGGGGTGGACAGGAGGTGGAAGCCCAGGACTCGGTGCAGTCTGTCCACTGCCCTGTGTGAGGATGCGGCGGGCAGAGGGCACTGATGAAATTCAGCTCAGGCCGGGGCTGCAGCATCTCCGCCTCCATCTCACCAACCCTCACAGGCTTTGAAGGACCCGGACCTGCCTCAAATGCCAGGGGAGGGCACTGAGACCCCAGAGGGTCCTTTCCAGTATCTTCGAAGCAACGGGATTTTGTGCCTGCAGACCCTTCTTTGCAGCACACACCACCCACCCTGACCAGGACCCCTAGAATGCCCAGCATCCCTGGGAGGGCCCTGTGGTAGTTTCAGCTCCCTCTGGGGGCCCAGAATGGACCTGGCCTGTGGTGAGGATGTAAGTACCAATGGCCAATTGGGTCCAAAGGAAGACACAGGTTCAAACACTGAAACCAATCAGATTCTCCCATGGCCTTCCTGCTATCAGAAGACACTGGTGCAGGGGTGGTTGCTATGTACACGGCAGAGCCACCCAATCCCCATGCAGGCACTGTGTCCTGCCACACTGGCCTCCTCCTGGCCATCACATGGGGCCAAGCAGGGGAGAGGAATGGGAATGCCCACGCACCCCCATCAACTCTGCAGACACAGAACCACGTGCAGCTCTTGGGAGGAGTCAGATGAGCTGCTCAAAGCCTGGGAGGTACCCGCACAGTGGTCAGCGTGGCAGGGACGGTGCTTTAGCCAAGGCAGGGATAGCGGGTGACTCACTCGGGATCCTCAAGGAGGCTGCTGCATTTCCGTGCTCTTTCCAGATAACAAGGACGTGTCGGTGATGATGAGCGAGATGGACGTGAACGCCATTGCAGGCACGCTGAAGCTGTACTTCCGTGAGCTGCCCGAGCCCCTCTTCACTGATGAGTTCTACCCCAACTTCGCAGAGGGCATCGGTGAGCACTAGAGGCCTTGGCCTCATGGGAGACGTCTCCTCCACGTGCACTGCTGCCCTTGGAGGCTGTGAAAAGTGAGGTGTGGGAACCTGAGCTGTGTCTCCTCTGCCATGGTCGGCATTTTAACCCAACCTCAAAAAGCAGGGGACCAGAACTGAGCCTGTCCTGGAAGGCGTTGCCCATCCCCAGAGGGCTCCCCATCCGTATTTCTCAAGGAGGCCAAGTGGGTGAAATGGTCAGCACTGCCATGCTGTGGGGTCCTGAAGTCTGCTGTCCTTCCTGCAGACCAGGGCTGAACACTGGTGCCCAGGTGCTCTTGCCATGGGTCCTGGTCCAGCCAAGCATGGTTTCAAACATGACCTGACCCTTAGTCAACCTGGAGGCTGATGTCTAGAGTGGGCGCTGGCGCCTGCAGCACCTGTAGCCTCTGCATCACCCTTAGGGCAGGTCTTTCTCCCAGGCCCATGCACAGAGGACCTGGTCTCCCAGCCTCCAGGTGCCCCTGTGGTGTCCAGGACGACGAGCGGGTCTCTGCGTACTTGGTGGGGCTGGGACCCTCCCACTTCCCACCTCCTTGTGTCCCTCACTCCCCTGTTTCATTCCATGCTGAGCCTCCCCTGCCTTGGGCTCCCCTGGGGAGGGGGTGGTGGCAGGAGCTGCCCAAGGGCAGCTCTGCCCATGAGCAGCTGCTCTAGCGGCTCCTCCTGCTGCTGTTTGCCGGGTGCTGCTGACCCCTGCGAGGTAGAGAAAGGCGTTCAGGTGGTTCACACCCCACACAGGTGCCCCTCACAGGGTCCTCACTGGTGGCCAGCGCTGTGTGTGATGATGATGACAAGCCTAAACTGCGCAAGCACTCATGTCCCGGGCGCTCCATGTGACCACCTCGGGAGAGGTCTCTGGCTTTTTGTAACATGGAGGAGTAACCCGGAGGAGTAACCCACCGCCTCCTGCAGCTCTTTCAGACCCAGTTGCAAAGAAGAGCTGCATGCTCAATGTGCTGCTGTCCCTGCCGGAGGCCAACCTGCTCACCTTCCTTTTCCTTCTAGACCACCTGGAAAGGTAGCCCAGCTCTCCCGTGGCTGCCTGGGGCTCCAAGTCCCCATGCCGCGGGGTGCCCCTCTGCTCCCACCAGACCCCCAACACCGAGGACCTTTTCCCCTGACCCCTGTCTGCAATCTCTCACTGCCTCTGGCGACTAGTGCCACTGCCACCCCCGCCCCTGCCTCTCCTCTTTGCCACCCTCCTCCCTCTGCACTGTGGTCTTAACAAAGAGCTCAGAGCTTTGGCCATGGCCAGCAGTGCACTTGGATCCCCCTCTTCCCTCCCAACCACATCATGAAGACCTCCCCGAGCTGACCCCTTGTCCTGGGCCACTGGGACCCAGAAGTACCAGGGCTGGAGTCAGCTTGCAGCACAGACAGGGTCGAGGTCACTCCCTCCCTGAGGACTCCAGCACAGCACAGCCCCTCTGCCTCTCTCCTGGTGGTGGCGTTGAAACAGCACCCTCTGCTTCAGTCCTCTACAGGGTGGCAGAGAAGGAGGCAGTCAATAAGATGTCCCTGCACAACCTCGCCACTGTCTTTGGCCCCACGCTGCTCTGGCCCTCCGAGAAGGAGAGCAAGCTCCCTGCCAACCCCAGCCAGCCCATCACCATGACCGACAGCTGGTCCTTGGAGGTCATGTCCCAGGTATGGGAAGACAGTCTCGAGCCCATGCCACCCCAGCCTGACGGAGATGGCCTCTGCCTGCCCCACCCCAGTCCTGCCCATCTTCCTACTTGCATCGTATGTGGTGGTGGCTGAGATTCAGAGAGAGGGACTTGCCTAGGTCTGCATGGATGGGAGTGATAGGGGGTGCCCAGGCCACCTCCTGGTCCTGCTGGTGCACCTTGCTGGGGGCTTAAAACCACCCCAAGTGTTTGGGTGTGGTGGCTCATGCCTGTAATCCCAGCACTTTGGGAGGACGAGGCAGGACAACCGAACCCAGGTGTTTGAGACCAGTCTGGGCAATGTAGCAAACCCCGTCTCTAGAAAAAATACAAAGAAAAATTAGCCAGGCATTGTGGCACACATCTGTAATCCTAGGTATCTGGGAGGCTGACACAGGAGGATTGCTTGAGCCCAGGAGTTAGAGGCTGCAGTGATCCATGACGGAGCCGCTGTACTCCAGCCTGGGGGACAGAGCAAGGCCCTGTGCATCTCTAAAATAAACAACCACCCCCACCCAACAAGTTATGCCTTGTCAGGACCCCACCCTACCCCCGTCTCACTGTAAGGGGTTCATGACACCAGCAGGGGTTTCTAGCACCTGAGGTGGACTTGGAGGCTTGGGCCCCAAAGACCTCCCCACCAGCAGCTGTGAGCCCCTCTCTGAGCCAGTCTCCTCTTCCCCACTCTGCCCGGGCAGGTCCAGGTGCTGCTGTACTTCCTGCGGCTGGAGGCCATCCCTGCCCCGGATAGCAAGAGACAGAGTATCCTGTTCTCCACCGATGTCTAAAGGTCCCAGTCCATCTCCTGGAGGCGGACAGATGACCTGGAAAACTCTGGCTAATCAAGGCCATCTGTAGAGTGGGAGTCAAGATTTTCTGAGGCATCCTTGGGACGTCCCCAAGTGTCAGGCCATCTGCCAAGAGACAGCGGCCCAAAGCAGAAGGACAGCTGGCCTGGGCAGATCCCGCCCAGGTCTGAGAGCCCCAGGCTGGCCTCAGACTGTGGGTTTTTTATGTGGCCACCCGAGGGCGCCCCAAGCCAGTTCATCTCAGAGGCCAGGCCTGGCCCTGGGAGACAGGGTGAAAGGAGTGGTTTTTATGGACTTAACAGAGTTTAAAAGATTTCTACTGGATCACTTGTCAAGATGCGCCCTCTCTGGGGAGAAGGGAACGTGACCGGATTCCCTCACTGTTGTATCTGGAATAAATGCTGCTGCTTCATCCTGTGGGGCCATGGCCTGTGTGGGTGGGGCCTCTTCCATTTCCCTGACTTAGAAACCACACTCCACTTAGAACAGGGTTGGAGAGGCTTAGTCAGCACTGGGGAGTGTTTGGACTCCATTCTTGCCTTTCTTCTTTTTCTTTCCAGAAGGATTTTTGTGCAGAAATGGGTCTTTTGTTGCCACGTTTGTCCTCATTGGAAGGCAGCTCCAGGAGGCCCGTGAAATGTCGGGGGACAGGACCCCCAGGGAGGGAATCCCAGGCTACGCACTTCAGGGTTCGTTCTCCAGGGAGAGCGACCTCGTCCCCCTCTCCTGACCGCCCTTCCGGCCCACGCTCTCCTGTTTGGCTTCCACAGGCCTGGACTTCTCTGGCTTCTCTGCCCACACACTCCCTGCCCCAAGTGTCCCTGCCCCTGCCCCAGCACAGGTGACTTCATTTCTGTCCTCTCAGCTCAGTGGACTCACTCAACTTTTGTAAAAGTCTCCACCTGGTGGTAGCAGCTTGCTGATGACTTGTTTTAAAACTTTCATCCTAAATAACCTTTTGATACTTGAATATTTTTAAGTTTTATATGTAGTTTCTAATTTTTTTTCCTAACAGATTCAGATACCTAATAAGATGCTGGAATGTAATCCCTGGACAATCCGTGTCCTGGCAGCATTTGGTCTTCCTCTAAGTGCCTGGCTTCACTGTTCTCAGGATGGGGTTCTGGTCTCTGGGGAACAGGATACGTGGAGGGTTAGGAAGGGGCCAGGCCTAGAGACGGGAGACTCCCTCCCAGAGCAGGTGGAGGCACAGGACCATTTGCTACCCCATCTGCCGGCACCTGCGGGGGAGCCCAGGCATTCTTTGTAAACCCTCCTGACCACCTGGCTAAAGAAAACAGAAGCATGGAGGCTGCCAAGTGTTTTCAAGAAATAACCCCATGAACATTGCATCACTTTTTTAGAAAGAGGGGCTTGGGGCAGGCAGAGGAGAGAAGGGAGAGCAAACTGAAAGCCAAGTTTCCAGATGGTCCTGCAGGAGGAGAGGATGCAGCTGCCCAGAGGGAAGCAGGATCACATTTAAGGAAGTGTGTGGGGTCCCTGGATGACACCAGCACCCAGTGCGACTCTGGGGACCGCTCCCAAGGTGGGAGGAGTGGGTGCCCCTGTGTGTCAGTGGGCAGCTCCTGCTGAGCCCGCAGCTCACTGGGGAGCCTGACAGCCGGGCCATGCGCCTGACACTCCTCTCTGCTTATGGATCTGGCGAGGCAGGGAGCAGAAAACAGAGCCACTTGAAGGCTTTCTCTCTGCATCTGTGTGCAGTGTGGATTTAGTTGTGCTTTTTTCTTGCTGGGAGACCACAGCCACCATTTACAAGCAGTGTCACCCTTGTGGGTGGCGAGGACAGAACAGAAGCCTCTGCTCTCTGTACCTATGTGGGCCCGGTGGCCTCCCCTGTCCTGGCTTCCATCTCTGTCTCAGCGACCATCCAGCCCTGCACAGGAACACATGTTGCTTAGGAAAGCCAAATCCAGACCTTGTCTCAGTCTCCTCTGGTCTCATGATGTGCATCTGTTACCTTGAAATTGGAAACCAGTCTATCAATGTCTGTGCCAATTTTTGTTCCCTCTCCAACCTCCTTCCCCTTACGACTTTTTATTTATGTAGGATGTGTGCTGCCTGATGATGGGATGACCACACTTTTCCATGTTCTAAAAGTGCTCCTCTCCCGCAGGGCCCCAGGCCTGATGGTTGCTTTGGGTCTACAGCTACGTCTTACCCGCCTCCTGGCTCGAAAGCCTGTGTGGTGGCAAAGCCGGTGCGGGGCTGGGGAACGCGGCGTTCTCCAGGAGGGGGACCCGGCTCTCCTTCTGCAATGCAGGCAAAGGCCTAGATGCCAGTGTGACCTCCCACAAGGCATGGCTTCCAGACTCCCCGAACAGAAGTGATGCATTTTTGCCTCGGGCCCTGGGTTTGAAGCAGCCTGGCTTTCTCTCGGTAAGTGGCTGGTGTCTCAGCAGCTGCAATCTGAGCTCAGCCACCTACACACCACCGTGAGGGAAAGAACTGCCGACACTTTCGTTGAAAAGTTTCCTGAGACGACTTGCGTGCATGTTGATTTCATGATCAGCGCCACTGGGAAGAAGCCCTGAGCCGGTGGGGTGGGGCTGGAATCGGC
This sequence comes from Nomascus leucogenys, assembly GCF_006542625.1. NCBI lineage: Eukaryota > Metazoa > Chordata > Mammalia > Primates > Hylobatidae > Nomascus > Nomascus leucogenys. The sequence continues at coordinate 45,321,409 of NC_044387.1, forward strand.
AGGTGCAGTGATGGGGCTGGGTGCCCAGGGGGCCTCAGTGCTCTATCAGGCCACGGTGGCCAAGCCAAGGCTGCAGGAAGGGCCAGCCTGGGAGGTGTGGGTGAGCACAGGCAGGCGCCAGCTGGGCAGTGTTAGGATGCTGGAGCAGCATCTGTAACTCTGCTGAGTGGGGTAGTCTGGTTGGGGCAGGGACTGCTGTTGCTTTGGCAGAGAGAGATGATCCCCACCTTGGAGAGGCTGTTCTGACTCTGCAGGTGGGACAGGGACAGATGGCCGCCAACGTGACCCGGCTGGTCTTCCTTTGCTGTGCTGAGCCCTGGGACATGGAGGATGCCCGCCACACACAGCCTGGGCCCGGGTTCTTACCTGTGGCCACCGCTCTGGCACGAGCCCCTCAGTCTTGGGTGGTGTCTGCCTGGTCCGGGATTTGGTGTTGCTGCTGAGTCCAGCCTTTCCACCACCTCCGCATGGGCCGTGGGTGTTGTCAGCTGCCTCCCGCCTTGGCTTCAGTAGCTCACCCAGCTTACAGGGGAGCTGCCCTGGGCTGGAGATGGGCACAAACCCTGGGTCCTACTTGAATGCAGCTTGCGGAGACCCGGCCACATCCACTGGGCCACAGGTTGCCCTCGGCAATGCCCACATGAGCCGTCAGCCTGAGCCTCCCTAGGACAGCAAGGCTCACACGACAAAGGCTGCCCGTGGCCTTTCTCAATGAGGTGGCTGAGCCCAGCCAGGACCTTTCTCGGACTCCCGGGATGTGGCTCTGCTCGTGAGCAGCCTGGTCAGCTCTCTCGGGGTGAGAGGGGCTTGTCACACAGGCCCCTGCCTGCGGTGTGACCCTTCTCAGCTTTTCTCAGCTGCCCTGCCTGCGGAGTGTCACTGCCACCATGATCATTTCCCTGACACTGGGAGGGTGTGGGGACGTCCTGGGTAGAGACAGGGCCCGTGGCAGCAGCAGGCTCAGGGGCGCCCTGCACTGGTGGGCTGGGGACCTGGTGGAGACCACACCAAGGGCTGGACAAGGGGACGAGCCTCCACCCTGGCCTCTCCTCAGGCCTCAGCAGCCCCTCCCACAGGCAGAAGGGTTGACACTGGGTTCTGCCCTCACTGCAAGAGCTACGAGTGCCACGTGCTGTTTTGTCCAATCTGGTGTCTGCAGGGCAGGAAAGGGCTGCCGCTGGCCCATTTCTGAGTGTTCAGCACCTAAGGGTGACAGCACTGTCTGTCCCTACCCTCCGGGTCCTGTTTGAAAATCAAACCCGTGCTCACAGGCCGATTTGTTTTTTCTTTCAGAGACAGGGTCCCACTTTGTCACCCAAGCTGGAGTGCAGTGGTGCGATTATAGCTCAATGCAGCCTCCAATCCCCGGACTCAAGGGACCCTCCTGCCTCAGCCTGCCAAGTAGCTTGGACTATAGCTGTGTGCCATTGCACCTGTTTTATTCTTATTTTGTAGACATGGGGTCTGGCTATGTTGTCCAGGCTATTCTCAAAATTCCCGGCCTCAAGCAATCCTCTTGCCTCGGCCTCTCAAAGGTTGGGATTACAGGTGTGAGGCAAGGCACCCAGCTCAGCCACAGAGCCCTATTGCATCTCTCTTACTAGGAGCAAGAGCTGACTGCCGCCTCATCCCCATTCCAGAGTGTTGGGGCTGTGTTCAGCCCAGGCCGGGCCACTGGCGTTGCCCAGGGAGCGGGATCATTCACTGCTGCCCCAAATCTGAGATCATTCCACCTCGACAAGACTTCCTCATCTAATCCCTTTACTTGACATCTGGGGAAACCAATGTGCACAGAGCACCCCCAGCTCACTTGGGTGTGAGAGCTGATCCACAAGCAGAGGCTGAGATCCTCGGATCTTGTCCCCCAGCCGCCCCGCAAGCTTGCTCCCTTTCTGCTGGAAGAGATGGGGCTGGACCTCGACCGGCAGCCCTGGCCTGGACATGAGTGTGCTCGTGCAGGTATTCAGGCCGAGATGCCCCGGCATCATATTTTTTTCTGTTTTTGAGATGGTGTCTCACTCTATCGCCCAAGCTGGAGAGCAGTGGCATGAAATCGGCTCACTGCAACCTCTGCCTCCTGGTTAAAGTGATTCTTCTGCCTCAGCCTTCCAAATAGCTGGGACTACAGGCTTGTACAACCACGCCTGACTAATTTTTGTATTTTTACTAGAGACGGGGTTTCCCCATGTTGGCCAGGCTCGTGTTGAACTCCTGACCTCAGGTGATCCACCTGCCTTGGCCTCCCAAAGTGCTAGGATTACAGGTGGGAGCCACTGCATCATTTAAATGTAGTGAGGGACCGGGTGCGGTGGCTCATGCCTGTAATCGCAGTAATTTGAGAGGACGAGGCTGTCAGATCGCCTAAGGTCAGGCGTTCGAGACCAGCCCGGACAATGTGGTGAAACTGTGTCTCTACAAAAAAATAGAAAAAAAATTATCCCTGCGTGGTGGTGCGTACCTGTAGTCCCAGTTACTCAGGAGGCTGAGGCATTAGAATCGCTTAAACCTCCGAGGCGGAGGCTGCAGTGAGCTGAGATGGCGCCATTGCACTCCAGCCTGGGTGACAGAGTAAAACCTTGTCTCTAAATAATTAAATAAATAAATATGGCCATGCACGGTGCCTTAGGCCTGTAATCCCAACACATTGGGGGCCAATGCAGGTGGTCCCTGAGGTCAGGAGTCCGAGATCAGCCTGGCCAAGACAGTGAAACACTGTCTCTACTAAAAATACAAAAATTAGCCAGGCATAGTGGCAGGCACCTGTAATCCCAGCTACTCAGGACACTGAGGCAGGAGAACCACTTGAACCTGGAAGGCAGAGGTTGCAGTGAGCTGAGATTGCACCACTGCACTCTAGCCTGGGCAATGGAGCAAGACTCCATCTCAAATAAATTAATTAATAAATACAGAATAAATACAAATAAATTAATAAATACAGAGCAAGATTCTCTCTCAAACAAATAAATAAATGTACACCTGTAATCCTAGCACTTTGGGAGGCTAAGACAGGTCGATCACCTGAGGTCAGGAGTTCGAGCCCAGCCTGACCAATATATCGAAACCCCATCTGAAATACTAAAAATACAAAAATTAGCTGGGAGTTGTGACATGTGCCTGTAGTCCCAGCTACTCGGGAGGCTGAGACAGGAGAATTACTTGAACCCAGGATGTGGAGGTTGCAGTCAGCCGAGATCTCGCCACTGCACTTCAGCCTGGGTGACAGAGTGAGATTCTGTCTCAAAAGGAATAAATAAATAAAATACAAAATAAAAAAGTAAGTGTAGTAAAATTGCAGAGTCGTGCTGCGGAAGCGTGCTGGTCCTATCCATGGAGTGGAGGCTGATTTCATACACAAATGTCACAAGAACTTTTTTTTGTTTTGTTTTCTTTTATTTTGAGACGGAGTCTTGCTCTGTCACCCAGGCTGGAGTGCAGTGGTGCGATCTCGGCTCACTGCAAGCTCTGCCTCCCGGGTTTATGCCATTCTCCTGCCTCTGCCTCCCGAGTAGCTGGGACTACAGGCACCCGCCACCACACCCAGCTATGTTTTTTGTATTTTTAGTAGAGATGGGTTTCACCATGTTATCCAGGATAGTCTCGATCTCCTGACCTCGTGATCCACCTGCCTCAGCCTCCCAAAGTGCTGGGATTGCAGGCATGAGCCACCGTGCCTGGCCACAAGAACTTTTATACCCACCCCTGAAAGAAAGCCCTGATTGCCTTCTGAAGAAGCAGTACATGGACTAACACGTGGGCTATCCCAGACAGCTCTGGAAAAATAAACAGAAAACAGAAAATGACACGCTAAGCCCTTGAGGCCAAAATGCCCTTCGCCAAAGCAGCTGCCAGAAGACAGGGAGCAGGATCGGGTTGGAGGTCACTTCTGGGTGAGGGGGAGAACGGTCAGGCCCGGGGCAGGGGTGTTGGAGCCTGGTTGGCCTCACTGGAACAGAAGAGAGCTGCTTCATGATGCTCAGCTGACAGGCAGAGCCTTGCATAACCCAAGTTCTCACGGTACAGAGAGGCCAGCCAGCGCGGGGACAAAGACACACACGCACTGAAATGGTTTCCTGGAAGACAGGGCCCAGTTGCATTTCTCAAATGGGACCAGATTGGAAGGGAGACCAGCTGCTTTGGGCAAATGAGGCCACTTCTGAATGAGCTCCCAAACTAGATGGTGCCGAGGGCCGTGGACCTGGCAGCTGGGCTAGACATGGCATGGCCCTGTATTCCAGGAAACGGCATCTCAGTGCTTGTCTCGCCAGTTCTCCAAAAGAACCATCCACTGGCCATTTTTCCATTCCCCTCCTATGCACAGACTGGGCGGGGCCTGACCAGAAACTCTCCCTTAGGGTTTTCTGTCACTGCCAAAACTTGAGCCCAGCAGTGAGGATGTGATGTTAAAATGTGACTCTGGGCCAGGCAGTGGCTCATGCTTGTCGACCCAGTGCTTTTGGGAGGCTGAGCTGGGAGGATCAATTGAGATCAACAGTTCAAGGCCAACCTGAGGGACATAGATCTCTACAACAAATAAAAACTAGCCAGCTCTGGTGACATGCACTGCTAGTCTCAGCTGCCCAGAAGGCTGAAGTGGCTTCAGCCCAGGAGTTCAAAGCTGCAGCTATGATCGTGCCACTGTATTCCAACACGAAAGACATAGCGAGACCATGTCTTGAAAAAGGAACAAATAAACTAGGTATAGAAGAAACATACCTGAAAATGTCAGGGCTGGGTGCAGTGGCTCACGAGTGTAATCCCAGCACTTTGGGAAGCTGAGGTGGGTGGATCACCAGATGTCAGGAGTTCGAGACCAGCCTGGCCAACGTGGTGAAACCCCATCTCTACTAAAAGTACGAAAATTAGCCAGGCGTGGTGGCATGCACCAGGTATCCCAGCTACTCAGGAGGCTGAGGCAGGAGAATCGCTTGAACCCAGGAGGCGGAGGTAGCAGTGAGCCAAGATCACATCATTGCACTCCAGCCTGGGCGGCAAGAGCAAGACTCTGTCTCAAAAAACACAAACAAACAAAACAACGTACCTGAAAATAGTAAAACCTGATACGACAAAGCCATAGCTAACCTACTACAGAATGGGGAAAAGTTGAAAGCATTTCCTCTGTAAACAGGAACAAGAGGAGGATGCCCATTCTCACCACTCCTATTCGACATCACACAATCAGGGAAGAGAAGACAATAAAA